>NC_133512.1:65127500-65752500 GCF_049354715.1 Callithrix jacchus | reverse complement strand
GCTCTTTACTTTTTGGTATATTTTTAGAAAGGCTCATACTGGTTGTTCCTTTCTATGTATAATGCTTCTTTCAGAAGTTCTTGTAAAACAGGCCTGGTGGTAATAAAATCTCTGAGTACTTGCTTGTTCATAAAATATTTTATTTTTCCTTCAATTGTGAAGCTTAGTTTGGCAGGATATGAGATTCTAGGCTGAAAGTTCTGTTCTTTAAGTATGTTGAATATTGGCCCCCACTCTCGTCTGGCTTGTAGGGTTTCTGCTGAGAGATCTGCTGTAAGTCTAATAGGCTTCCCTTTGCGGGTAACCTGGCCTTTCTCTCTGGCTGCCCTTAGTATTTTCTCCTTCGTTTCGATCCTGGTGAATCTAATGATTATGTGCCTTGGGGTTGCTCTTCTTGAGGAATATCTTTGTGGTGTTCTCTGTATTACCTGGGGTTGAATAGTGTCCTGCTTTGCTAGATTGGGAAAATTTTCCTGGATAATATCCTGAAAAGTATTTTCCAGCTTGGATTCATTCTCTTCATCACATTCAGGTCCACCAATCAAACGTAGATTGGGTCTTTTCACATAGTCCCATATTTCTTGGAGACTTTGCTCATTCCTTTTCATCCTTTTTTCTCCATTCTTGTCTTGTCATTTTATTTCATTAATTTGGTCTTCGACCTCTGATATCCTTTCTTCTGCTTGATCCATTCTGCTATTTAAACTTGTGCATATTTCACTAAGTTCTCATGTTGTATTTTTCAGCTCCGTTAGTTCATTTATATTCCTCTCTATATTGTCTATTCTTTTCAGCATTTCGTCAAACCTTTTTTCAAAGTTCTTAGTTTCTTTACATTGGGTTAGAACAAGTTCTTTTAATTCCCAGAAGTTTCTTATCATCCACCTTCTGAAGCCTACTTCAGATAATGGAACACAGTCCTTTTCCATCAGGGCTTGTTCCGTTGCTGATGAGGAACTGTAATCCCCTGTAGAGGGAGAGGGGTTCTGATTTTGGGTGTGCTCGGCCTTCTTAGGCTGGTTTTTTCCCCTTATTATAAATTTATCCATCTGTCATCTTTACAATTACCGCCTTTCTAATTAGGTTTCTGAGTCGACGTCCAATTTATTGATTTCCAGTGCTGGCCAAAATAGCAGCGATAAGACTGATGGTTCTCTTCTGCCAGGGAATCTCTGGTCTGGCTTCCTTCTTGAGTCCGCAACAAGTGGCTCTGTCTTCCCAGAGCTCCAAACACCGGTCAGTAAGGGAACCAGTCCCGTTTACTCTGCATGAAGAGCTGCCACACCAAGGCGCCGGCAAAACCGCCTCACCGGCCACAAGAGTTGCGCTGGCGACCCGTGGGGCTCCTCCACTGGAAATCTGCTGGCCCATGAGCGACAAAAATTCATCTGAAAGTGTGGCGTCCTCTCGTTCTCTGAGCTTTCACTAGGAACTACAATCCTGAGCTGTTAGTGATCAGCCATCTTGGATCTCTCTCCATTTTGCTCTGTATTTCCACTCTTCAACTTTGGTTTTAAATGAAGTTATTGACACAATGAGACATAGAGGTAATAAAATAAATAAATAAAAATAAAACATAGAACTAGAATCAAGAGGTAAAAGAATGATCATGGTGCCAGGAGAATGAAAGGGAAGATGAAAAAGTACCAAGCAGGTGAACAGGCAATGGGATTTATTGCAATTCTTTGTGTTTTTGTAAATTTAATATTTACAACAAATAAATGAAAGACTTTATGAATAGAAGTTTCCTCTTTTTTTTTTTTTTTGAGATGGAGTTTTGCTTTTGTTACCCAGGCTGGAGTGCAATGGCACGATTCTCAGCTCACCGCAACCTTTGCCTCCTGGGTTCAGGCAATTCTCCTGCCTCAGCCTCCTGAGTAGCTGGGATTACAGGCACGCACCACCATGTCCAGCTAATTTTTTGTATTTTTAGTAGAGACGGGGTTTCACCATGTTGACCAGGATGGTCTCGATCTTCTGACCTCATGATCCACCTGCCTCGGCCTCCCAAAGTGCTGGGATTACAGGCGTGAGCCACTGCGCCCAGCCCAGAGGTTTCCTCTTAAGGTAGATTATGTGGAAAATGTGTGTAAGGGAATCAATCAAAAGAGGACCCATCTATGAGAAAGAGTAAGTAGGAGAATAAATAACTCCAGTTGTAGGGATACAGCCCCCTCATACCACTCATGGGTACCCCAAGTTTGGTGGCAACAAAGGAATGAGAGAAAGATGTTAATAATGCATAGGTGGCACTGGGGTCCAGTGCATAAAGGAGGGTGCAAAGGCCCTGAGTTCTGATTTTCCACATATTTATTGGTTACAATCACTTTGCTCTATAGGGCCAGTGGTGGAGTGATGGTGGTGTGAATCAGTGAGCTGGAACTGAATCAGTGAGCCGGAACTGGTGCATTATTCTAAAGACTGATAACAGTGGCAGCTTAAGAGTTTTACAAAACAAGACAGGTGGCTGTCTTCACCCTATTATCTATATGCAGCTGGTGGAACATGGGCCTCACAAGCAGCCTATGAGTCTGGTTATGCCTTTGTGCTACGAAGGGATTTTACATCCTTGAGCACAATGTTTATGGTAACAGAGCCTAGGTCACCCTGCACTGGAACATGAGGCATGGAGAAGTTTGCCTCCCCAAAGGCCTCCTACAGTATCCCAGTTTATATGTTACTCATAACCAATTTATATAGGCACTCTTTAAGTCCTACTCCTTTGCTGCTTCCCCCAACAAGCAGTGACTGTCTCGCCTCAAAAAATGTAAGAGCTTTGATCCAAACTAGCTATTAGTCTACAAGGAATAGAAAAACATGTTTATGGTTAATATTAACTTTATATGATATAGTTCTTATCTGAATTGATTTCTGGTAAATAAAGATGTCATTCAAAAATAAGGTACTATAGTGCTCACTTCGGCAGCATATATACTAAAAAATAAGGTATATAGATAATATATTATTTTAATAGGTGATTGAGAATGGTGTTATTGCAACAACATGGCGTTAGGAAAACTGTTTAAATTTGTCCAAATACTTTACCTGGTAATAGGTCAGCCATATGTGTTAAAACACAAAACTAAATATCCTTCTAGGTAAGAATTTAATGCTAACACTTCCATTTCTATCTGTCACTTTTTTTAGGAGGAAAAAAGAGCTGTGAAGTATTTTATGTAAAAAACTTTACAGTTGAGCAAACAAGAGGTATAGGGTAAAGAAATGTTAATCTCATAACTCTTGTTTTTATATATCAAATATTCATGGAAATCAAGTCAAAATATAACACAGAATTGAAACATTTGAATGAAATGTGTGATTGTTGTTCATTTGGATTTTGGTGTCTATTTATTTTCTTACCATAGTTGAATTTTTTTCTTGTTTCAAATTATGACTTAATTCACTTTACTCCCTCAATTAAGCACTAGTTTCATTAATTGAGAAACAGTCTTATTGATAATATTTAGCGTTTAGAACTTAAACAGTTCATGTAGAAATACATTGGTGAGCAGTTATCTCAGAATTTATTAACTGTAAAGCTTCTCCTCAAGTAGAAAGAACAGTTCATTTTTAAAATTTAATTTTAAATACAAATGATGGCCTTCTTTATTAAGCATAGTAACTTGTACAAGTCCATCTTCCAACATGATGCAAGTACTGAACTATGACTTAACTCTAATCACATGTGGCTCAGGTCCATCGTGCAAATGAGGAATATGCTGCATCTGATGAGGACAATGAGCAGCTGAATTGCCCATGAATCTCAACTCTTCCCACTGAAGCTAACATACTACAAAATAAATACAGACTCCAATGTAAGGTCTCAGAAAGATGATCCACCTACCCAAAAGCAACTCCTTATTGTTTTGCCAAGATACCTGAATTTCTCAGCTCCAGTACCAATTCATAGAAATAAACTCGCACTTCATTGGACTAAATAGTATAATAAATTTAGAGAAGTAACTCGACTAGAATGGGTTAGATTAAATGTATAAATTAATTGACAGAGCATTACCTAGAACTTTTTGGCCTGGCAGACTGTTACTAAGAGTACTGATTCAAAGTTTTGCATCAGAGCACACTGCTATACTTAGTGGAAGAGAAGAACCAGACAAAACATTTTATTCTTATATAGATATATTGGTTGTCATTGTGGAAATGACCTTAGAGATAGCCACTAAGCCTCACTGCATTTCTTAATGTTCCTTTGGTTCTATCATAAATTGCAATTATGACATTATGAGAGTATTTATGGAGTTAATACTTTTCAGCCCTCATCGGGATCTGCCGTTTTTTTTTTTTTTTTTTTTTTAGATTTCCTGCCAGAAAGTAGAAAAGACCCATTTGGAATTTGAGAAAACATCCAGAGATGTCTTCAAAAATCTGTACTTCTCCTAAGTTCATACTTTGTTTTATTAACAGATGTAAATTTGAAGGGGAAATACCATATACTGTAAGACATTTGGGAATATTCTGCTTCTCAAGGATGACTCATGCTTTTCATTTCAGTGGCATGCATACTGCGAGCTTGAACTCCAAACTTCTCTGAACTCTAGCTCTAAATCATTTTTTTTCCATGAAATCTGCAAGCATTTTATGATAAATGCACACATGTGTATGAAGTATGTGACATCACTCACAGTTATCTTCAGTGTCAAGTGTTATTGGAAAATATCCAAGAACTGATTGACACATATCTTACAGAGCTGGAGTTAATTAATAGGTCTACCAATTCCCAAATGTGCTACAGGAAAGAGAAAATCTGTTTAAGACAACAATCAATGACATAGTGTGTGTGGTCAGAAGGCATTTAGCAAAAGTAGATTTTGGAATACACTATTCCGGAGTGTAAATGGAGTCAGGTGGCACATAACATTTTGGTTAATGATTAAAGGCATATAGGTTGGTAGGCCCCTAGGATTATAATGGATCTAAAAAATTACTGTTGCATAGTGACCTCATGGCCGTTGGAAAGCCTTCTGTATATTTAGATATGTGTGGATGCACAAATACTTATTATTATGCTACACACTGCCTAGAATATTCAGTAGAGTAATATGCTGTACAGGTTTATAGCCTTAGGAGCAATAGGCTCCACCATATAGTCTAGCTATATAGTAGGCTATCATATCCAGGATTGTGTAAGTACACTCTATGGTTTTTGCACAACAGTAAAATAACTTAAGGACATATTTCTTAGATTCTATCTCTGTTGTTAAATGACTCATGACTGTATTGCTATTAAAATGCTTGAAGAGTTAAAGAGGTCTATTTTCATAACTTGAGGACAAAATTGAAGGTTATTTTGCAAACAGTTATATTATTACTTTTAAGGAACTATTAATTTCCTCCTATAAGATTCAAAGCTATTAAATGATAAAGTAAGCCCTGACTTCCTTCAAAGTGATGTCTTTACATCTGTGGCATTCTGCCATATACGATGATAAGTCCATAATGTCATTTTCTAACAATGGGGTTTCAACATTCTTGAAAACAGAATGTGAGATGATATGTTGTTTTAAAGGAAGAATACTGCAAAGAAAAATCTGAATGTCAAAATGTCCATGAAAGTCTTAATACAAGCAACAAATAAAATTACTTTTTTATGATAAAATTATTTGTAATATGTAAAGAGTCTGGAAAAAATTTTAAAGGGAAATTCATCTTTCATTATTTCACACAGTGTGGGGCAGGTAATAGCAAAGTATACACACAACTTAATAGAATTTAGAAGTTGGGTCCTTTATCTGAAAGTCATCCTTGGATGACATACTCAAACTTTTTAAGAGTTTATGAACTCTAAGCCAATAATCCTGGCCTCTGCCCTGATTGCTATTTTTTCTCACTCTCCCAATCTTTCTATTACTGCCTTCTTCTTCCAATAGTATGAAGCATACACTGTCTCTTTTTTTCAGCTTCACACATAGCATAACTGTTTAAATCCAAAGGGTAGTGTTTTAAGTTTAATATAGATCAATTTAAAGCAGATTCTCTCTTAAGGCAGTGCAGCTTAAGCACTGAAAATTAAATTTGATGTAGTCTAGACAAGCAATATTGATAATATCTTTTCCAGAATTTCATAGATTGACTGTCTAGACTGCTTCAAATTCCCCAGGTAATTGCATAATCATCTTCCTTCTGATCTCCTAAACAGTCTGGAAGAGTATTTCACAATCTATAGTTATCATGCAAATCACAATTACTGAGCTTCTGAAGGAGAAGGCTCTCAAAGGCTGTGAGTTTCAGAGTCTCAGGAAAATAGTTGCATTTCAATCTCCCACTTCAGAATGCTTAGACAGGAAGCTTCATTTATTGGCTATTTGGGTAGAGAAAATCCTAGTAAATGGCCTAGCCCCGGAACCTGTACCTCTTCATTTCCCCAGCTTCCCACCCATATGGCAGCAATGAGTAGTGATGAGTGGAAGAGGAAATAGACTCTTAATTCTATTAAATAGCAACTTCGAAAATCAACATTTTGGGAAAATGATAAAAAATGCAAGAATAGTATATGCCATTTTAATTTAAATGCCCATCAACATCATGTAAGCCTCGCATTTTAAAAGGGGAAATTAAGAAAGGTGCAGAATCACCTGTCAGCCCAGAAAACCCAGTGCCATAATTTACAATCTCTGATGAAGTGAGAAACATTTAAGAGGCAAAGTGACAACTGGTGGCAAGCGAAACAGCAACACAGCTTTTAGGCTGTGTTGAAGATTTATGTTTTTTATTTAAACAAGTATAGACTTGCATTTTAAAATATCTATAACTTCTAATAATAACTGACCTTTTTCAGCCCCTATTATCCATTAGACAAGTGTTTCACTTCCACAACAACTCTATGAGGTAAAGACCATTTTCTTACAACTTTCTTGCTTGGAAATATAAATAAAGATGAAGCAAATAATTTGCACCAGATTAAGCAGATAGTACCAAGCTGAGGTTGAATGCAAATCCCACAGTCTGAGGCTAGAGGACAGGCTTTTTAACAATGATGGGATTAAACCTCCTTGAGTTTCTACAGGGGGTGCGGGAAGCGAAGGAGTCATACTGTGCTAGGAGCAGTGGAAGGCGGTTACAGGTAATAAGTCAACTTTGCATTTAAAATATACAGACACTGAGAATCGAAAGTTTCTTTTTAGTTTGTGTTGCATGTTATGAAACAGAGTCTCAGAGAAGTTAAGTAATATTTCCAGTGCTTTACAGCTAGTAAGTTGTAGAGCAAGATCTGAAGCCAGGTGTGACATCAAAGTCCAGGTCTTTTCCACTAATTTGTGCTAAAAGTTCAGCATTCCTGATTCCGTTACCAATCATGTACAGTATAATTCCCAACGCACGTAAAACGTGCAATATCATGTGGAGGAAGTTCTCTACAGCTATCTTCAGAATACAGAAAAGTGGGGCAATCACCTTGGCCCCAGTTTTAGGACAACTGGTATATTATAACAGGAATTAGTTGAGAAGATAGCAAAGAGTAACTAAATCAGGTGTTAAAACAAATTAGGTGTACTAGCTCTCCAGGACCGTGTGCATAAATTTATCCCTAATTTAATCAATGTAAAAAAAAAGCAATTTCAGTAGAATTGTGGGTCCTAAAGTTAATTTTTACTTAAAACTCTTCAGTCTGTCAGTATAAATACTACATATATGGGCTTATAAGAAAGAGAAGGAAGGATATGGTTGGAGAAACAGGATGATGAGGAGCAACTGCCAACTGGTAAGACCAAAGTGTCTTAATCTTCCCTGGTGCATCAAGAAGAGAAAATAATTGTTTAGTCTAGAAACTGTAACTAGGGGACAGGAGGCAGGGGCTTAATTCCCTTCCCATGCTTGCCAAAGATGCAACTTGGGGACAGGAGCAGAGCAGTTTCAAAGATGCTTACAGGTTCTCCAGCCAATGTTTTCCCAGATGTGCCCAAGTCCTTGACTTTTCTTACCCCAGGAATAGGGAAGGGGGTCCTGCACACCCGGTGAGCTTACTGTTTGAATAAATATCTTGGACCCAAAGGATTTAGTAGAAAGCCATTTATTAGGCAGAGAGAGAAAGAGAGAGAAAAGGAGAGCGAAAGCTCCCACGCTGCCGTGGGAGGGGAATCCTGAGGGGATATTCGCACAGGTAAGGGGCAGTGGGTTTTTAACTTTGGCGTTATTCCCATCCCATTCATGTTCTTGTTCAATGAGAGGAGTTTTTTTAAGTGATCTTTGACTTCCATATTGGATTCGATGCTAGGTCCGCAACAGAGGCCCTTCCTCCCACAGCTTTTTGCAGGCTTTTTGAACAAAGAGGCTCACCTGGAATTTCTACCTAGCTTGCGCACTGGAAAGTTAGACAAAGAACTTTACGTTCCAGATGGGAACATGGATGGACGCATAGCGCTGGGAAATTCTTGCTTTTGAAACCACGCCCCTTGTGGCCTCACACAGTCCCTCAAAACCACATGGTTTCTAAGGTGCTTTCTTATACAAAGAAGGTATAACAGAAACTGTTTTGATTTCTAGTTAAGGTATAACAGAAACTGTTTTGATTTCTAATTCATTTGGATCAAAAAACATATTTGTATCACTTTAGGACACCTTATGAAATTTAGGGAGAGGGTCTAAAGTTTAAGTTATAAAGAAGTGACTACCATGCAAATTTTATTTTATCTTTGGGATATTAGAAATATTTTGAGAATAAGTCCCTTATTTGTTGAGTATTCCTGAATTCCAATTTTGAAGAAAATTCTGTCACCAATGATTCTCTCACCACATGAACACTTTTGTTCCTCGTAGGATTTTGTTTATATTTACAAGAGGGTTTATAATTGAAGGCTATTGATAAGCCAAATTCACGAAACTGCTTTCAACATTAGCAACTTTTTCTTTATCTTGATTTTTACTTAAATGTACATAATTTCCTCACTAAGACATCTTTACAAGGAATAGACAGATTTTTTTAAAACATGAATTTTTTTTCTTTTCCATACCACCAAAATAATAACCAAAAATACAGAAGCAAAGCTTAGCCAAGCAAGAATACAAATGTGAATAATGTGAGTCAAAACAGAGATCAGATCATTGTGCAAATGTATGGCATCCTTTCTTAATCCCTGGCAGAAGAAAACAACTGGGTGGCAGACAATTCTGGCTGAGGATGGAAATGGAGGAGAAGGCTGGCAATATACAAATGAAGGAGAAAACACCACACATTCAGCCTGCTGACATCTGCTGCACATGCGAAATGGATTGGACTCTGTAATCCAGGGTGAAAACAAATGCTTTTTCATTCCTCCTGCTCCCTAGTTTTTGTTGAGTGATGGTCTCATTCTTTTTGCATTCACAGATTAAAATTAATAACAGCATCTGAATTTGAAGTAGGTCCCACTGAATAGTGAACCAGAAGCAAAAGGAACTGAAGATATTAGTAATGAAGCATTTTGAATAGAAAGGGGTCATGGACAAACAATTTTTTAATAGCCAGCTTTACCTCAGGATGATGTCCAACTTCAATGTAGGTGCAAATTGGATGAAAAGCCCCCGTTCCACAGGCATACAAGTGAGTCTGATTATATGCCTTAAGTACTTTGATGAAATTAGCACATTCTTTCTGTAAGACAAAAGGAAAACCAATGAGTTTCAGCAATCAGCATGACTGAGGTATCCCCTAGGGTGCCAGGCATGCTGGAACAGATTTGTCTTTTGTTTTCTTTTTTCTCATTCCTTTCACAATATTTTAAGGACTTATTTATTATTCTATTGTTTTGCTTATATTACAATATGCATGAAAATATACAGTGTATATTTACACAAAAGTGGAAAAAAATTTAGATAATCATGTGATTTTTTTTTCTAGAAATGAGGAGAGCAACAAATTACTTGATCAACTAATGAATTAACTAAACAAAATGATGAAACTGTACTTGCAACAATCAGTTTTCAGTTCTATTTTAGGAAAAGAAAACAAAAATACAATGTAATATGACCCTGTATTAAATGTAAAGTTTAGACATCACTAGTAACTCATTTTGGAAATATCCAAATGAGTATTCACATGGTAAATAATAAAAAATGCATTCAAAATGATTTTGTGAAAGGCAACAGACTTTCTTAACTAGTTTTGTTTTATTTTATTTATTTTTGAGACAGAGTCTCACTCCGTCACCAGGCGCCAGGCTGGAGTACAGTGGCATGACCTCAGCTCACTGCAACCTCTGCCTCCTGGGTTCAGGCAATTCTCCTGCCTCAGCCTCCCTAGTAGCTGGGATTAAAGGCGTGCACCACCACACCCTGCTAAAGTTTTGTATTTTTAGTAGAGATGGGGTTTTCACCATGTTGACCAGGATGGTCGTGATCTCTTGACCTCGTAATCCGCTCACCTCGGCCTCCCAAAGTGCTGGGATTACAGGTGTGAGGCACCGCGCCCAGCCACTAGTTTTATTTCTATAAACATTTGGAATTAAGAACCATATAAGTAACTACAAATGCAGTTAAGGATCAAATGTGGACAACAGTGGAAGCAAGGCCGGCACACATGACAGTACTGGGTTGGTCGTGGCACTTCTGAGTGTGTCACACTCCCAAAGTCATTCTCTATGATCTGTCATTTTTCAAGTGAGAGCTCAGAGTGCTTTATGTAGTCAGTTGGAGCTTATAACGGAGGTGATAAAATAATTTGAGTACATTTCCACATGACATCTATATTCTATATTTGCAGCTGATTGTTTTTATCTGAATTCCATTGGCCCCATAAAATAAGGAGCAGGCAACCAAACTTAAGCAGATTAATTTATATTTAAATTCAAATAATTGCTTTTTATCATCACTTATTTTTCTAGAATGAAACCTGATGATGGCCTTTGAATCTATTGGCCTAAAAATGAATCTGGCGTATTCAAAGTAAAATGCAAAATTTCTAGTTATAACTCCTCAGTCATGCTTTCCTAACACATGCTGAGTACTTTGGGGGTAACTAAAATAAACATAATTTCTTCCACTGTTTTGCTACATAGATCCTCAGTCTTTCTTTTGTCTGGTAAGGCATTATAACATACAAAATTACTCTCTGAAATAAATTGATCTTACAAGTTGTTATGAGGAAAACTTTCCAAGCTTAAAACCTATGTGGATCTCATCCAAGTTTCACTTTAAATAGGGTACCTCTTAGGTAAAACTATGAAATAGATATAACTTAACTTTCACTACGCTTAGCAACAAGCTCTCTATTCTGTAAGAGTCTCTCCTCCCTACCCAAGAGAATAGGGCATGAAGTCTTGGGCAGAGGAAAGAGGTTGTGGAAAGGGAAACATCTGATAAACTCATTTACAAACCAGGCATTCATGAGCCTTACCCAAAGGATTTATTTGTATTCTTTAAAAAAATTCAGTCATTTGCAAAGAAGCCATTTTCAGAAAAATGTTTACTTTAAAACACGTAGGTGGCCACATACTCTGCTTTTATATAAAGATAATCATCTCTGATTGTGGGCTCAATATTATAGTATTCAGGATTAGAAATAACCAGTTCCAGCACCATATGCTGAAACCAAGAAATTGGCTGTGTACATAGTGGTAAGCAAACAGATATTCTAATAAATAATAGTGGCAAACCCAGATGGATGCCTTTTTCATTCTAGAAAAGAACAGGATTTCAGTTTGCATGCCATGCCTTTAAAGATATGCATGCAACTTTTTCCGCAAACCCCAATTTTTTAGTCCTATCAGCACCACCTAAGTGCCTCCTTAGAAATACAACAGTGGAACTCAGTTCTCCGTAATAAAAAAGAAAGAATATATTTTACCAGTAAGAATACTTGTGAACAACATGAAGGATCATGTCACCTCTGCAACTGTTAGGAATCATAATGTCACAGAATTTGTGGGCTCTTTATCTCTTATAGATTGAATAACTGATTAGCAATTTATAGTGACTACATCTGTCCTTCCAAGGAAACTAGCAGATTGTAATTAATGACTGAAAAACTCTTAGGGTTCTTGCTAACTATGAAATTGGGCTCCACTGAATATCATAATTTTAATTTGTTCTCTATTGACTACTAAAGAGGAACCACTATAATATGACAACAATTCCCCTACAGAGCTGTTGGAATAAAATCAATCACAGGACCATAGCTGTGAAACCTGGCAAAGGGTTCTACAGAGTGCTGATAACGGGAGTCTATCTGTGTTACAAAGCAACTAGACCCACCCTATTGGCCTAAGGCCTGGAATGATTCCCTTCCTTTCCCCACTGAACTCTCCCTGTTGGCAGCAGGTTGTATTGTTACCATGCCCTGGGGGGCAAGCTCAATATTATTTTGAAAGTGGAGGTTGATGCAAATAGAATGGAGAGAAAGTTCTGGGGTTTAGAGGATATAAAGATGCTTGAAATGAAAAAAGCAATAGAAGGAAATACTTTCAAATTTGGTTAAAAATAGCTAAGAGGAGACTCATCAAGAACAATGGAGGAGGAAAGTGCATTAAAAGAACTGGACAGAGAAGAACCAAAAACTTGAAAGAGACATTGTTAGTAAGGATTTGTTCTTAACAGAAAACCTGCATAAAAGAGTATCAATCCTGTCATTCATTTGCCTTCATTCTCTAGCTTATGGCTGCCAAGGTTTTCAAGTGTTCCAAAACAGGATATTCATTTTATTTGGAAGCAGCTTGGAGATTCCTCTAAAAAAGAAGGAAGCGTGGCAGAAAAAGGAAACACACTTCACACATTTCTGCTCTAGGGATACAGAAGAAGAGTGTTTCTGACCTTTTCCTGAACCATGACGATTCTTAAAACTCAGAATGTAATGTACTTTTTGGCCTTAAACTGCTGCACTGCTTTGCTCAGCACTGGAGGATTTACAATGTAATAAAGAGAGTGGAATCCGTTCAAAATGAATTCATTTTTCAAGCCTCGATCCTTTTTGGAATTTAAGTTGATGAACACAGACAAGTTTAGCAACAAGTTGGCTTCCCAAGAGTCAGGCAACCATATTGACCTCTTACTTTACTGAAATGTACTCCAGAGCAGCAGTGTTATAGATTGTTAGCTAGAAATAAAAGCAAAAGCAGTTATAAACCAGTCAAATCCAAGGCCACACCTGAGGAGTAATGATTCATCATCCTTAGTGACAAACCACTTACACTTACTTTTTAAAGGGTCTCTAGTCTTTTCAGATCAAATGGATAGAGGAATTATGTAGCAATATATTACCTGGAGAAATAAATTTAGAAGAAAGTGGCTACCCCTAGAAAAGATACAGGAGTCAAAAGCACAGTGTTTAAAAAACAAACATTACAGATATGAAGCACTGATTAGACTGTGTTACACAGACTTTTCCTGGATGGTTATAAAAATAAAGTTCATCCATCTGTCAAAACAACTGCTCCATGCATGAAAATTAAACCAGAATTGAGGTGTTTTTAACTAACTTCCGATAATTATACTTTCTACAAAAGAATATGATTTACCTCCAATTCCAATTACCTCCTTGCATGTTCTTAAATTCTGGATGGAGCAGTGAAATTTTACTCTTAAGTAAGCGAAGAGAAAAAAGGAGAGAAGACTTATGAACATGAACAATCTCTATTCAAATATACTCAGTTCATGATTAAATCAAACAACTTGTTCTGGCTCAAATATAAGTCAGTCCAAACTGAATGGGTAGAACATAACATTGACTCAAGTCAGTGAGAATTCATGTAAAAGGAAGAAAAAATTGTCTCTATCTCATCAGTAATTTATTTCAGTGCAATCTAGCAGCTGGAAAAGCAAAGGAAACTTTTCTGATCATGATGGGTGGATACATTTCTGCATGAAAACCCATTAATAAGCTTAATTCCTGAAGTTAATCTGTTGACTTTCTTTTTCTCTGGTCAATTTATTTGGCAAGCTAGCTGAATACTGGAATCTTCGTGCCAAAGCAGTAATCCATGAGATTGTTCCTGTCACTCACTTTATCCCTCCCTCTATTTAAGCTTTTCTGTACTTATCTGGCAATAGTGTTTAGTCTTTTTTTCTTTTAACATTGTGCTATTACAGCTGTAATCCTATCATCTATAATTGTATCTTTCTAATACTTCACTATTCACTAAAGGATGTTAGAAATCTCTTCTCCAAAGAGGCTTGTCTAATAAAACTAAAATATAAACCATGTTATAATTATAATATTAGCCTTCTAATGTTGAATTTGTGACTTGGAATTTTTTAACATTCACCTTTTAAAATGATGAACAGGCAGTTTTGTACATTTTGGGAAGCATTTTTACCTTCAGTATTTAAAATATGCCATAATAAAACGAATTGAACTTTCCGCATTGATGCTTTCATATTTTTCAGAAATTTAAAATAATACTGATTCAACTAAGACAACAAAGTTAGCATTAGTATATAGCCAGTTATTTTGGTATGTAAACGTACTCATATTAATTGAACTATATCACCATTAAAACTGTAATTGAAAACAACTTTTAAAGTGGCTTGAATGATATGATTAAATGAAGTCTCTCTGTACAAGGCTCCCAAATTATTTTACTTAAATGCTCATTTCAGTTAAGTGCCCAATTTGACTGCTCTTTCCCCTCTAGATTGACTATTTGTTTTGAAGTTCTAAAAATATTGTTCAAGATTTTATAAACATTTTTCTTTCAAATTACTTGAAACCTTCAAACACATTCAAAATGATTATACCCATAGGCACCATAGACCATGCTGTTAGTAAAAGCTGATCACTGGGATTTTCTTCTACTTAAAGAAGTTAAAAACAGGAATGAAGTTAAAAACATTTACTTTGAAATTCTGTGTGGACTATAGAACCTTATGATATCTATTTTTAGGCTTTTAAAAAATATATTATACTATCACTCTGATTCATCATAATGTGTGCCATTCATGTGCATGATGTGACTGTGGTCCATTATATGCACCTAGCATAACCTTTCTTCAGCTCATATTGCAATAAATGCAGACAAAAATGTTCTAGGAAATCTACATTAATATGTTTCCTACCAAACCATGAAAATGATGAAGTAGTCACAATCCTCACTCTGATTTCAAAAATGATATTTTACGGTTTCCAATTTTATTCAAGGTGCTGAATGCTTAGTGTTCATGCCTTAAAGCAACCAAGTCATTGGTTTACATCAAGTAGGGAGAGTTATAAACTAATGAAATTTATTATGGATAAAATCAATTGGCATATTTAATTCTAACCTATATGCCTTTACAATAACAGAAATCATTACACATAAAAGAGAGATGGACTGCATCTTTCATTACACATGAAATGTAGCCATAGGGAAAGATAGAAAAGCTGAGCCCATATTTAGGAGGAATGCTTGATTTCATTCACATCTACCTTCTTTCTACCCCTGTCTTCTCTAATATCAAAAATTAGTTTTTGGGAATCCTTAATGTCCAAAGTACTAAAGTCTGTTTCATAGTTAGTAATATAAAATATTCTCTCAATACATCTTATAACAATTGGAGACTCTAACCAAGATTAATGCTTGTGACATAGACATTAATGTATCACTTATTCAAATACAAGTGCCTATGGCATATTTCACATATGTACACTTTTCCTTTTCTTTCTTTTTTTCATGACTAAAAGTTTAGTTGCTTTAAAAGATTAAAACTTAGAAAATTCAGAAATAAAGCACTTTTATAATATAAAAACATTTGAAAAGAAGTCAAGTGCTACAGGGTTAATGAATTATCAAACCAGAGTTGTGAGGCTGTATTATGGGCTGAACTTCATTTTCTCAAAATTTACACCTTGAAGCTCTAACCTCTACTATCTGGGAATATAGCTCTATTTGGAGATAGGGTCTTAAAGGAAGTGACTAAGTTAAAATGAGGCCCTTAGGGTAGACCCTAATCCAACCTGGCTGGTGTCTTTATAAGAAGAAGAAACTTGGACACATAAGGGGACATCAGCTACAGAGGAACACCCAAGTAAAGAGGCAGCAAGAGGGCAGTCATCTGCAAGCCAACGAGAGGAGGCTCAGAGGAACTCAACCCTGCTTATACCTTGAACTCGGACTTCCAGCCTCCAGAACTAGAACATAAATTTCTATAGTTTTAGCCACCCAGTCCATGGCACTTTATTATGGTAGCCCTAATGAAGTAATACAAACACCAAAAAGAAAGAGGGTAATTGAAGGAAACCTGCTGCTTAGTCAAAAGATACTTAAATTTACCATTGCTTAAAATATTTTTACTATAAGAACGTATATGGTAACAGAATTCTGTCCCCAGTCAGCCAACTTTGGATCTTCTGCTTTGTACAGAATTAAATATTAGAGAGAAAATTATACAAACTTCATTTTTTCTCAATTTTATTATTTTTTTCAAATATCATTCATATATCATAATCCTCCAAATATACACAAATATGTGTGTATATTTGTATGCAACCCATATGTATATATCAGCTTGTAGAAATAATTTATAAACACATTAAAATTTCAGAAATTTGAAATTTTAAAATTTATTTATATTTATTAATATGTAATGAAGATGTTACTTATTTAAGGATATTTATATTTGAAAAGGTATTCTCAAAAACTTTAAGAAAAACCATATAGGACTAAACAAACAATTTCATAATGGTAAAACAGAAATGGAAGTAGTTACTTGTATGAATCTCATACTTTAGAGTAGGACTGATATTTGGGGACCCAACCCCAAGGCAGACTGATACCTGTCGGTGGCCAGTTAAGAACCGGCTGGGCGGGTGCGGTGGCTCAAGCCTGTAATCCCAGCACTTTGGGAGGCCGAGGCAGGTGGATCATGAGGTCAAGAGATTGAGACCATCCTGATCAACATGGTGAAACCCTGTCTCTACTAAAAATACAAAAAATTGGTACGGTTCTGGGCGGGGGTCTGGGGAGCGCAGCAGCAATGGCGGGCCACCTCGTGCTCTACAACGGCGCCAAGATGCCCATCCTCGGGCTGGGCACCTGGAAGTCCCCTCCAGGCCAAGTGACCGAGGCTGTGAAGGTGGCCACCGACGTTGGGTACTGCCACATCGACTGTGCCCATGTGTACCACAATGAGAATGAGGTGGGGGTAGCCATTCAGGAGAAGCTCAAGGAGCAGGTGGTGAAGCGTGAGGAGCTGTTCATCGTCAGCAAGCTGTGGTGCACGTACCATGAGAAGGGCCTGGTGAAAGGAGCCTGCCTGAAGACGCTCAGCGACCTGAAGCTGGACTACCTGGACCTCTACCTTATTCACTGGCCAACTGGCTTTAAGCCTGGGAAGGAATTTTTCCCATTGGATGAGTCAGGCAACGTGATTCCCAGTGACACCAACATTCTGGACACGTGGGCGGCCATGGAAGAACTGGTGGATGAAGGGCTGGTGAAAGCTATTGGCATCTCCAACTTCAACCATCTCCAGGTGGAGAGGATCTTAAACAAACCTGGCTTAAAGTATAAGCCTGCAGTTAACCAGATTGAGTGCCACCCATACCTCACTCAGGAGAAGTTAATCCAGTACTGCCAGTCCAAAGGCATCGTGGTGACCGCCTACAGCCCCCTAGGCCCTCCCGATAGGCCCTGGGCCAAGCCCGAGGACCCTTCCCTCCTGGAGGATCCCAGGATCAAGGCGATCGCAGACAAGCACAATAAACCACAGCTCAGGTGCTGATCCGGTTCCCCATGCAGAGGAACTTGGTGGTGATCCCCAAGTCTGTGACACCAGAACGCATTGCTGAGAACTTTAAGGTCTTTGACTTTGAACTGAGCAGCGAGGATATGACCACCTTACTCGGCTACAACAGGAACTGGAGGGTCTGTGCCTTGGTGAGCGCTGTCTCCCACAAGGATTACCCCTTCCATGAAGAGTTTTGAAGCTGTGGATGCCTGCTCATCCCTGAGTGACCTATACCTGTGTTTCCTGCCTCATTTTTTTCCTTGCAAATGTAGTATAGCCTGTGTCATTCAGCAGTGGGACAGCAGCTTATACAGTGGCCAGCGAGAGCGTGTCTGGCTTGATGTTGGATCTCACGAGGCCTGCCCATAGAGTAGAAGTCTCTTCCAGTTTGCTTTGCCCTTCTCTTTGCCCCACTGGGGAAAGTACAACCTGAATACCCTTTCTGACCAAAGAGAAGCAAAATCTGCCAAGTCAAAATGGTGCCACTAACAGCTGAGTTTTGACTGCTTGGAACTGTAATCCTTTCAGCAAGACTCTCTTTGCCTCAAATAAAAAGTGCTTTTGTGAAAAAAAAAAAAAAATACAAAAAATTAGCTGGGCATGGTGGTGCGTGCCTGTAATCCCAGCTACTCAGGAGGCTGAGGCAGGAGAATTGCCTGAACCCAGGAGGCGGAGGTTGCGGTGAGCTGAAATTGCGCCATTGCACTCCAGCCTGGGTAACAAGAATGACACTCTGTCTCAAATAAATAAATAAATAAATGATAAAGAACTAGCTGCACAGGAGAAGGTGAGCAGTAGGTCGGTCAGCACTACCGTCTGAGCTCCGCCTTCCATCAGATCAGCTGCTGCATTAAATTCTCATAGGAGCTTGTACACTTTTATGAACTGTGCATCCAAGGGATCTAGGTTTAGGTCTCCTTTTGAGAATCTGATTAACATCTGATGATCTGTGGTGGAATAGTTTCATCCCAAAGCCATCCGTCTTTTGGCCCATGAAAAAATTTTCTTCCACGAAACCAGTCCCTGATGCCAAAAGAGTGAGGAATCGCTGCTTTAACATCCATTAGACATGGGTTAAATTTACTCAGGCATTTTCCATTTGCTGTGTGACTTAGAATCTCTGAGCCTCAGGTTCCTCAACTAAAAATGAGATTAATGCATATCCAGTAAATTATTTAGCATGATCACTAGCACTTATTAATTGATAGGTAACTGGTTATCCAATCCTTAAAATAATTAAGCTTCACTATGGTTCAGATATTTCTATGACTGCTTAACTCTCACACTCTTCCACATATTATGCTATTTTTCAAATTATGCTAAGAGCTCCATTATGAATAGTTCATTCTTTCTAAGGATGTAATTAACAGAGCTTAAGCATATATTTGTGTTAAACAGAGCAGATTTAACAAAATTGGCTTTGGATACTACTCTATGCCCATTCCTATTACCAAGGGCAATTACATTTTGTTCAGTAGAATTTCTATGAAATCTTAGTCCTCCAACAGTGAAGACCTATAAATTATAATCACTCTTTTTATCAAAGCAGTAAATATGCCATGATTGTCTCAATACAACAGCAAATACAGCATGCGTTAGTCAATAGTTGTGGTAGAATTATACTATCAACTGAAATAAGCTGGAAATATATTTCCTCAAATTTCCTTTCCTGTAGGTTGGTTAAAATTGGCTATCAAGGAAATCTGCATGAGATATGGGAGGTTCAAATTAAGCTGCAACCATAATACTCCCCAGGTTATTCTGATCTGCTAGCCACCTTGTTAGTGTGGGCAGTACTTGGGCCTCCAAGTCCTCTGGCTTTCACCAAATCTCATTCATTAGTTTCTACAAGACTGAATCCTGATACTTGTACAGCTCCATGACAAAAGGCAACAGTTTCTTCTTTAAGTCACCCAAATCGACCCAAAGAAGGTTAGAGGTAGTAAAAGACAGACTCTGGTCCTAGTTTGTGCTTGTGGGTCTCAATTTGTCCTTGCTCTTCCTACTTCATGTCCAGCTTTTCTTCCATAAACATCAACAACTGTAGCTACCTACAACTTCAGGCCCACTACCTATCTCAGGCAGTAGCCTTCCACAGAATTCTTGATTCAGAATTCTAGCTCTCATGATTACATAAGGTCTAATTTTCATAAAAAGACTCTTTTTTCATATCACTTACACAGGTGGTCTCTGATAAAACCATGATGAAAAGATACATCTTACAGCCATAGAATAGCTCATCATGATACAAAGGGAACATAGATTTGACCTATTTAAGAATACACACATGCTCATTGTATGGACTAGTGACCAAAGTCTTTAGTTAATAATTCTATTTACTTCTAAATATAAATGGTTTCTGCTTTTTAAATGCATGTTAAATTCTATAATCAATAAGTCATATTAATTTTGGTATCATTTCAAGCCTAATACCAAAAAACCTATCTTTTAGCATTGAATACATATCAAATACACATATGCACACATATATGCGTACATAACAGTTAGATTTAACACCATGTATAGCATGGCTAGTAGAGTATATTTTGCAACTAATTTGAAGGTAATAGTGAGAAGCTTCACTGAAGTGAGAAATTTTCTGTCCTTAAAGCCAAAAGCCAAGATTCTCCATTTCTAGAAATAGTGGCCAGTTTTCAGTGCTACTTTGCTACCAACTGGAAAGGCTAAAAGTAAGTAGATGTATATTAAAATTAAATGGTAGAACTTTGGGAAGTTTCATAATGTCCTGTGGACATAAGAAGCTGATGGTTATAATTCTTATACAAATGATTTTTTATTGTTTCTAAATCAAATAAAAGGAAACAGTCAAAAGTTGGTGATGGCATATTTGTCTTGATACATAACGTATCTAAGAAAAATATTTCTAGAGTTCATGTTAAATACAAGATACAAGCAAGACAGTGGACAGCGTACTCTAAGAAATGAGTAGAAATCTACTTATAAAGATTATCAGGCACATACAGAAGAATACTAAACACAAGTATTAGAAACTACATAGCTGGGTGCAGTGGCTCATGCTTGTAATCCCAGAACTTTGGGAGGCTGAGGTGGGTGGATCACAAGGTCAAGAGATCGAGATCATCCTGGTCAACATGGTGAAACCCCATCTCTACTAAAAATACAAAAAATTAGCTGGGCATGGTGGCGTGCACCTGTAATCCCAGCTACTCAGGAGGCTGAGGTAGGAGAATTGCTTGAACCCAGGAGGCGGAGGTTGCGGTGAGCCGAGATTGCGCCATTGCACTCCAGCCTGGGCAACAAGAGCGAAACTCTGTCTCAAATAAAAAAAAGAAAGAAACTACGTAACAGTGGGACTTGGATCAACTTGCTAAATATGCAGTAAGAAGAAGACATTGGCCATAACCTTTTTTTCTGAAGGAACTGCTCAAATCGTGCTAATGAACCTTCCAGAGTATAAAATACTTAGTATATTCTAAAAGTATGTACACTGATACATGGATGAATTATGGTGTCCAGTAAAATCTAAATAATAATCTGTGAACCAATGCCAAATATCTGATTTTCATTTCAGCCACTGAAGGATGCAATTGAAATTTCCAATAAAAAGGAACACAACTCAAAATCCCCATTTTCTATAAATTGATATTATAAAATGTCTCTATTTCAAGTGATAACTTTACTTTTCAAATGAAAAAATTAAAATGCATTTAAATTTTAATCCTGACCCTAAAAGATTTCCAAAATTTAAGTTGATTTGCATGAGACTTGGTTCATGGCAATTCAGACATAATAAATACCAACTTATTTTGCTGTATTAAAACATGTATTAATTCAAAATATGAATACCACCTATTTTCTGAAATACATTTAATAACAAAGTTTTATTTGCCAGGTATCTTTTACCTAATATGCAAAACTTGCTTGTTTAATTACTTGAAATGTGTACATGTAACCAAATATGAGTCGCCTAAATGAGTTAATACATGAAATGTATTTAGATCAATACCAGGTATAAAGCAAGCTCTCCATAAGTGTGGATATTATTATAATACTTCTGAAGGCTAGAGTGAAACTGTAGTTATTTAGTTCAGCGTACCATATATTTACCCACAAACAGATATACACATAAACAGTCACATGCATATGAAAATTTATGCTAATTTCTGTGACATGTAGTAAGATAAGTCTTTTAACTGGCATCCATCAAAAATCAGTTATCTGTACAACTGAAGTGTCATCAAAATTCATGATGAAAATCATATTTAAAAATTGATAAACTGACCATATTCTTTTTTGTAAGATTATCCACAATGTCCATATAAAATTATAATCAATGGGTCTGGAATTTTACCCTACTTGTAATATAACAAGTTAGGCTACCAGGTTCTCATGAATACTAAGAAAAGATTTGTGAATCAGGGTTCAGGGGTAAAGGGCTTTATTACTCACAAAAATAGTACTAGTCAGAGTATTAGAATTTTTGTGCTATTTCCACTGGGCATTGGGAAGAAGGTCAGGTAATACCTGCACATGTGGTGAGATGCATTGTAAGAGAGGAACTCGAGATGAGAGAACCTAAATATTTTATAATAGGTATAGCATGCTGACCTTTAGATGTTGGGGAAGATATTATGCTCATCGTACTGGACAGTGGGCACATCTGCCCTTTGCTCCAGCAGGAGACTTTCTTAGCTTCCCAAGGCCATCTGCAAACCAGCCTTTTACTTCAGAGGAAGATAAAAACAACTTTTTTAAACAGCGTGCAAAAAGGTGTAGTCACTGTCTCTGCTGATAAGATGTGAGAAATGTGAAGACCCATGAAAAATTATATTCCAACAATTATATGTAAGGATTTTAAAATTTAATGTAACTTTATGATTTGATAGCCTCCCAAATTAGAAGGTAATTCTAACTATCCACTTAATACAGTTTTATTATGTCTCAGTGTGCCTAAAATAAAATTTAAAAAATTAAGATTCATGTCAAATTTGACCTTTGAAAAAGTAATGAAATTCAAGGGTTGACATACGTATTTTGGAATGCACTGTAACTTAAGATGCATGTGCAGCTTTAAATTCTCAATTGCATTCACTTGGCAAAAATTAGTGCTATCGTGGTACTGTAATTTGAGCCATGGTAAACATGATAGACATTACAATATATCATATCATTAAGAAGAATAACAACTAAGGACAAATATATAAAAACAAATCCCTCAAGAATTTTAAAAAGTCTCAAAGTTCAGGTACATGTTACTACACTTTGAAATATATCCAAGAATCAGAATATTATGAGAGTCTGCTTTTTTGTTCCTCTCAGATGGTTGAAATTTTGATTTCCAATGATGTTCAAAATATTTCTAACAGTCATACGGTTGCCATTTGGTTTATTGAAATTTAGTGGAAAGAGAGATGGTTTAATAGGATAAACAAAGAAGATTCAGAGAGCTATTGATTCAAAACAGACTCTTTCACCAGCTTAGAATGTATTCAGCTTTCATTTGCAAAACAGGGTCAAGGAAGTTAATCAATCAATAGAAATGTTACTGTGAATAACAAAGGGAATTTTAAGCACTAGAAAAATACCAAAAATGGGAGCAAAGGTAAATAACAGCAGTCAGAATACAGGCATCTCAAGTGCATTTATTTCCTTATTCACGGTCTCTGTCCAATAGTATTATATACTGTATTTTATATATATATATGTGTGTGTGTGTGTGTGTGTGTGTGTGTGTGTTTATATATATATATATATATATAAAACAGCTCTCAACATCAATGGAATTATTCATGAGCATTTCACTACTCTAATGCTAAAAATGCCATAGTGGTTTGAAGGTTTAGAATCTATAATACCAAAAAAAGATATATTAATATGATAATTTGTTTTATATCCTGTACATTCAGTTCTACAAGAGAAAATTAAATTTTGATGAGTATCAGAAATGTCATCACCAACACATACATGCACATGTGTGCACAGGCACACACACTCTATATAGAAAAAAATACATAAATATATAGAAAAGCAATATTAAAATAAGAGTCAGGGTTATCAAATAAAATATGTTTTTTTAAATCTGATGATCTGATATATGAGAGAGAGAGAGCATGAGATTATAACTATGTACCTCAGGCTACAGATTTCCTCTTTAACAACAAAGTCCATTCTTTGTGGAATAGTTGCTTAAATTGCAGCTGCTGATTTAATATTGTGCTTGATGCAAAACTGAGCAGAGAGTAATGATGAGTTATATTATCCCAGCTTCATGAGAGAATGCAGAGAGGTTTCTCTTTTCTGTATGATACCATACTCAGTGACACGGAAACTACGTAGGTTCAATCCAGTGGCATGTCCTGACTTCTGGTTTACTGTGTTGTTATAGCCATAGGAATGAGCTTTTCCTTAACTAGTCTTAAGAATTACCTACTCTAAAGGTGCATAAGATAAGCCAGTGTCTTGACCCTTCTTTTCCTATTGTAGGCTTCTATCTGAATCTGATGCTGCAAAGACAGCAGTTTACCCAGTGTGACTTGTTTAAAGTCACCTCATTTCCAGTGGACTTTTTGAAGACATCAGTAGGAAATGGTAACGAGGCTCTGGAAATCAGCGAGACCAAGTGGGGAGGGTATTTGTTTACTTTACTATAAATGTTCAAGTCAGTTCCTATTTTGGTTACAGTTCTGTCTTGGAGCCCTGCTATCTGCAACAGTCACTCACACCCATTCTTGTGGTTTCAGTATAACAGGAGCCCTTAGAAAGGAATTATTGTCCAGAAGTCACAGCTGACCATTATTTACTCAAGATACAGTACAGAATTTCCATCAAACTGTCCCTGTGTCACTTTGCAAATCAAGTGTCAAAGAAAAAGCCTCTTTCTTCTTAACATTTCTTAATGTTTATTTAAATCATTGTTTAAAATAATAACGCTATTTCTTTTGTTATGTTTATTAAGAAGGGATGTTACAAATCCCAGGTAGCCATCTAATAGCTATTTCTAAAATCACATATCAAGAAAAAAAATGTAAAAATTGCATCTGTAAATTAAAGTCCAAAAATAACCAATGAATGACATGAATCATCTTGAAGTGCATAAAATATGTAAACTGAGATATTACTTAAATGAGGGTAACTGAAATTTAAAATGAATTTTAATACAATTCTAAATGAATACAATATATTTGCATAAAAATGTATGAAAAACAGTATTAAAGGATCAATAAGGGTTATCAGCAAAATAGTGTGAAATATATTTTAATGTTGAGTAGAGCTAGAAGAAAAATATATTTCTCCTTGAAATAAAATAAAAACTTGTGTTTTCCTTTCACTACATAAATGTTAATGGAGAAAATTCAAAATCTTGAATTGATTTAATGCAAATATGAAGAAATACCAAAGCACAAGTATTTTATAATGTTACAATTAATTGATTTTTAAAACATTAGTAAGGCAATATTATCACACCATTGCACTTTTAAAAATAGGTATATCTCAATGCACCTCTGTCATAATGATTTATCTTTTTTCAGAATCTTTATTACAAAGTGCTGTGAAATGATTTGGTGTCATTTTATCAGATTCAGCAAACTCCATGTCTTAGATCCTTTTAATTAAGTTCCATAAAATCTGTAAACATTTTTAGTAAGGGTGGAAAATGCAATGAAGTTGCCTTTCCTGTTGGAAAGTATTCTTGATCAGCCTGGCCAACATGGAGAAACCCCTTCTCTACTAAACATACAAAAATTATCTGGGTGTGCTGGCGGGTGCCTATAATCCTAGCTACTCTGGGGGCTGATGCAGGAGAATCACTTGAACCTGGGAGGCGAAGGTTGCAGTGAGTCAAGATTGCGCCACTGTACTCCAGCCTGGGTGGCAGAGTAAGACTCCATCTCAAAAATAAAAAAGAAAGCATTCTTCTAACACAATTAAGTGATTAAGTTATCCTCCACAGGGCATTGTGGATCATGAGTTTATTGCAACTGCTGAACTAACTGCATCTGGGTTAATGCCAGGATTTCTTAGTTTTTTTGTATTAATAACAGGGAAAGAAAGGGAGAGGGAGATAGAGGAGAAAGTTCCATAAAAGACATGGGAAATGCTTTGCGGTGAATAATTTTGGAAATCACAAACACAAAATAAATCTGCTATCTCGGCCATTGAATGAGTTGATCCAATTATGAAATCAAATATGCCTCACTGGGTGATTCAGTTGTGAAATCAAATAAATCTTCCGTTCTTATTATAATATGCAGATAATTTGTAAGATAACTAGACAAGTTGGTTATTATCTTCAATTTTCAGATCAAATCAAATTCAGAACAATGAAACACTTCAGTGGTCATGAACATTAACGAGCATTGAATTAATTTTATTAACAATGTTTTCACTTAGAAATTGTCCATACTACTCTATTACATATACTAATAACAGCAATAATGACTAATATTATATTTATATTGTTAGTTACTAACATCACAGTTACACAATATTTTGCATGGATTTCTTTTAGCCTTACAGGAGTTCTCTTAGTTAGTTTTCTTTTTCTTCTTTTTTTTTTTTTAACAGAGTCTTGCTCTGTCACCTAGGCTGGAGTGCAGTGGCATGATCACTTCTCAATAAAACCTCCAACTGCCGGGTTCAAGCAGTTCTCCTGCCTCAGTCTCCCTACCAGCTGGGACCAAGGCACGTGCCACCATGCTTGGCTAATTTTTGTAATTTTAGTAAAGATGGGGTTTCACCATGTTGGCCAGGCTGGTCTCGGCCTTCTTTATTTTTGGGTTTTTTTGAGACAGAGTCTCACTCTTTCACCAGGCTGAAGTGCAGTGGCAAGATCTCAAATCACTGTAACCTCCATATCCTGGGTTCAAGTGATTCTCCTGCCTCAGCCTCCTGAGTAGTTGGGATTACAAGCACACACCACCATGCCCAGCTAATTTTTTTTATGTCTTCAGTAGAAACAAGGTTTCACCATGTTGGCCAGGATGGTCTCAATCTCTTGACCTCATGATCCACCCACCTCGGCCTCCCAAAGTGCTGGGATTACTGGCATGAGCCACCTCGCTTGGCTTGGTATAAAACTTCTGACCTCAAGTGATCCATTCACCTCAGCCTCCCAAAGTGTTGGAATTACAGGTGTGGGCTATCATGCCCAACTGAGTTGGTTATCATTATATTTACACTGTTGATGACCTCATTGTGCTTTCTATTTATGCCTTTCCAAAAGTTCAAATTATGCATCAGTTAGGGATACTATAAAATTTGATAGAAGAACACACTTTTTTGGTCCACTATTACATAACCAGAAAAACCTTTGCTGTACTAGAAGATGTAAAGTGACTTTCAATTGACAGACTCTCTACTCACCTAACTCTAGTCAGTCTCCTCTGAACTCTCTTCACAAGAAGGCCCTGAATTTCCGATTTCCATGTTCATTTCTGCTTGGTCCAGTTTTCACAAGAATCCTATTGAGTCAGTTTATAGAAATTCTCCCATCCTTGATGTGTGTGATTAAATTCCTACCCCACTGCCCTACTTCATTGTCAATATCTTATCACCCTCACCTGCCTTTAGTAATAATCCTGTCAAATCAGTTTATCCAGAATTCTCATTACTCTGATGATCCATCTTGGAAATTTTCCACCCACTGACTACCACTCTGCTTCTTAGCTATAAATGTCTACTTATCCTTGTATTCAATCACTTATTACATATTATTCACATATTAAAGCTCAATCACTTACCCCTATTATAAAACTTCATTGTAGCAGTACCTAAGAATAAAGTCTACTTTACCATCTTTAATATGTATCATGAATATTTTAACATAACTATATATTTAATATATAATTTTCAAGGATGAATTTCCTGTGTTTGCTATCATATAGGTATTAAGGACAGGGAATACCTGTGCTTTGTGATCCTTTATCTAATTTCCTTTACCTATGCACAACACTGCAGCTGGATTGGGGCAGTCTCTTCCCAGGAACTCAGATTCCAACTCGAAATCCTTCTAACCATATACCTTACTGTAGGCAGCGCTAACAAATCAATCAAGTTGTCCCTTGAAAATATCTATGTATCTATACACATATCTATAGTTTGATTTATGTCTTTAGGCAACACACTGAATGAATGTATTCTAAATCCTAATACTTTTAAATACAGAAAAAAAACTTTTAAACATATTGCTTTCTGTTTTAGACATCCCCAAATATCAATTAAACATAAAATTGGCTGGGCACAGTGGCTTCGGCCTGTAATCCCAGCTTTGGGAGGCCACGGTGGGTAGATCACGAGGTCAGGAGTTCAAGACCTGCCTGTCCAACATGGGGAAACCCCATTTCCACTAAAAAATACAAAAATTAGCTGGGCATGGTAGCTCATGGCTGTAATCCCAGCTACTTAGAAAACTGAGGTAGCAGAATTGCTTGAACCAGGATCCGGGAGGCGGAGGTTGCAGTGAGCTGAGACTGAGCCACTGCATTCCAGCTTGGGCTACAGAGATATACTCCATCTCAAAACAAACAAACAAACAACCCATAAAATTATATATTTTAAAAATTTGGTAATTCATTAGAATTAATTATTCAAATGATTATAACTACTTTTCATAATCTGTGCAAATACTTGGCTATTCCTCAAACCAGTCACCCACTTAATATTCCTGACAGTTTACCTTAGAAAAAATGGCCTCTATCTTTTTATAATGGTAAAACCATTGCAGGGATTGCTTACTATTCATCTTTTACTCCAGAGTGCCTAGGGAAATTCCTATTACATGGTCCTTTTTCAATCCATATTTATTTAAAGGATGATTACATGGAAGGAAGGGAGGGAGGGAGAAAGAAGGGATGAAAGGAAAGAAAAAATGAAAAAGGAAAAGGAAAGAAATAAAAGAAAAAAATGCGAAGAAGAAAAGATAGGTAATTTAATTATGACTCAGAAATGGAAACATTTCATACGATTTCAAGAATTCAAGAGGAATTCACAGGAAAATCAACCTGTAGAAAGAAGTTGACTTATTGAATATAAGTATGTATGCTACAAGATTACATTTTGTTAGTTTTTGCATATATAAATAACCAAATGGACCATATTTTTGCTTTATTAAGAAATACTATTATTTTTACACACATTCTATACATAAAGCTGCCAGTGTTTCCAAAATTGAATACTATAATTTCATTTCTAAAGAATGATTAAGTTTAAAAGTAAAATGTGGTATTTCATAGAACACTGAACAAAAATAGATGACAGAGTAACAAATGACTTATGTAATTACTACAGGTGGAGCATCCCTAATTCAAAATCCTGAAATCTGCAATCCCCCACAATTCTAAATGTTTTGAGCACTCACATGACCCACAAGTGGAAAATTCCACACCAGACCTCATGTGATGGGTCATAGTCAAAATTCAGAAACACGGCACCATTTTTTCGGTATCTCCGAGGGAAAAATAAAATTACTTTTAGGCTATGGTGGGTATACGTTATATATGAAATATAAATAAATTTTGCTTTTAGACTTTGGTTCCATCCCAAAAATATCTTATTATATATATTCTATTCTATCTAATATATATATTCTATCTAATTAATATATATATTCTATCTAATATATATATATATATTCCAGCTAATATATATATATATATAACTATCTAACCCCTTCCCAACAAAAAAATCAGAAATTTGAAACTCTTTGGTCCCAAGCATTTTGAATGAAGGATACTTAACCTGTAGTAGGTTAATGCTTACCAGGATGTCTTTTCCAGCCCACTTGCATTCATCTCTTCTGGTGTAAGATACTGGCCAGACAATCTAAGGACAGAGAATACACATTGTTTTATGCTGGCTAAGTTGTCTAAGAGATCCAATACCATGTAGTCTTTAGATGACATTAGGGCAACTGAAATAAAGAAAGTTCCATAAAGGCTGTTTCAGGAACCTTTCACTTTAGACCATCCAGTGGTGTCAGTTAATTGATGTGGACATGAGTCATTGATTCTGCATCTGCCCAATAGCCTTTGCTGTATATAAAAGTTGAGCAAGACAGAAACTGATGTAGACAACAGATCTAAGCAGTGCAAGGTGGTAAGAACTGGAACACAGATTGGGAGATGAAGATCATCTTGAGAGGATGTATGAATTTAGTGAAGAGAAGTAGAAACTGGCATAGAATATGGCTCAGATTCTTCTAAATTAGTCTTTATCATGAAATAGTGATTTTGCAATTTTAACATTTGGGTGCCTTGGATACATTTCCCTGAAACAAATCTCAGCATGGCATGTTACAACAAGTAACTGAAAGGATTAAAAAAATATTTAGAATGGAAACTTCTCTTTTTACTCCTCTCTCCTTTTTCTTTTAAAGGGAAAACATTTAAAAGTAATACGGCATATGTTAGAGTAATAAAGGTAGATAGAAGAAGCAAATAGTCCTAAAAGAAAATTACCCTCTCTAATGTAGGCTAAAAGATTAGTTGAGAAACAATTATTTGTGTTTTTATCCTATATTTAATCATCATCCTTCCAAAAAGTCCCATATTGTGTGAATACAGTGACAGTAGCAGATGAGCCATGATGTTAGTGGTGGCTTGGAGGACAGTGGATTCATACCCCCAACGGTATTATTCCACATACTCTCTCATTTGATTTTAATATAAAAATCCCCTGAGCAACTCCAATGACTCCTATCTGCATAGAGGCAGAACTATTTATTTTTTATTCATTTTTCCTTTCTAATAATATTACTAAGAGTTAATTTCAGTGGACAAAAGTCATATATAAAAAACAAATGATGGCACTTAATCATTCATGTCTGCTGGAAAGCTTTTAGTCTAAAATGACTGATTAACATTCATTTGGGAACCTCTAGATAATTCAATATAAATGATCATCAACTTGGGCAAAGGCTGTGATACTCAATCTGGAGAATTACAAAGCAAAAGAAAACACATTTACAAGCAAGGATTTGGCACATATTGAAGTAATGTATTATGGTGACTTGATAAATGCATTTCAGGTCCATATCAAAACTATATACCCCAAAAATTCTTGGATAGGATTTTTGTTTTTGAGACGGAGGGAGTCTCGCTCTTGTCACCCAGGCTGGAGTGTCATCTCAACTCACTGGATAGGTATTCATTTTTAATATTAAATTCTAAATTTGAGTATTCTATTTCACGTGCTTTTCTTTTCACATTTGTCTGCTTATGTAAATTAAAATTATAATTGCCTTGTTCCATGGGCTTTTACAAAGTAGTCATGTAAAAAACATTCAAGATCAGTAAATGTATTTTTCTTACAATTCACTTTATTACTCTGACTGCTGAACTTCTAGAATGATTGCTAGGCAATCCTAGCAGTTGAGTCTTCACACTGGATATGGAAAGGCAAGGGGATCTATTTTTATTTAAAGTTTATAATGGAAGAGGGTAAAATGTAACTTTTCTCTAGGGCATAACAGTCTATATATAACAGTTAAGATTTATTGACTTTCATATTCAGCTTTCCAGCTAAATTGTGCTGAAATAACTAATTGTTAAAACATATTTATGTTTAAAAATACAAGTTACAATATATAAATGTATATATCTTTAAAAAGACAAGTTGTTTTCTCATAGTTTCCTAGCTCTTTTTGCATAATTGTTGAGACAGTATGGACCTTATTTGATGATTATGATTCATTTATCTAAGTGAAATATTTATAAACAATAATTTGTATAATATGCCAAAAATTCTTATACTAAAAGGGTCTTTTAACTTTCCATAGTTCCAGGGTAAATAATAATAATAGCAATTAAAAGGTTTAGAAATCTGCCATGAGTAAAATTAATTTTTATGTAGAAATGTTCTTTTGGAGAGCAATTTAATGAGGATAAGTATAAGCCAGTAGAACAAAAATAAATGTATGTTTAATATTCTTTTACATATCTACTTCCATAAAGAATGATTACTAACATTTTGGTTGAATTTTTTTACTGTTGATTATTGGAATTCTCTTTTTCTTCTTTGCTCAAAAATTTCTCAGTTAACTATCTAAATCTCTTACTCCCATTTTCAAAGTGCTTCATAATCTATTTTGTACTTTTTCTTCCTTATGCCTCTACACTTCTACTCATGGCTGGCCCACTTAAACATGTTATGTAATAAGGATTTAGGCTTTAAAGAGAATGTATCCCTTTATCAAAGCCAAGAATCTTTCCATGGTTCTTCCAAACCTGAAAATGTATTTTTGCCTCTAAGAGGGATTTGCCTAGTATTTACCCATAAGATTACTACTTTATCTTTACTGTTACCTTGTAAGGTCGTCACCAGTTACTTGTAACATACCATAAAGGCCCTGTAGTGTTCATCACAATAAGAGATGCTTAGAAGAAAGCTATTCGAACACTACATATACACAGGTTAAAAGGAATATTAAAACATCCCAAATATAGATAAACAGATGTTTTATTTATTTGTTTATTTTTGAGGTAGGGTCTCACTCTATTGGCCAAGCTGGAGTGCAGTGGTATGATCATGGCTCACTGTAGCCTTGACCTCCAGAGAAATGATTCTCATGCCTCAGCCTCTAGGCTAGCTGGGACTACAGGCATGTGCCACCATGCCCAACTAATTTGTGTATTTTTATTTTTATTTCTAGCAGAGATAAGGTTTCACTATGTTGCCCAAGCTGGTCTCGAACTCCTAGGCTCCAGCAATCTGCAGGCCTTGCTCTCCCAATGTGCTGGGATTACAGGTGTGAGTCACCATACCTGGCTGATAAAAATTCTTAAGTAAATTGGGTTCATTTGTATAAACAATGTGATAGAATTAAAATTAAATAATCTATTTGTAATAGGATGTCTTAAAATTAGAAATATACCTTCTATAATAGTAGAATGATTTCAAACTCAAAGGCAAGAGCTATCACAAGAAGACCATGATTTTGGACAACTCATTTATCTTTTAATTCATTACTTCAAAATAGTTTATTATAAGTGTATTTGGTGAAAGATACTATGATATATTCTGAGTATACAAATGGCTATGGGATTTTTCTCAGCTATAAAATGGTAAATTTTTATTTCATAATTTGATTCTTTCCAGTTTTAGAGATAATTGAATAGTTTAACCATATTCAGAACATATAATCACAGACAAATGTTAAATAAGTTAAATATATCATCTTAGGTAATCTATGCTCATATTATCTATCTATAGATATATACATACATGAATATCACAAAGTTATAAATTGTTATAAATACCTATGATTTTAACTGATAAAATCTAAAATCAATATACCAAATTTTTCTTAGTCAACTTAGGTTTGTTTTTTATATATATATGGAGGTTCACTCTTGTCACCCAGGCTGGAGTGTAATGGCACAATCTCTGCTCACTGCAACCTCTACCTCCTGGGTTCAAGTCATTCTCCTGCCTCACCTCCCAAGTAGCTGAGATTAAAAGTGCCCATCACCACACCCAGCTAACTTTTGCATTTTTAGTAGAGACAGGTTTTCACCATGTTGGCTAGACTGGTCTCAAACTGCTGACCTCAGGTGATCCACCACCCTGGCCTCCTGAAGTACTGGGATTACAGGTGTGAGCCATCACACCTGGCCTGTTCTGCTCTCATTTTATAAAGAATGGCTTTCTTTTGGTAAAATGACAACAAAAATCTGCTTATTTTATGATGTTTTCAAAAGACTAAGATGAACTTGTTTTTATCATTTCAGAAAAACAAATGAATAACCAGATTTTTTAGACAATAGATAACAGGCATTTATTTCTATCATCTGAGGAGGCTTAGAAATCAATTGAGTTGAAAAATAAGAAACAGAAATACCCAAAGTGATTTTTAAAGTTAGCATATCACAATTCTTAAATACATTATAAGGGTATTACCATTTTATATGACTCTATATATAATGAATCAAATTTATGTCATGGTCTGATTTTTAGTGTTCAGGTAATGGAAGAAAAGAAAATGTCTTAGGTTTTTGCGATACTCTATTAAAAAATATGAAACAGCTTTGAAATTTAACCTGTATTTTATGCCAAAAGCTACATTCTGCAACCAGAACAAAAGCATTAAAACATTCTGTCACATCTGGGCTGGGTATGGTGGCTCATGCCTGTAATCCTAGCACTTTGGGAGGTGGAGGAGGGCATATTACCTGAGGTCAGGAGTTCGACCTCAGATTATAATATAGCTTACTAATGAAATAAGCCAGAAATACTAAAAGAATAAAGATAAAACTTATGTCCTGTTGACGCCTACATGACAACATTTTTAAAAATCTGACACTTTCATCTTCTAGATCAAGGTTTGGCAAACCTTTTGTTTAAAAGTTCAGATAGTAAACCGTTTTTCTAGGCTAGATGATACTTTTTGTAACTACTGAATTCTGCTGGTGTAGCACAAAACCAGATACAGACAATATGTAAATGAATGAGAGTGCCAGTGTTCCATTAAAACTTTATTTACAAACACAGGTAGCATGCCAAATTAGGCATGCTGGTAATAGATTTATGAATGCTTCATTTTCTGGAAATATATAGAGACACAAATTTATACCTACATACATATACATAGTACATGAAGTCAATTATGATATATTGCTATGATGGTTCAAGTATTTACTTTAATGTAGGAAAAATAACATAGACATTAAAGGATAAGGTGAGGTTCATATTTCTTATAAGGATTACTACAAATACTGCGGTTTCTGCCTTGATAATTTTTTGATTTGTTGCATCAATTGATTCATTATTGTCATTTTCATTTGGATCAGAAAAGATAAAATATTAGTTAAAACAATTTTCTGCCAGTTATACTTTTAAATAGGTAGAGAAGTCTATATAACTTGAGAGGCTTTAAAATAACTATAGTGCATATATTAGAATACTGATACCTTTTGAAAATCCTTGATATTAACCAGGTTGAATGAAAATATGTGATCCTTTGCTCCAACATACAGTCTACTCCGTTCCTCATCCAAAAGGAAGGTATGATAACTGGAGCTGTTGGCCAAGCCATTGAAAGTGATCACATTGCTGGATTCCAACATTTCTGCAAGGTAACAAAGCAAAACATTGGATATTAATGTGAGGCACTATATGAGCACAGACTATTGATACACGGTAACCTGAGTCTATTGACTGCTGTAGTTATCAATCGGTCCTTATTCCTCAGGATACTAAGAAACATACTGGAACCAAATGTGTGCATTTTATCAAAATGGGAATTACATTCCTATTTGCTGGTATCATCCTTAAGATGGTACAGTCCTAAAGAAAAGAGGAAGAGAAATAGAGAAATAACTTGTCTATACAAACTGATCTGGCAGAATTTATTTGCATGTACTAATGGATTAGAATGATCAATATTGTATATAAATGTATTTAATTTTATAAAAACTTTAAAAAAGTGGTTTCATTTGCTCCAAGCCATTAGATAGAATGACAAACACAGAAGCTAACAGAATGGGAATGTGGTGGAAACACCCAGTTCAACCTGTTAGGTTCCTTGAGGCCTTTTTAATTGAAATATTTTAAAATTTCTTTTGGATCATGAAATTATTCACTGTACCACCTAAATACTTTCAAGCATATTGGAGCTGATATATAGAGAAACTGAGCTGAAGCTTTTATGAAAACATAAATTAATTTTACCATCTGACTTCAATTTTCCATTTGATTTTGCTCTCTAATTTGCTTCTGCTGTGAATAGGCAAATACTAAACATTATACCTATACTTTAGTGACAGGAACATTTTCATATTAAAAATAACATTAAAGTCCACTTCTGTGTTAGGAAGGTAATTGTTGGCTTTTTAAAAATATGTTTTAAAAATGTTTTTCTCAAAATTTTATATATGTATGTGCGTGTGTGTGCATGGGTGCACACACACAGACTCCACCCCCACAGGATAGAGTTGTTGAGGATTCTCCAAAACTGTATTTACTGAATCGGTGCTTTAGATTTTTCAAGTACACATTTAGTAGAAAACTTTCATCAGCATCCACACAGTGTAGAATGCAATGTGCCTTCGACAGGAGAAAGCTGCAAGGTAGACCTGTCCTCTGTTCCAGCTGTTAACATCAGGAAACATGTGATCGATTGCCTTGCTTTACCTATTTGTCCTACTGACCTCTTCATTTTATCATCAAAAAATATAATTTCAACAGAGGATAAAATTCAAACTCTTTAACTTAGCGCTATAGGTCAGGTCACTACCATTTAAGTTTAGACCCTCTCCCAGTATTTCTCATTGTCCTGTATCATGCGGGAAAGCATGCCCTGTATTCATTCACTCCTTGGCCTTTGTTGCTATTTTTTCTGACTCCAACAGCTACAGAATAGATTCACACTTAAAGCTAGTTCAAATGCTACCTCCAAGAAATTCTCAGAGAGTTTCTCATTACATTTTGCTTGAATTACTCTATAACCTGCATCCCACTGTCAATTATTGCAATCTTATCTACCAGAATGAACATTTCCTTAGGAAATATATAATTAGTAGCTCGTCTTAATTCACATGTTTTTTTCATATTACCGAGTCAGTCAACAACATAGAGTGAAATTATCTATCTTTTTATATATTTACCTATCCTATAGACAAATATTGTTAACACTTTGTTAAAAGATACTTTTCTCATTTCTTCATGAGAAATAGTATAATACTGGGCTAGTCTTACTCCTTACCCCACACACCTCTGCAAAAAAAAAAAAGAAACAAGAAAAAGGAGAGGAAGAAAGGAAGAGAAGGAGAGAGGGAGGGAGGCAGGAAGGAAGAAGGGAGGGAGTGAGGGAGGGAGGGAGGGAGGAGGCAAGGAAGGAAGGGAGGGAGGGAGGGAGAGAAAGAGAAATGGATCAAGGGAAAGAGTTATTTATGTGAATCACAGCTAAAATAAATGACAGCTGTTGGTCTTCAGAGAGGAAAGACAGATAACCCACTACATAATATCTGAATAGAAATGGCATTCATTTCACTGGCACCCAAAAGATTACAAATGATCAATGCTACGCTACACAGAATCAATAAAAGACTGAAATTTCAGGCACTCTGAGCTGTGTAAGGACGGAAACAGGGCTGCTGCCAGAGGCAGGGGCTCTATCATTGGATATGTTCAGGTCCTGACTGAATGGTCATTCAAGGAGATCTATTTATTAAATCGTTGCCCTTCACCCATCCTTCCAGTTCTAAGATCTATAATTCTACCTCAATTTCAGAGAGGCCAAACAAGAAAGAAAGAAAGAAAGAAAGAAAGAAAGAGAGAGAGAGAGAGAGAGAGAGAAAGAAGGAAGAAAAAAAGAGCCCACAAACTGAAGGAAAAACAAAAAAAGAGCCACCCAGCCTAAACCAAAAAAAATCACAGAGCGATGTTAAGCAATGAAAGGGTGATGTAGGAGATACAAGAATGATTTTAATTGCAAAGAAACTACAAAAGGGAGTTCTAAGCATCAATTGGAAGAAGTTGTAGGAAAATAAATACTATAACTATAGATTTTGAAGTTATATAGTTGTAAGAAAGAACAAAGGCATCACCACAGGACTTAATTATTAGGTGTGCAAACTAGGAGAAGTTCCTTAAACTCCTGGGGCCCAAGTTTTATAGAAGATGGGAATAATGTATCTTTTAAGAGTTACTGAGGTGAAATTAGATAATGCCTGCGAAAAGCCCAGAACAAGCATTTCCTAGTAAGCACTAAATAAAATATTTCCTGTTTGTATAAGTAGAGGTTAAATATTTGTAGGCTGATATTCTTGACCAGATGTAGCAAATTACAGTCCAGATGGCATAGACTGAAAACAATGTATACATATTGAAAGTATATATACTTTTAAATATACTTTCAATAGATGGAGTAGACTGAAAACTATATATATAGTTTTTTTTTTTTACCTTTCTTACCAAGTTGTTAACATCAGTAACTTTGTGTGATAGAGAGGAAAATAAAAATAGTGGTATGTTCTTTGATTTACATTTATATTAAATGTAATGGCATCTTAAGAACAATAAAGTATTCCTTCTTGTTTTCCAATTTATATATTCTCAATTCTAAATAATAAAAGGAATGCCTTTCTATACCACAGTTCCAAACAATGAAAATATTTCCCTAATCGAAAAATATGTTCCAGGGTGAAGTTTGTAAATTAGTTTAGCCAGAATTATTGGTTCCTATGTACAGACAACTTAGGAAAGTTTTTGATGGTTTATAAATGAAATCATTATGAAAACAAACCAGTTTTAAAATGTTACGTCTCAAAGTTTGATTTTTTAAAAAAGATAATACTTTCCTGGCATAGGAGTTAGCAATTGTTTTCCATTGCTTTCAAATGTGCTTAATTCTGTCTCATTATTCCTTCACTCCAAATTATTTGGATGTTCTTCTCCAACATGGGATTTTATATTGCTTTATAAGTGAGAGAAGAGTCTTAAAAACTCTAATTTCAGTGAACAATTCAAATTCTGGATTGCTTAGGTTATATCCACACTTTCCAGGGTAAGATTAAATAGAAATAGGGTGAAATGCCTGGGTTAAAATCAGACACATTTTTTTCCAAATCTAGTTCTGGGATTCTTCAGCATTCTGTTTTCCTCAGTTAAATGCCTGACTTTGACTTTCCTAGATGTAGAGACATCTGGCTGCATCAGATATTAAATAACATTGAATCTATTCCTTCAGAATTTTAAGTCTTTCTTTTGTTTCAATTATGTATCTTGCAATGACATAAACTCCTTTGGGAACTATAGTAAAATTCAGTAATGTGAGATGTATAGTATTCTTCTATCTTCTTACATCTTGCCTATGCTCATATTCAGTTCAACAACAATTATTATTTTTTAACAAGCTAATTTTCTATAAAATTAATTTGACTATGGTGAATCTAAGTAGGCCAAAGCTTTTAAAGGCATTAATTCTCTTTGAGTGTAATTGTTTTTCTCTGGTTGAGAGGTTACTTCAACTTCTACATGCTGTGTCAAACTATAAGAGAAGTAAATTTGGATTGTAATTAAAGATGCCATTTCAGAACACTCTTTAATAATGTATGTATTCTTAAGTTTGAAAGGTGACTAAAGAAGCGTTCTGTTCATTCCAGATTCACCAAATGATTTACTGTATTTATGAGCTGCTTAATGACAAAATGGAAAACATACTGACTGTAAAACCAGACAGAGACGTGCAGTTTGTGCTCAATAAGTGCTAACTATTGTCAACATTCTTACTATTATATAATATAAGACAATGTAGATGACAAGCTTTAGTGTATAGCTTGCCTGGCAGGAAAACCAACTTACATAATTTCAAGTAGTAGTGTTGATGGTCATAAATAGATTGTACTCTTTTGTGATGTAGTTTCACAAAGTAGAGGAGTCTCAGGAAAATCAAGATCCTTATATATAAAGTTCATTTGATAGATTTACATTCAAGAGTATGTTACAAAAGAACAAATTTTAATTTTTCTATAATGTGCTACCAGTTAATCATGACAGAAAAACCAAAATATTTTATAATGAGTCAATTCTAATTTTTATTTATCCATACGTTTTCATATTTGCCTTTCCCCAGAGTAACCATAATCTCTACTGTATATATTTACTTTTAAAAAGAAGCATGTAAAGGGGGAAATTGATAGCAATCACTGTCAGTACAAAAAAAAAGTTTATTTTATAAACTAGTATTCTACTTATGCATGTGTTTTGTTCTTTGGAAAAAAAAAAACACTACATTTACACCAAACTCATAAATGATGATTAGGAACACTTACAACAAAATCATAAATGATGATTCACCCCTGCATAACAAAAGTGTATGGTGTCTGTTCTGTTTTGATTGTCTCTAGGATGAACACAAATTTACAAAGATGGTTACATTACCATGACTGAGTTAGATTCTCAAAAAGGCAATGAAATGAATACAGATTTCTAGTTGGCAAGAGTGCCCAGAACTAGACTTTTTATAGTCGGATGAAGAATTCCTGTATATTTGACCTTAAAATCCAGACAATATCCACCCTGTTCTTTATATTTCTGACTTCTGTTATATTTCTCTGTCTCTCTTTTTCCCTTCTAAGTTTTGTAACATGAAAGGTAACAGGACCGCACCAGTTGCTGGACTCAAATGAATTGCCTGTATTCATTGATGGCTTTAGGCTTATGTCCTTTTTTCCATGACTTGAACTTTGTCCTTTTCACAGAATAGTCAAAGATCCCATTGAAAGTAGTCAAAGGCTGGGTCTATATGATGCCAAAACATTTTGGCTAAATGATGACAACATCTAGATATTTGTAAATATTGGAAAGTTCAGTAAGGTCCAACAATTTTAGATCCTAGATTTTATTTTTAATTGCATCAACCAAAAAGGAACTAAAAGTTCACAACTTTAGTTGTGAGGCTGAACTAAAAGTTCACAACTTTTTCTTGTACTATAAGAACAAAAAAACTAAAAAAACTATAAGAACAAAAAAGGACTATTTGCTATCATTGTTATTTTATAAAAAAAAAAACAAAGTGGGGGGAGCCATTTTATTTTATGAACCAAATGATCAAAATGAACAAAAACATTAACAATGAATAATCTTCAGACATAAACAAATTTACATAATTAAAACATTCAATTTGTTTTCTTTGTTTCACCAATGACTAGTTTTTAACAACTTACTACATGAAAGATTAGTACCTTTCCACAGGCTGATGTTTGGCAAGTACTGCTCTAAGGTAACTGTGTGGAGGTTGAATTCTATTCCTACACTATTTCTGGTCAGTGCACCTTGTTACTGCATAAATAGAGCCAGTACCAATGGGCATCTATATGCTTTTATTCATTTGGGGATGCTGGGTATATTTTCTCATCCTACAATGTTTGCTAAGTATTGTTTGAAGAAACTTATTAAAAATTATCTTCTAACTTCTATAGCAGTAAACACTTAAAATATGCATCAAGCTTACATATCCTGATCTGAAACTGACTTTTACTTTGACTAGTCTCTCTAGCCTGTGCCAGATGCCATAGCAGTCTATGAAACACAGCTGTACCACCTTTTCCTAGGACATGTTTCTAAGGTATTCTTCCAACTTGTCTCTTTGTATATGTTGATGTTCTGTGCTCTAATATCTCTATCCATTGAATTTATGCCAGGATTCTCCTCTGCCAGCTGCTTATTTTTATTTAATATGAATAATTGTTTTTACTTATATAGACTTTATTTTTTTAACCTGTATTTTAAGTTCAAGCTACATGTGCAGGATGTGCAGGATTGTAACATAGGTAAACATATGTGATGGGGGTTGGTCGTACAGATTATTTTATCACTCAGGTATTAAACCTGGTACTCATTAGTTATATTTCCTGCCTTTCACCTTCCTTCCACTCTTCACCCTCCAATAAGTCCCAATGTGTGATGTTCACCTCTATGAGTGCATCTGTTCTCATCATTTAGCTCCCATTTTAAGTAAGAATATGAGGTATTTGGTTTTCTTTTTCTGAATTAGTTTTCTAAGGATAATGGCCTCCATCTCCATCCATGTCCCTGCAAAGGACACAGTCTCTTTTTCTATGGCTGCACAGTATTCCATGGTGTATATGTACTGAATCAAAGTACAAGATGCATGTATTTGAGCTTTGGACAACTAGTAAAGGTTCATTCTCAGCCCAACCAGCTCCCATAGTTCTAGACCTCACACAAGACACAAGTGTCCTAGACCATGTTATCAAGAAAAGACAGTATATTTTTCCTCAAATATGCTTATAAAGCTTCAAGAGCAGAACTATCTATTATATAAATTTATTTTTCATTTTGTGTACTGTAAAAAATATGTAATGTTCATAATCTAATTTTATGATTCAGATTTTTATCACTTAACAGTCATTCCTTACTAAGTCAACAAAAACATATTTAGTCCATATTATGTATAACAAACACATAGACCTTGGCTAAAAGCTATGTGGAGTAAAAAGAGTAATAAAAACCTTCATGGAAAAGTAGACAAATACCATCAGAGAAGCAAAACCAAAATCAATAACAGCAACAACAAAAAGACGCTAATCATAGTTAGGGAAGTTAAAAGGAGTTCATTCCCACTTTTTCTCATGAAGAAATAGACTCAGATAGGCTTTCAGAAATATCTCAGGTCACAGAGCTAGTATGATGTAGAGTTAAGATAACTGTTTCCATCTGACATCAAAGGTCTGGGTCTCTCTGCTTTTCCCCATTATCAGTTCTAAGGTATATTTTGAAAAATACAAAGAACTGATTTTTGAAAAGTTACCTCTCACTCTCATATAATTTGCTTTAGCTAACAGCTCTTGAATATTTATATTATTTTATTTGCTTTATTACTTTCTACACAGTAATAACTTGGTGGGTAATCTTATCTACAACTGTGGCTTTCATCACTAGCAGTATTTTGACATGTCTCAAATATACATCTTCCAAGAGATATTTTCCTCCAGAGTCCAAACAAAGGCTTACTAGAAACCTCTATTTAGATATTGTACAAACATCTCAGAGTCTGCATGACTTAAACAGAATTCACTCCTTTTTCTTCTTTCCATTACTGACATCATCACCTTTCTGTATGTTTTAAATTTGTTATAAGTATCAATCAACACAGACCCATGCAAGCCAGACCCTCTTCATCATTCACCGATCTAAGCCATCACTTCAGTTTGGCGTAACACAATAATTTGTCCTGTATTTTCTTTTGCTTACATATTCACGGCCACTGTCCTAATTTAACTCCCCATAATATCTTCCCTGGGTTATAGAAATTATTTTCTTACAGAACTTCCTTTCCAGGTTTACGCCAAAAAAAAAAAAAAAAAAAAACCCACATGTTATATACTGCCTCCAGAGTAAACTTTCTATAAAACAAATGCACTTTCTACCGGTGAAAGATGACAGAGTAAAACCATCTGTACTCTGTCTCCTTCCTTTGACTCTCATGAAAAGAAAAAAAGATGAAAAGGAAAGTATAAGAGGAAATATACATAGTAAATGAAGAAATAACATCAATGTGATATCAAGTTATTAAGAGAATATTTCAAATATAATAAAATTTGAAACATTTTTATATAAATGCTGAGATCTGGTATCTCTCCATATATTCCAAGTAGTATAGAATTAATAAGCAAAGGGTTAACAAATCATAGAAATTACATCCACAAATGTTTTTATTACAGAAACATGCTCTAGAAGACTACAGGCCTATAAGATTATTGGGACATGTTCATAAACAGTGAAGGTACAGTGGCTCAAGCCTGTAATCCCAGCACTTTTAGAGACCAAGGTAGGAGGATCACTTGAGACCAGGAGTTCCAGACCAGCCTGTGCAACATAGCGAGATCCCATCTCTATTTAAAACAAAGCAAGCAAACAAAAATGTCCATGCATGCTTGAGGCTAAAGAAGGAGGATGGCTTGAGCCCAGGAATTCAAGTTTGCTATGAGCTGTGATTACAGTGTGAGATCCTGTCTCAAAGGAAAAAAAAAGGAGAGAATAGGTAAAGTATAAAGGCACAGCCATCATTATTATTATCATCATTTCAACTAACATGTGCAAGCCAAGCCAGATACCGTCCTAATCTCTCTCTCTCTCTTAAACACACACACACACACACAAACACACAATTTATTGTGTATGCATTATCCTTCTTCTAAAGGATATCACTGTAGGTAAAGTAGTGTGAGGGCAGAAGTGAAAGGTACGAATACCAGACTATCCCACAGGGTGTTTCTGATGGGGCTTCATGAGAAACACACCAATCACACCAATCAAGATATGAAGAAAAAAAATGAAGTGAGGTATGTTCTCAGAAGAAAATATATCAAAGATCACAGAGTGTGTTTAAAGTCAAAACAACAAAAATCATAGGCTGTAAATTCCTCCAGCTCACTTTCTCATTGTCAGAAGGAGGAAACACATTTACTAACATGTAAATGAAGAGCATAGGAAAAAAAGAGGAGTTGGCACAAGAAACAGAGGATTAATTCTGGTTGCAAAAGTTCCAAACTAAGTAATGATAAAATCTAATATTTTAAAAGTGATAAATTGATTAATATAATAATAGAAATGAAAACTAGATAAGAAAATAAAACATAAAAATAGAGTTAAATATACAGATTGAAAAGTCTCTTACAGAAGGAATAATTAATGGAACTTACTAAATAAAGAATACATTTGGAATTTATGTGGAAAATGGAGTCATTTACAAGAGAAGAAATCAGGTGGGGCTCATACTGTTCAAAACATTATTTGCCCAAAACCAGAGAAGAAATCTGCACGAATAACCAAGTGAAAACATCTGTGACCCAGCAATTTGTCTTTCAAATGAGAGGGGCATCACAAGTCATTCTCAAACAAGTGAAGTTTAAGAAAGTAGAGCAGACGTTTAAGAAACTATAACAATAACAACTTCTTCATAATGAAATTCATTCAAATAAGGCATGAATCAAAATCAAAAGAGAACAGATTGAACATGACTTGCCTCCTTAAAACTTGGCTAGAGACTTTCATTATCTATGTGATTTGGACTCTATATTTTGCACACTCATTTGTTCCTCATTCACCAATACAATATGTATAAATGTATATGCATGTGTGTTTACCTCTATATACAGCAATATACAGATATGTATTTTATTTACATACACACACAGAAATATTTACAATTAGCCAATGACATGCCATCAATAGTCTCGCAGTTAGAATGCTCTTTATCTCCCCAGTGCTTTCCATCTTCCACACTCACCTGCTTAGGTAAATTAATTCACCTTTCAAGACCCAAGTCAACCCTCTCTTGTGAATTATTTGACCTTCTAAGGGACAGTGTATCATGCTTTCCTTTATGAAGCATAGTTCCTTGTACATATGTACATGTTAATCACTGCTTTATCTCCTTAGCTACCTTTCTAGAGTTAAAATATGCTGCCTTTACTTATTTTTGCATATCTAGCCCTAAAACCTACTCCTGGTATATACCTAGTACTGACACACAGAAGCAAGTGACTCAATATATGTGATTGGCCACTCATTATATTTTTAATGCAACAAAAATTTAGAAAGTGGAAATATAATGAAAATAAGAAAAAGTAAATGTAGCAATATAAATTATATGTCAGGATATGCACTAGCTTTGCTAATTAAGCTCTAAATTATGTTCAAATGACTATTAAAATTATACCATTCAAGCCTTAAATTATTTATAAACTGGCTATCAAATAACAATAAAATGGCTATTTTTTTAAAGTCTATGCGCTAAGCACTGTTATGGCTGTTTTACATAAAATAATCACATGAATACATTTCTTGAGAGTTCTATTTTACCAGCATCATTAAAAATAAAATCTACTGAAACAGCAAAGTAACTTGTCCTCTGTTTAATTTCTCTCAATTTTAGTATACACTTCCATTCACCAACATATAAATTAATGAGAAGATATTTTGAAAATTTAACGGTTTTTTTAAAACAAAGCACAGACCTACACCCACCACCTTTACCTTAGCACCATCTTGCTAACAGCAGTTGCAGTCCCTAATCTTGTTTTGCTACCTCATTTTATGCCTGTTTCTTTAAGTTTCCACAACTTTCTCGTTTCTAAACCTGGCTTGCTGCCTCCTACTTCTAGTTTATTTTCTCCTTTTTTGTGCTTCGAGCTACAGTTAGAAGATATCTCTCCTATCAAAGACTTGAGAATTAACAGACATCTATCCTCCGATGGATGCCTCACTATGCCTTGATTATAACACACAGTCATAAATAAATTGAATGCCACTTTTCTGCATGAGTATTAGAGTACACACATTAGTTCTCTTAGATGTAAAGGTTAGCACAATGCCATATGGGTCAAATTATACATGGAGGAAATGGTTAACTAGATAATCAATCATTAAATTAGAGATCCAGAAGGATCTTTGGACTGTTTGAAGTCTGACTACTTGCATTTAGAAAAGAGCATAAATGACTTCACCACTAACAGTTGCAGAGGTCAGATTTAAATATAGGACTCCTGGCTCTACATTCAATGCTCTTTCTAAATAATTTTCTGGAAAAATTGTGACTTTAATTTTTCTCCACATTTTTGCTTTCTGGTCTCTGATATTGATAGATTTTTTTTTCCCAAGAATTAAGTTAAATAAATAAATATAAGTTGAAAACAATTTATAAAATAACTAATGAGCAATATTAATTTTATTTCTTGAGGGAACAACTAGAGATTAAATGGAATGATTGCATAAAACAAGTAAATGTCATAATGTGGACAAAAATGGATAATTCAAATGTGCATTGCCATTGGTCACTCACTTTTGTATGAGATGATTAGACAGTAAAAACTTAGAATAAAGGTGTAGATTCTTCTTTTAAAATTCACATTGGTTGTATTTGATGTTTTGAGTGATGGGCCAGTAATGAGAAATCAAAACTTTGTTTTTGATTCTTATATTTTAATTATTTATGAGACTCCTCTATAGGCAGGTCTCTATTGTCAGTCATTCCAATGACAAGTGTTCATTAAATACCTATGAGTGGTAAGCACTGCATTAGCATTCAAAAAATAAAAAAGAGGAAGGCTTCTCTGCTTCATACAGCTGAAATACTAATTTTCCAGGCAGTCTTACTCAATTATTTACTGTAACACAGCAAATGTTTCAGAGTGTTCTTCAAATAACCATATTTCACATGGCTATAAGAAAGCATGCCTTTTTTTAAAAAAGAAAGCACATGTTTTCTGACATTTACAAATTATATATACTACATTTTCCAGTAACAAAACAGTGGAAAATATTCACATATGGAGAAATAAATAGTGATAAACTACTTGTCACCCATTACCTGTCCATATGTCTACTATAAGACATTTTTTAAACTACATAAGAACGATTTATTTAAATTGTTCTAATGCAGAGCAAAATGAGTGTTTCTGAAGAAAGAAACTTAGTATTTTATCCAGGATATTTTTATCATTTCCATCCCAAGATAAATTTGGGGAAGGGAAAAGAGTCTTCCTTATTCACTGACAAAAACTGATCAGTACAAGTGCAAATATACCAGAAAGCATGTTCCTATCAGTGTTCATTGATGTCCTTTTTTTATCTGAGGCAAGCATGTATTTCATTCCCAGAGTGAGAAGGAAGAGAGCTGAGGAACTCACATAGATATACTCAAGAATCAATCAAGAAACCAGATCAGAGGGACAGGCTTGTGTAGGAATTGTGTAGGCTTGTGTAGGTGGTAGGAATTATCTAAACCCTAGATTTGTCTGACAACAGGTGCTTAGTGTATACTTATTGAATGAATGAATAAATGGATTACTGAATAGTTAGATAAAGTAGATATGTTTATGAATGTGCAACAGTGCCTATGGGTTAGATAATTTATAGTGTACTCTTACTAGCGTTAATCTTTTCATTCCCTACAAAGTGCCTGGTGCTATAAGCAAATGTAATTTATATTCGTCATTTAAAAAAGTAGTTGTTCACTCAGAAGTTGTTTTTCTCTTTCTTACTCTCTTTTTTCCCTTTTTTTTTTTTTTGAGACAGAGTCTCACTCTTGTGCTCAAGTCGGAGTGCAGTGGCATGATCTCAGCTCACTGCAACCCCTGCCTCCTGGGTTCAAGGCATTCTCCTGACCCAGCCCCCTGAGTAGCTGGCATTACAGGTGTGAGCCACCATGACTGGCTAATTTTTGTATTTTTTTTTTTTTTTTTAGTAGAAACAGGGTTTTGCCATGTTGGCCAGACTGATCTCGAACTCCTGACCTCAGCCTTACACAGTACTGGGATTACAGGCATGAAGCACCACACCTGGCCCCTTGTTTCTTTTCTTTGTTTTAAAGAGGGTTGTAGAGAACACTCATATGACATTCTTAGCTAGTCCTGTGTCTTTATCTAGAATAAATACATTTTGATAATAAAGGCTTCTGGCTTCCTTATAAAATGATTTTGTTTGATCTGAGTTCCCTGCAGAGGGATGGAAGGAGACAAGAGAGTAATATGTTGAAAATCAATGAATTCAAGGAATCTCTAATGAAAACCATGCGGCATGGTCCAGATACATTGTAATCTTAGTGACAATAATGTCCTATTTATTACGGCACATTATAAATTTGTCTTCCCTAATAGTGTGCTTTAATTTTGGAATGGACACATTTTGGAGTTTATTAAGCAATTGAAGTCAGATGCCCTCATGAAATTGGTACATAACAATTCATTGAAATTTGATAACTTTTCTAAGCTGACCCTTGAACAATATGGGTTTGAACTATGGGCCGCCACTTACATTTGTATTTTCTTCCACCTCTGCCACCCCTGACACAGCAAGATGAATCCCTCCTCTTCCTCATCCTCCTCCAGCTACTCAACAAGAAGATGGTAAGGATGGAAGACCTTTATGATGATCCACTTCCACTTGAAGAGTAAATATTATTTCTTCCTAATGATTTTCTTAATAATGTTTTCTTTTCTTTAGCTTACTTCATTAGAAGAATATAGCATATAGTACATATAATATACAAAATATGTGTAATTGACTATGTTCTTGGTAAGGTTTCTGATAAACAGAAGGCTGTTAGTAGTTAAGTTTTGGGGGAGTCAAAAGTTAAGATGTGGATTTTTTTACTGCACAAAGGGTCAATTATTTATTTATTTATATATATAAATAAAAGAAGGAAAAATTGGATTATCATATAGATAATTTGGACAAGAATTTGGACAAGTCTTTCTATAACCAGCTCTCCTTAAGTAATTATTTAGCAAAAACTATCTAACAGTATCAATTCTAGAATTTATTTTTATGACACAGAAAAAATATATAACAAGGAGTTTCTCTTAATTGAGAAATGAGAAAAGATTAAATTCTTCAATTTTGTTTTCAAATACTATCTTGCTATTAATGTAATTGTCTAAAATTGGGTCATATTTAGAAATGTTCTAGGATTGAAGTTTTATATTATGTGAGCCAGATTTGGTTCAAGAACCCTAAGGACAACCCATGATTCCCTAGAATGAAGCTAAAAATCCAGCTAGTTTGTTGAAATTCCCTGTTCTCCCAGGACCCATTAAATCAAGCACACCTGTGGGTTGGAAAGGACAATAGACTAAAGATTTTCTAGACGAATGCAGGACACACAACATTAATCCTCACACTGACAAAGGTCAAATTCAGAACCAGATTTACCTCTTGAAGACTGGGCAAAAACATAACTTAAGCAAATTTCTCATTAAACTTCCTTCTCTACTTCATCAAAAAAATCTGATTGTGTACGATTTACAAAAGCAAAACAAAATCAAAACACTACTAACAATGTTAAAATTGCAAGTCACAAACATTCTTTAGAGTGAAAATATGATCTCCATTTAACCCCTGCTGGCCACAACATTCACTGAAAATGAGACACTAGCATTAGTTCGAAGGCAGAGAATAACAAAAGTAAAATTTGGCTTTCCACATGAAAGAAGAGGAAGTAAGTATTAGTGTTATTAAATTCCAATAAACCCTCATGGCAATTCAATGTGAGCAACCAGAAGAGCCATGCAGCATTATCTAAAATTGCCAATTTCTTTATTCTTTCATTTTCCTGATATTTATTTGGCATGTAAAGAATTTTAAAAAGAGTATCTTTGCCAATCACATCTTTATAATGATCTTGTCATTAATCAATTTTGAATTGAATAGCTGAAAATGATTGTTATACATGCAAAATTGAATCACTGTTTATTTGAAGATAAGTGGTAGGAATTTTTAACTTGACCCTCAAATTAACAAATTGTTATGAAGACAATTACCTATGTAAGTCTGCCTCACAAACTTGCTTTAGAAGCTGAGATTATGTTTTTGCTGTGTCTCTAAGTGGCAACATATTTTCATAAATTGTCTAAGATTTCAAAAATTTATTTTTATATTTTGTATAAGAATTATGTAAATTATGTAACAATTTAATAAATTGTTATAAAGACAATTACCTATGTAAGTCTGCCTCACAAACTTGCTTTAGAAGCTGAGATTATGTTTTTGCTGTGTCTCTAAGTGGCAACATATTTTCATAAATTGTCTAAGATTTCAAAAATTTATTTTTATATTTTGTATAAGAATTATGTAAATTATGTAACAATTTAATAAATTGTTATGAAGACAATTACCTATGTAAGTCTGCCTCACAAACTTGCTTTAGAAGCTGAGATTATGTTTTTGCTGTGTCTCTAAGTGGCAACATATTTTCATAAAATGTCTAAGATTTCAAAAATTTATTTTTATATTTTGTATAAGAATTATATTTGTATAAGAATTATGTAATTATATTAGCTTAAATACTATTGCAGTTAAAAGTAAAAAAGTTGTTAAAACTAGCAGAATTATAAAGTTGAGAAAAAAATTATAACTTTTCCCAATTCTAAGTACTCAAGGTGGAGATATGACATCCACTTAAAAATAATTCTACTTAAAAATCAAGAAATTAGTTTAAAAGTTCATAACCGAGTTTGTTTGATAATCTTAATGACTTTCACCTCATTTAGTAAATCAGAATCTAAAAAATGATAAGCTCCTTTTGATAAGCTCTGGAGTTTATCAGCCTTGCTCTGCCACTTCATTAGCTGTCAAGAACCAGTAAGTGATATTGCTATGAAAGTCTTGATTTAGGTAGTTGAAAACGCTCTTGTTGCAAAAGTACCAATTATCAACAGACTTGAAGTCAAAAGAGAGTCTATCAGGAGAGGCTTGTCATCCACAGACATACAGTTGGTTATCATCTTTGTAGACATCAAAGAAAGAGAGCATTTGAACTATCAGTAGTTCACTTACAACATTCAGAGGAAAGGACACACATTGATTTAATAGACACTGCAGCGGTTATTACTGACCTTAAAAATCTTATCTTATAATCATGTGATGGCAACTAAATGAGAATAAGAGGTGAATTTGCTTTCCCAAAGGAAATACCATAAAATATGAAAAGAAGCATGTTTTAATCTCTATGTTTAAGAAGTTTCTTAAATTTAGCCTTACACTCTCTTTTATGGTGAATCTTTCCTTAAGTACATTTTCGTTATTTAAACAACTGTACCATGAATTTCCCCTTTAATATAAATATACCATTTGAGGTCCAAAATGTTACTTTAATAAAATTTTACTTTTAATTATAGTTTTATTTGGCTTTTATCTCCTATTATAATTCTCTACAATTAAGCATAATATTAAACAAGAAAAGCATGTTGATATATAATCTTGAATATTTCAAATAAAAGTTAAAATATTTTCTATTTACATAACATTATTGATTTATTAAGAAAAATTCACCCATTTATTTGCTTGAAGAAAGCAAACACATCTTTATGAATGAATCCTTTATGGAGATGGTCCGTAAGACAGTAGTTTCTTTCGATGTTCAATTGAATAAAGGATTCCATGAGCAAATTAATTCAGGAGAACACCACATATTTCATTATATTAATTTCAAATTAATATATTAAAGATTTTGGGATGTCTCGCTGTCAAGACATTTTCTTATAGAAACCTTATTAAACTAAATGTTTCTCAATCTTGTATAATATAGAAACATTTTTTCATATAGCATAATTTACTTTTCAAGGAATATTTAGATTCTGTAATATTAATAACCTTGATTAATAACAAACCTGGATTAATACAAATATAATAAAATTTATGAGTAAAGCTGGGATGCCAAAATATTTTGGAGAAAATAGTTTGGTAAAAATTGTTTAAAAATCATAGATATTTCTTATGCTAATTATTTTGAAAAGTCATTACAGGTAAGTTCCTTTCTTTAAGGTAAATGGAACATAGAAACAGGTGATGACATTAGTGCAACAAATATTTTAGATCTAATTCAGCTAAATTTATTTACATTGTCTAAATAAGAAATCTGGATGGTATCCTAGAATATCAATCATATGCCTAGAATTGAAAAACAGAACATGTCATTTTATATTTGTTGCAATTTTAAGAGACACTGGTTTTAGAAAATATATTTATATAAACATATTTTTGATCAAGCCTTTCTGTTATTGGTTTATTTTGAGGAAAAATTATATTTTCATGCTAAAGTGGCATGTCTGAAGTTCTTGAGTCCAAATGCGGACCTCTCTTTGAGAGTTGTGGAATCCTTAAAATTACAGCAGCAAATTTAATCCCATTTGTGTGCAAGATATTGCATTTTACAAAAGCAGCTGTTTTTCATGGACTAAGTCCAGGTTCTCTCCTCAGGATATGAACCAGTGACCTCACACTTCCAACTCAAGACCTATCTATCAACATTTTTTCCCGTGAAGATTTTCATGATGCAGGATTCTTCCCATGATTGAATCAGCATGTCCAGGAATATATAAAATAGTCTCTTTTAATTAGGCTTAAATGTGTGCATCTCACATTGAATTTTCACACTTTTAAAATTTACTCCAACATTTTGGGAGAGCTGTGGTCTATTTTAGCTTCCATCAAACTCTAGACCTTACTAGTCCACAGCTTCCACATTTTGAGAAGTTGATGTGCTTTGGACAGGTATGCTTCCTTCCTCCCAAACAACTTGGCAGAATCATTTGACCTCAAATAGGCCATCTTTTCCACTTTAGGAATTTCTCTTCACTGGATTATAAATTGTGTCAACTTTTACCAAACATTGCCTTAAGTGGTTACCAAATGCAGTCTTCTTGGCTTGCATTACTTGTTTCTGCTTTGCACTCATTATCTTAATTTAATCATGTAGGAGAGGATAAGAAAGATTAAAGTCAAAATGTTTTCTTACTCTAACTTTTCCAGTGAAACAGAATTTAAAGTATGTATTCCATTTGCTGGTAAGAGCTGCTAAGATTTTAAGTTATATTAATAATTTTTTCCTTGTATTTACATCAATGTAATATAATTTTCATATTCAAGCATATCTAGTTTAGCTGAGGGGTAAAGGAAGATTCAGAAAGCTCAGTTTTGACTCAGAATATTTTATTTAACCCTGTGAGAGATTTACAACGTAACCAATGGCAAGATACTGTGTCTTTCTCTGACTCTGTTAGACTACATATAAAATACTTGCCTCTAAATATTCTTTAAGCAAACTTTAAAAAGTATGATGTAATGTCTGAATATCTTGAAAGCCTATTTTTCCTAGTTAAAATGATTCCCATTTTTAAAAGCTCCTATACAGCTCTTTCTAATTAGGATTTTCTAAATTAAAACAAGACAAATTTTGTTTTTGCCTTTTGTTCATACCATCCTTGTGAATCAAAGGTTACTGGTGTTTACATGATGCATCAGAAAAAAGAAGTTATTGTGTTTACACTTTCTTACTTCTTAGGGTGCATATCTGACCAAAGTATAGCATTTTTTACTTATGGCTATGACAAAAACTTAGTTATTTAGACTCAGTCAAATTTGAAGTTTCCATTGGTGAACCTTATATGACAAAAGTAGTATTTCAAATATTACCTCTGAAAGGTAATCATGAACATCTGAAAGTGTGACACTTTATAAATGTTGTTGTTAGCACTATGATAGCATTCTGAACTTGCTCGCATTTCTAATATAATCCATTAGAAAAATGATATTGATTACTGTTGCATAATTGACTAGGTCACAGAAATGATAGTTTTACCACTTCACTTAGTATTCATTGATTGGATTGTGTGTGTAGAAATTATTTGTAAAATATACATTCCAATTCTACTACATATGTGGCATGTTTCTGTGGGAAAGTTTGTATGCATGTGAGTCTGTATACAGTGAAGATATACATGTCAAAAAGACATGAAATGTATGTGAGAAGATTATGGTTTTCTACCAGCTGTGTGTTTTAGCCATAAGATTTTTTCTCCATATATTTATTTGATTGGAAGTCATAGTCCTCTAGCCTGACCCATAAAATGTTAATCCTTTCAAGAACATTTCAATTTCTTTTGTTAAAGGAATTCTGTATAACATTATCAATCCCAGAGCTGGTTTTACAATACAGTATTATCAAATTCTTACTTGTAACTAACCTTTTCACCTACAATATCATGGCCATGCTTGAAACCATTTCACTTACAATATCATGGCCATGCTTGAAATGTCTATTATTCATGCCGGCACTGATTTAAAATACATGTATAGAATTTGTTTTGTCTTTAAATTCCTGAAAAATTGTCAATCAACAATGTAATTTTCAAGTTTGGTACATTTTGATCAAGTGATAAAATGCTTTATGTAATTGTCACATTACCTGGAATATATGCATGAGTAAAAATATACTCTTTCGAATGGGCAGTAGAAGAAATGCTAATAATTAACATGCCTTTGAGTATTACAATCTGTCAATTTTCCTTCACACTGGTACTTCTGCTTTTCCAAACTTCTCATAACAATACTTTACAATGTGTATGTTTACACACAACAATGAAGGTATAACTACTAGCTTTGAACAACTTTTCCATGCTGTAAAATGACTACATCCTTTGAAATGCCATGATTCACTGTTGAGAGATGAATAACATCCGTAGGAATCTCAAAAGCCTTGAGTTCACAGTCTGTTGAGTACTAATTGAGAATTCACACACATGGTTTTGTTATTGTTGATGACCACAACACTGTTTAAAATCTATTAATGTTAAGGGGATGCTGGAGAGCAGATCTGTTGGGAAAAAATTAAAAGGTGAGTGTTGTGTTCTTATCTACCTTGTGTGTATATGAAAATAGCACTGGAGCATATGGCTAGTTCAAGCAATTTTGATATTCTGGCTAAGGTATCTTTAAGATTTTGACTATGAGGAGAATTGATAGAAAACCAGCAATTCTAATTACCCAGATATGGAAAGTCATTGTAACTTCATCTTTAAAATACATCTCAATCTTACACACATCTTCCACTTGCCACCACTACTGCCCTAGTTCAAGACACTCTTCTGTATTCCTTGGACTAAGGCAGAATTCTAAATAGGTTTCGTGATTTGACTCCAGTATTCAATGTATTCCATACAGAACTATCGGGTGTATACCCTTAAAATATAGGTCATATCATAGATCTCCTCTGTTCAAACTTCCTACTATGTTTCTCTTTACATGTGAGAAATCCCAACATTTAAATGTTCCTCAAGTCCTTGCCATGATAGAGCCAGTATCTAATTAACTCCTCCCTTCTTCCTTACACTTAGAGATAAGATTCTTTTCTGTCCTAGGTCTTTAGCTGAGGCTCTATCTTTGGTCTGGAATCTTCTAATCTTCTTTACCTTCTCTTCACTTTGTTATGTTGAACCTTATTCTTTTTTTTTCTTTTTTTTTTTTTTTGAGACTGAGTTTCGCTCTTGTTACCCAGGCTGGAGTGCAATGGCGCGATCTCGGCTCACCACAACCTCCGCCTCCTGGGTTCAGGCAATTCTCCTGCCTCAGCCTCCTGAGCAGCTGGGATTACAGGCATGCGCCACCATGCCCAGCTAATTTTTTTTGTATTTTTAGTAGAGATGGGGTTTCACCATGTCGACCAGGATGGTCTCGATCTCTCGACCTCGTGATCCACCCGCCTCGGCCTCCCAAAGTGCTGGGATTAGAGGCGTGAGCCACCGCACCCGGCCCTGAACCTTATTCTTAATTTAATAGTTACTTCTTTAGAGATCCCTTACTTAATGTGACAACCAAAAATAAATCTCCCTGTTAGATTTTCTTATGAGGTCTTATTTGCTTCATAGCATTTATCATAGGATGAAACTCTATATACGTACTTTTGCCATAATTTTGTGCACTGTCCCTCTTTTCAACTAGATCATAAATGTCATTTGGGTAGTGCCATGTATGTTTGTGCTTCCTTGCACACCCTGTACCTAACACAATGCCTAGCACACTGTCAGTGTTCAGAAGACATTGATTAAATGAACTTTGGATTAAAAATATTGAGACAAATTTTATTGCTAATTATTCTTACATTGATACTTGCACATTTTTGAAACCAGTGTGAACAGAGTTACAGTATGGAAAGCATCAATTTTCACACCATAAGGAATAAAAACAGGCATAAAGATTATAAATTTATCCTCAAAATATGATTGATTTTAAGCCTTATGAGATAATTGTGAGGTCTTAAAATCTGAGGTATAGAAAACTTAGAGTGAATATATATTCTTAAGAATTGTAATGATTCTACATTTATTCTCACTGCACCAATATCATTACTTGAATGTTTAACTACAGACCATTTCATGAGATTAAACAAACTGTGTATATATGGTTAGTTAGTTCTAACCTATGCCAAGTGTTCTATCATACCCTTTATATATACATCAACCTTAAAATAACTCCATAGGGGGCTGGGCGTGGTGGCTCATGCCTGTAATCCCAGCACTTTGGGAGATTGAGGCAGGTGGATCAGCTAAGGTAGGAATTTTGAAACCAGCCAAAATGGTGGAACTTTATCTCTACAAAAAATTAGTCAGGCATGGTGGCACACATCTGTAATCCCAGCTACTTGGGAGGCTGAGGCAGGAGAACTGCTTGAACCTAGGAGGCAGAGGTTGCAGTGAGCCAAGAGCCTGCCATTGCACTCCAGCCTGGGTGACAGAGCAAGACTCCATCTCAAAAAAAAAAAAATAATAAATAATAAAATAAAATAAAATAACTTTGTAAGGTAGGTAGTATTATTCCTACTCTATTGATTGGAAGACAGTTGTTTAGTGATGTAAAGCAATATGGCTGAGACTTCAGAGCTAGTGAGTTTAATATATCCCCAGGCACCTTATCACAACTGCTCTTTCTGTGAGCCCCAACAGACGTGATCACCACAATTAGGACAAAAGGTTGTTGTTGTATGGGTAGAAGAGGATAATATTTTATATTTAAGAATTTTAAAATTTAATCTAGAAAGTAAAATGTAAAAACACAATCCTTAGACTACAAGCACTATCTAAAGCACAAATCATCCCAAGCACCCTCATGGGACATCAGGAGTCCTGGCTCTTCCACATTAGAAAAATTGGTGTTAGAAGGTTTTCATGCTACCAAACAATAAAAGTAGTTGGCAAGCTCATGAAATAGGTGGCTAGAAGTGATGTGTGACATGATTTCATTGTACTGTGTGTCATTCCCTGCTTTTGGACATTGTAAAAATGCCTTGATTTATGGGGAGAACTGCTAGATCTTGATGGTCTACTTTTGGAACTGGTACAGAGCTGACATAGGACAGGCGTTCATTCAAATATTAAAATATTTGTATGCCATCTTTACTAAAGATCAAAAGCAAATAGATATTTAAAATGTGAGAGGCTGACCATAAGAAGAGATAATATGAGTATATTCTATTTTTTAATGTTCTAGAAAAACTAATATTTAAGTTCATTTAATACTATTAATGTTTCATATTTCTAGCACTTTGATATGAACTTATTATTGAAACAACACTGACAATATATCAGAAAACTGCTTGGCTCTGCAGTAATTTTAACCCTGATCCTAATTCCCAGTCCTGAGAATGTAGCCTGCTTAAGTATAAAATATTGAACATATGGTCTTATTGGATTTACTAAAAATAAAATGTTTATTTTTTGAGTTTAATGTTACTGTGAAAGAATATTTAGCTTCATATAGTGCCTGTTGAATAGGATAAGTATATGTTTAACAACTTATTTTTATATTAGTGTGCAAAAGTTCTTATACGTTGGGAATTTCTTCCAAAATGCCATTTATTAGGTGTATTTTTTTCTCTAATTAAAAAGAGTTGCTACAGACACAATGGGATGCTATTACTCTCTGTGAGTGGCTAGCAGAGTTGATCCTGGGTGTACACTATAGCAGGATTTTACAAACATAAATGTGGAAAGGGTGAGGAAGGATGGGGAGAGGGGAGAAAAGAAGCAGCATAGCCAGCTAGAGTCAAACCGGGGATCCAGGCTTGGCTAAATTTCAGGAATTATACCTGGGGACCTCTCACTTGCTTTAGGTCCTGGGAAGGGAGAGACAAGAGAGAGAAACTTCATAACAACTCTGAGGAATAAAAACTGAAGGATGATTCTAAGTACAGCAATGATATTAATTTGTCTTTTGGCTCATATCCTCTTGAATATTTTTATATTTTAGAAAAAATAGATACAATTGGTTAAAAAAAACTTTTCAAAACACAGGTAGCAGCTTAACTCACTTTATTGCAGAATGTCCAACAGGTTGGGAAGGAATCATTATTGTTAATTTACCTATAAACAACCAGAGAGCTTGGGCACCTCAGACTCTTAGACGCAACACCTAGAGAGAAGCTCTAGAAAACTTAGCAAAGCTGTAGCTATGTCCACCCAGTACTACTTGGCCCAAGGAGAGTAGAAAGGCACAATTAAGCAATAGTCTTATCTGGCCAATAGTTCATGCTATCTGCCTTAGATTTGTTATTGAACTTTTATGAAGTAACTCTGGAAACTCCTATAAGTACCTAGGGAGAGAACTGCTACATGGAGGCTAGGATCTTGCATTAAGAGTTGTATATCAAAGTCAAGAAAATACAAGTGATTAATCACTGTAATTTCTGGTAAGTTAAGAAACTCAAATTCTGGACTCTGCAAGATCAATACCACTAAACTTTATTTTATAGGTAACCAAATGAAGTCTATTAGTGGTAAAATAATTTGTCAAAATACACACAATAAATTGCTAGAGCTAAAATTTGTTTTAAAATTGTTGATTCTAAAAATCCAAGCTCTTTCCATATTCACATGCTTTGTATAATATCATTATGGTTCCAATAAATTATACTTAAAGGTATAAATGTATAATTTTAAGTGATATATTTATGTGTGTGCATGTGTGTACCGAGATAAGTATAGTTGTTAACATACACTTTTATTAAGCAGCACAGTGGGTAGAAATAGATGGTAAGAGCTAATATATACTAAGAGGCCAAATAAAAGAAATAAACTGTCCTTATATGATATGAATGAGTATTTGTAGATCCGCTTATAATTTTCAGAAAGAGCAAAGTTAAAATGCTGAACTCTGATTACTCAAAATTTAGCTTAAATAATGTGCACATTCTGATACCAATGATGCATGGGAATACCTTGAACAAAACGCTTTAATAAAATATAAAACTGGAAGTAAACAGTATCCTTCAATATATTATTTTATATGTAATTTTACATGTTAAACAATTAAGAAAATAAATGGTATAAATCTTTTTCCTATATCCCTAAATTTTATTAATTCAGGTTGACCAATATTTGGGAGAAATCTTACATGTAAAATGGCGATTGAATCATTTTTTCCATTGGCCAATATTTAGGCTTTTCATATAAATCACATTCATATAAAAAAGTGACAGCTGATTTCACATAGTACTGTTTTTGCCAGAGATGTTTAATCATAAAACCAAAGGTGAATAATTATTTTCAAAATACTTGAATAAATCATGGGAACCATTTCCTGTAACTCTACCAATTTATCACTAAATGCATGGCCACGACTTATCCTAAATTGTTACTAAAATAGAAAGATATTTCCAATACTAATTTTGGAATAAATTTGATATTTTTAATATCCAAACATTTTTACATAATTACAAAAAACTAGAGTTGTATTTAAATAGTACTCAGTGGCTGAGTAAACATTTTTTACCATGCTTTTTCATCATTCTCTAAAATGGATAATCTTGTATATTTGTTGATGACAATATTGTGATAACAGCAACAACTAATTTGACTTATGGAATGTTTATACAGGCCACACAGACCCATATCAACACATTTAATCCTGGCAATAACCCTATGAGGTAGATATGATTATTATTTCCGGTTTACAGTGATAAAATGTATGGGATATATAATTTGTATATAGTAAATCATTTGAGAACATAACATGGACAGCTTGGCTTAAGAATGCTCTTGTCTATTGTACCACACTGCCTATATGCCTGAAACAATGAATCAGGAAATAGTTCTTAACACTTAACACATTCCTTATTACCAATGTATTAGTCCCAGGTGACAAAGAAGCTGCCTTTTAATATAGTCACATAAGGAGCTCACCAAGGAAAATTACTAACATATGTAATTTAGAATATGCTCTAGTGACACCTTAGAAAAATTTCAAAGTCTTGTAAACCCCGCACTTTGGGAAGTCAAAGTGGGTGGATGCCTTGAGCTCAGGTGTTCAAGACAATTCTGGGCAGCATGGTGAAACCCCATCACTACAAAAATTAGCCAGGCATAGTGGCATGTGCCTGTGGTCTCAGCTACTTTGGAGGATGAAGTGGGAGAATGGCGTGAGCCTGGGAGTTGGAATTGAGTAAGCCTGAGTTACGAAGTGAGTCCCTGTCTCAAAATAAATAAATAAGAGAAATATCTCTGCTGTGACAAGAACTCATCAACATCTCATCAAGAAATGCTGCTGTCCTCCCATCCTCTCTTAAAAGCTAGAGTAATATTTTGAAAGAAATTTGGGCAACAATATATATTTTTAGAAATAAATTAAAAATCAATAAATTATGTAAGTATATGGTGTATTTAGGTAACACCTGATACCAGTGAAGTGAAAAGCAAAGATTTATTGAATAATTAGTATGTTGGAAGAGAAATCTTTACTGTTCAAGTGAAAAAATAAATACAATACATGGTGGGCACATGAGTTCACTTGTAGCATGGCTTGTTATATACATCAGTACGTTATGTTTTTGAGACAGAGTCTCACTCTTTCACCAGGCTGGACTGCAGTGGCATGATCTTGACTCACTGTGACCTCCACCTCCCAGGTTTAAGCAATTTTCCTGCCTCAGCCTCCCAAGCAGCTGGGCTTACAGGTGTGTGCCACCATACCTGGCTAATTTTTATACTTGTAGTAGAGACGGGGTTTCACCATGTCGATGAGTCTGGTCTGGAACTCCTGACCTCAAGTGATCCGCCCACCTCTGCCTCACAAAGTAGGCATCTGGGATTACAGGTGTAAGCCACCTCGCCAGGCCTACCAGTACCTTCTTAATAAGATCCTTGTGAAATTACAGTTCAGCTTATATTTACAGTAAACATGTGTTTCTAATATGTGAAAATATAAACTATGGAGGGTGTAAAGTGGTAAGATAAGAAAGATGAGATAGAGCCCAGTGAGGTTGTTCACGCCTATAATCCTAGCACTTTGGGAGGTCAAGGTAGGAGTATCACTTGCCCACAGGAGTTTAAAACCATATTGCACGACATATGGAGGCACTTTCTCTAAAAAAGTAAAACAAATATTAACTGGGTATAGTGGCGAACCCATATAGTCTCAGTTTCTGGGGAGGCTGAGGTGGGAGGATCATTTGGACCCAGGAACTCCAGGCTACAATGAGAGCAGTGATTGCACCACTGCACTCCACCCTGGGTGACAGAGTGGAACCCTGTTTAAAAAAGAATAAAATGATGAGGTGGGTAGTACCAATGTTGAGTTAATAGTGACAATGTATTCTGTACAAGTCTCTTTGTGCTTATTATGCTTATTATTGTATTCTAACTGCCTAGAAGAATGCCTATCATATAATGAGTGTTGAATAAACACTTGCTGAATGAATGGATGAATACTGCAAAAACAGTTCAGATTTGCTTGATCACACAAGTAAATTACAGACAAGAATTATGTAATAGTAAAAAGACAGGCATTTCCCCAAAATATAATGCATCTTATAGGACATGGCAAAAATATACACTTATCCAGAAGATGAAGAGGAATCACTGAAGAGGAGAAAATAAATAGGAAAAGGGATCAGGGTTCTAGGATTGAGCTCTAGAAAGGTCGCATGTGGTTCTGAAGCTGCCCATGGGACCTCTGGTTGGTATGTCCAGGTGGCAGTTGCATAAGGCTTGAAGTCATACAAATTCTTAATATACATCACACCCATAGCCTTCCTCTGAAAAATAGAAACCATAGTTCCTGGCCATGTTTTATATCATGCAACCACAATATAATGGATTAGCTATATCTGGCTGAATCAAAATCTATATTCTATATACCTTTGACATGACCTGGTATCATAACTCTTTTCAGTAGTAGAAACATTTTGTTATTGAATCCTACCTGAAAAGATTAAATTGAATCTCTTAGGGAGTTAGAATACCAGAGACACAGAGAGTTGAGTATAGCAAACATCCAGACACAGAGAAATGATAAAAACTCATGCCAATAAAAATCACAAAAAGCAGAAACTGTGAGATGGGGGAGAGTACAGAAGAATGTGTAAGTGGTACTAATAGAATAAGACAGGCCGGGTGCGGTGGCTCACTCCTGTAATCCCAGCACTTTGGGACGCCGAGGCGGGTGGATCACGAGGTCAAGAGATCGAGACCATCCTGGTCAACATGGTGAAACCCCGTCTCTATTAAAAATACAAAAAATTAGCTGGGCATGGTGGCGCGTGCCTGTAATTCCAGCTACTCAGGAGGCTGAGGCAGGAGAATTGCCTGAACCCAGGAGGCGGAGGTTGCAGTGAGCCGAGATCGCGCCATTGCACTCCAGCCTGGGTAACAAGAGTGAAACTCTGTCTCAAAAAAAAAAATAGAATAAGACAGAGAGAAATGATAATCATCTGGTGCAGGTTTTTCTATGTTAGACAGACACACAGTTTGAGAATTCCCAATGTCTTCATTTTTCTAGTGCAGCTTAACATCACTTCTAGAATAAGATTAGTTAGTATAATATCCCTTTGAAATACAAATGCAAGAAACAAGAGCCATAAATATTGAGATTATTTGATGTAATAGCTTAATTTTGGAAAGGATTATCATGATCATGTGCATCTTTTGAAGCTAAAAAATAAGTGGAAATATAGAAATGGATCATAGATAAAAACCAATAATTAAGTTATTAGAAGAAATTAGTGTTCAGAGTTTCTCTGTTTTGTTTAATGATATTTACTATTTTTAATCCCATAGATTATAAAACCACATCTCACTCAGTAAATGAAGTATTACCTATGAAGAAATAAGGCACCATGTTTTAAGTTCAAGGATAATTTTTACGCAAGTGAAATAATATTCTGGAATTCCATGTTCCAGGATGATACTCAATTACAAAACACTGCTTCGAAAAAAGAACAATGAAAAATAAACAAAGTGGTAGCAAGACAAAATAATGTGCCTCTTGGATTGTTATTTCCTATATTCTCATGATTTCTGTAAACATCAAACTAAATTAATGGATATAGTCTCTGTTTTAACCTGTTTAATTTATGATGTATTTACAAACTCTTTCGTTCTGTTTGCAGCCCACGTGCTGAGATAACAATTTATTTTCTATTGTTTTTACTTCTAACACTTTAATATTTTGGATTTGCCAAAAGATAAATATAAATAGTTCTCTTTACATTCAAAACAGCTAGGTTCCTTTTGAGACGGAGTTTCGCTTTTGTTACCCAGGCTGGAGTGCAATGGCGCTATCTCCGCTCACCGCAACCTCCGCCTCCTGGGTTCAGGCAATTCTCCTGCCTCAGCCTCCTGAGTAGCTGGGATTACAGGCACGCACCACCATGCCCAGCTAATTTTTTATATCTTTAGTAGAGACGGGGTTTCACCATTTTGACCAGGATGGTCTCGATCTCTTGACCTCGTGATCCACTCGCCTCGGCCTCCCAAAGTGCTGGGATTACAGGCTTGAGCCACGGTGCCCGGCCAAAACAGCTAGGTTTCTGTTATGTTGGTTGTTTCATTAAATAAAAATAACAGTAATGTTACAAATATACACAGAATTATTAAAAGGAATAGAATTTCTACAAATGTAACTGGTGGCAGAAATCAGTGTATGTTCCAAATTTAAATATCACGTTTTATTCAATCTAGAAATAAATGATGTCTATCTAGTTATGAAAATTATAGACTTTAATCAATTTATGCCATTTTACAAGCAAATTAGATGATTACTAGAAAGGCATATGATTTCAGAGTCTGATAAGAACCAATTGACACCTCACATAATACCTACCAGTTCAGAACATATGAGGTTTTTAAATTTGCACTAATCTTATAATGTAAACATTTGTGATTAGCTTCATTATCTAAATTTATCAGATAATAGTTTAAATTTCTTTTCTACTTGTCTCTAATATACGACTTCGTGTTTTTGAAGTTTCAAGTTTGTATTGGACAATATAATACTAGAACAACGAAAATACATTAATGTCATCTGACAAGCTTAAAAAATTAGAGGCTGATCCTGAGTTTAGGTCAGGAGTCAGTATTTTATTTTATAATAATCTCAACAGGTGATTTTAATGCATACTAAGTGTTTCAAATTCTATATTATCCCCAAATATATTAATTCTTATGATAAAAACAGCATGTCTATTGTAAGTTATAAATAATATTTCTATTTCATAAAAACAATTCCCAGAAAAGAGAAAGTTTCTTCATTATTTATGGAATATGATCAAATGTTTTAAAAACCTAAAATGAATAGACCATAAACCTATCTCTGCAACAAGTCATCAAGACTGAAAGCCTAAGTTACAATTTTATAATTAATAAAATTAATACATTGGCTTATAGGATGTCTAATGTAATGTTACATGCTATTGTAAAATTTGAGCATTGCAAATAATCATTTATTTATATAAATGCTCTTTATTATAAGTTTTCTTTACTAGAGCAACATATAAGTAGTGTTTTTAAATTATTGCAGTAAGTTCACTGTATTTCCATAGAAATTATTATATAATACTATATATAATAATAACTATAATAACTATATAATTTCTATTGTTCAGATATTGAAACTTAGATTCATAATATTAAGATGGAAGAATTTTTCCAGAAGCGGCTTCTTGGCTTTTAATAACAAAATAGCATATCTTTGCTGTCAGATCACCATAGATAGTTTACAATTAATCACAGAAAGAATGATACTTTCTTTGGAAGTAAGATTAAATAATGCAATTGCGAATTGCAACGAGATTAACTTATTAATGCACATAATAGAGTCAATTTAAAAAAGAAGACACTATTTCTTACAAAGACTGAAACTGATAACAATGCTTTGTATAAACCTTCAAGGTTTTTTAGTAGAGAAGATATTACTTTCCTTATTAAATAATATACTTAAAAATATTAATACTCAAAGCTCTTATAGTCTATATTTATTTTTAAAATGCCCTTATTAACTGAGAATTCCAGCAAGACACATAAAAATTTTTTTAAAAAAATGAAAAGAAAGGAAATGACAAATAATAAGTATCACCAAGCACATTGCAATTTCAGTTTTCAGTGTGCAAAGATGAATGACACTTCATGTGAAAATAACTTGGTTAGCACGGTCCTGATGTAAGTTATGGAGTATGGACACAGCCTAGCACTCTCAGTTACAATTACTCACTATCTTGTAATGATAAAAAAAAATTTTAACATGCATTGCTTTATATTTTTCCCATCTTTCTGTTTATAAACTTTACATTTCATTTAGAAAGTAAAAGTTACTTTTGCAATACACAAAATAAAAATGTATATAATATGCAGCTACTGCAATTTCTCAAGGTGTTTAATTCCACATGGCAGTGACTTTGTAAATGGGATTTGAATCTTTTTCAGTAGTCCTTTTTATGCTAATAAGTCTGCACTTTAGCAAATACTGTTAACTATTTGGTTTATTTAGAAAATGCTATTGAAAAATTTCCCTATTGTTTGCTATCTTTGTATTTGTAACAATCATATGAGATAAATTTTATATGTGTGCATAAAACTTTATATAGAGTTTTCAAATTGAATAGAACAACTGAAAATTATTTTAGGGTATTTTGAATAAAGTAATTAGCTTGTTTTTGGATAGATAATTATATATTAAAATCTCTGAGAATGTTTTCAGATTTTCTTGCATTTAAAATTTTAATTATTGGATGTGTACAACTGATCCTCATGAAAAGCTCTTGTTGCATAAAGGGATTTCCAAGTTGGAAATAGGCAGTGTGTGGCTTTATGTTTGCCAAGTGTTGCCATCTTAAAATCTTGACTGTTGAAACAATAACATTTTGGCTGCTTTTATAACACTCATTTAATGTTTACAGTTTAGTAAATGTGCATTTTTATAAACAGAGGGTTTACCTAATTAAACTGGACTGTGTAAGAACTAGGTCAATGTATTATGAACAAAATAATCCCAATATGGTTGGGTTATGGAACAGCTCAATTTTGCTCATTGAGTTCTATCGATTTTTGGCAGAGAGAAAAGAAGGAAAGAACAGATGGTGAAAGAAAGAAATTGAGCTGTTGGGTGATGGAATACACTATCACACTGAATTATAAAGAATGGTGCTCTAATCCCCTGAATAGTTATTTCAATTAGAGTACAAAATTAACACATACTGCTTATTTCTGAAGCAACATAATATTTTAAACAAAATGAACATACATTTAAATTTCATGTGGTGATGAACCAGTGTTAAAATACGAGATCATACAAAGTAGGAAGGTTTCTTTGTGCAGTTAAATTAATGAGAAAGATAAGTTGTATTTCCCTCTTTGGGTTGGAGAATGGAGAAAGATTTGCACTTCTTCATTGGCAATTTCAGTGCTCAAATCTGAGGGACTTACAACACTCTGAAATAGGTAAAGCTTCTGTATATATGTTAATTACATGTAAATATGTGAATTAACATCTTTACCTTGACAACTATTGGAAAGTGTTCTATCTTCAAATAAACAAAATCACCAAAAAATTTTATCTATTTCAAAATAATAACATAAAGTTCTCGATTTAGAATAATATGCAAATTAAGTTTATATAGAAGGTATCGATTCTAATGTTTTATCATATAAGTTTAGATAAATAATATCTTAAAGAGTTTATCAGTACTTTCATGTAAGATTTGTAAAACCCAAGATGATGCAAACATAAAAATATTAATCAAGAAATTATAATTTTCATACTTGAACTGATTTGATAAGAAAATAATATATTAAGGGAAGACCAAATTATTTTAATGCTAAATATTTTAAACATTCTTTAAAGTGAACATTATATTTTATTCTGCTTAAGTGGAAGCATAATCATTTTACGTCTTTTGTATTTGCTGTATTATGAGAATAATACAAACTATATCAGGTTGCCTCAAAGAAGGGTCAAAAAGAAACAACAGCCATTAACTTATATGTTCAAGTGGTAGAGGAAGAAAGCTTCCTCAAAATCAAAGTAAGAATCCTCTACACTTTTTTCAAATCTCACATTCTTTCAAGTTTTGAATCAGAATTTGTCTATATTTTGCTAGTTAACTGATACATTCATTTTACACATCATGTTTTTAGTCACTGGGATTAAATTGACCTTTGTTCTCTAAAAGAGCAAAATGAATAGCTCAGTCTTTTTCAAATATCATTTAGTTCAGCCATATGCACACTTTTTCTAAAAGCCATACATATAGTAAATATTTTTGACACTCCAGGTCAAGAAGCAACATTAAAAATATTGTGTATGTATGTATGTGTATATATATATATATATCAAGAGAGAACACAGTGCCCTACATTTTTATTGCCAAAATTAGAAGCTTTATTTATGGAACTGAAGTTTGAATTTCATATAATTTTCAAGTCACAAAATATTCTTCTTTCGATTTTTCTTTCAGCCACTCAAAAGTGCAAAAACTCTTCTTAGCTTGCATGCTGCCTGAAAACAGACAGCAGACTGGATTTAGCCCACAGATTACGATTTACCAACCTCTGAGTTAATCTTTTGTTTTATTGTTGTTTTGGAAAATATTGAAGTTCTAGAAAAAAAACCATCAATTTCTTTTCCTGAGATATTACAGGTCTCTCAACCTGAGATTTTTGTTTCTGAGATATGTACCTGGGAGAGTTTTGGGAAAATATTAATCCATTCAATGACCAAAATCTAAATTGTCTGTGTCCCTGCACTCAAGGTAGAGGGTTTTTGTTTTTCCCAACACTTTATTACTGTATTTTCAGAGGTAAAGTATGGTAGGAAGCAACTACTATTTGAAGCAAAAGCATAGTTACTATTTAATACTTTACTTATTAAGAATGCTCAAGTGTCTCTTTTGTGGGCCTATTTTTTGTCGTATCATTTTAAAAGTATCCCTCCTAATCATTAAAAATAGGAGAATCTTCTGTTGAACCCTCTGAACTCTCTTTTAAGGTTTATAAAAAGTGGTATTTTACTTATTAGAAAGATGTATTTGAGTGCAGAAACCCAGCATGACTCAAGGTTTCTACTCAGCTCCCCATAGTACCATACACCGAGTAGTACAGCAGGGCTTCCCAACACCCCTGCCACAGACCGGTAACAGTCCATGGCCAAGTGGGAACTGGACCGCACAGCAAGAAGTGAGCCTCAGGCGAGCAAACGTTATACCCTGAGCTCCTAATCCTGTCAGATCTGCAGGGGCAGTCGATTCTCACAGAAGCAAGAACCCTACTGTGAACTGCACATGCAAGGGATCTAGGTTGTGTGCTCCTTATGAGAATCTAATGCATGATGATCTAAGATGGAGCTGAGATGGTGATGCTAGCACTGGGAAGCAGTTGCTAATAAAGACGAATATTAGCTGTGACGTTTGACTGCCCAGAGACATATCAAAACCCTATCAGTGAGTGGCAAGTGACAAATAAGTTGCATTTGATGGCAGGCTTTATAGCGTCAAGTGAGTTGAAAAAAAAGGGCGCAATAAATGTAAGGTATTTGAATCATCTCAAAACCGTTTCTACCCACCAGCCCACCCCAGTCTGTGGTCAAATTGTCTTCCATCAAACGGGTCCCTGGTACCAAAAAGGTTGGGGACCACTGAGGTACAGGACAAGAAAAACCTCTGGAAATTTTACATGAACCAGGTCCAAGTTGCCAGCAATGCTGGAGTAATATTTGGATGTTAAGAAGGAACTTATGGTTTAAATCATGAGATGTGTGAAGCATAGAGGTTTTCCACTATTTCAGTCTCAACCAGCAATAATTTAGAGGTTTCACATGAATTTTGCATAAATTTTTCATGAAGTCTATGATATAATAACGGGTTGTATACTGAAACAACTTATGCATCAACAAAAAACAGAGGCTAGAACTATTCACTTTTGCAACATTTACTATTTACTGTTTGTTATTTCAGTAAACTTAATTGTGTAATGGTATATGATTATGTACTACTGGAGAGCTCTACATTATAATTCACTTCAAAAACATTGAAAGCTTTTTTCTAAATCATTTATTAAATAGAATAATTAAAGATACAGATTATAGTCTTCTTGTAGTTCTAATTGTTTGTCTTTATATGTAGTCCATATGCTTAGAAGAAAGCTTTCACTTTTTCTGAAGATTTTAGGTATTATTCTGTGTTTTAAGTGAGGAAAAGAAAAACAATCTCTGGTTAAATTCCTGGAAACATAATATTCTCTAAAATGTTTATCATCTCAAATGTAATAGCAGTAATTTATAGTAAGAATTTTTAGACTTTTTAGGATTTGACTGTTAATTTTTAAACTGTAATGACTATGCATAATTGAACTCTTGCAGCCTTGAAACAAGAGTCTCTTCCAGTTGTCTGGAATCATATACCTTCAACTAGAGCAGTGATTAAAAGTAAGTAAGACCTTTGGTGCCCAACAGACATATAGATTCTAGCTTTTTTCCTACTACTTGTTCTACTTTGAGCCTTGTTTCCTCATCTGTAAAATGATAGAAAATGTCTACTCTCTGGGTTTGCCATGATAATTACATGGGCTAGTTTACATAAAATTATAGAATAGTTTCTGGCCAATAATGAATATCCATTAAATGGGAATTGTTATTATTTTTAACATCACCATTATGTACCATAGCACAAACATAGGAATTATATTTTTTAATTAGCATTGAAAACAATTGATTTAGAGCTAATCTTATTTCAAAATGCAGTATGCATGAACATTAGGAAAGTCTGATCTCGAGCTGGCACCTGACTGTGTTACCCAGTCCCATGGGGCATCCTGAGTATCAGCTTCCCTCATGCTAGGGTTCACCACCAGGAAGTATACAGCAAGTAGTAATCAGTAGTCTGTATCATTTAAGACACTGGTTCTAGGATTAGAAAGGGGAATTTTCTTGTAAACAAGTTCCATTTCCTTCTTTCAGAGTCATCTGGATATCTCAATGGCACAGTATGAAACAAACAAATCGTTTTGGTTATCTAAATGATAGTTGACCAGTGTTTTGGCTGGAAACCTACAGCAACCTTTATTTGTTGTTGTTCTTTCTTTTCTCTGTTATTGCATTGATTATTTTGAATAAAACAAATTGATAAATAGTATATCAGTTGTAGATACGTACTATTAAAAACTGGGCAAGTTAATCCTAAATGTCTGGAAGTAGGTATAGGAGCAGACTCTGTGAACCTTGATTGCCTCACAAAAGAATGCTCTGAAGTTTTATAGCACTTTTTATTTATGGTCACAATGATTCACCAACACTAACAAGCATTAAATTTTCACAGCACTCCTATCACTTTATTTGGCATGGGAAATTGTTAGCATGCTATGGCCTAAATATGTAAATTCTGAATTAAAATGATCAATGCTTAATGCTTTGTTAAGAACAATTATTTGTATATTGTGGCTACCCTTTCTAATAATACAATAATCTTATTTCCTAGGGTTTATAAATTGTCTAAAATACAGTTCTCACATTTCAATTGATACACATCTTGGTACAAAACGTATATTATGACGCTATTCTGTGGTGTGTTGTAAATTGCCAAAGAAATTTAAGTGAAGGTCCCAATTAGTGTAAATAGAACTTGGAAGAAAGGGACCAGCAAGTCGAAAAATTAGTATCCAGACTGGAATGAAGATCAGAGTGGTATAAATATGTTTTCTATTGGGATTTCTCCCACAACTGGTTCCTTTTCCCTGTATTTAATGGAAAACATACTATGAGTTTGATGTATACCTATCAGAAATTATTTATTATCTTCTAAGATGTATGAGCATATTTACTTATGAAAGATGGTATGGCAAACCACTAGGGTGCTAGATTAATGCCCATGAGCCTGGAACAGTGGCTTAAAAATCCCAAGGATAATAGTTTGAAGAATCAGTATTTGTAGACCAAGTGAATTGTTTAACATCTAAGACTTAAGAGTGCTGCTTAAAAGAATGTAAACACATTTTTAAAGCATTTAATCTAACTTTTGGACCTGAAAAGGAGCAACTCCTGACATTCCCTGTTCAATCACATTTCCAAGCCACTCTGACAATATTAGTTTGTGAAGTGGAAGTAATTTTCTTTGACAGAAGTAAATAACTCCAAAAATTTAGTAGGAAGTTGTTTTTCCTAATAGAATACAGTAGTGAAGGTAACTGACTATGGAAACTGGGAAAATGTTACCATCTAAGCCTTCTTTCACTGTTGCATAACAACGTCTAGCCCTGAGCCATAAAATTAGACTACTTCAGCGGCGCTGTCAAGTTTCTTGGCAGTATTTTTGGAATAGTCTTCTATTATTAGGAACACCTAAGGAAAAAGTTAAGAAAATGCCTTCAAAAGTAAAAATGACATGATGAAGCATGCTCATTCAAATAAAGCTCATGCATCTACATGAATCACTTAAGTAAAAGTAGTCAAAAGAATAAACCCATAATTTAGTGGAATGTCTTTAGAATTGTTATATCAGAGAGAGAATGAGAAAAAGATACATCGTTTATGTAGCTGGTATGGCTCGTGAAGTATATTTTGATCTATCAAATATCAGAAGGCACAATTATAGTAAAGCAACTTAAACACAGGTTATTTGTATTTGGTCTGCCTCAGTAGGAGATGCATTTCATTATTCTAAGTGGCTATGATATAAAATTATCACCTCTGTTCTTTACCTACAGCCTCTGCCCATTATTGTTACACAAGGTAAAACACTCTCTGTGTCCTGGGCTAAAGGAAACCACATATTCTTAAGCACAACTTTAATAATAAATTAAACTTAATGAGATTTTGGGAGCATGTTATTTGTTAATAATGATAAATTATTTTTATAAGTTTTCTTCCATGTATGGTATTTATTATGTTCACGCTTTATGAAGTACATTGAGAAAAAGTCCCTAGTAATTTTTATCAAACAATTAAATATCCTCTACAAAAGTGTAAATCGTTTTGTAAGTTGGAGTTGTTTCCTATCTAAAATGAATAGGAGATTAAGGAACAACAAAAGTGCTAACTGATTTACTTTTAAGGAAAGTTTCTCTTCCCCAATTCCACTTCACAACTTTTCTTTTCTCTGGATTCTACTCCTTTGATTTACTTCCATCTTTTTAATTATCATGATAAGCTTCTGGATATATTATTGTATTAAACATCTGGATAGCTGCAACTACTGGAATATATTGTCACCTTGCTCTATCAACTCTCTCCTAATGTATACATCTTGGGTTGGTCACTCTTTATCAATCCTTTCAGAAGACAAAGAGAATAATAGAAAGTCACACACAACAATTACAATGTACTTCACCAAGTGCAGCCACACTGAATGAAATGATTTATTCAACTGAATGATTAATACAATGCAGGGAAAAAGCAAACAAATCATCTTTTTTCTCTCCAAACATAGCTTAGGTATTTACCTAATTGCCCACACCATTATCTCAATCTTTGAGTTATCTTACTTGTCTTGTTCCTTCAATCTGAAGCTCTTATCTAATTCCTGTGTAAATAAGGCCTCTTTTGCTTTTTTATTATACTTATTATCTATTCAGCACTTTGATCACTTAATCTGATACTTCAGATTGTGAGTCTCATTCTTATATTTTCTATCAATGTGCTATGTTCACTGAATCTTTACCACGCCAAGCCCTTTGCTGAGTGCTCCATGTGTCTCATCCATACACATTTTTTTAATAGGCACTGTCCAAGTCACATAATCTACACAACAATCCAAAAGAGGTAGATCTTTTATTACTATCCCCATCTTACCAATAAATATTTTTAGTGTGTTAGGTTTTCTAAGGTCACACAGAAAATTAGTGTCAGATTTGAGCTCAAATCTCTCTGACTCCTAAAACCATGCTGTTAATTACTATACTGATTCTAACTAAACTGTAGTTCTCAACTTAGTGTCTTGCTAATGCACCCAAATATATAAATTAAATAATTAGTGCAGTTTTGTAAATTATTTAACTATTTCCATTGGAAACTAAAGTGAAAGACGGAACATACAGTTACTGACTACCGCTGTTGTGGTGTCCTTTGTTTGCTTACAGGAGTCAAGTTACTTGCCCATGGTTATTCAGTTAGTATCTCAACTTATCTGATACAATTTTCTTTCAAATGCCTCAGCAAAGTAAATCAGATGCTGTTGACACTTTCTCTTTTGCTTTTTATTCATTCTACTTCCTTCAGCTAGGATGTTCTCCATTCTTTCCCACCCCTCCATGCCTGCCAAATGGGTTTTTGATTCCTATTTCAAATGCTTCTTCTCACATAAAGACTTTCCTGATTTCTTGACCCACTGTGATACCAGATTTTCTCAACACGCACGTTCTTTATTGGGATATATCACACATTTTCCCCATAATGTTTGTTCTGACACACTTGCCCACCTTTCCCACTGAATGTAAGCTCTTTGGGGCAGAACATATCATACTTATCTGTACATATCCCATAAATAATATTATACTGCATTGAATATTATATTAGTAGTTATTGGAGGAATGATCAAAGATTATACAGCATCATTGATCACAGAGATACTCAGATTTTCAAAATTGGCTCCCATTGTCTTGTTATCTGCCACTGCATTCCATATGAGGTTAAGTTAATTTGCTGTTTCTCAGATAGGCAGTATGCATTAATGCCTCATGTCTCTAGACAGTGTGCTTCTATTAGGAAGCCCTTCTCCATTTTTTTCTTGCAAAACTTTTCTCATCTATATAAGCTCAGTTTTATTTTCTCTCTTTGTAAAACATATTTTCCTCATACTCAATAGCATATTATAGAATAATTAACAAATCATTGTCACCTCTGAACTTCATAGCATTTGTTTTACATCCAAATGATACACCAATTTGCCTTGTCATTGTGCGGTGCAGTTTCTCCAGCACTATGTTGTGAGGTCTGGAGAACAGCAGCTAATCCTGGGTGTCTTTCTACTCCTGGTAATTATGACAATGATTACTGCACAATCATACTTTGAAAATCTTTGTTCATTTGGAATGGATTTAACAGTTTTAAAAGAACATTTCCTAGAAGAGAAAGAGAATAGTAAGTATAGAAGCAAGAGTATAATATTATGAAGACAAACATCAAGAGTAATCAGAGTTATCCTGGAACCCTATACTAAATTGTAACAACAACAACAACAACATACAAATACTCACATATTTGAGTTGAATGAATTTTCTCTCTTCTGGCAATTTTCACATCTAGTATGTTTAGTCAATGCATCTCTGCTTAGCTATTCTATTCCTGGTCATTCACTTTCAGCTTCCATCCCTCTACCATTGCTGCTTGGAATGAACTCCAAATGACAACTGGCATTTATTTACTAGACTATAAAATTAAGTCTATTTTTGAAAATTTTGTGTTTTTTAAATAACTGGATGAAGCTGGATGTGGTGGCTCATGCCTGTAATCCAGCACTATGAGAGGCCAAGATGGTTGGATCACCTGAGGTCAGGAGTTTGAGACTAACCTGGCCAACATGGTGAAACTCTGTCTCTACTAAAAATACAAAAATTAGCTGGGTGTGGTATGTGCCTATAATCTCAGCTACTTAGGAGGCTGAGGCAGGAGAATTGCTTGAACCCCTCCTGGGGTTCGCTGTACAGCGAGTTGAGATTGCGCCACTGCACTCCAGCCTGGATAACAGAGTGAGACTCCATCTCAAAAAAAAAAAAAAAAAAAAGAAAAGAAAAGTTAACCTGACAATACATTAAATCCTAAGTAATTTGAGCTATATTGAAGACTTAAGGACTTTCTGAACAAAGACTGTCTTTTATCTCTGTCCCAGTTACTTACAGATCCAGGCTTACTAAATAAAGGATGCATGTTAACCCAAGATGTGGAGGCTATTTTTTTTTTTGAAATATTGTCTGTTTTATTTAGATATTCAGTATAATATTCACTTACTGGTTCCCTTAAATACGTTAGAATGAGCAAAGGTTTATTTTTCACTTTTTTAAGACAATTGGGAGTACAATATATTTGACTTCAGTCTAACAAAATATGACTTCGTGCTTTTTCTTCCACTGAAAAGTTGATAAGGTAATGCTTAAACACTTGTCTTTGATTTCTTTTCTTTTGCCCCCTTTTTTTTCCTGCTCAAATTTTGTATATGTGTGTATGATGTCTAGTAACACTATTTTGAATTTGTGCTGTTTTAACATCTGGGTTTACATAGAGCAGATGATAAACATATTTTAAAAGAGGCACAGCACCACCATATTGAAACTGAGCTTCATTGTTTTGAATTTGAAGATAGGAAAACATTTATTTTTATTATATCTATTTCCTTTTCAAGGAGATATGATTCAGGTTTACATGGTCAAAATATATATAATGTTACATTACATATCTTTTTTAATATATATGTATGTGTGTGTGGTGTATGACAGGAAAAATGTTGCTATCAGGCTAAAAGAAAAAAGAAGGGGACTTTTTAAAAAATAAAAGTTAACTGTAGTCAGACTAAAATGCTACTCTTGGCAAAAGTAGGTTTTCAGAGATAGACTGACGCAATTATGTCTAACTACAGCTACTTACATTTTATCAATTACTTAAGGAAAAAAATATTTTCCTTTAAATATTGTATCCTAAAAATAATGTAACGACACAAAGTAGAACTATAATTTACATTTATTGGACTTTACTAAGAAAACACTAGTTTTACGAATTCACTGATTATTTTTGCATTTAAGTTACTATTTTTAAAAAGTTGTTCTTTGTGATGTGGTTATAATTTACAACCACAGACTGTCTAAGGTTTTAAACTAAAACGATATCTCACCTTCACATATCATTTACATATACTGATTGCTTCCACATGTCTGGCATAAGGTAAAATAGTTTATGAGCATTGTAGTACAGCTAAAGCCACAATGAAATAAAATTCATCTTTGTCGAGAGTACCTCAGAAACTTATTCATGTTGGTGCATAAAGTGTTTTTCAAAAGAACTCTGTCTTTCAGAAAAACTGTATAAAACCTGACTGTGGTTACTGTCACCTCCTTTTCTAATGACGTCTAGATCTCTCAGTCTGGCTTCCAAGTGTCTTCTATTAGACAAAAGCCCCTTTAAGTTGCTCTCAACATGTTCTTCATTCTATTTACTAGATTCAGACTGCAAGTTTATTTTCTTGAGTGACTGAATATCCTCTTTCCTGCAAATGAGTTCTTCGCGATCACAGGTGGTTCATAGAATTGGTCAGCTAAACTCAGACTTTTTATCTACAATGTTTCATTCAGACTTGGAGACATATTAAATAGAAATATTGTGTTAATTCCTATGTGGATTCAATACTCCTTAAGTTGTCATGAAGGATGTTGTGTCTTCACGAACCAAGTCATAACAAAATAATATTCAAGGCAACCATTACGTCATTTTAGAGGACGTGTTGTAAGTATAGGAGCAAATAAAACTAGTCATTTCCTGGTTATTTTTACTGAATATTAAATAACTGACTTTAGTTCATGTTGAAAACATAAATTGGAACTTACAGTCTGTGAGATGCAGCCAACCCTTTCCTGAAGAAACAGGTGCTTCCTTGCTCACACTGGCTCATTAAGTACTCAGTTTCACAAGAACTAATGATCAGGTCTTCTTTTATCCTCATCATTAACTTCATGTACACACTCATATGATTCCAATGAAACTACACTTAAAACAGTTACACAAATTATATTGATTTTATGCTTAACACACTTAAACCTGTGTTAAGCAATAGGTCTACACTTAAGACATTTAGCTTCATCTAAATGTAGGTGAAAGACTAAGACTCAGTTTTTTCATCAGTTGTTTACTTGAAAAACTATCTTTTGACAAAGCCTCCTCAATCTTCATTAATTAGTAGATATTGACAAACTTCATGTTTTAAAACATTCATGCTATTACTCTGTTTCTCTGAAAGACACATACTGCACATATAATTGTGATATTGTTTTTATTATTACTATTAATATAACCTCCAAAGCAAGTAACAGCTAAATAATGCACACAATGTAAACCACTACAAGAGAGCAAAGTACTGTAATCTAAAACCTAGGCATTACTAATCTGCCTTAAGGAATTAATTGTTATTGAATATCTTCTATGTGTCAAGCACTGGTTGAGCGCCTTACACACATATTTTCATTGTCTCTATAACAGCCTCTGAGTGGTAACTATTCTCCCCATATTAATGAAGAGGAAACTGAGGCTGAAAAGATAATACCATGCCACAGTCCTCACACCTAGAAAGCATCAGAGCTTATTCAACGTTTACTATAAGGTTCTTCTTGTCCTTGTGAAATTTTTGTTCCAATAGCCATATATGAAAACTCCATTAATTTTCAATAAGCCAACAAGTAAGTACTTGGAAACTATAAGCAGAGTATGACCTATAATTCAATAATAAATAATAATAATGCATATTATCAAATATGTTTAAAATTGAATAGATGCTATCATTTGCACATTCCAGGAAAGTAAAACTTTACGTTTTTCTGCAAATAGGAGAAGGCAATAACTATGGCACAATAGAGATATTCAGCCATGGTCTCCTTCTATAAAGAATACTAAATGGTATAAAATATATGGGATAATATGAACAAAAGAGCATTCATTTGTGTGAAAGTGGTCCATAGCATGTATTATGTATGGTAAAGCTCAGTATTAGAGACTGAGATTTGTATGAAATAAATAAATTACTATACCATCACTAATTTTACTTCCATTCAGGGAATTTGCTTAAAATAGACTAAATAGATTATCTTAATATTAATGTGCTAATGTTTACATAGTTGTGAACAGAAGTTTTGTCATAGAGGATATAGTTTTCCCCTACTTAAAAGCTAAGGAGCAAAGCCAATCAGTTAAGTATTAACATAGGTCTGATGAAGCATAAGTGGGAAAGCAGACATTGATCTGCCTTGCTAAGTAATTCCACAGGCATCAGAAAGTATTTTTTTTAATCATTTGATCTCATTTTGTTATGTTAGATCTTAAATTGTTGTCTGGAAGAAAAGCTTAAATGACAGAGAGGAGGTCTCCGTATTAGAATGTGCAAAGGAAACCTTAATTCTGTACTGAGTAGACATCTTGGGAAGTAAAGTCTGAGACTCTATTGAACATGGGGACCATGTGGTGAAAGTAAGAAATGCTCTAGTTCTGGGCCTGTTTGGGAGAGCCTGGCTTGGGCTGGATCTGCTAAAAACAAAAGGTTTCATTTTTGAGGCTTGGAAAGTTTTCCCATACTCCAAAAAGAGAATTATCAGGATTTTGTTTTGGAAAAGATAGCCTTAAATGAGATTTATTTGGAGAAGTCAAGAAGATATAGATTACTACCAGATAAAAAGGTGGAGGTGCGGGTGGGGGAAGGAAACGTTTTTTTTTCAAGTGATAAATTTCAAACCTGAAAAGATAGAAGGCTATTATATTGGGGGAATCTGTGTGCTGATCATACACTGCACCCAGCATAATTTCCACCCTGTAGGTGGAAGAAACAGAATAGAAACACTATGTGCACGCCTGTAGAGGTAAGACAAGTACTAAGGTCCAGAGCTAATATCATGAGGAGGCTCAGTGGAAGGGTGGCAGAAGGGAGACTCTTGGTAACTATTTAAAGTAGCAGTACCCAGAGAGAGCAGAAAACTTGGTTAGAAAGCAACATTGAACAATAGAAGGTGCCCTGGGAAGGTCAACCACAAATGACAGATCATGGACAATCGTGAATTGCTTAAGATCTGACACAAAGCAGAGGGAAAGACCGCTCTCAACACCTGCATCCAAATCCTTCATTCTTGTGCTCTAACAATTAGTGTTTTAGTTTCAGTAATTCCCAATTAAATGTAAAAAAATTAGAAAAAAATAGTCTCTCCCTTTGCTTTCTGTCAGGTCTTAAGCAGTTTGGATGAGTTATGCAGCTTTATGTCTCTATCTTATACATAGAGTGCATGTGAAAACTACTTAATACTGATGCTTTTGTAAAAGTTTGCAGAGCTGATGAAAACATACTTTCGTGTAAGCTAGTTCTTAAGGGATACTAACAGAACAGAGTCCATTCTCTTGAAATTCAAATTTGAAGATTAAAACAAAATTTCTGACCCATATTATGAAGATTCATAATCACTTTGACAGCTTGATTTGATCTCAGGTATAAACAACTTTGTTTTAGCTCTGCCCAAATATATTTCTAAGAGTTTGGATTATGTATCAGTAATTTTTCAGTACCACTTAATAACTATGATTTGTACATAGTAACAGTGCTGTTAGTAGTTGTCCCATTGTCCTTTCCTGGCAATATTTCTACCTTGTCACAAAACTATGTATACATATATATTTTAAAGAATTTTCCATCGAACATTGTAAGTTCATTTTCTAAATGTCAATCTATAGATCTATATATAGATGGCCTAAGGAAAATTAGCCTACTATCCTCTCCCACACTCTCAATCAGGATCTTAAACAAAGAATTCAACATATATCACACTTTAGCAAAGATTCCAATGGTATTTCTTATCACATCTACTCTCCTGAGTAAGTCTGAGGATGAAAGTGGATCCCACTCTCAGGCTGTGGAATGCAAGGCCAAGGGAAGAAAAAGGATGATTTGGAGATGTAGCTCAGGGAGCAATGAGCAACTATTGCTCTTGAAAAGTGTAGGAGAAGAAGCCAAAAAGCCTCTGAAATGGTGAATCTCAGCAAGCTGTCAGATAGCCAAGCCTGGATTCTCCTGAAAGTATGGACAATGAAAAAGACCCAATTGAAATTACTCAAAGATTACATTTACAACTTTGTTTGGTAGAACTAATTTGATCTACACAAATATTCAGATACAATGAGACTGAGAATGGTATATTTTCACTTATCTTTAGGTAATACTTGGTTTTAGAGTGATCTTACTTTCTTTTCTAGCTGTATATACTATAATCTGATAAAAGAATAAGAAAAATCAAGGTTTTTGTCCAAAGGAATGAAATAATTCCTCAGCCTGGTTCCTGGTTCCTAGAGTCTTCCAAAGTGTATATATTGTACATTTTCTCTCTCTTAGCTGCAGGCTAACAAATATGACCTGGATACTTTCTGATTCAGTTCTGAAATAGGCATGGTTCAGAAAGAGATACTATTTATGGAAATAGTATTATTCTCACAATCCTTTGTGCACACTTAGATGCCTTGACTGATACCCTCTTGCTCTAGCACCTAACACCAAACTTACTTTCTCTACTATATATTATAATGCACAATTTATTTATAATATATTGATTTATTGTAAATTTATATTATTATCTCCAAAAATAATTTCACTTTATTAACAGGCATATGTTTATTTTTAAAAGGTGTGTCGAATAAAGCACAAAATCATTCAACAATGAATAATTCTGTACTAGCCACTGAGAATATAAAGATGAAAAATAATACATATCCAGCCCTGAGAACCTCACAATCTGGCACGAGAAAATGAGTCACGGAAGTAGTTTCACAGACTAAATGAGTCAATTGACGTATTCAATGGAAGGAAGCTTCATTTGGTTTGCTGATGAAGACTCAATTGTGTGATGTTACATTTTATCTAAAGACATGTTTATGACTGCCACAACACTTTAAGTCACTGTAAGTTTTGGTCAACATAGTTTCCCACATCACATTTCTTCAAGCAAGGGAAACCTAGAAATGCAGGTTTAATGACTCATTCAGGAGATGACAAGATTCCCTAAGATATGTGGTTCCTTTAAGTTTTACTCTAAGCTTGTAAAAACTACCAAGACCAAACTATTCTTCATATTTATCAACAGAATTTTATTTTTGCTTATCTTCATTCCCTAATTCAAGTATAAATTGTATATTTTCTTATCCTGGACTTGACAGACTCCAGCTTTGTTACTGTTTGGAAATAGTGTGTGGATTTCCTATTTATACTGATGTTTATGTCTTAGCAATAGGGGAGCGGGTAACTGGAGACATTCATACTAATTTGTGTCAGACAGAACTTACTGATTCTTCTACATGTTTAATTAATATAACAATGTTAAACAACCTACAAATTAAAAGGAGTCATTCTTTTCAAAACATACCACGTAATTTCCTTAACATTACTTTACCTCCTCCTCTAGCTACTCTCCAATTATAAATGGTTGTAATAATGTGCCACAGGCAGGTTACTTCATTCCTGGTAAGTATACATCATATAATATATAATATTTAATATATTATACAGGCACATGAATCTTTGCTTCCATCATTCTAATTGTTTAGTACCATTGCTTCATTAATTATTTTGTTTTATATTTTACAGATTAATTTCACATATCAAGTCTTCTTTACGTTAAAATATATGTATTTGCTTTTTACTTACAACTATTTACTTTTTCAGGATCAAAATGTACCCATAAAAGCATACAAAGACCACATCAGTATTTTCAGCAAATTTCATTTTAACTAATGCTTCTGTTTTGTGAATGTTAAATTTCTTGACTATTATGCCAATTTTTCCAAATTTGGTCTGCACACCTTATTCTGTGCATATTTACCCTAGTAGCCTACTCATTTCCAAATTATTGACAGAGCTGTCACAAATTGCTAGTGCCACCTATTAGTGGAAGCATAGAACTGCAAATCATGCAAATTCCTTTATATAGTACCTTAGAAATCATGAGGGGTAAAAGCCATCCCAAGATTCACACTTATTCTAAGGTACATTTACAACTGTTGGTCTTTTGAAAATAAGCCCTTAACATGTGCAATACTTATTTCAATACTGTCATGAGTTTTGGAGATTTTACCTCTATAACTTGGCAGCAATGAATTATTTATCATATATTATTTTTTTCATAAAGGTTAGCAAGAGCAATGTCTTATTTGATTAATATTTAACTCTGTATTAACATGACTTTGTAAATAAAAGTTGTTGGATAATCATCAATTCAAAATTTACGTTAGTGTTGGTTATTTCAGAAGATTCTGTAAAAATTCAACTTAAACATTATTCAGAATAATCCTGACTTTAGACTTTGAAATTCTTCAAAAGTTGTGAAGGTGCAGTATTTTGACGTTTGGAGCTATGATACAAAGGTGTGTCACTGGAGTTAAAATGAGAAAAATTGGGATAAGTTAAACCACACAACTTCTTACAGACAACTTAAAGTTCATGATAACTTTAAAATACACGTCTCTTAAAGTGCAAAGCTGAAAATAATGATACAAAATTTAATGCCCAATAAAAGTATATATACACATTAAGCATAATATCCTCCATAACAATTTAACATTATTTTTTATTAGAAACATATGCAGTCATAGTAATTGATTCTAATTAAACTTATTCCTGAAAGATCCTTGAATGACATTAAATCTTTACTACAGAATATAAGTATAATTATAATTGACCACAAATTATAATATATGATTTCTATAATTAAAATCAGAAAATAAAGGAAAATTAGATATCACAGATCAATATGTCTGTTTAGTTTGCTAATAATTTAGCAAATTATGTATTTCATGTCACTGACAGTAGAACTCTAGAAATCATGCATATGAAGAGAAAATACCCTAAAAAGCTGGAATTGGAAAAAAATAACTATTTAGTATTCATATCTATTTAAGCTGTTAAGGACTGAATATCTTTATTAAAGCTGGTGGGTTAGAGGCTTACATGAATTTGTTTTGTGGTCTCAGTCACTTTCTTGATAGCTAAAGTCTACACTGTGTAAGTTCTTTCATAGCTCAATCTGGTTGGCAGCTTTAAGCAGAGAATCTACAAGTTGGAGATTTTCACTAGCCCAGCATTGAATCAAAAGATGTGTGCCTATTTTATTTTATGTTCATTTTATATTATTTTGCCAGGGTATACTTGTTGAATAGATGAATAAAAAGTTCTAGTTTTCAGTGTTTTTAAATTCAAGATTTCAGAATCAAAATATGACTTATAAGGTTAATAGAATTTCAGAAGTAAAGGTCATCCAGAGTCCTGGTAACAAATATACAGTGAGTATTTGAGAAAAGGCATTGCAAATAATTGCTAACTTCTTTGCTCTCTGCATGTATGTGTGTATGTGTGTGAATCTGTGGGTTTGTCTTGCCCCCAATCTCCACATACCTTTTCTAGAAACATTCCATTTTAGCTATGAGGAAATTTTTAGGGTAAGGCTAACTCTATCCTATACTATTATGTGAATGTTCAAGACATCCATGAAAACTTTTCATGGGATACAAAAGACAACACCCTCTCTATTATTTTATATATATACACACCTATATATAATTTAAAATATCAATGTCATTTTAAACCAATAATTTTATTTATGAAGATTTATATTGTGATTCACAACTTGTAGATTGCTGAGGTTACTTTCATAATTATAAATGAAGTTATTTTCTGAATTATAAAATTATAAAATAAAGTTATATTTTCAATGTATTGAAATATATATATGTATATACCTGTGTGTACACACAAATGTATTGGTGTATACACCGACACACAGACACACAAATACTGCTCCGATGAAAGTAAAGAAAAATTTAAAGGAAAAACAAGAAGTTTAATTAGAAAATCACTATTCATATTAATTTTTGAACTAATTGTAATTTATTGAACAAAAGGTAAAGAACTTTTGTACATTTTACTTCAGAAATTTTAACTAAATAAAATTATCTTCTCGTGTCACAAAGATACATATGAGAATTTTGATTTAGTTGATAATCTTGTTCTTACAATAACAACTTGACTCTGGAAAAAAAAAACTTTAGAAAATAGAAAAAAGAAAGCCTCAGAATAACTACCACTTTTTAAAGTGCTATTTACTAAGTCCTTCCTATGAAGTTAAGGTTAAAATCATTGATTTAACCTATGAATTCACAGGATCACCACCACATGGAGACTTGCATGTGTCTTTGATTTCTACCAGAACTGAAGCACACAGTGTCCTGGAACAGCCCATTACATTGAATGATGGAACATTTGTCATTTGTTTAAAACCCAAACCCTAATTATTTTCTTGTGATTCATGCAGGTTTTTCTGAAGACTTCATTGTATCACATATTCCAAATTGAAGATTATATGATTTTCTAGTATTTCATGAGAAAAGTGAAATTTCACTAGTTTTGTAGAGGAAATAAACACTTACATACCACCTTTTAAAATAAGGATTTTGCCATTTAGCCATATTACATACATTTAAAGAAGACAAAAGTATTTATGAGTGAATATTTCCTAAGGATAATTTCTATGTGACTGCTGAGATTTACAGAGTTCTCACATTTTCTTCCCCCATAAGGATTCTAAATCAGATTGGTACAGAGGAAAAGCCAGCATACCCCATTTTTCTAATATTATCACTTCTCCAGATGGTCCTGAACACATCTATTCAATTCCTTTTCCCTAGAAAGTAAAGAGGTATCTTACTAGATATGTATACCCGCTACAAAGGCTATCTTCCTGTTTTTACTTTTTTTTTTTTTTTACATATCAAGGCTCCTTTATCTCCTACCAAGCAAAAATGACAAGTGGAAAGTATGCACAGTGATTGCCTGAAACTTCATCTTGGCAACCTGAGCAATGAGAGAGTTAATGGTGGATCTTTGAAAACAAGTGACCATGGGAAATTAAGGTTGGCAGGGATTTAACTCTTCATGAATCATGCTGGAATATTTTTAAGGTCGATGCAGTGGATGTTTTAACTGTGTTTGACATCTAATTAAGGAGAAACAAGAGGTAGCTTTAAAAAAAATCTCTATTGTACCTTACAAACAAAGTACTGACAACTGGCTACCAGATAGTTGCTTTGGCCAAACAAATATAGACGTAGAGACCAAAAGGTAATAACAGATTAATAAAATAATAGAAAAAAATTTCCTCATCCCACTCCTTTTATTCCTGCTGTTGTTCATTTCAAAGTTTATTTTACCAAATTATTAAGCTCTAGGTAAATCAATGAAATTGTTGTGTAGCTATAGAGCAATTTTTTACTTAAAGGAGAGCAGAATAATTCTAACACATGCCACTACTAAAAAAGGCTTGTTAAGACAGTATCAAATCTATACACCTTGCTAACACATATAGCTTGCTTTCATTGGATAGGTTTAAAGTGTACAACAAAGGATACTCAAATTAAATGCCATATTTGTAATGTACAGAAAGAACAAGTGCTTCCTCTATCATGGAGAGTAACCTATTATAATCCATGGAAATAAAATTCTTGCAAAATAAAGAAGCATCATTCCCTATTTTTATTTTATTTTAAAATGTATTTAGTACTTAGATATATTCAAACTTAGTAGACTTTTAAAATATATTTCATGATTTTAAACTTGTTAAACTAAAAGTATTATAAATAGCCAGTCACATCTTTGAGAAGTAAAGTTGCATGTAAAACTTACTCATAGTGAACATAAACTTGGATAATGTGGACAATCAACTTAGATTTATTTGCTGTCACTTTGTCAAGGAGTGAAAATGGAAAGCAAAACTGATAAAAACACAGATACCATAATATCTCATACTATGGAAATAGTTTAAAGACACTTACTAAATTAATTATATAATGAATGCTATATGTTTTTAAAAAAACTTACATAAATACAATTGCACTTCTGTTTGTTGATGTTTAAATCTATTCCCAAATTGATGCCCAGGAAAACATTATACCAAAAAATAACTAGATATTCTAATTCAATGAATTTTCTCTAATGAGAACTAAATCCAAATAAACACATTAATAGGTGTTTAATTTTCTAATTCAAAGTGTGAAAATTACATCTCTCTTTTGTATTTGAGATCCTCATTCACACTAGGACATTCAGAAAGAGATGTTCCCCATCATTTGAGAATTAAAGAATATGTTTTCTGGCATAAGAGCAATTTACAATAGACAGACATCTCTACAAATACATTCAATAATTTTTTCTTTTAACTTATAAGCTAAAAAATAAGCTTATTAGAGCTTCTCCTGCTCCGCCCCCAATTTCAGAAATCTGAGAATCATAAGAAATCAACACCTTAGGGAGTAAAACTACTTGAGTTAGAGGAGTTTAATCTTCAATTCCATTTTAATAATACCTGAGAAATAGAAATATTTCCTGCCACTAAATTTATGTATATCATTGTGGGATCTACTTTAGCATTACTTTATACACCATCTATCAATAAGATCTATCTAAGCAAATGTAGAAAAAATATCTTATAAAAAATCCTCATTAAAAAATAAGCACATACATTAAATTGTAACCAAATAAAGTACTAGTGATAAAGCTCTTTATTCTCTCTTAAATTTATACTTTTTAAAAAAGAAGCTTACACAACTACCTATGCAAGTAGAGAGTAATGTGTCTGCAATTCTCACTGAAGCACATATAGAATTAAATAACATAATATTTCAAAGAGTTTAAATTTACACAAATTAGCCAAATACACAGTCTTTTGTACCATCATAACACACTGTGGAAAAACTAGTCTGTTCCATCCAGTTTATGCTCTCTTGGCAAACCATGATCTACTGCTTATGTTAAGCATCTGATTGTCAGATTTGAACAAACTGAATATTCATGATGACGATTAACCATTTCATGTCTAAAACTAAGAAAACACAATTCATCATAGTAATTATTATAGGTAAGGCATGCACATCTACAAAGAGACCATTTTTGCATTTGTATTTTTTAGAAAATATTTTAATAGAAGTAAAGTCAGAAAAATTAGCAGGCATAAGATACTATAGTAAGATATACAGATCAGCGTGTACCAGGCACACAGCTCTTTTCAGCAAATGTGATTAAATGTTCTTTGTTTGCATTTAAATTGTCATATATCAAACAGAAGACGTGCTTTTTACAAAAGGGTTTAAAACATCTCAGAAAGAGACACATAATCACATAGGTTTTCCAGGTTAAACTAAAGGTTTGATGATTTGGGGTTGGGAGGGAGTTCAAGGAATGAAAGGGGGGGCTGTTATTACAAAGCTAACCAAATGAAAGAAAAAATAAGGTTTACCTTTGTAGGATAATTTCAGCCTTGGCACATTGTTCTTCCCATTTTGATAGTTTGCTCTTGCTGCAAGTAATACTCCCCAGAAAAGACAGACAATCCTAGTTAACCAGCCCATGCTGCAGACGCTGTAGGTCCCTTTGCTGCTTTAGTCTTCCTTCCTGTATTGTGCGGCCAGAGAAGTTCAAACAATCTGGAAACTGGAGGTAACAGGTGATTTAGGTCAGTTTCATTCATAAATGCAGACAATCAAGACCTCATGGCAACACTAACACCTCTTCTTCTGTAACAGTCACTGAAGCACAGAAACTTCAAGCCCTCCAAAAAGAAAAAAAAAAAAAAAAAAAAAAATCCGAGCCTGGCACCGGATAATGAGGCACAACTGTTGTGTGGAAAGAAAAAAAAAAAAAAAATTAACAAGGTCTGCTGCAGTGGTGCTTAAGAACCAGTTCCTTTTATCTAAGCTCCTCTGATAGCTGGTGGCGGACTCTAATCCTGCTCCCTGCTTCATTCGGCTCCGGGGAAGCAGAATGAAAGGGAAACAGAGAGACAGGGAGAGAGAGAGAGAGGAGAGAGAGAGCGAGAGAGAGCGAGAGAGAGCGAGAGAGAGAGAGAGAGAGAGAGAGAGAGAGAGAGAGAGAGAGAGAGAGAGAGAGAGAAGCCGTGAGCAGCGAGGAGTTTTCCTGTACGCACGTAGGGGGAGATGACACAAGATCCCACAGACAGGTTTCCCCAACACTCACTAGACTGGCTGACAATGGGAGAACAGGCGAGCTCAACCCACTCCCCTTCCCTCCTGTCACACAACACATGCAAAAAACATCTCGTAGAGATTAGAGCCGAGCCGGGAGCAGAACCCTCCGGCGTGCCTGTGAAAGGCATGTAGCTATAAATTTACTTCCCAAGGCAAGCGTTGTTTCATAGCCATTTTTGGGTGCAATTTTGATTTTTAAAAATCTGAATTCTGCTACCTACAAAATTTACAATTATTGTTCATTATGCAATCCTGCTGAACTTGTGCATTATGTGTGTGTGTGCCTGTGTGTCTATGTATCCTCATCAATACAACTTTAACCACTGAAGGTTTTAAAGGCTTGTTAGAGATCGTTCCCTCCTCCCAACTAACCCCCTGGGCTTAACCACCCCCTTCCTCTGTCCCACTGCAATTTCAGGGAAGAAATTCCTAGTAAAGCCCATTCCAACAATCAGTTCAAGACAAATATAGGTCCTCTGAGAATTATAAATTACAACAGGGGATTCTCAAAAGGATACTCAGAATTTAAAAACATCTATAGTTTTCCAGCTTCTGGAATGCTCTGCTAACATTTTTAATGCATCACATCTCATTAATTAAAACCACTTCCCTAGTTTTGGTTTAAAGGGCAGCGGAAGATGACAAAGTTCACAAAAGTCCCTGCTGAGTGTCAAAGAGTAACATAAAAAGAATATTTCTGTGTCTTCATGAGCTGCTGAAGGGTTACTAAATTTTCTGTGGGACACACAGGCATGTATTTAGGCAGTCATAAGAACACCATTAGTTCCTTCCGAAACAAGTATGTTGTCTGTGGCCTCTCAATTTTCTCTTATTTTTCATTCAGTTTTTCTCAAAGATGATGTTTTACAAGAATCGTTAGAGATGTATAAAAAAGTTAACAGGACAGAACTTTCGCTTCTTTATTCTCCAACTCTTTCTGCCCTACTCCCTCCTACTGCCACTCCCCACCCCCACCTCCAGATACAGCGCTAGGAATCCAGACACCCAACTTCAATAGTATGGAAACTTCTTGGCTGAAGGGAGAGAGTGGGTCACACAATTAAAAATATAAACACCTACTAAAAGTGGCTTAGTATTCTTAAGAAAATGATCTAAGCATTGTCACTACAACTTTCATTACTTAATGTCTATATACCAATAGAGAAAGCACAGCGCCCTCTCCCTCTCTCTCTCTCTCTCTCTCTCTCTCTCTCTCTGCCTTTGGACTTGTGGCTTGTGTGAATGTAGGTGAAGAAGGAGGAAGAGGACCAGGAGGATTTAAAGAAGGGAGAAGGGAAAAAGGGAGGAGGAATTCTGTCTCTACTTCACTAGATTGATTCATCAAACAGATCTTATTGTATTTGTCAGTTTCCGCAAGCCTATTGATCAGTCAGTATTGTTAAGAAAATAAAATCCAAGAATAATGTTGATTTTACTGATTCCCACACTTGTTATCCTGGGCACTTTTCACGCTCTAGGCAATGGATTAAGGCTACAAATGACAGGAGGCTTGTCTGTCTTCCATGGATTACTCTCCATAGACATTCATTCTGCAGAGGAATTTATGTCACTTTGGGATTATTTCAAGGAATGGACTAATGAACTATCCTATTGAAATCTCACATATAATTAGCTTAAATACTTTAAATAGTTTTACCATTTTCATTAGTATATATTTTACATGTCTTAAAATATATTTATATTTTTACCTTAGTTTTGTTTTCTAGAATAGAAGAGCAAGTTTATTTTGTCAAAACTAAACAGGATAAACTTTATGAGTGTCCATTTCACCTGTGTCACGTCTAATCCTAAGACATTTTGATGTGTTCCAGGTAAAATAAAACGCTGTAAGTAAATTTCAATAAAAGGGTCAAAACTGTCTCCACTGGGAAAGAAAGACATTCAATCTAGATTTTGAAACACAAAATCAGGACACAGTTATTTCATTTCATAAAACAAATAATTTAAATTAATGTTGATGCATGAAAGTTGGTAGCACAGATACCCCCATACACAAACTATTTTCTCTAAACTGTGATATGCTTATTTATATTTGATATTTTTCTTACCCTCAAATTACTTATGATCTTTGTGTGTTTCCAGATATTTAAAAGTTTCATAGGTTTGCACTTACATTTGCTTTTCTGAAGATTTTTTATTTAAAAAAATGTGAACACGGTAAATTCTTCAGGCAAACTAACTGTCCTAGACTGATTAAATTATAAAATAGTAGAAATGTCTGGTCACACACAGGTAATTCAAATGTTAGATAAAAAATGAAAGAAGAAAGTAAATGCCTGACAAATACTTACAAAAGCATTCAGAATACTTTCTATTGCCTTCTCATTTGACTTTGGTCAGAGTTAAATAAAATGGTATTTAACTATTTTTTAATATCCCCAAACACCTGAGGATAATCAAACTTCAACTTACTTCTCAAATAAAGTGGAAGCAAGGTATGGGTGGACCTGGATGGGAGGTATCAGAATCTACCCGAATCTGGCTGCATGTGTGAAATGCAGATTTTTATCCACTCCTCCAAAGATTACTCCTTAATCTGAGAATCTGTGGCCTAAATTCTAAAATAAGATAACCTGTTGTATTTGACATAATAACCATTTATTTTCCTGTATCATTTATTACTTTTCAAAAGTCACAAGTATTATATTGGCCTTTTGTTTTGTTTGGAGATGGAGTTTCGCTCTTGTTGCCCAGGGTGGAGTGCAGTGGCATGCATGATCTTGGCTCCTGACAACGTCCATCTCCTGGGTTCAAATGATTCTTCTGTCTCAGCCTCCTGAGTAGCTGGAATTACAGACACTTGCCACCACACCCGGCTAATTTTTTGTATTTTTAGTAGAGGCATGGTTTTACCATGTTGCCAGACTGGCCAGGTTGGTCTCGAACTCCTGAACTCAGGTAATCCATTTGCCTTGGCCACCCAAAGTACTGGAATATCAGGAGTAAGCCACTGTGCTTGGCCTTATATTGGCCTTATAACATTTAATTTTATTTAAGGTATAAGTGAAATACTCTTATTTATTTCTTCCCCAAAGCAGCCTATTTTCAATTACTTTTCTAACCCATAATTTACATCATGTACTATATTTAACTCTATTTGTAACTGAGTTTCTAGTGTGTTCTAACAATTCAAGTTTTCAAATATGATTAACTCTTGACATGGAATTAAATTTGAGCAGGTGATTAATAGGATGATCATGCTGTTGTATACTTCTCTGTCAAATAAATCAGTAGTTTTTAACCTTACCTCACTCTTTATTGAGAAAGAGTACTAAAATTTTTGACAGTGGCAACTTTCTGGATGGTGTGCTTAATCTTCTAGAGGAACAACACTTCCCATTTCACAACAGGTTAGTTATCTTGTTTTTCAGTAAAGCCCTCTGTAGTCTTAGAAGATACTATTAAAGTATTTACACATTGGCTATGTATTTTTTAATCTTTTCATGTAGTGTATGAAACCAATATGTATAATTTTAAAATGTTCACTCTTTATATTTTGCTATTATTGAAACAAATCTGGATAGTAATAAACATCATAATTTAAGAGCAGTATTGTTTCCTAATTTGTGAGACAGCAGTTTGAGCACTTTCCTAGGTTATACATACCCTGAATCTCTCTGAGTAGTAGGTAGAAATGTTCCCTGTATTTGTGCATAAAAGAATATAAGGAGAAATTGTGTTTTAGGTGTATTTCAAAGATTCAGTGAAAATGTACCTGAAGTTATGTTGCACTGGATTAAATAATCTCACCTATTTCTGCAGTTCACCTCCATGCCCATTTTATTGTGATCAGATACAGAAATTCCCCAAAAGTGTGTGCCACCCTTAGAAACAGATGACGTCTTCAAAGGAAATTACTAAGTTAGGAATTTTTAAATGAGTTCATTAACCTCTTCTTCTAAGAAATAACATCTAAGAGGAAACCAGTACTAAAAACACAAATTTTAATACTCTTGGCAAGGTGTTTTTCAATTGAGTCATGTAAAAAACATACTATTTTTCACTTAACATCTGTTATTTCCATTTTTTTTCCCTCCAAGGATGCTTCATTAGTATTTGAGAAAGGCTTACGATCAACAGAATTTCATCAAATGTCATAGTCAAACATTTGCCCTTGCTCTGACTTCTGATGTTGGAAATTCATTTTTAATGAGGGTTTTTCTAGTACAAGAAATTTGAACCTTTTCTTTTTCTATAAAAGAATTGTGTGGGTGAAAAAAATTCTTTGGAAGATCAGAAGACACTCTATTAACTGGAAAAACTAAATAGTTGATGTATTATTCATTCTAACCAGAAATGATAGTGATTTAGGAACTATTGTAGTTGTTGCTGGAAACTGAGAATGGCAGGTTAAAAGCAATGTTTAAGAAATTAAGTTAAACTTTTCATAATCTGACCCTTATGAATGCTTTCAGTATAAACAACATGAGAAAGCATAAATTGAGAGAAGGAATTGATAAAATGCAAACAGAATTAAATCCCTAGGGAAGCATTAACTTTTCCCTTTCTCTTTGACTCTCTTACCCCCACCCCCCACCACCCGCCCTCATCATGAATGGTGATTTCAGTAATAAAAGCTCTTCTCTCCTCTGGACTGAATTTGTAACAGTTTGAAAAAAACAAAACAAAGCAAAATAAAAACAAATTTTGTGTTGTCCTGTTTTCTCCTACAATATTAGGGTAAACAGGAACTCAGAACATAAAAATATCCCGTTTTTCAAATGAATTGATGTAATTAGTCTTAATATTAAAACAATACAGAAGGAGACAAGAACTGATCAAATATTCATTAATGATGGCCAGAGATTTGAAGAAAAATCTAGACAATTTAGGTCATTAGAAATTATAGGGAATGTCTTCTAGTGGTAAACTGTCCTTTCCTTGAGAGTTTGAGTAATGGAGCCCGTAGGTGAATTTTATTGGGTTAGTAAGTTTGAGTGGGGGATGAAAGAGAGTGACAAGAGGAGCGATGCATAAAATTTCATAAGTTATGCTTAGTATCCCACTCACCAAATATAGCTAAAATCCAGTTATAGGAATGATTTATCACTTCTATGGTCTCTTTTTCTTTTGTCTTCTTAAATCCAACACATTTTTAACATTTCAGAATGTTTTAAAGTGGCATTTTCTCTTTGCTATTTCTATCTGCATAAGGGTCTTATCATCACTACAGCTTCTTCATGAGATTATCTGAGGAATGAATGCTGTATTCCTGAATACTAAAATATTAAAAGCAGTGAAACACTGAAAATACCTGGTTTTTTTTTTTTTTTTTTTTTTTTTTTTTTGAGAGTCTCCACCTCAACTCAAATGGAACAAGAAAGTTTTCAAGTGAGACAAAAATCCCATTGTTAATACTGATCAGTACAGGCTAGGCAGTGAGGAGGAAAAAATGAGGCATCTGTGGAATACAAATGAAATGAGCAGGTTGGCTATCGAGTGTTTCAGGATATTAAGTTATTACTTATTTGCTTTCAGTAAAGGCATATCAGACACTCTTTCACTGAATAGATAAATAATTAGATCTACACTAAATAAACAAAGTGAAGAGACTAAGCCATATTGTTCAAAGGATTACTTTACATCTGAGTCACGCAAAGCAGATGCATAGAGTTCTCCTTTGTTATCCATGGAAAAAGAATGTTGCACCTCAGATGTAAGGTTATTACAATCTCTATAGCCTCAGAAGAGGCCTTTTTTCTTTGTTTTAAATGGTTTTGAAACTGATAAGGATAAAGAACAAAAAGGCTGAAACCAAGAATTAAAGCTCCTTAAAAGGGTTTATTATAATAGCAAAACCAACTGTTTGGCAAACAGTGATTCACAATCTACAGTGCATTCTGCTTTTTAAGGGCACAGATTTCTCCAAGTTGCAATAGTTAGAAAAAAACTGACTTCAATTATTCTCTCTTATTCCATATTGTCTCAAGTGTAAAACATCATTTGATCCAGTTTATCCTTCTTTCCCCACCCCCCAATGTGTGGAGTAGCATTATATTCCAGGTTTAATTTCACTGCCTTGGCTACAAAAGCAGCTGTCACCTTATGGAGGAGATTAGAAAATCCCTTGTTTATTAATTATCAATGTTTTTATTATTGATGATAAGTTTTAAAAATCCCATTTTTTTCTTAGAGTATATTCATAAGAACTAATCTCTTTGAAAGTCAATCAACATAAATTCATTTTCCTTTCTCTGTTGTATCAGGAGAACAGAAATATCATCCAATATGTCTAACTTTGAATCCTCTTACATTACAGATTCAAGTTGAAAAAGTTTTGACTTGAGGACTTAAGTGACAATGTGAGTATTCTCCAAGTTGATTTTGTAACGTTGATACATAACTTCAGTGACTTAAAGCACTTTAAAGATCCTCAAATATTGAGTTGAATTTTATAATGTTCCTTTTGAGACAAAAACGATGTTAGCCCAGTGCAATTCTGTTCCCACATACACTTTACCATCTCTACTAAAGTTTTTTTTTTTTTTTTTTTTGAGACAGAGTTACGCTCTTGTTACCCAGGCTGGAGTGCAATGCCGTGATCTCGGATCACTGCAACCTCCGCCTCCTGGGTTCAGGCAATTCTCCTGCCTCAGCCTCCTGAGTAGCTGGGATTACAGGCACGCGCCACCATGCCCAGCTAATTTTTTGTATTTTTAGTAGAGATGGGGTTTCACCATGTTGACCAGGATGGTCTCGATCTCTTGACCTCGTGATCCACCCGCCTCGGCCTCCCAAAGTGCTGGGATTACAGGTTTGAGCCACCGCGCCCGGCCATTCTACTAAAGTTTTACCAGTGAACTGCCATGTGTAGTTATACATGAGGAAAATAAATTAACTTATTTTTTGAACCTATGATTTCAAACAATGAGTGTAGTTCTCATTGTGTAACTTTGTTGAAATGATATTTGATATGTTTAATAGAATCGTACTACAAGGCAACTACAGTTAGCAATATATTGAATTCTAAAAAAAAAATGCTAAGAGAATGAATGTAAAGTGTTCTCACCACAAAAGTGATAACTATGGGAGGAAATGCATATGCTAATTAGCTAGATTTAGTCATTCTACATTGTATACATGCTTTAAAACAATATGTCCTACACAGTTAATACATACAATTTTATTGTAAATATAAAAAACAATAATTGATATTTTGGTGGTCTAATTTTATTTATTAAATATTCACTGCACATTTAGTGATGCTGTGAAGCCTCTTTCTGTTCTGTTAAGTCAAAATTGCAAACACTTATAGAAATAAGGAAACTAAAATTAAAGAAATGGAGTTAATGTGGTAGTCTGTTTCTTGGGCTGTTGACATGACTTGGTAGGTATTTGTCACAGTGTGCAATCCAGTGCACTTAATTTATTTCCAGAGATGTAATTTTAAATATACTCTTTCTCTACTTTCAAAACTGGTAACTACTGAAAACATTTTACTTATCACATATCTTGCATTGTTTCCTTTATATATATTCATTCATTCAACAAAATTTTGAGCTACATTTAGGTGCCAGTCTTTGTGACTTACAAAACTCATCACAGTTTTTTCGTTTTTTTTTTCTCTTTTGAGACTAAAGATGTATACTCCTAGTGATAAATGTCTTAGTGCCAATTTATCTGTGGTTTTCCTGCCCCAAGTCATATAAACCATCTATATATCTTTCTGTATCTACTTTGGCATAATGTGCTTAACTTTTCAATGCATCTATGCTGTTATATTCTTTTCATCAATTCCTGTGTTGTTTTTCATACCTTCTAGTAACTTCTTCTCTATTCTTCCTGAAGACTCAAGTTGATGACAGATTGTATACATATTTTGTTGGATTACTCATGATTAAGGGCCATTGTATCCCCCTAAAACTAATCTGCCTATAGTTTGCATTAGGGACTCAGGATATAAAATTTTGCATTAAGGACTCAGTATATTGGATTACTTTATATATTTTTGAAAAAGCCTTGCATGATACATCACAATATTTTCCAAGTATTAAGGAGTTCTTCTTCCTCTGGTTCTGTGGTGTTGGGTGCATTTATCTATTATAGTTCTTATTACTTTATATAATAATACACTTCCTCTGTGGACTCTAATAGCAAAGGGAAGAGAAACTATTTTTTTCTTATTATTTTATTTTTAATGCTCTGCATAGAATTTGGCACAGAGTAACGCCTAACCTATTAATTGATGAAAATTAGTCAGGGGAAATATATATTCCATAGCTAAAATATTGCATCTAGAAATCTCCCAGTTTTAACAGTTTGTAGAAATTACTTCTCTGTAGTAATAATATATATTTTTTTCTGAGACAGAGTTTTGCTGTTGTTGCCTTGGCTGGAATGTAATGATATGATCTTTACTCACTGTAACCTCCATCTCCTGGGTTCAAGTGATTTTCCTGCCTCAGCCTCTCAAGTAGCAGGTATTATAGGAATGCACCACCACACCCAGTTAATTTTTCTATTTTTAGTAGAGATGGGGCTTCACTGTGTTAGTCAGGCTGGTCTCAAACTCCTTACCTCAGGTGATCCAACTGACCTGACTTCTGAAAGTGCTGGGATTATAGGCATGAGCCACCGCACCCAGCTCTTTGTAGATGTAATTGCACTAGTTGTTAATGCTTTTGTGTTAAGCATGTATTGGAGTGTAGACCATGGCATTAGAAAGAATTCTGACATGCCGCTAAAATAACTATATTATAGTTCACAAAAAAAATTAGTTTATTTTCTCCTCCAAAGCATAGAAAATTTTATTAACTTTTATACAATTACATATCTCTTTTCAAATTAAAGACTCCCCTTCACCAGCGAACTATCAAAGTATGTTACTCATATTGATAATAATAAAAATGAATATTCTACAATGTTTCTAAATGTGTAGTGTTTCCAAATGGTAATGCTCTATTTTTTAATTTAAATAATTAAGAATGATGGTTATGAAACTCTCAGGAAATAAAGCACCACAATTGTGAAAATTCATGTACTGTATAAGACAGAACATCGGAATTTAAGTCACAAGATCATAATTTGTAGCAATATAATATAAATTTCAGTTTATTTGTGTAGAATGCAGTTGATCATCCCCTTCTTCCATCATGGTTAGCAAATGAGATATATTTGTTAGTGCCTAATACAAGGACATCCAGGGTCCCACACTTCCTGACACTGTGGAGACAGACTTTGCAGTCACAGAGTTTGGGTAAGCCTTTGGGCATCAGAACTGAACATAGGGCATAAAGATATCATGCTGATATTGGGGAGAAAAATTAGTGATTCTGAAATGCCATTTAGGAGAAAAAGGAGGCAACTTCTTGAGAATCACCTGCCATAGGTACCACAAAGGCTAAACAAAAGATAGGAGAATCTAAGCTGTTATTAATTTTATGGTTTGAAAAGTTGTCCTTTAAGTATTACATGCTAGATTTTAAATGTGCTATATTTACATATCAAATGCAGTAGGTTTGACCATGAAGAATCAGATCATCTAAATTAAAGTGTGAAGATTAAAGAGGGCAGTAATAAGCAGAGAAACCATGACTTAGACTAACAAGTATGAGGCTGAATTTGCTAATCAGCCCCGTAACTCCAGGCAGCTGCAAATGGAAGGAGAGCAACATTTCACCACTTCACAAATTGCTGGTGACTCACTTGGCCAGATGTGCATTTGAGATCCTCCATCTTTCATGGCTTGCACAGAAAGAATGGTATCTTTTATGGTAAAGCAAGCCTTAAATTATTAGAAGACCCATTACTAGAACTAAATCCTCAACATGTGAGTGAGTTTTAATAACCTAAGTCACAAACTTCATGACTTAGTGAGTATTTAAGTTTCAGAGCAAATTATTTTCCCAGATAAGTGTCATAGTTAACTTTAGGAAGCAGAGACGTTAGGGTCAACAGGTGAAACACCTGTACAATTATTATGGGAATATCTCCTGCTACTATTTATATTTCAAGTCATTCCATCTCATAGGTCAATAGCACTCTTTACTATTTTAACTATTCAACAAGTTTTGTTTCATGCTGTGTTCAGAACACTAGGGAATCCTGATTGGCTGGTAAATAAGTTAATTTTCCATTCTGGTGGAAATTTTACTATAATAGTTTCAACAGGAACATTCTCTTTTTGCCTTTGGTGTCATTGTTAAAATATCTTGGCAAAAACATGACAATTATTACAGTTATGCAACTATCTTTTAACAGTTTCTCAGATTTGCAAATGGACACCCACAAAAAAGTCATTTAAATTCATAAGATGAACTCTTACAGATATCTAAATTTACAAAATAATTCATGTCCAATAAATATTTTTTCATAATTTCCAGAAGTCTAGAAACAGTACAAAGTTAAGCATAAAAATATAATTGCCACAATCTGAATATAATTACAATTTCTATTCATTAAGTACCCATCCATGACAAAATTCCTAAATTTATTAGCACTAAGTAGTATGATACATTCAGTAGACTTTAAAGAATCATGTTGTATAACATGATCCAGAATTTTGAAAGTTTATTCCTACTGTAGTCCCTCAAAAATACTGTTTCAAATGTATTCAACAGCATTTTCAAATGTGAATTTAATAAATGTGTAAAGCCACTTAGTCTCTTACTAAATCAAGTCTATCAGAAAGTGGTTTGAATGTCACTAGTTATTTTATAGATATAATAATGTTTTAGTTTTAAATAAACTTAGGCTTCAGTCTACTTTAAAACTAGAGTGCCAGGATGAAAATAAAGACCCTTCTTTTAGAAATAGAGATGACTGAGTTACATTTAACAAGATGCAGGATGTGGCACTTCAGCTATCTAACAGTGACGGGCTCTTTGTAACCCCAGCAGATAGATCATATTTCCTTTTCCTCATATAATTTCAGAATAATTTAATAAAAATTAACACAATTGACTCCATGGCATTCTTCCTGTTCTGATTTATTTAAATGTTAATATCTCCACAATAAAGATATACTTTAAAAGCATTAAGAAAGTAAAATAGCCAATTTTGCTTTGGAGAATTTTTAAAAGTTTAGTTTATTGTAGAAACTGTTAAATACAGTGAGTTCCAACCAAGTTTCTCTTCAAAGAATCAATATGCCAATATGTTCAGTGTCTGTGTTCTTTGTTCTCCATTTTAAAGTTTAACTTCCTAGTTCTCTTCCTCTCCTTGCCCCTAGTTTCAGTAAAGAAGCTTCCTGCCAGTTCTAATCAGTAGTTCACATCTGTTCCACTGGTTACCTGTACCTATTCCTCTCGCCAAAACTGCACGTCTCCCTAGCACATCCCCCTCCTAACCCACATATTTAGAGGCCTGACTTATCCTTGTCACCTGCTCTGTTCTAAATCACCCCAGTCACCTCCTTGGTCCTGAGTCACCCCTGGTCACCTGCTCTGACCTGAGTCACCTTTAGTCACCTGTTCTGTAATTAGAAACTGCTCTCCTCACCACCCTGGCTCATACCTCTGCTCTCTTTAAAATAGACAATTGGAATTAGCCTAGACTGTGCAGTCCAACAGTAGCCAGTGGGGGAATGACACAGCAGTAGGGGCTATCTGCCTCAGGGATAAGACACACCTCCCTTGTTCAGGAGTGCTCTCGCCACTGCTCCATCCGTGAGACACATGCTTCTATAGAAGTAAATTGCCTGCTGAGAAAATGTATATTCAAGTGCTATTTCTTTTGTGGCACTGAGTTTATTTCTAACCAAACCAAGATGGCATTTAATTTATTTTAAAGGGTTTTCTCTGATTGCTGTTACTTATCTATTAAATGGGTTTGCAATACTTTCTACAGTTCTTTCTTGTTCAACTGCAAAATCAAATGACAGAATATGATAAAAAGAAATGAAGATAATTTTTATGTATTATAGCAATTGTATATTACAATAAATATCTTTTTCTGTAAGTCATTCTATCTCTAATTTGATTACCTATTTTTAAATATTCAATTCTTTACATAGTCTTGCAAAATTATTTATCCTAATTATAGACACCCAAACACTGATTATCACTATTAGTTAAATTGCCATACATATAGGTGTTTTGGGCATGTTTACATGTATTCATCCTGTCAGTAAAGTGCATATTTTACAAATATATTCATCTGGTAGCACTGCTTTAATTGAGAGACCTCTTTAATGGTGAGGGTCATATGGACTGTTTCCTGTGAGATTCCCAGTAACATTTCTTTCACACAATGAGTACTCAATAAATGTAAGTGAATTACTTCCTGACTATTGTCATGGTTCCTGGGAGATGCAGGGTGGGGTTGGCAGCAAGAAACAAAGCTGGCTGTCAAAACTGTGGTATTTAGATGAATGGTAAAAGCAGGATTTGAAACGAATTCTGAAGATTTTCAGAACTCTGCCCATTCTATCAAATTCTGATTCAAATGATTCTGTACATTTCATAACCCACCAAAATCAATTTGAAAAACAAACCCCAGAATTCATAAAACTGGTCAAAGACCATTTGCTTACTTAAAATATAATTGCTTAAAAGGGTTATGTTTAGAAACTATGTTTAACTGAAGAAATTACCGTGTTCTGTTTTGGGATGTGTAGAAGAGTAGTTTGTTTGAGGGTGATGAAATATGCTTAAATAATAGAATTTCAATAGGTATAGGTTTGACAAAAATGGCTTTCATTTTGCTGAGTTCTCTGACCCAGAAGCTAAAAATCAGGCGTGATAAAACTTAAGAGGTTAAATCCTCTTCCTGTAGGTATAGGAAAAATTTGTCTTCCTTTTCCTAGGAGGTTTGTGGGGCTGTTGCTGTGGGAGGCAGATTTCCCTCCATTTGCACTACAATAAAGGAAGACTGCTGTGAGAGAATAAGGCTATGTGTGGAATGAGGACCCTAAAACAGTGAGACAGTGAGAAGAGTGCATTTATGTGGATGTTTTTCCTCCCAAGATTTTCCTCCTAAGTTTAAAGGCATTTAATCTTGTGTATTTGATATATGTGTATATGCGCACATGCACATTTATACATATGCACATATGTATGCATATTTACCTATATATGTATATACTTTTATATACATGTATGACTATATTATATACACACATGTACGTATTTGATATAATTCAAATAGTTATTAAATATTTGTGCCAGGCTATGTACTAAAATGTTAAGAATGGAGACAAATGAATACGTTCTCTGCCATCAAAAGTTTTCAATTAAATAAGGGAGGCAATGTAAGACTAGCCTTTTAGAAGTATATGGCAACAATCTGCATGTCATTCAACTATAAACTTTAAAACATGGATAAGAGATAATTACTCTTACCTTTAAAAAAGTATTTAGTTAAGCTGAGGTAGTTTCCAGTAATGTGTCATAAAATAATTCTCTTCTCTATTGAATGATACAAACTCATGAGTGATTTCTGGCATCTTAAGTATAAGTGGAACAGTTGGCTTTGACCCATTTCCTTATTCCAAATATATACTCTCAGATTTCAGTCTTGCAAAAAATGATAAAGGCTAGTTTCAGAAATCAGATTCAGAATATAGAAAACTGCAAGTTTCTTATTACTGCATTATGCATGGAACTAAAGGTAAACACTATCACCTGAGTCTCATTACCAGAATTAGATACTGTATATCTATATAATGCTTTAGAAATTATATTCAACATCTAAATATAATGTTATTTTACAACTAATGGGCTAGTGGCCTATTTACCCCTTAATTCTATTTGAAATATTTGTGACTAATATTTGTATTTTAGAATTTTATTGTTCCTCCAAGAGTTTTATTTCATGTATGCTATGGATTAACTCTCACTTTGCAGATTTTCATTGTGTTACATATACCAGCATAGAATCTGGAATGAAACTGCAAAGCAGAGAACATTGTGTAACCACTTCTTAGTGATTCAGTTAATTTTAGAGTTGAGCCTTTTATATTACTCAGTGGTCCAAGTAGGAAGGACAATGAAAGAATTCTATTATTTAATCACTCCATGTAGCAGGCTGTGTATGTGTGTGCATGTGTTTGTGTGAGTGCAGGCTCAGGTTTGGGCTAAATGCACAGAATATATTATTAAACAACAAAGAGGCAGTACTGTATGATAAGGAAACCCAACCTGAGTCCTATTTCCAGTTTGGGCACTAACCAATTATGTATTATGAGATAACAAATTTCTTGGGGCCTCAGTATTCTTCTCTAAATGAATGAGATGGATTAGATAAATTCCACCTTCAGTTTCTGCTAGTGCTGAAAAAAGTATATCCAAAAGTATATTTCAAAACCATAGCATAAAATATGTCATGTAAATTATTAGCAATATTTAATTATTTGGGTTAGAAGTAAGAATTTAATGATTAATATTTCTCCATGTAAAACTGTAATTTGAATTGGAGAATAAAATGTAATGCCGGTTATATAATATTCTGCCATTCAAACCATTCAATAATATCTATGATAGTCCCAATAACAACATATTAATTTATTAAATAAAAAATTTGTAATATACCTCCTAACTAAACTGAAGTAAGCACATGGGATAAAATCAATTACATCCCTCTGACATTAAAAGTAATTGGTGTAGTCCAGAAGAACTTGGCTGAAGTTAAAGTTTCTGGAGGGTGTCTACCATGCTTATTACTTTGGAAAAAAAGGTTACTTTTTTCCTAAGGGGATTGTTAGAGACAATAATGTACATCTTCAATTTACATCTTTTACTTGATTACATCAAGATATTCGTATAGCAGAAAGAAAACCAATATTATTGGTAATAACTTAAATTCAACTTATTTCAATGAACAGTAATCATTTTCAGACCCTGAAATCATTTCCACACACTAAAGTATTTATCGCAGAGGAAAAAAATGAGTAAGACGTGATTCCTGCCCTTGAGGAGGTCCCAATCAAATGAGGGAAATTGTTACATAAAAATAAAAAATAAATACGGCATGGTAATTGCTCAGAAAATACCGATGATAGGCACTGAGCCCAACCATGGTTTTATAGGAGGCTTCCTGTGGGAGAGGGTGTCTGACTTGGGTCTCAAATGATGAGTAAGAACAGGTGTAGAAAGATGAGGAGGTCATTCCAAGGCTTCAGCTAAAGTTAAAAAAAGCCACAAAATAGAAGAACAAGTGTGAGTGCAGGAAACGGGAACAATTTTGTCATTAACAGGGTATAAATTGCAAATAGGAGAGAAAGGAGAAATCAGCAGGAGCCAAATAAAAAAGCATCGCCTTAGTCATGCTTGTAACTCTATTGTAGGTGATGAAAGCCATGAAAGGATTTGAAGGAAGAGAATGCCGTAGACAGAGTTTCATTTTAGAAAATGGCATACGGTTGCAGTGTGGAGCGATGTATTTACTAGGAACAAATATGGAGCTAGGAAGGCTATGTAGGTTTTTAATGGAATGGTCTAGATCAAGATAAGTCAACCCCAAATCATGGCAACTGAATATGAAGAAAGAAAGCACAGTAGATTTACATAAAGGGGAACAAATATGCTAGCCTTTGTGAAAGGTTGCATAAGGAAGACGATAAAAAGTGGGATTTTAAAAGCATTTCTTGGCCGGGCGGGGTGGCTCACACCTGTAATCCCAGCACTTTGGGAGGCCAAGGCAGGCAGATCACCTGAGGTCAGGAGTTCGATACCAGTCTGGCCAACATGGTGAAACCCCATCTCTACTAAAAATACAAAAATTAGCTGGGCTTCTTGGTGGGTGCCTGTAATCCCAGCTCCTCAGGAGACTGAGGCAGGAGAACTGTTTGAATCCTGGAGGCAGAAGTTGCAGTGATGGACTGTGCCACTGCACTCCAGCCTGGGCAACAAGAGCAAAACTGTCTCAAAAAAAAAAATACAAATACATAAAAATAAATTCTCATAATTCCTATTATTTTGGCACAGATAAATAGAGCCATTAACTGAGATCAGAAAGAGAAGAAAAGGTGTGAATATGCCTGAGGAGACAGAAGGGAGTTGAATTTTGAACTTGCTGATTTTAAGACTAACAAGTTTGTATTTTAGGTACACATAAGCATTTGGTAATTAGTTTAAAACTCACATGCCAGAGACAAAAATTGGTCTATATGTGGGAGACAAGATCAATGTAGAGATTAAAAAAGAAGGCTGAGGACAGAACTCTGCATTACAGTGAGGAGTAGTCAAAAAGAGTATAACTTTAGCTAGATAAACAAAACAACTAACATGGGAAGAACCGGGGAAAGTAATGTCATGCATATCCAGGTAGAAATTTTTACAGCAGTCAGCCAAATATGAAAGATGAATGTGGGAGCCGAGCATTGCATATACAATTGGAAGGAGTTAGGTGGAAAACATCTGTACCCCACAAAGAACAAAGGTGGTGGTGAAAAAGTAAAACTGCAAATTCGAGTTGGTTTGGGAGGCCAAACTAAGATAAATAATTAATCTTTATCTGATTTTGGCTAATCAATACTGCCTCCTTCTCAAATATAAAAAGGCATTAGACAATTATTTTCTGTCCTAGAAGTTTGAATTCACAATGAAAATGAAAATATTCACTCTAAAAACAGAAACTATTTAGAACACACAGTTTTTCATGTATCATCATCACATTGGGTAAATTAATTCTCTTTTCTTCCAAAGGATTCCATTTCATTTACTTCTCCATTTTCCCCTCAAGTGTTTTCATGGGCCTCTAACAGAAGTTGATTCACTGATCACAATGTAATATTATGCCTTAGCTTTTATTTCAGGGTTGCTATAATAAATGATTTTATGAAGAATACTCTTACAATATCAGCAAAACCACTATTCATTATACTGGTCAACATCTCAAAAAATGACACACATGATAAATTTCTCCCAGAATTTAGTGTTTAAAAGTGTTTCCTCTAATGAAGAACTGATATACTTATTTTTATTAGTAAATTAAAATGCATTTCCTTTTTAACCTTGGTGGATAGAGTGTTATTTTAAACTTTCATTTTAGAAACAACATGGTGTGGAAACCAGCTTTTTCACTTTCCCTAGTTGGTAGCTGGAGTATATATTTTCTTTTCTTTTCTGACTTTTCTTGTTCTGTAAGGTTTTAATTGTGTATAAATATTCAGATATGTGTGTTTATCAAGGTCATCAAGTTTTATTAAAAATAAGTATCATAACAACAATAAAAATATTACTAATACATTATTTGGTCCTCATTTTATTTCAGTTTCTCTTCCTGATTTTTAGTTTCTTTTTAAGACAAGTCTTGCTCTTTCATGCAGGGTGGAGTGCAGTAGAGAGCAATGATAGCTCACTGCAGCCTAAAACTCCTGGGCTCAAGGAATCCTCCTGCCTCAGCTTCCCAAGTATCTTGGACTACAAGCATGTACCACCACATTCAGCTAATTTATTTTATTTTTAAATGTTTTGTATAGATGAGGTTTCACTTTGCTGCCCAGGCTGGTCTTAAACTCCTGGCTCCCAATTGATCCTCCTTCCTTGGCTTTTTAAAGTGCTGGGATTATAGGCACAAGCCACTGTACCTGGCTTCTTGTTTATTTTTGAAGCTCCCATTTCCCTCCCATGCAAACCTTGGCAGGTATTGTTTGATGAAAATAATAATTTTTGTAGCATCACTTTAATTAAAGATAAATCTCTACTTGAGTTTTCTTATCAGCTATTTTATTCCTTTTTCATAAATTTAATTCCAAGAAAAGAGATGCAGTAGAATTTAATACTAGCTTAAAAAACATTATGTATTAATTCATTATGTTTGTCTTAATTTTTGACTATATAACTTTGGGGCTAGTACCAAATTGTACTTTCATTTCTAAAAAGGGAGTTTGTCCCAACACTATCATGGAAATAGAGGCATTGGGTTATGGCCCTCAACATGATATCCAAATGTGTTACTAACGTACCTTTTACTTGCTCCAAGTGGTGTGCTTATGAGAAGAGAGTATGATAGTTATGAAAATATGAGCAGTACGGTTCTGTGACATTTAAGTTTCTTATTGTACCTTAAGAATTAACATTCCAATTGATTTCATGATAATAACATGCATCGGTTTTCAATGTCCACAATAAGTTAGACATTGGACTATGAATAGATATTTGTTTGTACAATAAGTTTAATCTCACAACAGCATGCTGCAATATATATAAAAAAATTATCTCTATTCACCAATGACCAATCTAAGCCTGGGCAAGTTAAATAATTTTACGTCCAACAACAAAGTTCCTATTGCATTTTTTGTTAACATTTCCTCTATACAGTTGCAACTCATTTGGACTTATATTGGATGTCTTGTTAGATAATATAATACCAACATTATCTATATAAAGGATTATATTTTTTCAAATTCCTCTGTCTTGTTAAATTGGGGCAAATATTCTACTAGCATTGTTATTCTTTAAATGATACTTACTAGAACCATAGATTCTTATACTCACAAAACATGATGAGGAAACATATTATTCCAACTTCCTGTACACAGAGAATAGCTAAATTATATACAATGTCTATCTTCTCACCTCGGACGACTTCCTAAGTCTTCTTAAGACAGAAGCCCTAAGCTCTGCATTCTTACACATAAATAATCAGAGGCCAAAAGCTGTTGTTCCCCCTGACATGCTCACTAATTGCTACAGCTATTTCCTGTATCTACTCAGAGCTTATATATCTATATATCTATATATATATATATATATATATATATTTTTTTTTTTTTTTCAGACTCAGTGTCACTCCTGTTGCCCAGGCTGGAGTGCAATGGTGCTATCTCAGCTCAATGCAACTTTTGCCTCCCGAGTTCAAGGGATTCCCCTGCCTCAGCCTCCCAAGCAGCTGGGATTATAGGTGCTCCCACCACACCCAGTTAATTTTTTGTATTTTTGAGTAGAGGCAGGGTTTCACCATGTTGGCCAGGCTGGTCTTGAACTCCTAACCTCAGGTGACCCACCTGTCTCCACCTCCCAAAGTGTTGGCCACAGTGCATGGCCCAAAGCTTACATTTTGAATAAGGTTGTGTTCTCCCTGACCACTCAGTTTAAACCTGTAATTCTTTTTTCCTGTCCTCTAACTCTATTTTTCCCCACAGCGCTTATTGCCATCTGCCATATTATATACCTTACTTGTTTATGTGGATTCTATTAACCTCATCTATTAGAAAGTACTCTCTATGCCACATCTGTTTTATTCCATATCCTGAACATTTGGAATTGTGCCTGGGACATAGTAAGTGTCACTAAATAGTTATTGGATGAATAAACTCATAGCATATCTAGTATATCTGTGAAAAACTGATGAACTCATTTATCATTCACTCTGAAACAAACATTATTTTTTCTAGATTATGTAGTAAACATATAATCTTTTATAAAAGGGCAAAGACAAGACTATAGTTTCAGTTAAATATGTATATACATATGTATATATATACATATATACACATACACATATAATTACTTCAAAACTACAAATGAACTGTTAAACATTTATATTCATTTATTGAACAAATAGTTATTAAGGATGATCATTTTGTCTTTTATTGAAAAATGATTCTTCTGGTAGTAAAAATATCCTTCAGATTTTCTTACAGATATAAGAGAGGTTGGAAGAGTAGTTGGTTGCATTAAGGTATTAAGAATCTATGGTGAATATTTTTTTTAAAGTATTTTTTCAAACCTGATCCTTTCTCCGGCTCGAATTTCACTGACTTTTTTTTTTGGTGGATTAAAACAGCACAAGAGAAAAGGAACCTCAAGTTATGCTGCTGAGAATAAGAAATAAATTGTGTAACAGTCATGCCTCTGAGTCATGTTAGACAGAATGACAAATGGACAATGATATACATAATGACATGGGAGTCTCTGGCTTTGTACAGAGGTCCATAAATATTTTGCACATACTTGGAATACATGGATGTCCAGTTGACAGACTCTCCAAGAAAATTCTAAAATTAGATGCTAGATCTAAATTGGTCTCAAGAATTTAATAAAAAGGAATATCCTCAGAGGCTGTTAGGTCATCATACAAAGGGGTTTTCATGATGCTCTATTTAGCATTGCCTTGCAAACCATTTTTAAAAATTGAGTACAAAGAGCTGAATATTAAGACATTGATTCACTTTTCCCTCATATTGTAATAAATTTGAATAGCAGTGGATATGCAATTCATGTTAATTGTGCCAAAACAGCAGCAGCATGAATGTTAAATTATTCACCATGTTCACAAACTGTCAAATGGAGCAAATAGCCAACTATTCAAAATAATTGCAAAAAGACTGGCACAGCTGTAATGTGTTTTCAGTGTGTATTTTATATCCTCCTGAAACCAATAGTTAATGCAGAAAGGAATGCTTCTCTTTGATAGACTCAGATGGGAATTTAAATTTCATTCATAAGTATTTCAAGCAAAAATTAATTAATTCATCTGTAGTATAATTTCCTCCTCTCTAAAAAAGTAAAAATATCAAAATATTTCCAGGATAGAAGAAATCATCAATAAAAAGTGAACCCTCAAAGATATTTTGATGATGCATCGAGAGGTGCTTTGTCTCCTATGGTTAAAAGGGAACAAAATCATTATTTCTAAATTGCAGCCCTGCCTATTTCTACGCTAATATACACACTTGACCCTATATAAAGAAACTGGTTTTCATTCTAAATGTTGTTATAATACGGCTTACTAAAAGTATCATGTGCTGTAGTGTTTAAATGTGTTACATTTTGAAAAGGTGAGGGAAAAAGATGGGGTGGGGGAAGGGAAGCACAGAAGAATAGGAGGGTGGAAATAAGGAAGAAGTAAAACAACTCAAGGTTTAAAAACTTTAAAATATCTTTCTCAGATCTCTTGAGGCAAGAATTGAAGAGTTCAAGACTTCAGTGAGCTATGATCCTGCCAGGGTACACTAAATAGCCTGGGTGGCAAAGTGAGATTCTGTCAGTAAAGAAAGTTATCCTCAGGCTGCTCAGGCTGAGTGCCATCGCTCATACCTGTAACCCAGTACTTTTGGGAGGTGGAGGCAGGAAAATCACCTCAGACAAGCAATTTGAAACCAGCCTAGGTGGGCAATAAAGTAAATGCCCAATTGCAACAAAAAATTTAAAAATCATATCAGCTAGTATGGTGGTATGTACCTGTAGTCCCAGCTACTGGGGAGGCTAAGGCTACAGGTTAGGAAAAAAAAAATTATCTCACACAATGTTAATTGACTTGTATCTTTATTTCAAAATGTCCTGTTTTTTTTTTTTATAATTTAATATAATTCTTACTTGAGGAAAAAAACCTTAAATATTGCATTTGTATAATAGAATTTCAGATAAACTGTATTTTTTTCTAAATTCTTTATTCTCAAAATCCTCCTAATTTGAAATATTTTCAGTATGATTCCTTGATCTGCATATTGTAGATGGGATTTGTCAATACTAACAATGATTTAAAATTTTAAGATGTTTTATTGGGCCGGGCGCGGTGGCTCATGCCTGTAATCCCAGCACTTTGGGAGGCTGAGGCGGGTGGATCACAAGGTCAAGAGCTCGAGACCATCCTGGTCAACATGGTGAAACCCCGTCTCTACTAAAAAAATACTTAGCTGGGCACGGTGGCGCATTCCTGTAATCCCAGCTACTCAGGAGGCTGAGGCAGGAGAATTGCCTGAACCCAGGAGGCGGAGGTTGCGGTGAGCTAAGATCACGCCATTGTACTCCAGCCTGGGTAACAAGAGCGAAACTCCGTCTCAAAAAAAAAAAAAGATGTTTTATTATTAAAAAAGAGTTTTGCCCCAACAACTAAGTTGCATATAATACTTCAATCTGAAAAGTTATATAAAGAGAATCAGAATTCTCAAATTTCCCATGAATTACATTATTTTATCTTCTGCATTCAAATAGATTAAGGATCATTGCTTAATAATTCCTAGTTTTCTTGCTTCTTAATACAAAATTATGTGTGTAAGACATAAAAAAAAAATTGGGCAAAATTACTTAAAAACATCAAACAGAATACTGAAAACCCCAAATCTGCTCATTATTTTTTGGCCTAAATTCAATTTGAAGTTTTGCTATCAGATGGCCTTCATTAAATAATGGAAATGAATGAAATTTTTTCTCAAAAATAAATAATGCATTAGTGATAGTAGGGATTTCAACTGTATATGGTGATATAAATGACACATTTAGCATGACCTTATCTTCCTATGGCTTGTCACTTTAATTTTTCCTAACTCAGAGGAGACGACTTTATTCTGGGTGGTGAAGACATATAATATTCTATATTTAACCTCCTCATGATATTACTCTATGCCCTTCTACCTTCATTTATGTTAAAATCATGCCTACCTGTCATAGGCAGGATCCCAACAGGAAATTGATGACCCAATCCTACACAAAATAGGAAACTTTGAATAAGGTTCATTTACAAAGGAAATATTTCCAAAAATGTTGGTATGGAGAATCCACAAAGCCACTCCCTGCTCCTCTCAAGGAAGCTAACTCTACATAATCCTTTCCCTCTGAATTCTAGTGATAGCTCCACATCACCAACCAAAGACTGATAAACCAGTGAGAATAATACATGACAAAAAAATCATCTTCAATAAAATTAAAAGGACCTTTACTAAAGATACCGAGTTATTTATTCTTATATCTAAAAATTTTATATTCTCACCTCACTTCCAAATAAAATGAATATATACAGCCTGTCAAATATAGGAAGTCTTTTCAGATGTCTGACAGATCTTTAAAACTACTCCTTAGTATGGTATAAGGTGGGAGAACATAGCTAAATGGATGTAAATCTACAGAGATCCTACTCAGGCTTTAAGTATGATAATTAAGTACACACAAAAGTAGTCAGAGAACTAGCTATAGAACTTTTTAAGGAAGCCTGGCCTCATCATATGTAGTCATACCTCAGAGATATTGCAGGTTAGGTTCTAGAATGCTGCAATAAAGTGAGGATCACAAAAAAGTGAGTCACGTATTTTTTTGGTTTCCCAGAACATATAAAAGTAATGTTTCAACTATACTGCGGTGTATTAAATTTGCAAGCATTATGTCTAAACAAACAAGGTCCACACCTTAATTTAAAAATACTTTATTGCTAAAAATTGCTATTAATAATCTCAGCCTTCAGTAACTAAAATCTATTGTTTAGTGTAGTTACCTTCATGAATTATCTTAGCTATATCTTCTGGATAACTTGTTGCAACTTCTCCATCAGCACTTGCTGCTTCAACTTGCATTTTTATGTTATGAAAATGAGACCGAGGCAGGTGGATCACGAGGTCAAGAGATCGAGACCATTCTGGTCAACACGTTGAAACCCCATCTCTACTCAAACTACAAAAAATTAGCTGGGCATGGTGGCGCATGCCTGTAATCCCAGCTACTCTGGAGGCTGAGGCGGGAGAATTGCCTGAACCCGGGAGGCGGAGGTTGCGGTGAGCCGAGATCGCATCATTGCACTCCAGCCTGGATAACAAGAGTGAAACTCCGTCTCAAAAAAAAAAAAAAAAAAAAGAAGAAAGAAAGAAAGAGAGAGAGAGAGAGGGAGGGAGGGAGGGAGGGGGGAGGGAGGGAGGGAGGGAGGGAGGGAGGGAGGGAAGGAAGGAAGGAAGGAAGGGAGGGAGGGAGGGAGGGAGGGAGGGAGGGAGGGAAGGAAGAAAATGGCTTCTTTACTAGACCTCACGAACCATCCTCTGCTAGCTTTCTTCTGGTGAAGGGTCTTGACTCAATGTTGATGGCTGCTGACTGATCAGGGTGGCAGTTGCTGAATTTTGGGGTAGCTGTGGCAATTTCTTAAACTAAGACAACAATGAAGTTCACCATATCGACTGACTCTCCCTTTCATGAACAATTTTTCTACAGTATGTCATACTGCTTGAAAGCATTTTACCCACAGTAGAACTTGTTTGAAAATTGGAATCAATCGTCTCGAACCCTGTCACTGCATTGTCAACTAAATTTATACAATATTCCAAAGAGTTTGTTATTTCAACAATGTTCACAGCATCTTCACCAGGAGATTCTATTTTAAGAAACTATTTTTGTTTCTTCATAGGAAGGAATCCCTCATCTATAAAAGTTTCTGATAAGATTGCAGTAATTCAGTCATATCTTTTGGCTCCATCTTTTTCTAGCCCTCTTGCTAATTTCACCACATCTGCAATTATTTCCTCCAATGAAGTCTTAAAATCCTCAACGTCATCCATGCGGATTGGAGTCAACTTCTTCCAAACTTCTGTTAATGTGGATATTTTGACTTCTTCCCAAGATTTGTGAAAGAATGAATCATTTCCAGGTTTTGGATTTACTTTGCCCAGATCCATCAGAGGAATCACAATTAATGGCAGATATAGCCTTGTGAAATGTATTTCTTAACTAATAAGACTCAAAATTCAAAATTACTCCTTGATCCTGGAGCTACAGAATAAATGTGTTAAGGGGCATGAAAGCAACATTAATCTCCTTGCACATCTCCATCAAAGCAGTTCAGTAACAAAGTGCATTGTCCTGAAGCAATAATAATACGCTGAAAGGAATCCTGTTTTCCTGAGCAGTACGTCTCAACAGAGAGCTTAAAATGTTCAGTAAACCATGCTCTAAACAGATGTGCTGTCATACAGACTTCATTGTCCCATATATAGTACGCAGGGAGAGTAGATTTAGCACGATTTTTAAGGGCCCTGGGATTTTCCAAATGGTAAGTGAACATTGCCCTCAACTTGAAATCACCAGATATATTAGTTTCTAACAAGAGAGGTAGTCTGTGCTTTTGAATGTTGAAGCCAGGCATTGACTTCTTAGCTATCAAATCTTGGATGGCACCTTCTTCAAATAGAAGGTGGTTCATCTATTCCGAAAATCTGTTTAGTGCAGTCACCGCCATCGATTACTTAGCTATATTTTCTGAACTACTTGTTGCAGCTTCTTCATCAGCACTTCCTGCTTCACCTTGCACTTTAATGTTATGGAGATGGATTCTTTTCTAAACCTCATGAACCAAACTCTGTTAGCTTCAAACTTTTCTTCTGTAGCTTTTGCATCTCTCTCAGACTTTATAGAATTGAAGATAGTTAGGACCTTGCTTTGGATTAGACTTTGGCTTAAGAAAATGTAGCTGGTTTGATCTTCCATCCCAACCACTAAAATTTTCTCTCTATCAGCAATAAAGCTGTTTTACCTTCTTAACATTTGTGTGTTCACTGAAGTAGCACTTTTGAATTTCCTTCAAGAACTTCTTTGCATTCATAAGTTGGCTAGCTTTTTGGTACAAAAGGCCTAGCTTTTGGCCTATCTCAGCTTTCAAACTGCCTTTGTCACTAAATAAAATCCTTTCTAGCTTTTGATGTAAAAGTGAGAGAATTCCAACTATTTCCTTCATTTGAACAGTTAGAGGCCATTGTAGGATTATCAATTGGCCTAATGTAAATACTGAAATATTAGGAAGGCCCTAGGAGAGGGAGATGAGGAAATGGCCAGTGAATAGAGCAGTGAGAACACATATAGCATTAATTGATTAAGTTTTCTGTCTTATATAGGCACAGTTTGTGGCATCCCAAAACAATTACCATAGTAACATCAAGGATCAGTAATCACAGATCCCCATAACCCCTATAATAATATAAAAGTTAGAAATATTACAGGAATTACCAAAATGTGATATAGGCACAAAGAGAGCACATACTTTTGAAAAAGTAGCAACAATAGACTTTCTCTATGCAGGTTTGCCAAAAACCTTCAATTTGTAAAAAAACCGCGTTTATGAAGTACAATTAAGTGAAGCATAATAAAACAAGATAAGGTATTGACCTTATGCTCTGCTATGATATGATTCTCTACAGTATTTTTTACTAATATAATCTAGTCACTGCTCCCAAAATTCATTTTTATACTTCTGAGAGACTTCTCAAGATAGCAACTTATATGTCAATAATAAAAATCATTTTCATCAATTCTTATCTTACATATTATTCAATAAAAAGTGATCTAGTAATATTTGAATTAAAAGATAAAGAGAATCAGATTTCAAGTTTTATATCTGTGACACTAAGTATAACCTCTAAACTATACATATTACATCCTATCTCCAGGTGTTCTTACACTTATGGATAAAGCAGAAGTGCACAGTCACCAGTGATAAATATAGATGCAAGGCAGGTTACCATGACTGTTCTCAGACACATAAAAATAATAATATGGAGGACAGCACAAGCAGGAATAGCTATAAGCAAGCTAATCTATCATTTGTAATAGAGTAATCAAATAAAATAAAAAACAATGACAACATTCAAAATTTTATATTGCCTTAGCAATTGGCATAACTTCTTGCTTGAAAATGATACTTCCTAACAAAGCAACCTATAAAGAATTAGTTTTATTTTTGCTCTAAAGCTTAATATTAACTGTAAACATATGATAGATTTACCCTAAGAAAAATGCATGTATTTTATATATACAATGATTATTTTTTAATTGTATTAAACTTAGTTTTATTATGGAAATGTGTATTGATCCTAAGTAAATATTTTTAGACTCATTCATTTACCCATTAAATCATTATTCAAGATCCAGTGCCAACAATGTTGCCAAGCTGTTCAAGGGCAATGGTTCACAAAATTTGCTGTGTTGGTATCACCAGGGAAGCTTATGCAAAATACAAATATATAGAAATTACTCCAAACTTTCTCATTAAGGATCCAAAGATGTAGGACATAATTATCTGTTTTTAATAAGTTCTTCAGATGATTTCTATGCCAGAAGCACACATTAAACAAATTAAAATACTTCTCAATATAAAATCTGATAACAGAATTATTTCTGGACACATTATATAGGTACAACAAATATTGTACAGCAGGTTCCTTTGGCATGGCAACTTACAAAACAGATGTGGACTGAGAAAAGATTTTCACCTTCATTAAAACTTTGAGGACTAAAGACAGGCAAGGGAAGATCTTTGATAAAAGTCATACAACAATAAGAAAAATATTAATCTCAGAAAACTTTAGTTAACGTTTCAAGAGAAAAAATGGGGTAGGAAAAAACCATCAAAGGACTAAGAAATGCTGATTTGTTACCTCTCTCCATAGAGAGGTGTGTATGTACGTATGCATGTAAATGTGTGTGTGCATGTATACATGTGCTATGCTTGCATACATATATACATATACATACACACATATTTGCCCAACATGTTACATTGTCTGTACTATTGTCTTTGTGATCAACGGAGACATTAAGCCACTAGCAAAGTTCAAATCTTACTGATAGAATCTGTTAATATCATGATTCTTTAATATTTGAGAAAATAACAAACTTATATAATGGGATTGTAAATAATTACATAAACAAAAAAACTAAAATTTAAGCTACTGTGTTTCAAAATTCAACTCCATATACAGTGTGTTTCTGTATGTAAGAGTTAGCCAGTTAGAATGAGGATTCTAAAACCTGTAGACAACAGGGTCTGAAGAGGAATGCTTCACATGTATTGGAAAAACTAAGGTTTTAACATATGAAACCAATATAGGGAATAAAGATAATAAAATTAACATGACATGTAGAGAATTTCAGATATCATGAACTTCAGGAAAGATAAGATGATATCATAGTTTAGAAATAAAATAGAAATCTTAACTGAACCCAGTTGCAGAATTCCCCAGTAGAAAACCTTATGACTTATATTACATACTTCTATTTAAATAAATGTCCAGGCATATATAAGGATAATTGCAAGAATAAAATCTTGCCAAAAGCAAGGACCACTATGGAAATAAAAGTGCATGGCCAAGGAATATCTTTAAAAAGCTTCTATAGAAATGTATATTTAAAAAGGGGTTAATAGGATAATTTATCTACATTGTACATTATTAGATGGTAAGAATAAACAAAATGAATTATAATTTTCTCACACATTTCCCCCATCTTTAATTTAATCCTTCATTTGGGGGAAAAAAATCTCATTTGCCTTGTTTTCTAGATGTCCTACTTCATACTAAGTTAAAGGTGACTAATTTATACCAAAGGATAGAGGAGAGCATAAAAGTGACCTACGTAAGCGATGATACTCATAAATCAATTATTCATGTTTCATTTGTTTATCTGAAGGTTTAACTCAAAAGATATTGGCTTTGTATATAATTAAAATTTTTTACTTTCCAAATAACAGAAAAATTCAAATATTATAGTGTTAATTGAGTTCTCTGTATGATACAAAGGAATTTTAGAGAGGATCTTCACAACTTAAATTTTCTGGGTTGAATTATTTATAAGAAATTGTCTAGTAAATACACTAAAAGGTAAAAGGTCACTTAGTTTTTTGCTGTATTTAGGTTTTTTAAAAACAGACAACATCATGATGAATGAGCAATGACACAGAGCTAAAACATTCCCATGAAAATATACATTATGAACTATACACAATCCATTAAACAAAACAAAGTCCATTCCATTTTAGTTTCTTTCTAGGCAGTGTGAAGAAAGAGAGATTTAAGACACCTTGAGTACCCTTTCAAGCACCACTAATGAAATAAATAGTATTTGGTGTCACATCACCCAATGGGAAGCAGGTATGACTTCATATTTCTTCATTTGTCACTCTCCAGTTTAATTATGGTTCTTTTAGTAGACAGACCTTTTCCCCACAGCTGGTAACTACCCACATAGAAGTTAACTGATTCATTGGTTTTCCCTGAATATGTGGATGCTTGGAATAATAAATGATCAACACTACATATTATTAGGTCCAAACCCTGCTATGAAAATAAGATGATCCTGCTTTATAGTCTCCTCTAGTATAGTTAACAGAACTCTATGTCATTAGAAGGAGCAAAATTGAGCAAGAAATGAATTACAAAGTATAGAATGAGAACAAGTTTCTGGTAGGCCTAATAGGAATCTTTTGTTTTCTTTTTCCATGACAGAGTCTTTTGTCTCCCAGGCTGGAGTGCGATGGCACGATCTCAGCTCACTGCAACCTCCGCCTCCCGAGTTCAAACAGTTCTCCTGCCTCAGTCTCCTGAGTATCAAGGATTACTGGTGCCAGCCATCATGCCCAGCTAATTTTTGTATTTTTAGTAGAGAAGGGGTTTCACCATGTTGGCCAGGCTGGTCTGGAACTCCTGACATAGTGATCCGCCAACATCTGCCTCCCAAAGTGGTGGGATCACAGGCGTGAGCCACCACGCCTGGCCTGGAAATACTTTGAAAGAGTGTTTTTGTGTTTCACAGAAAAGTTAAATTTATTTTTCTAATTGTTTATACATCAGTGACTTCTAATTATCTATCTCATGATTCTCAGTTTCAGATTTAATAGAATTCTAGAAAAGTATTGTATATACTGTAAAGAGAGATGAACCATGATCAAGAGATCTAAGTTTATAGTCACTGCTCTATAGAATATGAACAGCATGTAATTCAATAATTAAACATTTTGTCATATTGCACACATTGTGCTCGATCTTGATTTGACACAGATTGTTTCTTATGGGGGAAAGGATGACACATCCACAGTTGTGGTAAGAAATTAAAAATCCCCAAACCAGTTTATTTATTTAGAGAAAGCAAGATTATTGCTTTTGAGCGACCCACAAGAAAGTAATGAAATAGGTCTTGGAGGTTTGTTGATCTGCCATTAGTGGAATATCTTTTTCACAACTAGCAAAGAATGAATGCAGAAGAGGTGCCTGGTCCTCCTTGAAAAGTATGGAGGCTCTGTTTATAAACTAAAGAATTTGTTTTTAATATTTCAAATCTTATGCAACATATTCAGTGTATTTGCCTGCATCAATCACCCCGAGGGCCAAATGTAAATTCCTGGGTCATCTCACGGAGGGAACACAAAGCCACTCATGCAGTATATGCTGTACCTTGTGGAAAAGCATGCAAGAAAGCTGCATATAGGACATGGACATCATAGTATAAAAGAATAAAGTGGGGCAGCTAGAGTGGGGTAGAAGAAAGTGGAAAGAAAGTGAAAAGAATAAGATAATATGCTGTCCACTTTACAAGCAGTTGCATGAAGATTAATGGGCCAATTTCAGAGAAGCACTTAAACAGTTGTGGATGCCAAGTTTAAACATTATTATTTATTAGTTGGCTATGTGGTAAATTTCCCCTGAGAGCACAAGTGAAAGCCATATAAAAATGTATCTTCTTATTCAATTTCAATATGCATATTGTATATATGGTAGATTTTAATTGTGTAAGAGTGTTTGGAAAGACAGTAAATCATCTTGAAGTCTAAGAGAAAAATTATATTTCTCCAAATATGCAAGCACAATCAGTATTCTAGAGGTGAAGAATCAGAAATTAACCATTAAACAAGACATTCTGTCCCTAGAGAACAAGATTCAGGATAGGAAACATAAATTCAGAATGGTGTTGTTGGGAACAGAAAGGTGTCAGAAATCACACATTTTGCCATGGACTCCCCTGTTAGAAAGTCTTAAAAGAACATGTCTTTAAATGTACAGGTAGAACCCATAAAGCTTTACCAAAAAGAAAAAAAAAAAAGAGGCTTAGAGAACCCAAACTTTCAAGTGTTCTGGAGAAATTCTGAAGCACTTTGAAAATTTGTCTACAATAAAATTACAAGACACAACAAACAAGAATAAGTGTTCATGCAGTAAAAATCATATCTATAACTTTTTCAATGTAGTTTGTTGCCCACTAGAGAGAGTAACCAAGAGTTTAAAATATGTTATTACTATTTAAAATAAGTGTGATTTTTAAAGTGCCACATTGTAGCTGGGCAAACATTTATAGCCAATATAACAGTCAAAATATCATATTCCAATTAAAAGTGAAAGACCCAAATATTTACAATCATTCTGTATTGTATATTCATATAGTTCTGTTCTATAATAAATATGTGATACTAACTCCACAATAACCAGTATCTGAATTTTAAAAAGCAAGATAATTTTGGTACACAGTTTTGAAAAACATCCAGTAGAAATGACTTATCATTCTATTTCTAATGGCTGTGGCATTTTGGAAATTAAGATTTATAGTCAGTTATCATTGCCTATAATTGTAGAGATGCCATTAAAAACCCTCTGTGCATTAAATATGCCTCACTAATTCAACCCTCATTATTTAATGCTTGAGGATTTTTCTTTGTAGGATAGAGAGACAATAGAAATGAGCAGCTATCCTGTACAAGGTTAATTTGTGAATGATAAATGAATGGTTTAAAATGAACTTCATAGGTTAGAGTTTAAACAGGTTTTGGCAGAAAACCAGTTTTCTCTATTGGGTATATATACATATGAAGAAGATTCAACAGCCAACAGCACAGGAGAAATACAAGTGACAGAACTATATGAAGCCTTTCTTAAGAGAGATTAGAGTTTATCAAGCACTCATGTGCTATCTCATTTCTTAAAATAACAGCAAAACTAAAAATACAATTTTTTTGGCTTTAAATAAGTGTGTTTTGTGTGACAGTTGAAAAAAATCAAAATTCATTTCAATGAAATAGCTACCTGGAAAAGTCATTCTATCCATCCTCTCAATTTATTCAATTGAACTCTGGTAAATCGAGGCCACTTTCTTATTAAATTATCACTCTTCAAAATAGGACTTCCACAGTCATGAATGTTTTTCCAATTATTCTGAGTAAGCATCCTTACAGGCATTCTACTTCAAGGTATTAGTCCTGATGCCTAGGGTGTGGCGGGATTGGAGGATTTTTCTTTGTAGGATAGAGAGACAATAGAAATGAGCAGCTATCCTGTACAAGGTTAATTTGTGAATTTTGAAATTGTTAATTTATTATTTCTTTACTGTGTAGGACCACCTGTGTGATGTGATTTGAATGGAATTGAAATATCCGGCTTATTCAAAATAACTCTCCCCTTCTTCGCCAGTTGGAAATTCTCATTACCAAGTAATTTTCTCCTCTTTTCCTAGCTACTGAAAGTTGGTAGATTATGTAAGTCTGTGTGGTGTGTGTGTGTTTGTGGACGGGGTGGGAAAGGAGTCGGGTAGTAGTTGCCTGGGAATGGTAAGAAAAGGAAACAGATAATGAGATTAAAAATAAAATGATTAAAATGTGAAATGTGCCTTTAAAACTTTCATAAATTCTTCTGCTATCGATATGGAGGGGAAGATATGGGTTGGGTTGGCTGGGTGCTGAGATATGGCAGCATAGATTTGCTCTAAAAATGGATGATGAAGCCAGAGTACAATGAAGTAGGATGAGATGGATGGGCCCGGAATAAATGGAAGACCAAGCAATGGGCAAATTGGGAACTATGAAGTAAAGCAAAATTTCACTAGTGAGAAAACAGAATCTTAACCAATATTGAATCAAAATTAGGTGGACCTTAAAGGCTACAAATACCATATCCATCACACAAATATTATTAATTATTTATTTAGCATTCATTAACTGGGGCTACAAGAAACTGATTTAATGAAATGTTACATAATTATTTACATTAAAAATAGACTATATATACTCTGAGTGTTCTCTATTTGCCCCTCCAAAACCTCTCTATTTTGGTAATCTCTGTGCACAAAATGATTAATAGTAAAGGTAAAAAATTCATATATATACTTCAAACTATCATGTTAAACACAGTAAATACATAAAAATTCATCTGTCAATTTAAATAAATGTGTAAAAAAACCCCATCAATTGAGTCTGGTGTTTTCTGGGTTCTATTTGGGGTTTGCCAATGGGGATTCACAGCAGGAGATCAGAGTGGATAAGAAAAGGAATGAAAGCAAGTTAAGTACCATGTTTATTTGCCTAGTTTCCTCCTACAGGATTTCACGGGCTGACTGCATCCTTCCTGTCTCTTTTTTCCAAGTTCTGTAAACACTTCTTCCCCTCCACTCCTTTAACTCTGATTGTTGGTAATGGTGCCTTCTATCGAAGCCCTATGATACAGCATTATCCCTTGAAATTTCCCTAAACCCCACCAATATCTTTGTATATTTTCCCTTTATAAAACTTTTCTCAAAGTAATAATTTTCAGTATGCCAGCTGTTTTATTCCAGGATTCGACTTACTCTTCTTACTTTTATACTAATTTGAGACTGTCTTTCATATCACCTTTTTGGTTTTTTGTCATTTGTCTCTAGCAGCAGAGTCACTAGTGACATTAAAAGTGGCTGATTAAACATGGATATCGTTTTACAAGGTGGCTTTAAAATTCTGGACCAAATTTGGCAAAATAAAGAGTTTTTTTGTTATGTTTTTCTCAAGTATCTTTTTGAGCAATAGTATTTTCCCTCGATAACAAAGTCAGATAATTCAGATATTTATTCACCATGAACAATTGAAAAGCATTTTTTAAAGTTTGATATATAGCAAAATTGCAAATAAAACTCATAAGTTCCCTCTTAGTAGTATATTTTATTTCATGCATAGCGTGAGTAATGCAGTATTTACTAGACTCTCATAGATAAACATAATTTTCCTTCCAGTTTCATTATCAATCTTATTTAACCTTGGATTGCTGATTAAGTATAACATGCCATCTGGCAGAATTTGCTTTTCCAGACAAATTCTTTTAAAAATATTTCTTGCTTTCTAGTGACTAACATAATGAAATCTTGTGGCCTCTATAGTTTTTTAATGTGTTCCAGTCCTATATTTCTATATCAACATTAGTTCTTAATGAAAGGATTTCTGTAGAGTAGAAACAAAATAATAAAATTTAATTTTGAGTTCTGTCATAGAACACTCTTAATTTATGCACTCTCTATCCAGACAACAGTTATATTTATCCCTTTCTCTATGATCTTGGGTATAACTCCCCACTTTCAACTTTTTGGTTCTTTTCTTTCCAGTCAACAAGTGTGCCCAATTTCCTGACTTTATGGAAAGCAAAGAGAAAAACAACAGTAGCAAAGAACAGCTTCCTTGTCCTCATATGTCCCCCTTTTGCTTTGTACCAATCTCTATTTTCCTTCACTGCCAACCTTCTCAGATAAGGAATTAATTGGGTTGACTCTGATCTTACCCCCTCATTACTCAACTCAGTTCTCTTCAGTCAACAGAATGCCCTAAGTAGGTCATTAATGATCTTCTAATTATATAGTTTTCATCTTATTTCAAATCTCTGGCATTTGACATTCTTAACCAGTTGAAATTCCTGAAATGCCACCTTCTTCTTTTTATGAAAAGGGCTTCATTGAACTCTCTTACTTCACAGATCTATAGCCCCCATCATGAACTTTGTTAACTGAGTCAGCCTTTCTTCCTATACTCACCTTTTATCGAGGTTTTATCCCTGCTCTTTTCTTCCTTCAATCTAACAACTTTTAAAAATTATATTTTACCAAATTATCTTGACTTCAGCTGTGATGTATATTCTGATATTTTCCAAATCAACGTGTCTAGTCTATAACTCTCTTTCAAACTTCAAAACTTGTATTTCTAACTACCTGGAGTGAGGTCTACATAAATAGGCTCAACTGAACAGGGACAAGTTAAATTTAATATTATCCTAAATAAAGCACTCCTCTTTTATTTGTACTTTATCAATGCACATAACCTTGAAATCCCAAGTCAACCATGTTCTTTGGGTCATGTTAGCTCTTGCATCTCCTTGGTTTTTGCTGTGTTTTGTTTTGTTCTTAACCTAATCACCATATCTTTTTGATTGTACTATCTAACCATGGCTTGTCTCATTCAGCTATTATTTTTGTTGTCTTCAGTTTGGTTTGAGTCTCAACTTCTCTTGATTACAGTTTTGCAATAATATCCTTGTTTGTAATCTTGATGACACAGTTATCTAATTTAAATGATAATTGTTTATATTACTCTATTACACAATGTTTTTAATGCCTTATATTTCTTTGACATTATTTTTGAAAAGGTTTTTATTTTGTAATAATCAAGTCCCTGTTGTTATTTCTAACTCTCTTCTAATACTTCTAATACTTAGCAGTCTGTCTTAGTTCTTAAAACAGTATTTTCAGTTTACCCCCAGATCTTAGAGTATGACAGTAAGGTCTGTGTGCACAATCATTTGGGCTATAATGATGTACTACTATGTTTCTGACTGGAATACCCTTATTATACTTCAAAAAATCTCCTCACCTGATGCTTCTTCCTGGGATGATTCCTGAATCTCATAAACAGAATGAATTACACCAATTTTGAGGCATCTACATATATGTATTTGCAATTATCTCACTGGACTGAAATGTTTCATTTACACATGGGTTCCAAGGTATCCTGTGACCTTCTGACTGTAAAGTATGTGCCTTTGTTACTTTAATTCCTCCGTTCCTAGCACAGTGCCTGGATCATAGTAAGTAGTCAATAAATATATGTCTAACCACAGGGATTAAATGTAGAAGGGAGAAGGAGATATGATAATTTCATAGTTGTCTATCATGTAAGCCAGGAATAAGAATCCATGAGGTTGGATGGGGAGAGACTGTGACTCACCATCCAGTGGAAGAAGATAGGAAGGTAGAGAAACTCTTTAAACATAATTTTTCTAGAAGTGGAAAATATAAACAAAGCGGTAACAGCAATCTAAGACTAAAATAAAATGAGACTGTATATTCCTCATTTAACTTTTAAGGTGAAACTTATTACAGTACTCAAAAAGACAGTTAACATAGAGCACCAGATAACCAGGGGAAAGCTGTTGATGTGGTACAGGGACAGAAAGAATCTTGGGAAGTTTCAGAAAATTTTGAGGCCAGAAGGGACTGGAAAAACAAATCCTGTGAAATAAATTAGCCCCCTGAGGACATCCTTTGGCAGATCCTTACTAAGCAAGAGTATGTTTTAGTAAGCTAAGTGTAAAAAGACAGCAGAAAAAGCCAAAGCCAATGTCAGGTTGGGGAGGAAGCCACTTCAAAGTCAGAAAAATGACTCTTGCTTTGGGAAACAGAAAAATAACTTCCCCACAGAGGATACATGGAATGCTTAGCCTTGGTTCTTAAACTTGGTTCTTAGAGTAGAAGGACAGAGAGACAGAGTAAATGAAAACAAATAGATGTGTGTGTGTGTGTGTGTAAATATATGTTTGTGTGTGTATATATATATATGTACATACATACACATACACATACCCAAGATGCATCATTAAATAATTCAAAGAAATTAAGTATAGCCTTATTAATATCTGTCAAAATTCTCTTTAAATTAAAAAGTATCACTTATGAGAAAGAGGTTCATTAAATATGACAAAGTATTTAATTCACTAGATACTATATATATATTTAAATTTTCTTACAACTAAGGGCATATTTTGAAAATGTAAAAGAAAAATGTCCAGTTTTTCAAACAGAAATTGACAAATTCATGACCAGAATAACAGATTTTAATATATCTCTGTGGTAGATGGTCAAATATCTCTCTCTTTCACACACACACACACACACACACACACACACACACACATCAGTAAAGATACAAAAGATTTAAAGAACAAAAATAAAAAGCTTAAATCAAACAACTGAAGGCTATAATTATCCTTTTGTATATAAGAGCCACACTATCCTTTTGTTTTTAACTATATTGCTTTTCACGTATTCTTTTCTTCATTTTAACCACAGTACTTAAGAAAACACTGTATTCAATATCACATAACTTGTCTGAGACAAGTTTAAGACGTTTTCCTTCTAATTTTCTTACAAAACTAACTTGGTGTTTCTATTTCCATTCATTTTCTTGAAATGCCTCCAAGTTCTCTTTAAATGCAAAAGAATGCTTTACACAAACACAGATTGCTATTTCACAAACATTTTGTCATCTTTGCTCTTCTAGGTGCTTTCTCTTCTCAGCACCACCTCACAGATTCTTTCTATGAGTCTGAGCCAAGTGTCAGCTCTTCCCTTAGTGGATAGCTTACATAGGGTTTGATGTCAACAAGTCCCTTCTTAGGATGTACTGAGCAGTGAAGGATTAATTTAATAAAGAATGTTGCTTTATCCCTAGGAAAATGACAAGTGATTAAGCTGGAATTAGTCTTTGGAGTTATTCTTCTTCTTTTGAGGTATTTCAGTAATCTGTAGACTTTCCATAACCAATCGGGTGACTTAATAAATTAACTTGGAACTTCTCAAGCATGCGGTATTTTCTTCAGTTTTATTTTTGTCCCTTTTTTTGTAGTTAATACATTCATTGATCAAGAACAAACCTTTCATTGCATACATGTATTGTCTTGGGTAAAAATTATGTTCTATTGAATGCTCTAGCAGAGCAGAAACACTGATAAACATACTTTAAACCCCCAATTCACCTCTTCAATAGTGTAGGATTTGGCTACTTACATAACTTCACTGTTCTTTGTTTTATATTATACTTCTCTTAAAAAGAAGCAAAGCAAATAGCATTAACTTAATACAGTTGTGAGAATTACATGAATGCAGATTATCTACTACAGGATATTCTGTGTGGTATAATAAAATCTCACGGGCAAATTCACAACCATGCAATTTTTACACATATAATGTATGAAAATTGTTTATTTTCAATGAATATAATTTAAATTAATAGGGGACTTTTAATTTAAAAGATAATAGAAAAGTGAGTCAACGACATTTTTAAAAAGCCTTGAGAAAGATTTCAATCATGGGAACGATATATTCAACAATACCCTGGTGCTATCTCATTCCCTGAACACTTGTAGTTAGCTGAGTAGATTTTTCCTACTGTTTTCAATTCAGTTTGACTAAATCAAAAGAAAAAATACTTTATAAACAATATCTTTACTGTATTTACTGAGTGGCCAAACAACGTCTGGCAAATGCTGCCATGCAAGACATAGCAGTGCTTTTAGTGAGGCATAGGGCCCTGGGAGAAGTGAAACATTTACTGGCTGTTCCAATGCCTGAGATATATGGAATTAATAATAAATTTGCAATATTTTGACTACCATGTGAATCTAACCAATGCTCTATACTAAAAGAAGCCTCATTTTTATAAAGTATTTTAGAACCACAGCTATTAGTCCTATTTGTTCATTTGTTTGTTATAATGATAACCTCAAAACCATAATATAAGAGATCAGTAGAAGCCCACATATAAAGTAAATATGTTATTTTCTGGGGGTTGGAGTATTAGTGGTGGCCATCATATCATTTGTTCTCATTGTCTACTTCTAAATTGGAATTGCTTCTGGCTAAATTTTGGATCTTTTAACGACTTTAAAAATCCTACAATCTAATCTTTTCCTAGGATACAGTCCCAACTTTCTCACCTGAACCAAAACCTGACCTTACTCTGGTGGTGCTACTGATCCTAAAACCCTCCCACAGTCATGCTCATGAAGAGGCTAGTGTTTTCTTAATCTTCACTGCCACGTTGAGAACCTTGCCCTGGTATCACTTACCAGTAACTTTTCTGCTTTTGACCCATGTGCTTTTCAGTTATGCTGCTTTCTTCCCATTGATTTGTCTTTATCTCTCTATTATATGAGGCTCTTCTCTTTTCCTCATTGATGTAAGTCTGCTGTGATCACAATATTCTTTGATTATCCTTCTTGCTCTTGTTCTTAACATTTAAGGTGAGGAGACTTTGAACCATACCCTCACGGTGTCTGAGCATCTTCAACTCCAAAGAGCTTGATTTTTATTTTACCCATATGCTTCTTTCTTTTGACTTTTTTTTAATTCTTATAAGTTTATCCCCTTTATTCCAGCCCCAAAACTCACTGCACACTTATTCCTTTTAGATTTAATAGCAGGCAGTTTCATTATTTATTTTTTATATCTGTGGATTTACTAATTACTCATTCTGACCTTCTGCCTGCCTTGTGTGTGCCATTTCAATTTTCAAATCTAGGGTAATCTTGTAATTTCATTACTGATTACTGAGCATTGTTGGAGAAGGTCAAATAACAAAAGTAATTTTATCTATTAGAATGGATTCTAACTAATATCAGTTAATATCCCAGTGCTTTTTGGCTGAGTTTCTACTTTGCATGTAGCATAAGAAGAATCTTTTACCTCAGTCTGCCTAGAGTGCAACTTCATGGAAACCTTCTGAAGGGACATTTGATAATACATGTGAAAATGACTTAAAAAAAAATTCCTTAAAACAGGAATGCCATTATTAGCAAATTATCCAAAGACAAATATCAGATGTGTGTACAAATAGTATTTTTTCAGTTGTTCATAATGAATTGGTAAAATAAATTATATAAGTATAGTAGACTAGCATGCATTAACTGCATATTATATTCATAACAAAATATTTTTCAGTATTACTGAAGTGAAAGATAAAAACTGGTATAATACAAATGATTATATATATGACTGTATATTTAATATATGTAATCATTTATAAGTGTCTTGTATGTGAATAACTATGTATTTTGTAGTTTGGAAAAATGTTAGCTGAATTATCAATAATTATTGATTTCTGATATTGAAATTTTGATTACTTTTGATATTTTTTCTTTTTTCTTTATTTTCTTCTCCAAATTTTCAATATTATTTTAAATACCTACATGAATTCATATTATTGAAATAAGAAAAATGATACAGTAAACTATATTAATTTTTAAAAAGAAGTTTGCATATAATTTCTGTATATTTATTTTTTTCTTTTTTTCAGATGGAATCTCACTCTGTTGCCAGGCTAGAGTGCAGTGGCATGATCTCTGTTCACTGCAACCTCTATTTCCCAGATTCAAGCGATTCTCCTGCCTCAGCCTCCTAAGTAGCTGAGATGATAGGTGGGTGCCACCATGCACTGTTAATTTTTGTCTTTTTAGTAGAGACTGGGTTTCACTATGTTGGCCAGGATGGTCTCAATCTCTTGACCTCGTGATCCAATTCCTCTTCTCCACTTCATATCCAAACAAGCTGGAAGCTACTTTCCTCACTCCAACTATTTTATTAAAACGTTTATCATAAAGATCAATTATCAATGAGCTTATTATCCAACCCAAGTACCCTTTACTCTTGGGCAACATGGAAACCTCTACTATGATCGAATATACTGTCTTCATGAAAACACAGTTATTTTAGACCATAATTTATGCCATTGCATATTAAGCTCTTTCACCAATTTATTTTCCTTCACTTGCCCCTAAGAACAGATGTTTCTTAAGGGCTCATTTTTAGAGTGCTTTCCTTTTCATGCTACACATTCTTAACTCATCTACTTCCCTCTCACAACTTCAAATACTGGATGATTCTCAAATCATTGTCAAAACATCAAAGGCACATGCCTAGTTTCCTACTGTTTACTGCACAAAACAAGCCTGACGTCACAAGTCCCATAGTTACAAATTAGAATTCATTTGTTTCCCTTCCAAACTTTCTCCTATGCCTTCAATTTTAAGTGTACCACTGGTCACTCTCCTTTGCTCGAGTTTAAAACTTCAGTTTTCTTGAACTTCCTCTTCCTCCTGTCTTGCAGCTACCACATCTGTATGGATTATGTGCCTATCACATAGTTGTCAGTGGAAAAATGAAGTAAAGTTTCAGATGAGGTGCTATTTCCTTTATGCTCCCAGTTATACTAGCCTAATTTGGACATTAATCACTTCTGTCCTAGATATCCAATATAACCTCCTAACAGAGGTTTCTAATCCTCACTTCAGTTACATAGTCATCAACATTAGTTCACTAAAATTCTGAATATAATTGCCTCTCTTTGCAAGAGAAAATGAACATTACTAAAACATTGGTTTGACATTTCAGGCCCTTTCTCCAAGATGTTTTTCCAATCTTTCCATTTAACTTCCTTTTCCACGCACAGTTTATCTTTATCTCACAAATACTTTATTAGTCACTAATGACTAATCCCATTCTCCTAAGGGCAAGACTTCCGTCTATGATATTAATTTGATGTAGGAAAAGAGTTTGAAATTCACTTGGAATACAGGTAATTATAGATTTTGTTCTATCCCCTTGGTCATTTTGCCTTAGGCTATCAAAACCAATTCAAGTGTGTTATCTTCCATTACCCTGAAGAAATCTCTCTTCCCCTGGTTGTTTACGAAGCACACATCTGAGGTGCCAAGTATTTCAGTTAATTCTATATGTGAATCACCTTCATGATTGTGAATACCCTCAAAGCAGAGGCCTTAAAAAGGATAGACTGTATTAATTACCTCAAAAAAATGGCAGTAACTGATATACTTAAAGCGATATCATGTATGTTCCATTTAAAATACATTTAACAATATTAGAAAGGAAGGCAAGGAAGATAAATTTAGGTTTTAAAATTTTAAATGGCAAAATAAATAAATCAGGAAAAGCAAAACCCGACATTAATGGTGACAACATATTTTTAAAATAATTAACACCTGAATCATAATTAGCAACTAAGTGTAGGAAGAAACTGATGATGCTGAAAACAAAAGTGTTTACTTAATTGCAGAGTTAAGGAAAAGACAAACATATGTAGGTAAGTGAATTTCTGAGCACCAACTTCTTAGCAACTGAAGTCCAACTTATCAAATTTAAGATTAAGATTTGAAATAGTTTATACCAACAAAGATTTGAGATAGCTTATACCAACAGGTAAATTTTATTATTAAGCAATTTGCCACTCATTCTCTTACTCAAACTTATTACTCATTGAGTTGATACAACATACAAAACCTAGCATTAGGGAAATGTCTTTAAGAAGTTGATAATCAAGAAAAGAGAAGAAGGAGGAAGAGGAGAAGAAGGGGGAGGAGGAAGGAGATGAGAGGTATAGGGAGGGAAAGACAAAGTTATATTAAATGCTTACAACACGCCACCTATCTTTCTAAGTGGTTTACATTATCATCTCTTATACTGTGGCAAGATAGCTACTATTATTGTCTCCTATAGATAAGGGAACTGGGGCATGATATGACCAGAACACTTCTTACCACGAATCACCCAGCCAAAAAAAAAAAAAAGTCTGAGCTGAGTTTCAGATCCTGCTCAGTAGTTTATGCCTTTAGTCACAATGGTTTACTATAGTTAATATGCTATGTTAAGACCCAGATACAACCAATTAATAGAAACATACTTCAGGAATGCCTTTAAGAAACTCTGTGAGAATGTAGATTAGTGTGGAAATCCCCGTTGACTGAAGCGTGAACAGAGAACTTAACCTTAATAAGAAGATATTACTATCATAGGACACCATCTCCATGAGAATAGCAAGGCTGTATTGGAAGTACTAAGGAATCCAGATTTGGTGGAGCATGAGTGTTTTAGGGAACAGCATATGAGAGAGACCCAGAGGGATTTTTTTTTTCTTTTTCTTTTTCTTTTTTCAGATGGAGTCTTATTCTGTTACCCAGTTTGGAGTGCAGTGAGAGCTCAGCTCATAGCAACCTCTGCCTCCTAATTCAGGCGATCCTCCTGTCTCAGCCTCTGGAGTATCTGGGATTATCCCACCGCCATGCCAGGCTAATTACTGTATTTTAGTAGAGAAGGGGTTTCACCATGTTTGCCAGGCTGGTGTTGAACTCCTGACCTCAGGTAATCTGCCTGCCTCAGTCTTCCAAAGTTCTAGGATTACAGGCATGAACCACCTCACCTGGTGGGATATTCAATTTTCAACTGAACTTGTGTACAGGACAGTGGATAATCTATAGTAGGCACAGTGAAAGTCTACACTACTTTTTATTCATGTATTTGAATCAGCTTCCTCAAAACCCATGGTTTGAAGAATGGAGTGGGGGAAAAGAATAGCTTATGAATAAATTACTGATAATCACTCATACATAATATTAACTTAATTTTTACCAGTAAATACAGATATGCAAAGCGTTTCTGTAACAGTTCTGTTTTCTAAAACAATTTTAAATATTTCAGTCCATATACAAAACAGTTTGCAAAAGTGCACACGTAGGCATCTCTCTCTTTTACGTATCTATGAAAACTACAATGATTTAAAGCCATGTGGCAAACCCAAAATCTTGAAGAATGTAGACCAAAAATAATTACATCATAATGCTAATATTAAAATGAGTTTTAAAAAATAAAAATAAGATATTAACATATTTCAGAATAGTCTGCAAGATTTCACAATTGAGCAACTGTAAATATTTGCTTTAGGTAAAATAAAGCATTTAAAACATTAATTGTTTTTAAGTTTTCTACCTAAAAGTTTAATTTTCATGAGGAAATTATTTTTGATGCATAAAACAGGCATTTTATCTAAAAAAAAATCAAGTAAAGGCTTGTGTTGCAAATAAATTTAATACTTTGCCCATGGGCAATTGTACCCACCAAATATTCTGTAAGTAATCCATTTTTTGTAGCCACGTGGCACACTCATTTTATACCGAAATATCAAAGAAAAATGGAATACATGGGTAATAAATAATATGTTAGAAATATTGGAACTGTTACTTGAAGGAATAATTACTCACAGAACAATTTTTGAGAATCTTGTATAATGAATTCATTTTTAAAGCATCTGGTTATCTTTCTGACTAAAAATGCAGTGCCAATTATATTTTATAGGTGGCAATTTCTTTTTATAGTTTAGAAATTGGATCATAAAAAAACAACTGTAATTTTTCTAATGTATTTTTAAGAATAAAATGATCTGCTGCACTAAATTAGAGGACTTAAGACTTGAAGCAAACCACATACTGATTTTTACTATCTTTGGAGGCCATCTTTGGATAAAACTGATTTTTGTGAATGTTATAGATACATACACATTTGTTATTTTCACTGTGAATCTAGTCAAATAATATTCTGATTTGAAATAAAGAGGTCATAAAAAATTTACCTGTTCCAAATAAATATTAAGGTGTGATACAGTATTAATATTTTCTATTATTTCACAGAAAGAAAACTCCCATTTTCTTCCATTGTTATTGGTCTGACTAGTGTTAGATGAATGTTTTAATTAAAAGCAATTTATATAACTATAATACAACATTATCCTATAGATTTTTAAGTGTTTCAAATTACTAATTTACACCCAAGTGGTAGGTTGTTCTTTAGGATCCCAAAAGAAGTAATACTACTTGCAAGTACTATAAAACAAACACCAAAACTAGATACAGCATATTCAAATGGAGAGTAAAGAAAAGATGGGAGAGAGATTTATTAAAAGTCTTAAAAATACACAAGTAAATACTTAACTCATTTTTTAAGAGAAGATTTTAGTAGGTTGAATAATGGCCACCCAAAGGTCTTTAATGCCTGCAACAAAGACCTCACCACTCAAAGTACGAATGTTACTTTGAATGGTGAGGTTTTACAGATATGATTAAGTTGAGGATCTTGAGATAAGATTTCTTGTTATCCCTGTTTGGGCCTTAAATGTCTACAAGTATCCTTATAAGAGAGGGAGAAGGGGGATCGGGCATATACCCAGAAGGCTGAAGCCATGGAAGATGGAAATAGAAAGATTTGAAGATGTTACATTGCTAACTTGAGGTAAAGGCCATGAGCAAGGGAAGATAGCTTCAGAAATTGGAAGAGGCAAGGAAGGGATTATCCCTTAGAGCCTTGCAAAGAAGCATGGGACTGCTAACACATTGATTTGACCCAGTGATACTAATGCTGAATTTCTGGCCTCCAGAATTGTGACAAATTTAATTTTATAGGTTTTTAATTTTTAAGAGTCACAATTTATATAAAAAATTATATTAAAGTTACATTTGGATGTACAAATAGTTTTGAAATAAATCAAAGTAGTAGCAATAGAGGATTTAACTATTTTGTTGATTGAAAGTAAATGGAAAAAGAAATTCTATTACTTAGGATACAAAATGATAAATTTATTCTACTTTGGACGTTTAACTTTCAAATATATATTCAATACAATTTCATTTGATATAATGAATGAGAATGACTCATTCATGTAATGGAATGACTGAGAAGGAATGTCTTACATATTAACTCAATATTTAGCAACTACTAATTCCTTGATATGTTTCATAATTTTCCTTGACTCTAATTTTTTTAAAGATATAATCCTATATCCAGGTCTTGTATTTTCTCAGCAATAGGTCTAATATTTTGTTGCTATATGTTTACTAATATGTTTTGTTGACATACCTCAGCAATAAAGAGAGTATTTTCATAAATAAAGCTTAGATTTTACACTATAAAATTTAACCAATATTACATAGCAGAATTTGACAGAAACTGGTTTTGTCTAAGCTACAGCAGTGTTGTTTTGTTTAAAAAGTCTTCATGAGATATATAATTCACATACCATATAAATCACACATTTAAAATATACAATTCAGTGGTTTTAACATATTTAAATATACATGAAACCATCCACCCCTACAATTATTTTTAAAACATTTCATTACTTCACAAAGAAACTCCATATTCCTTAGGTATCAATCTGCTGTTCCACCACTACCAACCATCCCTAAGCAACCACTAATCTACCTTCAACCTCTATAGAATTGCCTATACTACAAATTTGCTTCTTCTTTTTTAAAAAAATACTTTAAGTTCTGGAATACACTTGCAGAACGTTCAGGTTTGTTACGTAAGTATACACGTGCCATGGTGGTTTGCTGTACCCATCAACTCATCATCTACATTAGGTATTTCTCCTAATGCTATTCCTCCCCTAGCCCCCAACCCCCAACAGGCTCCATTGTGTGATGTTCCCCTCCCTGTGTCCATGTGTTCTCATTGTTCAACTCCCACTTATGAATGAAAATATGTGTTTTGTTTTCTGTTCTTGTGCTAGTTTGCTGAGAATGATGGTTTCCAGCTTCATCCATATCCCTGCAAAGGACAGGAACTCTTCCCTTTTTATGGCTGAATAGTATTCCATGGCATATATATGCCACATTTTCTTTATCCAGTCTATTATTGAGGGATGTTTGGGTTGGTTACAAGTCTTTAGTATTGTGAACAGTGCTGCAATAAACATACGTATGCATGTATCTTCATAGTGGAATGATTTATAATCCTTTGGATATATACTCGGTAATGGGATTGCTGGGTCAACTGGTATTTCTGGTTCTAAATCTTTGAGTAATTGTCACACTGTTTTCCACAGTGGTTGAAGTAATTTATACTCCCACCAACAGTTTAAAAGCGTTCCTATTTCTCCACATCTTCTACCGCATCATTGTTTCCTGACTTTTTAATGATCGCCACTCTAATTGGCATGAGATGGTATCTCAGTATGGTTTTGAATTGCATTTCTCTAATGACCTGTGATGATGAGCTTGTTTTCGTATGTTTGTTGGCCACATAAATGTCTTCTTTTGAGACGTGTCTATTCATATCCTTCATATGCTTGTGATGGGGTTGTTTTATTCTTTAAAATTTGTTTTAAATTTATGCTTTAAAATTCTTTAAAATTTGTGATGGGGTTGTTTCATTCTTTAAAAATATTTAAAAACCATTCTGTAGGTTTCCTGTTCACTCTGATGATAGTTTCTTTTGCTGTGCAGAAGCTCTTTAGTTTAATTAGATCCCATTTGTCAATTTTGGGTTTTGTTGCCATTGCTTTTAGTGTTTTAGTCATGAAGTCTTTGCCCATGCCTATGTCCTGAATGATATTGCCTAAATTGTCTTCTAGGGTTTTTATGGTTTTAGGTCTTATGTTTAAGTTTTTAATCCATCTTGAGTTAATTTCTGTATAAAGTGTAAGGAAGGGGTCTAATTTCTGTTTTCTGCATATGGCTAGTCAGTTTTCCCAACACCATTTATTAAATAGGGAATCCTTTCCCTATTGTTTTTGTCGCATTTGTCAAAGATCAGATGGTTGTAGATGCGTGGTGTTATTTCTGAGTCCTGTGTTCTGTTCCATTGGTCTATATTTCTGTTTTGGTACCAGAACCATGCTGTTTTGGTTACTGTAGCCTTGTTAGTTTGAAGTCAGGTAGCATGATGCCTCCAGCTTTGTTCTTTTACTTAGGATTGTCTTGGCTATACAAGCTTTTTTTGGTTCCATATGAAACATAAAGTAGCTTTTCTAATTCTGCGAAGAGAGTCAATGGTAGCTTGATGGTGATAGCAGTGAATCTATAAATTGCTTTGGGCAGTATGGCCATTTTCACAAAATTGATTCTTCCTATCCATGAGCATGGAATATTTTTCCATTTGTTTGCTTCTTCTCTTATTTCCTTGAGCAGTGGTTTGTAGTTCTCCTTGAAGTGGTCTTTCATATCTCTTGTGAATTGTATTCCTAGGTATTTTATTCTCTTTGTAACAACTGCAAATGGGAGTTCATTCATGATTTGGCTCTCTGTTTGACTATTACCGGTGTATAGGAATGCTTGTGACTTTTACACATTAATTTTCTATCCTGAGACTTTGCTGAAGTTGCTTATCAGGTTAAGGAGACTTTGGGCTGAGATGATGGGGTTTTCTAAATATACAGTTATGTCATCTGCAAAGACAATTTGACTCCCACTCTTTCTATCTGAATACGTTTTATTTCTTTCTCTTGCCTGATGACGCTAGCCAGAACTTTCAATACTGTGTTGAATAGAAGTAGTGAGAGAGGGCATCCTTGTCTTGTGCTAATTTTCAAAGGTTTTCAATGCTTCCAGGTGTTACCCATTCAGTATGATATTGGTGGTGGTCTGTCATAAATAGCTCTGATTATTTTGAGATATGGACCAATAATACCTAGTTTATTGAGAGTTTTTAGCATGAAGGGGTACTGAATTTTATGGAAGGCTTTTTCTGCATCTATTGAGAAAATCATGTGGTTTTTGTCTTTGGTTCTGTTTATGTGATAGATTACGTTTATTGATTTGCATACGTTGAACTAGCCTTGGATCCCAGGGATGAAGCTGACTTGATTGTGGTGGATAAGCTTTTGATGTGCTGCTGGATTTGGTTTGCCAGTATTTTATTGAGGATTTTCACACTGAATTTCATCAGGAATATTGGCCTGAAATTTCTTTTTTTGTTGTTTCTCTGCCAGGTTCTGGTATCAGGATGATGCTGGCCTCATAAAATGAGTTAGGGAGGAGTCTCCTGTTTTCTGTCATTTCTAACAGTTTCAGAAGGAATGATACCAGCTCTTCTTTGTATCTCTGGTAGAATTCGGCTGTGACTCCATCTGGTCTGGAGGTTTTTTGGTTGGTAGGCTTTAAATTACTGCCTCAATTTCAGACCTTGTTATCAGTCTATTCAGCGATTTGACCTCTTCCTGGTTTAATCTTGGGAGGCGGTATGTGTCCTGGAATTTATTCATTTCTTCTAGATTTTTTAGTTTCTGTGTGTAGAGGTGTTTATAGGATTCTCTGATGCTAGTTTGTATTTCTGTGGGATCAGTGATGATCTCCCCTTTATCATTTTTTATCATGTCGACTTGGTTATTCTCTATTTTTTTCTTTATTCATCTGGCTAGAGGGCTATCTATTCTGTTTATCTTTTCAAAAAAACTAGGTCCTGGAGTCACTGATATTTTGAAGTGTTTTTCATGTCTCTATCTCCTTCAGTTCTGCTCTGGTTTTAGTTATTTCTTGTCTTCTGCTAGCTTTTGAATTTGTTTGCTCTTATTTCTCTAGTTCTTTTAATTGTGATGTTAGGGTGTCAATTTTAGATCTTTCCCATTTTCTCTTGTGGGCATTTAGTGCTATAAATTTCTCTCTAAACACTGCTCTAGCTGTGTCCTAGAGATTCTGGTACACTGTCTTTGTTATCACTGGTTTCAAAGAACTTATTTATTTCTGCCTTACTTTCTTTATTTACTCAGCAGTCATTCAGGAGCAGCTTGTTCAGTTTCCATGTAGTTGTGTGGTTTTCAGTGAGTTTCTTAATCCTGAGTTCTAAACTGGTTGCACTGTGATCTGAAAAACTGTTATTATTTCTGATCTTTTGCATTTGCTGAGGAGTGTTCTACTTCCAATTATGTGGTCAATTTTAGAATAAGTGCTACATGGTGCTGAGAAGAATTTATATTTTGTTCATTTGGGGTTGAGAGTTCTGTAGATTTCTATTAGATTCCCTTGGTTCAGAGCTCAGTTTAAGTCCTAAATATCCTTGTTAAGTTTGTGTCTTGTTGATCTAATATGGACAGTGTGGTGTTAAAGTTTTTCACTATTATTGGGTGGGAGGAGTCTAACTCTCTTTGTAGGTCTCTAAGAACTTGCTTCATGAATCTGGGTGCTCCTGTATTGGATACATATATTTTTTAGGATAGTTAGCTCTTCTTGTTGATTTGATCCCTTTACCATTACGGCATACCCTTCTTTGTATTTTTTGATCTTTGTTGGTTTAAAGTCTGTTTCATCAGAGACTAGGATTGCAACTCCTGCTTTTTTTTGTTCTTTCCATTTGCTTGGTAAATATTCCTCCATCCCTTTATTTTTAGCCTGTGTTTGTCTTTGCATGTGACATGGGTTTCCTGAAAACACACCAATTGGTCTTGACTCTTTATCCAATTTGCCAGTCTGTGTCTTATAATTGGGGCAATTAGCCCATTTACATTTAAGGTTAATACTGTTATGTGTGAATTTGATCCCGTCATTATAATGCTAGCTGGTTATTTGCCCATTAGTTGATGCAATTTCTTCATAGTGTCTCGGTCTTTACAATTTGGTATGTTTTTTGCAGTGTCTGATACCAGTTTTTCCTTTCCATGTTTAGTGCTTCCTTCAGGAGTTCTTGTAATGCAGGCCTGGTTGTGACAAAATCTCTCAGCATTTGCTTGTCTGTAAAAAATTTTATTTCTCCTTCGCTTAGGAAGCTTAGTTTGGCTGGATATGAAATTCAGGGTTGAAAATTATTTTCTTTAAGAATGTTGTATATTGGCCCCCATTCTCTTCTGGCTTGTAGAGTTTCTTCAGAGAAATTCACTGTTAGTCTGATGAGCTTCCCTTTGTGGGTAACCTGACCTTTCTCTCTGGCTGCCCTTAATGTTTTTTACTTCATCTCAACCTTGGTGAATCTGACAATTATGTGTTTTGGGGCTGCTTTTCTCCAGGAGTATCTTGTGGTGGTCTCTATATTTTCTGAATTTGAATGTTAGCCTGTCTCGCTAGGATGGGAGTTTCTCCTGGATAATATCCTGAAGAGTGTTTTCCAGCTTGGTTCCATTCTCCCCATCAGTTTCAGGTATGCCAACTAAATGTAGGTTTGGTCTTTTCACATAGTCCTATATTTATTGGAGGCTTTGTTTGTTCCTATTATATTTTCTCTAATCTTGTCTTTATGTTTTATTTCATTAAATGGATCTTCAATCTCTGATATCTGTTCTTCAGTTTGATCTATTCATGTGTATGCTTCATGAAGTTCTTTTGCTGTGTTTTTAAGCTCCATCAGGTCATTTATGTTCTTCTCTAAACTGGTTATTCTAGTTAGCAATTCCTCTGACCTTTTTTCAAGGTTCTTAGCTTACTTGCATTGTGTTAGAACATGCTCCGGTAGCTTGGAAGAGTTTGTTATTACCCACTTTCTCTTTGTTAGTTTTCCTTCTAATAGTCAAGCTCCTTTGCTGCAGGTCTGCTGGAGTTGGCTGGAGCTCCAAATCAGACCCTGTTTGCCTGAGTATCACCAGTGGAAGCTGTGGAATAGCAAAGACTGTGGTCTTTTCCTTCCTCTGGAAGTTTCATCCCAGTGGGCACCCTCCAGATGCCAGCTGGAGCTCTCCTGTATGAGGTGTCTGTGGACCCCTGCTGGGAGGTGTCTTCCAGTCAGGGGGCACGGGGGTCAGAGACCCACTTGAGCAGGCAGTCCATCCTTTAGCACAGCTCAGGTGCTGCTGGGAGATCTACTGCTCTCTTCAGAGACAGCAGGCAGGAGCATTTGAGTCAGCTGAAGTTGCACCCACAGCTACACCTTCCTGTAGGTGCTCTGTCCCAGGGAGATGGGAGTTTTATCTATAAGCCTCTGGCTGGAGTTGCTGCCTTTCTTTCACAGATGCCTTGCCCAGAGAGGAGGAATCTAGAGAGTTAATCTGGCTACAGTAGCTTTGGGGTGCTGCAGTGGGCTCTGCCCAGTCCAAACTTCCTGGTGACTTTGTTTATACTCAGAAATGCAAAAATCACCCTCATTCTGCATTGGTCTCACTGGGAGATGCAGACTGGAACTGTTCCTATTCTGGCCATCTTGCCCAGGAATCCAATTTTGTTGTTTTAAGTCACCAAGTTTGTAGTAATTTGTCACAGCGGCACCAAGAAATGAAAATGAGGACTTTCCAACCATAAAGTCAATGGAAAAATGGTTTAAAAATTCACTTGACAACATAAAATCTTAAACTTATGTATGTGAAAAATAAAATGAAATATAAACTATTCATATTGTTTTGCTAAAAACTTTTAAAAGGACTAATAATTTCACTATATAAAAATAACACTCCACATTAAAATAAGACGGAGGTTATATATAGTGACACAATCTCTGAAAAAGGAAATTCAAGAAATGAAATATACATATTTTATATCCAATATAAAAAGCAATTAAATGCAAACAAAAATGAACTAACAATTGCCACTAATGTCAAAAACCTCAAACTCTCTTTTTTTTAGTTCAGATGAGAATATGAAATTTAAATGTTAGCATCTACTTCTCATGGGAGGACAAACTATATCATCCTAGAAAAGAACTTGATATGTATACATGTACAATGAACTATAAGTGTCTGTTTTTGACTCTGTAATTTAACTTTTAAAAATTAGTCTTAAGGCAGTCATCAGAATGATTTATACAAGGTTATTTTTCACAGAGCTATTTATAGCAGAAAATGATTGAAATAAAAGCAAGAGCATAACAATAGGAGAATATATTTATAATTATAGCAAAATGATACAATAATGTAATGCAATAGGATGACATAATTATAAATCATGGTTTTTAAGTGTCTTTAATGACATCAAAAATATTTTTAGTGGCAAAATCTAAGAGTCAAAGAAAAAAGTTAAATATTAAATTGAACAGTATATAAAAATTTGAGGCAGTAAAAAAAAAAAAACCAAGAAGAATTATGAGAAAGTACATTAAAAAAATCAAGCATAGAACAACTTATCCATTTTTTATAACAGTTAATTCTACATGGTAGTTATGTAAGTGAATTCATTTTCTTATTTTTAATCTCTAATGTTTTTATAGTGAAGTTTTATTAGCTTTTCAAATTTTTAAAAGATAACTACTTCAACTTCACAGAATAAGTATAGCACACTTCCATGTATTCAGCATCCAGATTAGTGTATTGTCATATTTGGTTCTAGTCTACCGTATTTTCTAGGTTTTAGAAAAATGAAAAAAATGACAATATAAAAAGTAGGCTCCTTCTTTCTACAGTTAACAGTTATCATAAAATTGATATGGATAACATTTGTAATTGGGAAAAAAAGATATTAAAATTTTAAAGAAAATAAAATTTTAAAATGAAATAAAACCTTTAGTTAAGAAGGTTAAGTCAATAGTTTCCCAATATTTACAGCAAAACATTTGGACTGACCACACAAAGGAAGAAGAAGAGAAGGGAATTATCAGCAAGATGTAGAATAAATAGCTGTTTCTGCTTCTAGTATTCACTTAATAAACTCAGTGAGCTCCTGGACAGTGTATAAACCACAGTAACTCCGCTTACCCCAGTGACCACCAACTGCCTGGTTACTGTTGGTAGCTGCCCAGAAGAGACTGCAAGAGTACTTCAGCCCAGAAAGCATAAGCCTTAGAAAGAACTTAAAAGCTGCAGACAGTGATGACTCAGTGTTTATAAAGTAAAATATGTGATAAGTTTAAATTATTTCTTCAAAATCCTTTAAGCATGATTTACCTTCTGGATTACATCTGTATCAATTGACTACCTAGGCGCTTTTATAGTTTGTTTTTTATGTTTATATTTTTAACATGAAGCATTCTGCTTTGTGTTGGGCAGTATAAAGAAGTCATTCTCTTGTCACCATCCAATAAATAAATACATACATAAATAATCATTCATACTATCAACCTTTATTGTTTCAATACAAAAACTGGCATATGTGGTCTCCTTTCCAGTAAATGACAAACATAATGAATGCTTAACAAATATATTTAAAGACAGCTTTCCCATGTTAATGTTTTCCCTCAATTCTCTGCTTTCCCTTCAAATAACTTTTAGCTTGTCCTTTAAAATGGCTGTTAATAATTTATCTGAGGGAAAGTTATTAAAATAGAATTTTTTAAGAAAGTACTTCAAATTCTTGATCATGCCACTCTGACAAATTAAAAGCACACATACTCTCTTCAGCCCTCATGTGCGAATATTGTATGCCCAGCACACAAATACAGCTAAAGGGAACTGGGAGAAAAGCAGCCTTTTTCTTGGAGGCTGTGGCATGCAGTCAATAAAATAATTTCATCATAAACTGAGTATTCCACTTGTCTTTTTGTGAGAGTCAGCAGATACACATTTAGGTTTCTCTACAATGTGTCTCTATTCTGCCTAGTGATAAAGCATGCTTTTTTTTTTAGCCCTGTTATTTACGAGTTAAAATATTTTTTCAGACACGTTTTAATAAACAGCACGTCAGTGATTGCTTATAGCATTAAAAGGTTTTCTGTAAGCATACCACCTAAAACAACGCCACTCTTTGATCTCTCTCTTTCTCTCTCTCTCTCTTTAAAATTACACAGTGTGTGTTAGGAGGGTCTCTACCTAGGAGAAACTACAAAAACATTCCTTAAGACTTAATAACTCAGTGTTCACACTATGAGGGAGTGTAAGGCTTCAAGGAACAGGAAATGTGTGCTCCTCAGAGACGCTTCTTCCCCCATGGCATGATCCAGGTTAGTGGAAAGCTACTTTTGACTAGATGTCTATGACCAAGTTCTAATGTCATGAGGAATAAGAGTCATGGGTGTATCTAGGCTTGGCAAATCATATGCAATATTTCATGCAGTTCAACTTTCCACTTCCCTGTTTCAGAAGAATAAAGTGCTTCTCTGCAATCCACTGGATTGCCAGTCCTCCAGCTCGTCAAGGGAGCCATGTTCCTGCCCTAGCTACTGTATCTGGAGATTTCCCAGAACTAAAGGATCTCTCGAGTCATTCTTCAAACCCGCCCCTCCACTTGTACTGACCCCTCTACACTGAAACACTTTTAGATTAACTTCAAGTAGACAGTATTTGTTCTGAGAATACCAATTAAGACCATGATGGAAAGGAAATTAGTAAGGAGGAGATTTGTGCTGGTCACAGTCTCTCTCATACACACACACACACACACACACACACACACACACATACTTTTTGCCAATATATACAGGTAAAATAAATACATATAAGTTTCCTCTTTCCTGATGATGGGTTGAGATATAACTTTCATATACACAAGTTTCAATAAATAGTATGTCAACTATTATTTATGGTGCTAAAAATTGTTCATTGTGAATGCCACCTATTTTTTTAAAGCGATAAAACCAAATACTCTATGATACTTAAAAGAACCATGATTCTGGGTATTATGTCATGTAATATGTAAAATTAGCAATGCATCTGAGTCTGGTTCCAACTCTTCTAACATTAAATATGTCATCTTGGGAAAGTTACATCATCTTCCTGATATTCCTTTCTAAAAAAAACTGTCAAGTGTCTCTCCGCCTTAGATAATTATTTCAGAAGTGAGATAAAAAATATGAAAATTATTTACATAAAATAAAATAAGCTGTGCTTGCATAATACACTAAGGAAGAAGAAGCAGTTACATTCTGTTTTTTTTTTCCTCTGTGACTGGTATTCTTTCTAATTGACTATGGTCAAACATATAAAATATTATTACCACATTTGAACAAGCCTGATTTCTTTCCTCTCTAGTAGAAAATTATAAACTTCTGAAGTCTTCAGACATCATATTGCAAAGAGAAAATATTATAATCAGTTACTGGTTGAAGATATACAAACTATACTGGTGTGTGATTTCTTTAGAAAAATTAATGTATAGAAACATATAATTAAGCATAAAAGGTAATTTCTTATGTATCACTTTATTACTTAGAGATCTATAAAAATTTATGTTTTGCTTATATTAATACTTTTTTTTTTCCTATCTGTGGTATAAAACCAAACCAAATAAAGGAAAAAAAAGTAACATTTAACTGTTTAATTGCTTCCATTTTGTTTGGGAAACTTAACCTCAATTTAACCTTTGTGGCTACTGTGCAAGTCAAAATCAAATGATTTTGACGATCTCAGTCCCAGAATAATAAACTCACTGGGGGCTTTAAGCCTCTTTACCTTTAGCAGGGGGAACTGAGCAGTCTTCAAGTTGTTTGTGTTCATTGATTGATAATGAGCAGTTTCTCTGTCTGCATCTGTGTGGGACCATGTGAGGTCTGCTTTAGCCTGCTGGGAGTTGAGAGGAGGGAGAGGCAATCACACTGTGTTTAAAAAATTGTTCTAAGGATGACATTTGGGAGGCAAATATTTTGGTTACAGGCCAATGTAACTTTTTTTAATGCTGAAACAAGCTTGGCACTTTACATTTTAATTTCAATCTGTTTTCATAATTCAATATAAATTGACATGTCACAATTTATACATAATGGAAACTTTCTTCAAGTGATTACCTCTATCAATAAGTTATTTAAAAAATACAGTTATAAAATTTTATTCTGATTTCATCATTTGCTTAAAATATCTATTAGGCATCAAATCTTACTTGTCAATTATTAAATACCAGCTTCTTATTTTTGTTTTCTATTTATTTGAAAAAGTATGCTTATGTCCTGGACATAGATAATCTCCTCAAGAGTTAAATTTTTTTTATTAAATGGAGATGAGACAGTAGCAATGAAATTCACAGAGCTTACTCTTACTGAGGGTTTATCTTCTCTTTAAAATTTCATAGTACAAATAGGTTCAAATATAACCACTGCATTTTTGGCATTTATGTAATAAAAGAAAGGTATGCCAAATTTCAACATATCTATGGTTTAATAATACCATTAATTTCTTTATTCTGTGCTACTGACTATCTTTAATTCTATCAACATTCTGGTTCAATATTGTGTTTTCAGGAGTACTGGTTAAAATGAAAACTGTCATTTGTTGAACCAAGGTTCTATGATTTGGAAGTGATCAGGAGAGCAGCTGGGTTGGAATTTCTGATTGAGAAATTCCAGCAGGTTAAAAGCCAGGAGAGCTGATTTACATGATTATTAGCCAAGATTCTGCTTCCAAGTAGACAGGAGGACTTGAAGCCTGTACACATGGTCCGAAGAACTAACTCCAGCCTAAGCAGCAGGTTCTCACTTATTCTTAAGTGAGGACATCTATGCTAAAGTGAAGACAGAGAGATTGTCTTTGAGCCAGAAGGCTGACTCCAGAAAACTATATTCCTTTACATCTTGAAAAGCTATTCATGGAGTGAATGTCCCACAGAAACCAAGCTACACAGTTAGTGACCGCCCTAGCATTCTTTACATAAAACTTATTATTATGTGACTCATCCAGTCTCACCACATACTGAGCTTCTCTTAAGCAGCAAAACCAGTTTGTTTTATCTTGGTAGGATTTCCTGGGTCACTGAATCTATAGAATTCTTACAGAAGCTAGAAGCTGTTTCCTGATTAACCTAGAACAAGAGAACCTAGACCTTTTCCTACTCATGTGAGCCACTGATTAGAGAATGAAGATTAATATAATCATAAATATGATTCAGAGTTCACAAAATGAAAATAAACAAACTGCAGAGAACATACACTTATTGAGGCTAGAGAATTTGGAGGGGGGATTATTCTTATAACAAATAAAAACACAAGACTAATGTAACTTTTAAAATGTCCTATAATTTCAACAAAGGAATTCTACCTGAGGTCAAAATGATGTAACTTTGAATATTCATCTGAATCCAGCAACGGACTCTTCTGAGTAACTGTGAGAGTGGATAGAAAGTACATGTTCCCGGCAATCCTCTTCCCTGAATGTCATTGTTCCCTGAAGAGACTTTGGTAAGCATTCAGCAGGAGTAAGATCAGTGTTAGACCACTTAATTGTTACCTGGTGGGCATCAGTCTATGGTATTGCTGAAGTGTAGCATCAAATGGTCAGCCATGGAGAAATAGGATTGACAGTCACTTATGAAAGAAGAAAGATGGGAAAACAATCCATACTCAAATAGAAGAGTATTGATCTCCATATAAAGGCAAACCACACAATAACATGGAAAGAATTTTTCCAGATGTGGCATTGAATCTGCTGTAGCACATACAACAAAATGGACTACATGTAACAGAACCATTGTTGAAAGTGAAGTCTCCTTCTTAAGTTATGAACCTGTCATAAAAATTACTGCTTACCCAAGAAATTTTCCTAATGCTTGAAAGACATTTATCATTTATTGAAAACCATATTTCCCCATACATAAATCAGGAAAACAATTTGTTACCTATATGGTTATTCAGGATGAAATGAATATTAAGAGCGCCTGCTATATAGTGAAGAATCAAAATACACAGATGATATAAAACATGTTATTTCGCTCTCCCATCTATTTACAGAAATTGTATATATGAAATCATCAATTTGTAAATTTTAATAAAGTATCTAAGAGAACTTGGATCTAAAAGCTTTGTGGGTGTAATTTTGTGCCGAAGTTAGTTATTTTTATTTTATTTTTTTTGAGATGGAGTCTCACTCTGTCTCCCAGGATGGGATGCAGTGGCACGATTTCGGCTTACTGAAACCTCAACCTTCTGAGTTCAAGCGATTCTCTGCTTCAGCCTCCCGAGTAACTGGACTACAAGCCTGTGCCACCGCACCAGCCAATTTTTGTATTTTTGGTAGAGACAGGGTTTTACCATGTTGGCCAGGCTTGTCTCAAATTTCTGATCTCAAGTGATTTGCCCACCTCAGCCTCCCAAAGTGGTGATATTAGAGACATGGACCACCAGCACCAGCCCCGAAGTTACTTAGAATGATGCTTTCTACAAAGGCCTGGTTAAGAGCTACATACCTTTTTATAACATTAATTAAACCACACAGTAAGTATTTCCTGAGCATCTACATTGAAGGGTTTGGAAATATATGAGTAACAAGACAGATCTAGTGTCAGCTTATACAGATTCTCTAGCCTGGTGGAGAGTCCAGAAAAAAAACAACAACGTGTGCTAAGGGTCACAATGTGTCTACTAGATTAAGTGATCCAGACACTAGATATTTGCAACTTTGATCAGGCCAGTTTTGTAGAGATAAAAAGTGTACAAGATATGGATTACAATTTATGCTGTATATTTATGTATATCTTGCATAGTTTTTAGATATGGATATTAGATATGGATGTACAATGTATGTATTCCACATGTATGCATATAATACACATGCTTTAAATTTAATACAGGTGGTGGAAAGTTAGAGTGGTTCTCTCTCATCCGATGGTTAATATTTTCTCCATTGCAGTAAGAAGTTAAATTATATCTTAGAAGGAGGAAGAGAGAAGGGCAAATTCTGTAAGAGAAAAAGATAAAGATACTTTGAAATGACTTCTGTGGAGAACTACAGAGAGGGAGCTGACACAACTAAGAATCCCTGGGCAGCATACCTGATTGCTGCTGGTCATCATGAATGTGTACCGTTACCAACTTTCATTGTTCTGTGATTTTCTGCAGTAGCTCTGGTGGAAGCATGAAGATGATAGACTAGTACAAATGATGCCAAATTGGGGTTTGGCAGAAAGATGAAAAGGCTTGATTCACTTAGAGAAATAAAATATTAACATGATAGTGAATTATAAGGAGGATGAAAAAGAAATTACAAAAATGATAACAACTGAGAAAATAGAGGGATCAAGTTATCAAATGTGTGAATGAGACAACTGCTCTTTTCAAACATCTGAAAAAGAGAACTGGAAAGAAGGAGGCTGTGATAGATTTAGTCATCTCAGTCTTTTATTATAAACTTCTCATGATGACAACAAGGATCGGATGTGACTATTGGGATTTGGTTACTGCGGTTGAATGAAGTGGAGATGAGGTAAAGAAACTGAAAGGGCTGGCTGTGATCTGAGCAAAAATAAAGACATTAAATTTCCCTAAGACAGCTACAGGTTTTGGATGGGGAAAACAAAACAAAACAAAAACTTGAGTTCGGTTGCTAAAGTGTTCAGTAAATTACAGGAAATGATTTGAATGTGAGTAAAACTCACTAGGAAGCAGAAAGAAGAGATAGATAAAGCTGACAGCTATCGCCTAAAAGTATATGTATGTGTATCCAAGTTGATTGGCAGTGGCTTAGAAAATCGGAGAACTGAAATCGGAGGACAATAACCCATAACATTCCAATGTGAATTCTAAATATTGCACATTTCATGAAAATCCTTAATTCTTGATATCCCTTCTTTAAAAGTTTAAGCAATTTTGCTATAGTATGATGATTATAAAGTAGTTGATTATAAAGTAGCAATTTTACTATAGTATGATGATTATTACATAGTTTAACTACCAAGTGGCTGAGAACTGAAATCGGAGGACAATGACCCATAACATTCCAATGTGAATTCTAAATATTGCACATTTCATGAAAATCCTTAATTCTTGATATCCCTTCTTTAAAAGTTTAAGCAATTTTGCTATAGTATGATGATTATAAAGTAGTTGATTATAAAGTAGCAATTTTACTATAATATGATGATTATTACATAGTTTAACTACCAAATGGCACATGTTTACAAAATGGACTTTCTATGCAATCGCCACCCAGTCAAGATCTGAAATTACTGATAACACTTGCTTCCTCCAATCATTAGCCATACTCCGACTTTTATTACCATGGATTGATTTTGTCTATTTTTGTCTGCTTCTATAAACTGACCTTTTTGATGGCCTACACATATGTACAAAAAGATATTTATAAGAAGATAATGAAATATTTTTTTGCAATTGACTTCCTAAAATTTTAATGAAGTAAAATTTAGCATGTATTTCATTTAAGAAGAATGTGAGTCTTGTCAAGTTCTAATTTTTGACTGCTGGGGAAAAAGGTCAAGTGAAAGGCAGACAGAATTAAGATGAGGCTCCAGAGCTTTGGTAATAGAAAGCAGATCGTCATGATGGAGTGAAGCACTTGGGGATGTTATGTACCTGGCTAAATGTATGAGTCCTCGTCCATGGGCAGGCCTTGGCTCAAAGGTGAATTTATCAAAAACACCATAGCAAATAGAAATATCAGTTAATTTTTTATTGAGCACTGATTATAATACAGACATTATTATAAGAGTGTGTATATATTATCTCTGTCATCTTCACAGCCATTCTGAAATTTGCTATTCTCCAGCTTCCATGGTATATCTCTCTAAACTGAAACATAAATAATTAAGATTGTCTTCACCCAGGATTTCCATCCAGACTATCTCCCCCAGAGGCACCACTCTTTCATAGCAAGACTCCTTTCAAACCAAACCTTGACCCCCTCACAAAGATTTAGAATTCTAACTGGAAATGGACAGGAACACATCTGTTATCCCACAGCAACTCTGTTGAAATCTGAAACCTGGCCGGGCGCGGGTGGCTCAAGCCTGTAATCCCAGCACTTTGGGAGGCCGAGGCGGGTGGATCACGAGGTCAAGAGTTCGAGACCATCATGGTCAACCTGGTAAAACCCCGTCTCTACTAAAAAAAAATACAAAAAATTAGCTGGGCATGGTGGCGCATGCCTGTAATCCCAGCTACTCCGGAGGCTGAGGCTGGAGAATTGCCTGAACCCAGGAGGCGGAGGTTGCGGTGAGCCAAGATCGCGCCATTGCACTCCAGCCTGGGTAACGAGAGCGAAACTCCGTCTCAAAAAAAAAAAAAAAGAAAAAAAAATCTGAAACCTAAAGAAGTATTCAAATGTGTGGTCTTTGGTGAGTATTTCTGGAGTCCACATTCTCCCTTTTCTTTGGTGTAACCTAGAAAACTTCAGGACTGGATCTCTCCTGTGTTTTTGTCATACATATTTCCATTGATTGCAAAAGTCTTATGACTTTATGCTAAGGTCACATTCATTATCAGTCTCATTACGAGAGCTGATTGGTAAAGAGAAAAATGACATATAGATTAGTAGGCATATCAAAATCACTTTAAAAAATAAAAACAGAAACAATTTGCACTGATTTTTTTTTTCTGATCCTTTAACCAATTGCCAACTGATAAACTAGGCAAGACTTTTAAAATTTTACTGTCCTCTTTATTGTTATGACAGATAAAACAATCCTGCTTCTATAACATTTTAATTCAGATTTATTGAGTATATAGAGATTTATAATCCTTTCCCCAAGCACATGAATAAAATGTAATATATAATTAGCATTTGGAGTTTTTTGAAGATGATGTGATTGATGGGGGTGACAGAGATGATGCAAAGGTGTCAACAGCACTTAGGTCCCTGTGTGTTTGATTGTGTGCATTTAGAGCCCCCTATCTGCTTATACCAAATGCTGAGAAAAAAATATGAATATGACTATTTCTCACAAGAAATGACATGCTACAATAGGTGGAAGAGTGTTGCTTTAACATATTTAGTAGTCAATAAGTGGTATGTGAATTTGTGAAGTGAATGTAGTACATATAGATGCACTATATATCCTATGATACTTGAAGTCACATCATTATCTAAAAGTAATGATTTGTCTTTAACTCACTTATCTTTGAAAAAGGAAATATATTCTTAAAGCTCTACTGAAGTGCACTGCAACTGCTCTGAGACTTAGAGATCCTTTGGACATTGTTAAAGTCATTATTTCAATCATAATTTTATCTAAAAATATTGTTTTAAAAAGAGGCAAATAAGGAAAACAAAGGCCTCATGAGTTTTAGTATCTGTCTTAAAGTAGTCTAGTCAACCATTGTAATAAAAATGATGTGATGTACTGAGTTTGATGAACAAAGGGAGCTTGCAACACACTCCAGGGTAGCAATGAAAGGGTTACTGTTTATCATAATGTACAACGGAATGGAAAATGCACACTGGCTTTCAAGTTCAAAGGGATTGAAGAAACTTTGGTAACTTTATCCCCCTTAGTCACAAACTGTGAGACGGCATATGGTTAACATCCTTTTTTGGTGTTATTTTTAAACTTGTTTATGAGACATAAATACAAAGATTCTAAACCCTATAATGACTTTTCTCTCTGAGTGGAAACTTGATTGTAATCGCCAAGCATTACTTCTTGCAATTTATCTGATGAATTTTCTCTTTACTGGTGAAGCAATAATGAATGCTGAAGAAACCAGAATTTAAAAGGCTAATATATTATATTATTGCTCTTCTTTTTTTCTCTTTTGAGTTTTCTCACAGCATAGGTATTCCAGACATAGACAGCTTCAATGGTTGAAAAGGGGATTTAGAGAACTGTCAAAAATAATTTGGGGAAAGAGAGTGTCTCCACAATTCTCCATGAATCAAATGGTAACAAGGGAATATTATTTTCTGACTAACTTAATTTTTGACTCTATAGCAACTAAAGGTTTGGTCCTCCTAAATCACAGAAGATTTTTTTAAAGAAAAAAAAAGCCAAAGGAAGTAATAAATGTCAAACTCTCATCAAAAACAGGCTGGGCACTTTATTTTTTATTTTTTTTTAGTTTTCACTGGAGTTCTTTGAACTTGTAAAAAGTCACCCATCTGCTGTTCAAATCTACTGTAAAGCTGGTTTACCATGCTACCTGTTTGAAAACTTACATTTTTTCCCAGGAGATTAGGCAACTAGGACCATAATACGTTATTAAATATAGGCATCTAGTCCCTTTAATTTTCTTTGGTATATATTTAGAATCCTATACACTGTAATCAGGTAACATTTAAAGTATTAAGATGCAGAAACATGTGGGTACTAGCTATAACATTGAAGTCATTTGTTTTAGGACAAGAATGGGTACCTGCTCTGAAACATTAATCCCCACAGAGGATGGCCAGGGGCTCCCAGCAGAAATTAAACAGTGCCTGCTGTGATATTCTCTAATCTGATTCATCAACTGTGTGTGTATTGGCTCTCTTTAAATGAAACTGAAAAGCAATAAAGATCCAGAGTGAAACTTCATAAAGACACTAATTTTTTCTAGTGCTTAATTGTGACAAAAAATATGATGTGTTTTTAGTCATAATATGTAAAGAGAATGGTTTAGATGGAATGAATATGACACAAACAACTTCAACTGGTGAGACAAAACGGGAACCAAAATCAGATAATATGATAAAAATTTTATTTCTATATTGGACATATAAACAGAACAGTATTTCATTTGTGTTTCTTACTTTTTCCACGACAACTTAAATGTTATTGTAAATACTTGTGTGACATATCTGATATGAGACAGCACAATGTCTCACTTAAAGCTCTGAGGTACAGGCCATTGTCTTTGTGTTCAAAGACGTGTTCTCCACCTTTCTTCTAGAAACATTCCCTTAAACGGTCAGCACATGACTGGTTTCTCCTTCTTTGTCATATGGATTCACATCAGCATTTCATTGACTTAGGGTGTTTCTTCTTGGAGGTCAGTGGGTAAAGAACTGTGGCTTTCAAGCTATCCTTCTGATATAAGCTTATATTTTCAAAGGTCAGATGCTGCTATTGCTTAGTTTATAACTATTATTACCTTGACCTCATAGATGGATGTTTAGGATTGTAATGTTTCTACTGAACACTTGGGGAATTCTTTCCCATCATGTAAAAGTTCAAGGGCGAGAGGAAATGTGACATAGTAATCCAAAGAAAGATTTATATGCTGTATTTTGAGAAGATAATTCTACCCAATTCAATATTATGCTCTCAACCTTGTGGGAAAAAATGGAAACAGTCACTTAGGTTTTTGCAGGATTTTACACATTTTCAGACTAGCAAAAATAATATCTCCTATGTTTTGTTTTTTGCTATCTGAGAGTTTAATAATAATATTTTAAATCCTTCTGGTGACAATGAATATTTGCTTAGTGTGCTTTTCACAGAATCCTACAAACAGTTGGTCAATATGTATTTATTAATCAGTGATGCTTTGCTGCTCCAAGAGACAATGAGTAAATGGTGCAACCAAAATTATAGCCCAAGATTCGTCACTTCTAGTCATAGATTCCGACCGCAAAACCTCATTCTTCTCTTTAAGGTATTGCTATAGGAAATTCATCTTATTCCAAAGCCAACACTCTAGGGATTATCTAAACCAGAAGGGATGATTTTTTTTTTTCTTTTCTGAGCTGTGGTCTTGCCATCTGCTGTATTTTCCTTGTTTCACAAAACTGGTTTCTATGACCAAGAAACTTAAGTTCTGGCAAAGAAATAGGATATCTTGATCATGATCTTTTAGTTTGGAGAACAGTATGTTTCAACAACCTCAATGTTGAGATACCTGTATTTTACACATTTTTATATTATTTAGTTTTTCCAAGAACAAAATAAAGACTTTGGAGCATTAAAAAATCCACATTATTTTTAACTAGTCAATAATAATTTCCAGCAACTTTTCACTTAGTTTACACTACAGATGATAGGTTATATGGTATACTATTTTTCTATTAGTTCTTTGCAACATGAAATTTAAGAAGAGAGTTTTGTTTCTTCAATACTTGGTCGGAAGAGTATGCCACCTCCAGAATAAACGATGACCAAAGAGCTGAGTTTTTTTCTCTTTCGTATCTCCACCCAGTTTATTCTGAGAAGAGCAGAAATGTGTTTCCTAAAGCTATGTAAGATTAGCTTCTCAGGTGGAAGATATGTAAGATATGTATATTTGTCCATGTGGTGGAGAGAATTGGGAGTGAAATGAGGCAGGGGTTTGGAGAAAGGGTTACTTGAATATACAACTAACAAAAAAAGGAAAACATGAAAATAAATATTATTTAATTTTTCTGTAATACATCCTAGGTACTTATTTTAGAAAAAAATAAAGGAATATTTATGGTACTGGAAAAAAAGGGACATTTTCTCTCACTAAGATTAAATGTTGCCTAGGAGGAGATATAGATGCCATTAATGATAACCTTGGGTAGAAGAAAAATTAAAGCAAGCTGCAAGTGAAGATCTAAGTGATTAGTGCAGTTAAAAAAAGAAGAAGAAGGCTGGGCGCGGTGTCTCACACCTGTAATCCCAGCAGTTTGGGAGGCCGAGGCAGGTGGATCACGAAGTCAAGAGATTGAGACCATCCTGGCCAACATGGTGAAACCCCCTGCCTACTAAAAAAAAAATTAGCTGGGCGTGGTGGCACACACCTGTAGTCCCAGCTCCTGGGGAGGCTGAGGCAGGAGAATCGCTTGAACCCGGGAGGCGGAGGTTGCAGTGAGTTGAGATCCCAGTACTGCACTCCAGCCTGGCAACAGAGCAAGGCTCTGCCTCAAAAAAAAAAGATCAAGCAATTAGAGCACTTGGCATAAAATGGCTTAAATGAAGGGAAGGCCCCTGGCTGTTCTCTGGTGAAAGGGAGTGGTCTAGAGCATGCTCATTGCAGATGCCAATACACCGCAAAACTTTTGAGCTTTGTGTCGTGTTCCTACAGTTATTTTCAAAGATAGCATCTACAATAAATAAAATGATGCTTAGCATTTAGTTGGTAGTAAATAAATACTTGTTGCATGAACAAGTAAATGAATAAATGTGGGAATTAATAAAATATGAGAATAACTGAATCATTTAAGCTTGTTATATTTTAAAGAGCTTCATATAACAAAATAAGTAAAATATTACTGTCCCCATAATACTAGGTCACTTTATGTTAAATAAATAATAGGTGCTAGGTACCATGATAGGTATACTACTGATGGCAGTGACAGCTCATCTGGAGCTGCTATTGCAAGGATGCCAGCTGCAGGAGGAGAGGTCCAGCTGTGCACTCTGAAGCCAGAGGGAGCCAGGAATAGGTGAGAGACTCATCCCTCACCAAGTTGGCAGGGCAGGAGCCCACACTCCCTGAGCTCAGCCACAGCTGCCCAGCCACAGCTCCAGACTGTAGCGTACCTTCATTCTTTGGGGATAAGGAAGCCCCTTGCCCCTGAAAGCTTGAAAGTGCCTGCTCCCACTCTCTGGCCTCTCCCTACTCCTGGTGCTAACTCCAGTTTTGGAGCAGAGTTGTAGCAAACCTCAGGCACTGTGGCAACACAGCCAGGTGTGAGTGCTCTCAGGGGTCACTCTGGCACACCAGTCTCCTGTGGCCTTGGCCCCCTCTGGACTTTGGGCACCAATGAGCATGGGAGAGAGGCCAAGGGGGACTGAGAAAGGCTTGGCATAGGCCTTCAGGCAACCCTTGGCATGAACAGCCTGTGCACCATGGATTAGACATGTTGATGACAGCAAAAGGCAGACAGGCCTCTGGACAGAAACAGGCATATCTTCAGTGAAACCCCACCTTCAAGCCAGGATGTCCTGAAGCCTGGGGCCCAGGCTGTCAGTTCCAGGTGGCCAGGAGCTAGAACTTATGATGCTTTGTCTGGGCCCACCCACTGCTTCCCAAGGACCAATCAGCATGCACTTCCTCCCTTTTGAAGCCCATAAAAACCCCAGGCTCAGGCTGACTCACAGACGTTGGGACTACCAACTATGGGAAGGAGATACTCAATATGAGTCTCCTCAACTCATTGGGATGACCCGCCTGTGGAAAGAAGCTATCCACTCAGGGTCTCCTTTCTGATGAAAGCTGGTGGACACCCATCAGGACTGCCTGCTTGTGAGTAGGAGCTACCCATTTCGGGTCTGTGGAGAACTGTTCTGTCATTCAATGAAGTTCCTCTCTACCTGGCTCACCATCCAGCTGTCTGCATAACTTATTCTTCCTGGACAAGGAACAAGAACTCAGGACCTACCAAATGGCAGGATGGAAAGAGCTGTAACATAAATAGAGCTGAAATGCCCCATTGCTGACCACATTGAGGGTGATGAGGAGAAAAAAAGCTGTGGCCCTTTAGGGATCCCAGATCTAGGGGCTTCGAGTCTGGGCTGTGATACCTTATTTGAGGCTCTGCAATTTGGGGCATCTCCGTGCTTCCAGATACCACCACTTTCCTCTAATCCAGACAAGGGTGCTGACAGCAGAAGCCACTGGAGGTGCATCTGATGCAGCTGCAGGCATGGATAGACAGCACCTGTGCCAGTGCCTGGAGCTGCCTGCCTTGCTGCAGCAGCTGGCATGCTTGGCTGTACACAGAGGCCAGATCAAATGCTCTCTCACTTATGCACACCTCACTGCTCTCCACCTGGCTCACACTTGGCAGGCATGGCATCCAGGCTGGCTGTGCAAGGTAAGCACAGCCTGCTATGCCAAGTGGGTGAAATGAGCCCAGTGAGTCTAAGCAAAACCTGAGCAAAAGCGCCACCAGTCACAAAGGTTTCTGCTGGAAAAGTGACACCAAAAGGATCCTGTGACACTATTGATATTATTTATAATACTTGTAGTCATTCTTTCAAGTGAATATTGTTATCCTTTTTCTTAGAGATGAAATCCTCTTTTAGCAGATCTGCAGGACCCTTTCAAAGCAAAAGCATGTACAAAAGCAAGATTATGTGTTATGACCTTGTCTGTGAAGATTTTGTATGCTTACATTGAAGATTATCCCTAAGTTTAATGATATTTTTTAAAAAATCATATTACTATTTTATATCAATGAAGAAACCATAGCAGGTAAATGTTTACCCGATGGCCAGAACCCATTTTAGAATTGCCTCTATTTTCAATGTATTTTCTTTTTCTTTTTTTTGAGATGGAGTTCCACTTGTCACCCAGGCTGGAATGCAATGGTGTGATCTCGGCTCCTTGCAATCTCTGCCTCCCCAGTTCAAGTGATTCTCCTGCTTCAGCCTCCCAAGTACAAGTAGTTGGGTACAGGTACCCACCACCAAGCTCAGATTTTGTATTTTTAATGGAGACAGGGTTTTTCCATGTTGGCCAGGCTGGTCTGGAACTCCTTACCACAGGTGATTCACCCACATTGCCTATGCATGGTGGCTCAAGCCTGTGATCCCAGCAAAGTGAGCCACTGTGCACAGGCAATGTATTTTCAATCACATTAATATATTTATTCAATGAAACATATTAAACATTTTAAAAAGATGGAAACTCTTTGCCTTAATTTACTTTCTATGAGAAGAAGAGCCAAGGAAATCTATACCTATATCCATATCTACTTCTATATCTGCAAACTTAGTTATAGACATATGGGTGATAAAACAACTTTATTACAAATATAATCAGAATAAGCATTTAAACTTAAACTAGTTTTTATTAACCAATTCTGGGTAGACTAATCTAATGTTTGGCAAATACCTAAAAAGTTTTTCTTGTTTATATTCTATCAGTCTTACATGTCAGATGAGTACTTCAGGAGGAGTAGACTAAGAACTTGCATAGCCTCTTCCAGGCTTTATTCAGAGTATCAGGATCAAGCTTAGAGAGATGACAGATATTTCATGGATGACCCATGAAGAGAGGAAAACGTGGTTCTTTTTTTTTCTCTTTTTTGGAGGAAGTGAAAGGCTCGGCTTTAAGAAGCTATAATGTTGAGCATAACATATAAATTCATGTCTTCTTAAATGTGACAAAATCTTAAAAATAAATTTTGACATTTATATACTTTCCCAAATGGGACATTTTCACTTACTTATGGGATCTTCCCTCTCTATTATTCTTTGAGCAAAATATTTTTCCACTGCCTTAATTTTTTAAATACATTCAAAAATTCTAAAATACATTGTATTATATGGATAGGTGATGGAATTTGCGCTGTTATTCAAACTTGTGGACAAAAAGCAGACGTGTAGGTGGGAATACTTGAGGTCTGGAAGTCCCAGTAACTTCCACGTGGAAAATTGTGTAGGTAGTACAGAACACAATGTAAGACTTCATTCCCTCAGAGCAAAAATGTCTGTCTTTTACAGCCTGCAATTTTAATATTGGCAACAAGAGATATGGTATGTTTTTTAGCTTGTCTTTATATTACTTTTAGTTCCCCCATTGAGATATTTTACACTGTATATACCTCTGTAGGTATGAAATGTGTTTAATAAAAGTATCTAATGCACAGTGTTGTTAAGATTAAATCACAGTTTATACACATAAATCATTAACATGTCTGGCACATAGTCAATGCCATATAAGTCTTTGCTATAATTATTCTCTCTCTCTTTCTTCTCACTGCCCCCTCTGCCTATTGCATTTAAAATTTATCCCTGAAAATGATGTTTCATGCTCATTACTTTCTGTATCAGTTTTTAGAGTGTTTAAATGGAGACCTGTTCTATATCTTTACAGTGCTTAGTAAAGATGGAGTGCATGTTAGGTATATGTGATAATCATATCGTAATCATAGTATGACTCTTGGTCTTAAAATAATACACTCGAATCCAAATTATACTAACGATTAGTAAACCTTTTCTTTATAGAGTTTCAACTGACATTTGAATAGAGAAAATACAATCTATTCTGCCATATTTCAAACTGTTAAATGTAAAATATAACATATACCAATTTATTTTTAAGTGTAAATTGTAAGTAAATTATGAAACAGTCAGCATTATCACTGCTGCAACCAAAAACAGACATTAATAATTCACCCTCCATTATTGTTTATGATAGAATATATATATATTTTTTGTATTAATTTAGTCTTTTTACTTTTAATCAAATAACAACTTTTAAATGTTTATAAGTCTGTCTTTCTTCTAATAGAAGTTTAGAAATCCATCTCAGCAATTTGTATAGATGGAATACTTTGGACAATTTAGCCTGATGATTCCAGAATGTGTTAGGAAAGAATGTAAATATTTGACAAAAATAAATAGTAACCCAAAGCAAACTTCTTGGGGGGCCTATAACAACAGTGCCGATAGTTCCTTTCCCTGTTCCTTTTAATTTTCTTGAATATTTATGCATTGGGCTTCTGGATAAGGATGGCAGCAGAATAGCCAAGAGTCTATAATAAAAATTACTCCTGTGTTTTTTTTTTCTGGCTGCTTTAACAGCAATAAATTCAGGGATACCAGATATATTAAGATAACATATTTTCATTAGATTTCTAACCCAACTGTGGATCCATGTGGTTCAGATGAAACACATTCATGTATACAGATCTGAAATGCTCATCATAATCAAAGTGAACTCCAGTGCCCTGGAGCTTTATTCATCATGAGAATGAGCCACATTTATGCCTAGAAAAACAAAATCCAGTTTGTAACTTGGGTGGTTAGCAGGAGGGTTTGGAAGATCTTTATTAGACTGCTTAGGGCTGACAAGCTAGTGCAGACTAAGTCTTCTATCTTTGCTTTGTTCTGCAGTAAAAATTTAGGTACCAAGTCACTGTCTGCTGTAAGTAATCCTGGGTCATAGCATCTCAATGTTGACTTGTTTGCTCCCAGATTCTAATAAGATTTGAAGTTGTCTAAACTTGTGTTCCTGTTTTCTGAGCCCTGTTTGTTGTGTGGCCTCCACTTTGAGTTTTTCTCCCAGTTGTCAGTCTTTTATCCATTTCCCTAGTACACTAAGACTCTACCAATGGCACACACTTCCTAACCCAGAGTACCCCACTTCGCAGAAGAAGGCTTCTACTTGAGTTTTCTTTGGAATTTTCAAAACTTTAAGTGGAGCTTAGAAAGTTAAGGAACTCCCCAGGAATGAGGACTAATAAACAGCAAAGCTGAGTATATTATTACATGTAATCATATTAATTTCATTCCAAAGTCTGTGAACTTATTTTCTAAGCTGTTACTTTTGCTTTGGCTTTTGTCTCTTTTTTCCATGCATACAAAGAGACAGGTCTCTGTACCTAATTCCAGAACAGAGCCCAGCAACCCCTGGAACTGTCCCTTAAATGCTGTTGGATGCCTGATCTTGAAGTAGTATTTAACCTGAATCACTTATAACTGCATTCTGCTTTGTAAAAACATAATATATATTCAAATATAATATATATATATATAACATACATCTGAGAGCTATATATGTACATATATATGTATTTTAATAATATATTAATATAATATATATTTAATAATATATATCTTTAAAAACTATTATATATTTAAATATATATATTTGAGAGCTATAATACCCTATTAACAGATATTTTGAATGAATTGAAACTAAATATTTCTTTCCTATTTGTCTACTATGCCTGCCTGACCATTTGAAAAACTCCTGTCACAGTAGTTCTGTCTACACTCCTAGGCCCAGCCTAGTAGACTAATCTAGTAACAGGTTTCACCCCTGCCACCTCTTCTACTGTCCCCCACAACTCTGAACACTTTGCCTTCCCTGAGCAAACAGTCTTGCTTAGATGAAGCCAAACTATGTGTGAAAGCACAGAAAATGTAACAGATATATTGGCTATCTGTAATAATTAATGAGAAATAATGTTAGAAAATTATTAGGATCATGTCATGAATGATTTCTTGAATGCTAAAGAATTTGAATATAATTAAGTAATAAATAAAATTCCACAGACTGTTTGGATAGGTCAGAGTAATGTTTTGAAAAACACTTCTAGCCCGGCACGGTGGCTCATATCTGTAATCCCAGCACTTTGGGAGGCCAAGGCAGGTGGATTATCTGACATCAGGAGTTCGAGACCAGCCTGGCCAACATGGCAAAACCCCGTCTCTACTAAAAATACAAAAAAATTAGCCAGGTGTGGTGGGGCACTGTAATCCCAGCTACTCAGGAGGCTGAGGCAGGAGAACTGCTGGAACCCAGGAGGCAGAGCTTGCATTGAGCCGAGATCATGCCACTTGCCTGGGTGACAGAGCAAGACTCGTTCTCAAAAAACAAACAAACAAAAAAATTCTAATTTTATCACAGTAGCAGAATAAACAAGAGGCCATTTTAGCAATACAGATTATAGGTGAAAATGGATATAAGAGAGTGACTGCAAATTGGGAGGCTTTTTTGTGGGTCTATAACTGTCCAATATGAAATCATTATTCTTGGGTAAATTTGGGCAATTAAATTTTGAGTTAAGAAAAATATTTTTAAAAAAAGACTAATGACTCATCTAGAGAGAAAGGAGTACTACTTAAAACTGCAATGAAATAGAAGGCCAAATATAACTCAAAAAAATTAAAAACATAATTGAAAAGAAACATAAGGTGCCAACTGGCACATAAATGGAAGGAAATTACTTTAGCTGGTGAGTGGGAAAATAGGAATAATGAATTAGCTGAGGTTTGGACACCACAGAACTTGTTAGGCTGTTTCAAGAATGTTATGAATATTACACACAAGAGCTTATTGAGAATATTTACAACCTTAAGTTTAATATAAACATTACCTAATCATTGGTATGTCTATCAAATCACAGCTACAGATTATTTGTCATTATTATAGGCACAAAAGAGATTATAAGTGAAAGATAATCACATTTATGGAAATTGTTTTATATGCTCTAGCTTTAGTTTCAATATATGGCAATAAAATATATTAAATCAATTTCACTTATTTTGGCAAGGGTACGTATATGAGGCCATCCTTTGAAATACATACACGTTACTGAGTACACAGGTTGAACATCCCAAATGCCGAAATCTGAAATCCAAAATGCTCCAAATTAAAAACTTAAGTGACAATATGTGCTCAAAGGAAGTGTTTTTGGAGCATTTCATATTTTTGGATTTGGGATGCTAAACCAGTATAATAAAAATATTCCAAATTTAAAAAAAATCTGAAATCCAAAACACCTCTGGTACCAAGCATTTCAGATAAAGAATACTCAAGTTGAATTACCAAAATAACATGTTTTCATGACTCTCTTACCCTAATCCATCTTTCTTACACATGTATGTACACAGAAACACAATTAACAACTTCTCAGTGTAGGAATTGTTAAAACACATTAAAAATTCCCAGAACCTATTACTTTTGCCTGACAAAGAGTAGATTTGTTAGTATATAGTATTAAACTATATCCCCTACCATACCCAGCAAAGTATAACTATGTTTTGCAAACAACATTTAATGGGTCTTTAAAAAGTGTATTTTTTTCCTTAAATATCTGTGCATATGTAGGCCTATACTTGAAAATATATACAGTTTTATTTGAAAGTTTTTGATAAAAATGACGTGTCACAATAAGATAATTTTGTGGCCATTTCTGCAAAAAATAGACTGAAAGACAGATAAAAGTGATTTCATGGTCATTTACATGTCTAAAACATTTAATAATCACCAGCCATTCTTTAACACACACATACGCAAACACAAACACATAAACTACTTAACCAAATTAAATCAACATTATATTATATATATATAACTATGAAGTTCAAGTTGTAATTTTAAGGCAGCAAAATCTTCATTCTTTTCTAAATATTTGCAAATATATGCTTGTATTTCTCATGATTAATGGCCAGCTTGGTGTGTTAATATCTACTTCTGTTTGTAACCTGTCTGATTTTCTTACAGAAATAAATATGCAAAGTTTATTTAAATTACAGCAATGAAAATGAAATTGATAGCTATGTAACTGCATTACTTTATTTCTGTTCTCTAAATGTTATTGAAGGGAATAATTGGATTAAGTAGACATAGGACCCAATTTGATTCTGGTGGAGCTGCATGTCATTAAAGAATGGATATCATGCCTTTTCATTATGGCCATGGTTATTTGACTACAAGGCAAAAGGGGCACAAACTGAGCAAAGCAGAGTTTTTTTCTGAGAGACGTGTGTGAGTGTGTGTGTGTGTGTGTGTGTGTGTGTGTTTGGGTGCATGTGCTCTGAGAGAGAGAACTCTGCCTTTCCTGCTTTTCCCTTTGGACTCCCAAGGTAGGATAAGGCTAGTAGTGACATTTTCCTTCTCACTTCCAGCTTGGTAAAACACATATTCTGCAGTAGAGAAGAGTCAAGGTCACTTGGGCCCAGGTGAAAATGAGAGAGGAAGGCTCTATAAAATAGTTGAGTGCCTACTTCAGCAGGGCCTGAGGCAAACCACATTCCTGTCCTTCCTAGTATTTTCTCTTATTCTTTAGAATAAATTGAATTGGTTTTGCGTAACTTCCATCCACAGTACTTCCTTGACTTTCTCAGAGAGGGACTCACTCTCAGGGTTATGAACAATTTACAGCTCTCTGTTACACCACCCTTCCTTTCCTCGCTAGATAGAATGTCAGAATGGAAGCAAGGAGGTTATTATTATAGGCTTAACCTAAATGTGTTCTGATTTACTTCAAAGAAAATCATTTGCAAACTTTGCTCCTTTAACAAATATCAAATTACTTGAAATTCGCCTCCCAACTAATCATGACCCATCAGTGAATCCACACCTCTCTTGAGAGTTGCAGCTCCAGCTCAAGGAAAATGAATGGTTCTAATTTGCTTCTCATAAATGAACCTGATCAATGAGCAATCTCACAGTGATTCCTCCTCCTGTCCGCAAAATGGACTTTACTGTACATCCAGAAGGCTTTTATTACTCTTACTACTCCTTGCTTCTTTCCTTCCTTCTTTCTTTCTTCTTTGTATCATTCTCTCTCAGAAATTATTTCTGCTTTCTCCCGTCACTCTGGATCAATAAAAGCCTGAATTTGTTATGTCTGGAATATTTGTTTCTGTTTATATCTCATATATGTACTGTGTTATTTAGTAATTTTCATCATCCTATACAACTGAAACACTTTGTTTCCTCCAGAGTTTATTTGATTTGGTTTAATTTATTGGAGTTAAAATGCTAATTATTTGATAAATAAACTTTAAATACATTTTAACAAAACCAAAAAAAATGTGAAACATGGCATTGAAGTAGTTTATTCCTGGACAGACTACCCATGTCTGTAATTATTATGAACCCTGACAAAAACTGGGCCATGTGAACTGATGGAAATGGGAATTATGCAAGGTTAGCCTTCTAGCATCACAAAAATTTTAGATCTTCTCAGGACCTAGGAGATAATGCAGTCAAACTCTCCAATTTTAAGGATAATTAAATTTAAATCAAGAAAGGGTAGGGGAATTGTGCAAGATAAAACCGCTAATTGATAGCAGAGCACAGATGAAAATTGGGGTCACCTATGGCAAAACTCAAACATCTTGCTTCTGTAACATGTTCCATGTTAGCCTAATGTTAAGGAAACACACATTATTATTATAGTGTATTGTTATTGTTATTTAGGTTTGCAAAAGTGACTCTCCACTTAGAGCTTTATTTTCTAAATAGTATTGGTTGTTTCATATTCCATTAACATTTACCTCAGTGACGTAAATTAGTTTTAGTTAAAATATTTAATTTAGTGTTTGGGGAATATGTATGTTTTTTCTTATCAACTTTCATAAAATATATAAACACATTAATCATTTTAGAACAAAAAGTAATTTGTTAAAAGAAGCTTAATTTAACTTCTGAAGATGAAAATAAAGAAAGCAATTTATAATGAAGTCACAGTTTCTCAAAACAAAAAACGCTTTTCTCATCTACAAAACTTGTTAAGCAAGTGTGGTTTAAAGCAGGAATACTTAAATGGAGAATATGATTTGGTATCCCCTTGAGGTAAGATCAGTTTTCAAAAGATTAAGCTTGGGAATTTTCTCAAATGATTTACCTGCTAATCTGGTTGGCCTTGAGAGCTGGAGTGGCATTAGGTTTTGCTTTATTTTTCAGCCTGGGTGGGCTTAATTCTGGGAATCAGGTAGAGAAATTTGTCCTTGGAATGATGGAAAATGAAAACGGAAATATCTGTGTGTTATGTACAAATATCTGTATGGTTTGCAGAATATCTGTAAAACACACTGCATCTCAGACTTTTATTTACCTACTGTGCAAGATAATGCAAATGAAGGGAGTAAATGAACTTGAAGATGACAAAATGAACAAATAAATCCATCTCTGTCATTTCTCTCAGCAAGTACTTCTGAATGCTTGTTAGGTTTGCTGTTTACCAGCCTTTGGCCATAATATCTTCCTATTTATATATGCATCTTTTATTTATTTGCTTAGCTTTCCTTTTTAGTAAATCTCAGAAATATATTAGGAATAACTGTTATTGATTATAATAATGAAAACACTTGAAAATATTACATTTTAAAATTATCTGCTAACAACATTTCTAAAAAATAGAAGCAGCACGATTTATAGGCAGCAATTGTGCTTCACAAGTTCTAACAGTAGGGCAATATCTAAATGGAACTTTCAGGTAGATTACTTATTTTAATCCCTGATTCTACCTGGTTGACCTATTGAATAGGTTGACATTTTTTTTCAGATTAGTATTTTCAATTCTGCTATTACTATTATTGATTTACATCTCTGAATCAATTTGCTATTATGGTACAAAGTTAAGAATAATTAAATTTTGTAAGAAATGTATAAGGACTAGATATTGTGGACAATATCATCTTTCTTTTTACTCACAATATAATTTCTACTTTCCTCTCTTTTTTCTATTTATTTTTAGCTTCCTCTTCTGATGTGTACTCATTTTAATGTTTATATTATTTTAAAATGAAGTCTTACTCTGTCATCCAGGCCAGAGTAAAGATGCATGATCATTGCTCACTGCAGGTTCAAGTTGCTGGGCTCATACAATCCTCCTACCTCAGCTTTCCATGTAGCTGGGACTACAGAGGTGTTCCACTACATCCAACTTGAAGTGTACTAACTTTAAAGACACAAGTACACACATTAAAAGATACTAAGATAACGGGCCAACAAAACAAAAGTGGCTCTGTAGTTTTCAACATCAGAATAGCTTTCCTCAGGTCATTATTACAATTTCTGGACAATCACATTCACTAAATCTTTAAGAGAAACACGAATGTAAATAAAGAGAAATGAGATTATCAGCCTTATAGAGCCATGTTAACTAGTTTCTGACAACTGCTATAAACCTGTTGTATCAAGTGTCTAGGTAATTCTGACACAATCTTAAGCAATCTTACATAAGCCACCAACTCTCTTTTATATTGCAACCATGACTCCATTTTTAACATTAGCCACCAAAGATGCAAGATGAGGCAGTGGAGTGGGCACAAATCTATCAGCGATTTTCAAAGGTCATGCCCCACTGAAATCTAGTCAGAGAAATCATCCTCAGATATTTAGGAAATCACACTATCAGCAACGCAAATACAATAACCGTAATAAAACGATTATCTTAGTCCAACCTTTTTCTTTGATATGAAATAACACTTTATACTTCATAGTATTACTCTCAATTACTAAATGCAGACACTGGGTTTCTTTACTTGCCACTGACTGTTTTTCTCCCTGTGTTATAAGCTCCATATAGCAGACACCATATATGTCCTGCTGACAGATATACTCAGAGTGTTTAGCACCTTGTCTGTCACAGGTTGAATACTTGATGTAATGAATGGATGAAATAACTAAAATAAAACATTAGCTTGATAAAAGTAATATCATAGATTATATAATAGGGTCATTATAATTAATTGCAGGAAAAGATTGAACAACAAAGAAAATTTAGAATCTGTGAAAAAAGAGCAAGATATATTGGGAACTGGGATAATTTCATGTGCACCTGCTGCTGATTTTGAAGAATTTGGAATCTGTTTTGCTGACAATCAAGGACATAAAACTTGCATATGCTTGCCACTCTAGTAGGTTATTAAACCAATAATTATTTAATTGTTTATTGTTACATAGGAGACTATTCATATCCATTCTGATCAATAATTAATACCAGATTCAACTATTAACAGCAATGAGGTAATAAAAAAAAACATTAGTTTTTCTGTTCAAATATATTAAATCATCATGGCCAAAGGAACCTAGTTCTGAGGAACTATGCCACAGAATAAGATTATATTGGTAATAGCATCTAGAATCTTCTTAAATATTATTTAATTTCACGAATTTTATTGGCTCTATTTTATTCTTCAAGCTTTTACTGATTGTAAATGAGACAAGATTACAAAGTCCAGAGCAAAAAGAGATTTTTCCCACACTTCCACCAAGTTAACCTTAGTACAGGCAGGTCAGGTTAGGCCATTATCTCCGAGCATCTGGAAAACTGTACTATTTGGTCCCTAGGAACTGACACACAATTCTTTAGGGAATTTTCTATTTTTCCAGGTCATCTTTTTCTTCCTTAAGAAATAAATAATGACCATGGGTTGAAATGTAAATGCATTATTTTCCAACAGTATATTTTATCACCCTAATAGCAACAATGATGATTTCCTACATTATACGTTTGACAGTATATCTATCTTCTTTCAAAAATGTGCATCTAGTTAAAATAAATATAGATTTGTACATACTGACCTTTATCAAATCAGAGGTCTAATACTCAGGAATGTTTTAATATTATTTGTCAGGTTCCTAGTCAATCAGGTCTTTTGCTGATATATTAATGTAGGCATGAAAAATGGCATGGCTATTTCAGACATAGAGGAATGCCCAAATAACTAAGCAATGGAAATATAAATTTATCTAAAGTATTTTGAAAAAATTGTCCAATACTATCTTTGATATTCTTTAAACTTAGGTATTCATGTCAAAGCCAATCACTGATAGAATTACATCAGCAACATTACTCTAGCCCCCAATTTCTATAATATTTTCTGTGGAACACTAGTCTCCTAGAATATTAATAGATTGTATTCAAACTAAAAGTTCTGTAGTTTAGGAAGCATAATTAATGATGGGATAAACAGTTAAACTACTAGATTAGCTACTGCAAGGAAATCTAAGACATTTAAATGCATGAATGCGTAAAGTGAATTTTACTTAAGACAGTAATAGAGCACACACATTTTCCTACATTTACTTGAATGTGGCACATTTTCCCAAAGGCCTGTTGGAGAAGCTAGTGTTCCAAGGAACACATTTTGAGAAATGTTGTCCCACTCAAACCATCATTATGTGAAAAAATGCTAACATCTGCGGTAGGCAGTATTGAGAATGCTGAAGGAGCAATTGCATGTGATGAGACATTCTGTAGTTTAATATATATACATGTAAACTTTTGACATTCCTTGTCAAATGATTGCTATGTTTTTATAGCCTCTGTGTCCTGTTCCATTTTTTTCTGTATGTTTAACAAACAATCCTATATTTCTTTTATTTCCATATTACAGGTGTATTTAATTGCTGATTCAGTACAACCCTCTTTGAATGATTTTTCTGTCTCATTATGGGTCATTCAAATTTCATATGCCTTCTCCAAAATTTGCTAGTCTTATTCTTTTCAGTTTACATAAAAATAAAATTTTATTTACATGGAATGTAAAAGTATATTTACTTAAGTTTTATTTTCTTGATATAGACTTTTGGAGTTTCAAATCATTTTTTCAGAGATTATATAAGAATCCATTTATTTAGAGTTTGGCCCATTTTTTGCCATTTAAAATTTGTCGTTTGTTCTTTCTGCTTAAACATAAAATTTCTATTTCCAGCATACATGTAACTTTTCCCAGGTGAACCCTAAATGGATGATCCACTTTGTGGTTTGCGAAGGGGCCGCTAAGGTCTCCCAGGCCACTCTGACTTGACTCAGTTAAGTTGCTGCCTCTTGTTCTTCGCCTTTCCTTTTGGTCAGTAAACAATCCACCATGCATGAAAGGCCCCTGAAATTCCTAACAATTATTTCTCCCTCTTCCCACAATTAAGGGAGCAGAGAGAAGAAAGGGAGTAGAGAAAAGTACACAGCTCTGCTTAGACTGTCACTTTGCATCTGTCTGAGAGGGAACACATTCCCAGACTGAAAGGGGTTGCCCGGAACAATTAAGCATGGGCTAAGAGTGAAGCTGGGAAACATTCCAGCTTTTCAGAAGTCAACTCTTCACTATGTGATCTTCAAAATAACAAAAAATAAATAAATAAATCTCTACTAGAATGCATGTTCATTTATCCTAAAATTATGTATATGTACTCTACTGTACTTATGAATTTATATATATTATAAAATACCCAGAGACACACTTTTTGTGCATATGATAAGCAGAGTGATCAAATGATTTATCTTCCAAACAGGGCTGGGCTTCTTTTGAAAGCAAAAGGAGGTGCTTTAATAATTATATTGAGACTACTTAAATAAATTGGAACTCCCTAGGCAATCCTGGACATAAGAATGCCTTGTACCGATTAAATTAAAAATATTAAAAAATTTTACTAATTATTATGGCTTTGTATTATCATTAGGTTATATCTGTAAGTATGATAGTTACTTGGAGCCAAGTTCACCATTAATTATAGGGGTGTTAATCTACATTTCCAGTAGATAATTTTGATAATTTTACTACAAGCTTCACCCTGCCACTTAATAAGTCTGTGATACTATCATTACTTTTTACATAGAAATTAGACTGAGAATGACTTTCTGTAAAGATTGAAAGGATTAGCTCTGCATATGTTTTCTTAAAATTAAAAAACACATATTTGCAAAAATATTTTATTGCCTCCATTTTGTGAGAGTTAGTTTAATCAATGCTAGGAAATATAATTATGACATCCATACATCCACTTACCAGATACAGATAAGAGATGATATATACTCTTCCTTTTGTGTAACTTTAATTCTTACCTCAGTTTACCAGATATTATGCCTGCAGAAGCATGAGATAATTAAACATCTTTTCTTTATAAATTGCCCACATTGGGTATTTCTTTGTAGAAATAAGAATGGTCTAATAGATAAAATTGGTACCAAGGGATGGAGCATTGCTCTAAAGATACCTGAAAATGTGAAAGCAGCTTTGGAATTGGGTAACAGGCAGAGGTTGAAAGATGGCAGAGGGCTCAGAAGAAGGGAATGCTTGGAACTTCATAGAGACTCATTAAATTGTCGTAACCCAGATGCTGATAGTGATATAAGGAGTGAAGTCTGGAAAAAGGAGGACTCAGATAGAAATGAGGAACTTAGTGAGAGCTGGAGCAAAGGTCATTTTTGTTATGCTTTAGTAAAGAACTTGGCTGTATTATACCCCTGCCCTAGAGATCTGTGGAACTTTGAACTTGAGACTGATGATTTAGGATATCTGGTGGAAGAAATTTCTAAGCAACAAAGCATTCAGGATGTCACATGGCTGCTCCTAACAACCAGTGCTCATATGCAGGAGGAAATAAATGACTTTATGTTGGAACTTACATTTATAAAAGAAGCAGCGAATAAAAGTTTGAAGAATTTGCAGCCTGGCCATGTGGCAGAGAAAGAAAAAGCTTTTGGGGGAGAGGAATTCAAGGAGGCTACATAGCTACTACTTGCTAGAGAAATTTGCATAATGAAAAGGAAGCCAAGTGCTAATATCCAAGAAAATGGAAAAAGGCCTCCAAGGCATTTCAGAGAACTGTGCAGCAGCCAGTCTCATAAGAGGCCTTGACGGCTAGAAGGAAAGAATGGTTTTATGATCCAGGCCTCTGTCCCTATTGCCCTGACACATCCTCAGTACACTGTTTCTCCTATACCTTCTATCATAATTGTAAGTTTCCTGAGATTTTACCTGAAGCAGATGCCTGTGTTATGCTTCCTGGACAGCCTGTAGAACCATGAGCCAGTTAAATCTCTTTTCTTTATAAATTACTTAGTCTCAAGGTATTTCTTTATAGCAATGCAAGAATGAACTAACACAACATATCTCAATTGAACATGAGATCTGCATGGGACACATGTCCCAACTATATCACATGTCAAAATGATTACAGTTGTAACTTAAAGGACTTCCACTGATCAAATCTGAGAAAATAACAGTAATTACTGTAATACTCTAAATAAAATAGGTGTCCATTAATTCTCAGTGATGTAAACAAATGAAAAAATGAATAAGAAGGTAAATCTTTTATTTAGAATGCCAACTAATAAATCCATTAAAATAAATTTGAAAATAACAGTTCATGTTAAAAACAAGTAGTTTAGACAGTTCCTCTTCAAGGAGTTTCACTTTGTTACAAACAAGGTGTTCTTCTCTAATAGGTCTTTACTTCCTTGTACTGTCTGTCTTGAAGTCTTATTTCCCTGTTCTTCGTATAAAGTAATCTTGCCCTCCAATCTATCAGTCCTTTCCACCTTGCTGTGCTCAGGCATGCCTATCAAGAAATCACCCCCTCCCTGCTGTGACAGCTTTCCCCACAGAAACTGTTCTTCCCTGTCCTCTTCACATTAGCTAATTGCCTTTAGCTTAGACTGTGTGGTCCAACCACAAACAATAGGGAAATGACACAGCAGCTAAGACCAACTGCCTCAGGAATAAAAACCCCTGCTGGCCCAGTGCAGAGGCTCACGCCTATAATCCCAGCACTTTGGGAGGTCAAAGTGGGTGGATCACAAAGTCAAGAGATCAAGGCCATCCTGGCCAACATGGTGAAACCCTGTCTCTACTAAAGAAATACAAGTATTAGCTGGGTGTGGTGGTGCATGCCTGCATTCCCAGCTACTCGGGAGGCTGAGACAGAAGAATTGCTTGAACCAGAGATTTGGAGGTTGCAGTGAGCAGAGATCACACCACTGCACTCCAGCCTGGTGACAGAATGAGATTCCATCTAAAAAAAAAAAAAAAAAGCCCTGCTCTCCTTTGTCCGGTGTGCTCTCACTATTGCTTTATCCACGAGATGTACCCTCTTATAGAAGTAAATTTGCCTTGATGAGAATATTTACGTTTGAGTGCTATTTCTTTTGCAGTACCAAAAATTTATTTCTAACAATTTGACAGTCATTATAGCAATAATATAGGCAAAAATGTCAACAGTTTATAAAACAAATGGATAAAATGTGATTAAGAATGGGATATGTATTTAGTTTCAAACTATATCTCTTCAAAATACTTACTGATTGCAAAGGAAAAAAGAAATGTAACTTTCTAGTGAAGAAACCTGGCAGTGACCAGGCTGCTTGATCACTTAAGATAACTTGATTAAGATAACCAAATATCACCAGTAATGGAATACATCAATATTATATGCTAACTAATAGGATGTAATAAGAAGTACATAGCATCTCTCTTGCACTATCCTATCCAAAATGCATAAAGTGGATAAAACCTTGGAGAAATACTGGACAATTCCACATTAAAGAACATTCTACAAAATCAATACCATATAATCTTTAAAAAAAAGTCAAGATTGTAAAAGTTAAGGAAAGACTAAGGAAATGTTTTTATCGAAGGAGGTAATAGAGACATAGCTACTGATTTCAAGTGACCATCCCAGATTGGATTCAGTTGTGATAATTACCTGGGACAATGGGCAAAATTGAATTTTGGGCAAAGGTTATGTGGGAGTTCTTTTTACTATTGCAATTTTTCAATACTTTTGAATGCTTTCCAAATAAAATTAACTTTCATAAGAATAAAAAAGCAAAGCCAACAAGTGTTTTTAATATGAAATGATAGAATATACATGAAAAACTTATTGAAGTTAGTCAAATATATAATAGTCTGAAGCCAGTGTACTCACAAGAAATGTGTGTAATTGGCTGGATCCATGGTCTCCATTGTTACATTCTTTTTTCTCTTGGCAAGTAATCAGATATTCATGTATCTTTGTTTTTACCTATTTATTTTTGAGATAGGATGTCACTCTGTCACTCAGGATGGAGTGCAGTGGTGTGACCACAGCTCACTGCAGCTTTGAACTCACTCCAGTACTTATGTGATCCACATACCTCAGTTTCCTGTCTGGGACCAAAAGCACATGCCACCATAATGGACTGATTTTTATATTGTTTTGGAAGAAGGAGGTTTCACATATTGCCTAGGCTTGTCTCAAACTCCTGGGTTCAAGCAATCTTTCCATCTTGGCCTCCCAAAGTGCTAGGATTACAGGCGTAAGACACCACACCCAGCCTTTTATTTTGAATAAAAGTTATTTCAGTCATTGTTTGACCTCCCAGTTGATTTAGATGTTACTCTTTCTATATGTCCACAGGATGCTCTGTATTAGCATAGGTTTATTAGCATGAATCACAGTCCTCTAAGCTAAAATATAAGTTCTGTGATGGTAGCAAGCTTGTTGTAAAAGACCACCATACCGTGGCAATGTATTTCAGAATGAAAGTTATACTATGCTTATATTGTGAATTACATACCATTTATCAATGTGTAAGCAATCCTTTGTTCTATGACATCTCTTTGTTCTTTAAAATGTTTGTATAGTGGCTGGTCATAGTGGCTTATGCCTGAAATCCAAATCCCAGCACTTTGGGACACCAGGGTGGACATACCTAAGTTCAGGAATTCAAGACTAGCCTGCTCAACATAGTGAAACCTAACCTCTACTAAAAATACAGAAATTAGCTGGGCATGCACCTATAATCCCAGCTACTGGGGAGGATGAGGCAGGAGAATCGCTTGAACCCAAAAGGCAGAAGTTGCAGTGCACCAAGATCACCACTGCACTCCAGTGACAAAGTGAGAATAAGTGTCAAAAAAAGGCTCTATAGAAATAATAATATAAAAATTGCATTGACATTTTTCACAATAGCAAATTTTAAGCATTTGATCTTTCACATAGCATATAATTGAATTTAGTTTTATTTTTTGCCTTGACAGAATGAATGTCTTAATTTGGAATGTTCCCACTTACTATTATAAATGATATACTTCTTTGTACTTTTCTTTGAAGCCATGCCTTCTCGCCATCTCCTTTACTTTTGTTATACTGATTATGTGTAATTTTATTTTGAATTCACTGCTATGTTAGAAACTGGATGCCACACTTAGATTTTCCAGCTATTGCTATTGAGGTTTCAAAATCATTTTTAAAACCATTAGTATTTTTTTCTAATTGTGAGTGAAGCTCGATTTCTAGGATAACCCATTTCTGATAGAAGACTCTGCCTCTGCCACCTTACTTCTCAGTTACTATCATAATGACAGTTAGATTGAAGAAGGTGGGAGTGGAATAGAGATCTTCAATAGAAGAGGTCTGCTGAAAGGCCAGCCTTACAATAAGAAGAAAAGAAAGAGCAGCCTGGGGATACTGCTGATATGATCCACCGTAGATTCAAGGACCTACATGGAAACTGGGTGGAAATTAATCAACTTGTGATGTTAGTGTGTTGACAATCGTGTAAGTATCATCCAGGGATTACACTTAGATAGGATATGATAGGGATGACTCTCACACACACAAAAAGGAAAATCAGTTTAGTTAATGATAGCCTGTGTTTCTTTCATTCAAACTGTATTTTTCTCAGTTTATTCTAACTTGAAATCACTATCAATTTCTGGTAGGCTTTGATATTAGACAATAACATGGTGTTCAAAAGAATAGACTCTGTAGCTACATTCAGTAGGTTCAAATCCCATCTCTGTTGCTCATTAGCTGTGCAATCTTGAGTGTTTTACTTAGCTTCCCTATTTCAATGTCTTTAGCTATAACAACATAGCCATAAAATATTTGAAAATATAAACTGAGTCAATATTTTTATGGCAATACTTGGTTGACATAGCTAGTATTCAATAAATGTTCATTGTTATTAAGATGTGTTTTGATAAGTGTTGAGATGTTTTCTTTTTCTTCTGTATCTTCATGGACTTCATGGATATTTAAAAGAAGAGAGAAATTGTCATTTTTCTGCTATCCAGAATCCATACTGAAACAGAATTTCTTGATCATCCATTTTAAATGATATTTTTTATAATATTCAGAATAACCTGAGCCCTTAACTACATCAACCTTGCACTGACAAAAATGATGTATATAGAAATCCCACCATCTGTGCCTATGTCACAACATCATCCTTTTTGGAATAAATCCACCACTTTTAATTAGCTCCACAGTAAATTCATGATTTTAGTCACTTCTGGATCCTCAAAGCTGGTTTATAGTTAAAAAAATTATTCCTAGTTTCCTAGTTGATTCCTTGTGGCATTTCCTTTTGTGGCTATTATAGAATAATTTCATTCTCCTTGACCTTGACACATTATTTCTTCAACTTCCAGAACAGCTAATCTCCAAAAGTTTTTTGAATAAACTCATTTTTTATGTTGGTGATTAAATTTATGTGTATTCTAAGTATCCTCATTTTTAGCAACATAATTTATTAAAATATTATATTATCTTTACTAAGTTTCTCCCATTTTTTAACAAACACAATTGTCTTTCCTATCCTAAAACACCTTCTGTTATCGTCTCATTTTTGAAGTTTGTAAGCTTCTCTAATTCTAACAGCCTTTTCTAAGTCATTAGACAAATTTAAACAAGTGATTTCTAAAGAAAAAATATTTTCATTTCCATATAGTATCTATTAACAGCTATGCTCTCTCTCACACTTTTTCCAAGAAAACCCCACCAAAACTAAACAAAAACTCCTATGATAAAATAAATTTTGGGGCATGGCAAGGTGGCTTACACCTGTAATCCCAGCACTTTGGGAGGTCAAAGCAGGCAGATTACGAGGTTAAGAGATCAAGACCATCCTGGCTAACACGGTGAAACTCCAGTTCTACTAAAAATATTAAGAATTAGCTGGGCGTGATGGCACACACCTATAGACCCAGCTACTTGGGAGGCTGAGGCAGGAGAATTGATTGAACTCAGGAGGCGGAGGTTGCAGTGAGCTGAGATCACACCACTGCACTCCAGCCTGGGTAACAGAGCAAGACTTCATCTAAAATAAAATTAAATTAAATAAATTGGGGGGCCAGGCATGGTGGCTCACTCCTGTAATCCCAGCACTTTGGGAGGCCGAGGCAGGCCAGTCACTTGAGGTCAGGAGTTTGAGACCAGCCTGGCTAACATGGTGAAACTCCATCTCTACTAAAAATACAAAAATTAGCCGGGCCTGGTGGTGGGCGCCTGTAATCCCAGCTACTCGGGAGGCTGAGTCAGTAGAATCCCCTGGACCTGGGAGGTAGATGTTGCAGTGAACAGAGATCATGCCACTGCACTACAGCCTGGGCAATAAAGTGAGACTGTCTCAAAAAAACTTTTTTTTGGAAGAAATGAATAAAATCATGTAAATTATATTTACAGAAAAAGAAGCATTTTAACAGGTTAATAAAAGTTGTTAATCTTCAAGAATTGTGTGTTTGTGTGTTTGAGTGTGTGTGGGGGGGAGGGGGTTTAAAGTTTAAACCTTGAACCCTAGTAAGAAAAAGCTAGGCTTCCAAACTTACTGGAAGGTTTAAATCCTCTCAGGACATCGAACATTACACCATTCTAGAAGCAGTATACCAGTGAACACATACTAACCATTTCCAGAATGCATGGAAAACAGATACATCAATATAAAACATGCATGTGTTAAACTATGGGTTGGAACTTCTAAAGTAATGTATCAAGTCAAATCTGATTAAACCTAAACTCGTTTTTTTTCTCAATGTTTCTGCTGAACTATTGCCATTAATGATACACATCATCTTCCCAGGCTTAAAATCTGAGAAAAACACTCAAAATAATATTTAATTCTCTTTCAGTGCTCCAATTTACCAAGTGAAACATAAAGATAACCAAAGAAAGGTGTTATCAATGAAAATGGAATTATGGAAATAGATATAGTTTACAGAAGAATGTAAAGAAGTTGGAAACTGATTGTATGTTGTGGGGGACAAAGGATATTAACAAAAATGACACAATAGAAAACAGTATCAAACTAGCTGCTTATTACATATATATGCAGGGTTTTTTCCCACATAATTCAGACATTAAAAGTGTTGTTAATAATAAGAGACTTTTACTAGTTTAAGAGTAAATGCTGTATATGCCACTGATTCACTGGTCTTAGTTTAATTTTGCCTATGGAAACATAATTTTTTAAATTCTAGTTACAAAGTTTGTCATAATTTAAAAAACACCAATGTATTTTATTGTGTAAACATACATTGCATTTTTTAAGGATTAAAAAAATTAAATTATTCCTTAAATTTTTTCCTAGATACTGGACAATCAATTATTTAAGATTTACATGCTTTGAATATATTGGTTCCAGAACTGCTATTATAGATTGGGGAGGCAATAAATGCTAAGTAGCATACAAAAGATATAAAAGAAGTTGTTATAGTTATTAACATCATGTCTGAAAATGACCATTTTAATTTTTAAAAAAAATTAGATAGTTGTATGATACAAGGAAATCAGATCACTAATTTAGATTTAATTTTATATTTAAAGGAAATTTGAGTATTTACATTCTCTTTTAAAGTAAATGCTATGTGTATCTGTCTCTGAACAGGTCTTTGCTTCAAACTTCCGGCAGACACTAGTTGGTAAAAACAGCAAAGGGACTACCTACTAATGGAATGTTCAATCTGGTTCTCCTGACTGTCAGAAGATTCTACTACCATTTTCTAAGTATCATATTCTTTTCTTCAATCGCTATGATTCAGAAACAACCTTAAAAGCTGATTTGGAAATACTGAAACACAGACAAAATAGGAAACACTGCCCTAAATCTGTCCTGGTTGACAGTATTACCATCTAAGTTCATCAGAATCTCCTCCCAAAATTTTGGGGTGAGATCAGACAAGCCTAGGGAAATGGCCAAATGTAGAATAGTAAAATGCTTTATCTTCTAGAATTCATCCAAATGAAAAGAAAATTTGACTTTCAGCTTCAATGTCCCTTTTTGTAAAGACTAGTGAACAATTTAAATAGCACACTGAATTCCAATTAGAATGTGTGTCTTATGAACGGAATGGTTTTTCTTTTCAAAGGTATTAATAATAAGGGTCATGAAGGAGGAGAATGTGCTTATTTTTTAACTCACTGTCAAATCTTTTCCCCAATTTTCTAGATTATGTTCCTTTTTTTTGATTGATGGACCTATTAAGTTTCTGGGAATAAATGCCAAACACACACATCAGACAGAGGTTGCTTTAGGCACACAAATTCAAGTTCTGATTAACACAGTAGGGTCACCAAACATCTAGTAAAGCCTGTGCCAATGTTTGTGTTTTCCTGCAATTAGATGAAAATCGAAGCCATGTGGGCACCAACAGGGAAAACAGCAGGTCTCAATGTGTGTTTGGCAGTGCACATTCTCCACTTCTCTTGTCCTCTTTTATTTTTGTGACAATGTAACCAAAGCTTTATTTTATTTTATTATTTGCGTTGTGATGGTGGTGGTAGTCTCAAACATTTTTCTCCCATTTTACTTATATTGTTTATCTATAATTCCCAGGTGGTTACAGAAAAGAAAATCAAGCTTCCCTCTGTAATAAGTCTACTTCCTTTATTATTTAAATACAGAAGACAATATAGCAGGTGCCTGAAAACCTGTGGGAAGACATTAAACAAAAGGCAATTGTAAAGAATTTTTGACTTTATGCTCTACCAAAGGTTTTTGCAGGAAATGAAAGCAATACAGGCACAACAAAACTATATAAGAAAAAAATATGTGCACATATACACACAAGTATCCATGCAAAATTTAATATTTAAAACACATAGTTATGGCAATAGGAATTAATAAGTTTTTAATTATTTAATAGAAAATGTATTATACTTCTTTTTCAACTAAATATTAAAATGTAAAGTCTAATGATGCCAACAATTGTGACTAATATAAATTCAAGCATACAAATCTTTATTACTTTTAAATTTTATTATTTTTAAATTTTTGCAGAGTTTCATTTAATGTTTTGTTTGTTTTACCTTTGGCTCTTATAAGAGAAGTTGAATATAAAGAAATAGTTGGCAGGGCATGGTGGCTCATGCCTCTAAGCCCACCACTTTGGGAAACCTAAGGGGATAGATCACTTGAGCTCAGGAGACCAGCCTGAGCAATACGGTGAAACCTAGTCTCTAGAAAACACACAAATATTAGTGGGTATGATGCTAACCAGGTAATCTTCCCACCTCTGCTACCTCAGGAGGCTGAGGTGGGAAGATTACCTGAGTTGGGGATGTCAAGGCTGCAATGAGCCGTGATTGTGCCACTGCACTAGAGCCTAAGTAACAGAATGAGACCCCATCTCAAAAAACAAAACAAAAGAACAAAAAAAGAAAAACTGTAAACTGTTAACTCCAGTCACCAATCTAATAGATGATCTTACTTCTCAAATAGTGCAAACTTTCACTTGACTAAATTTCTATAGCACTTTGTTCAATTTCTTTAATTTTTTCCCTATCTATATATTCCTTTATCTTGAAATGTAGATAACACTACTTTCTCAGATTTATGATTATGTGTATTGCGTGGAGGAAAATAAATATGAAATGAAATTAGTACGCCCAGTATTCTGTTCAGTGTACCATTGTGTAGACCAGCTATGCCAAGCACTCAAATGTTGTTTGTTTACAACTGATTTGCCATATTATCTGAAAACTCAGCATGTACTTTCGTGGTTTGCATTAGAAAGTTCTTACAGGACAGTGAGAATAACTATTTAATTTGGCTAGTTATTTTTATTAAACTCATAACAACATACAACAATAATAATAGCAGGTTTCAAAGCTGGGTTTAGATAAATGGCAACAAAAGAGACATTTTCCTTTTATATTCCAGTATCTCTCTGAGAATCATCACTGCGCCACATGTAAATAAAATGCGAAGTCCAATTTTCCCATGCTTCAGGAAATATATACTTCCATCCTTATTGCTTAAAAATGTAAGATCTTAAATGTTTATATATGTATTCTTTCATTTTCTTATTTTATATTTTTTGAGGCATCGTCTCACTATATTGCCAAGGCTGGATTTGAACTCCTAGACTCAGAAAATCTTCCCATCTCAGCTACCCAGTAGCTGGGCTACAGGTGTGGCCCACCATGCCCATCTAATCTTTAAACAAATTTAAAGTAAATTTTCCTAAAAACTATTACATTTTTAAATGAATAAAAATTATGCTACCCAATTACACAAATAAGTGGCACCCATAAAGTAATTTCTGTCATTTAAAAATAGTCAGGACATATAATATTTAATCTAATCAGTGCATTTTATGAATTGACACAATGAGGTTACAGAAGTTCAAAGAACATTTGGGAGGCCAAGGTGGGTGAATCACTTGAAGTCAGGAGTTTCAGACCAGCCTGGCTAACATGGTGAAACTCCAGCTCTACTAAAAATACAGAAACTAGCCAGACTTGGAGGTGCAGGCATAGTCCCAGCTACTGGAGAGGTTGAGGCAGGAGAACTGCTTGAACCTGTGAGGTGAAGGTTGCAGTGAGCCGAGACTGCGCCACTACACTCCAGTCTGGGCAACAGAGCAAGACCCCATCTCAAAAAACAAACAGAAAAACCAACCATGTCTGTGTGTTCTTTGAACTTGTCTTATATACTGTTTGGTGAGAATGCGAATTCATTCAGATATTTTAGAAAAGAGTATGAGGCTCCAAAAAAAAAAAAAAATACCAAACTGTATGATCCAGCAATCCCACTACTGGGTATATATCCAAAAGAAAGGAAATCAGCATGCTAAAGAGCTTACATGATCCTCCTATGTTTATTGGAATACTATTTGCAGTAGCCAAGAAATGGAAAAACCTATGTATCCTTCAATAAATGAACGGATAAAGCAAATGTAGGATATATACACCCAGTGAAGCACTATTCAGCTGTAAAAAATATATATAATCTTATCATTTGCAGCAATATGAATGGGCCTGAAGGACAGTATGTTAAGTGAGGTAAGCGAGGCACAGAATGTGTAATACTACGTTTTTCACTCATATGTGGGAGCTAAAAAAGTTGATCTCATAGAAGTAGAGAGTAGAATAGTGATTGCCAAACTGGAAAGGGTAGGTGGGAGAACAGGATAGGGAGTGGTTCATTAATGCATACAAAACTACAGTTACACAGGAGCAATAAGTTCTTGTGTTCTATAGCACAGCACAGTGACTATAGTTAACAATAACTTACTGTATATTTCAAAATAGCTAGAAAAGAGGATTTTGACTGTTTTCAACTTAAAGAAGTAACTGTTTGAGGTGATGATTTCTTCATTGAATTATCTTCATTTAATCATTGTACATTGTATACATGTATAAAAATACCATACTGTACCCCATAAATATATACTATTATCAGTAAAAAAATTTAAAATATAAAGATAGATGCACAAACACAAAATAAATGCAAATTAAAACCACAATGAGATATTACTTCACAACTACTAGGATGGCAAAAATAAAAATACAATGACAAATGTTAGCAAGGATATTGAGAACTTGGAACCCTCATACATTACTGGTGAGAATGTAAAATGATGCAGCTGCTGTGGAAAACAGTTTGGCTTTCCAAAAAAAGTTATACATAGTGTTACCATGTGATCCAGAAATTCCACTTATAGATATGTATTAAAGACAAATGAAAACGTGCCTGAGTTAAAACTTACACATGAATATTCATAGTCCTATTCACAATAACCAAAAAGTAGAAGAAATGGCCATTGATTGATAAATAATAATAAAAACTGTGGTATATATCCATTCAATGGGATGTTATTTGGTAATAATGAAGAATGAAGTAATGATACATGCTAAAATTGAATGAACATTGAAATCATGCTAAGTGAAAAGTCACAAAACATAAATTATAAAATTTCATTGATATAAAATGGCAAAGATAGGCAAATCAATACAGGCAAGAATTTGATTAGCGTTCCTTAGGGTTAGAAGTGGGAGAGAAAGGGGTGTAATAGCTAATGGTTTCTTTAACGGAAGATGAAAACATTCCATTATTAGATTATGATGATAATTTTACCACCTTGAAAACATACATGGCATTGTATACTTAAAATGGGTAATTTTATGGTATGTAAATTATATATCAATAAAGCCGTTTTTATAATCAAACCAACCAACCAACCAAACCAACAAAAAACTGTCCCTGGCTCATACAGAATCCAAGGATCTCTTCTTTGATCTCAAATACCCTTAAAAAAGGATTATCTTTTGTATTGCTTTCCATGTTATATTCTTTCCACTTTTAGATTATTTTACACATTTAAAAGTTTTTTTTTCCTATTTATCTTATCTGTGTCTGAGGAGCCATAACATTCTGAGTACTAGCCAGTGGATTAACATAGTTGAAGCTTCACCTTCCTTTCATATGATAGCCTTCAAATTGTCACCTTTCTCAAATCCCTACAGCAATCCCCCCAACTCCCACAGCACGGTAAGTCCTCTCACCAGAACAGCAGTTACTTCTGAATTAAGCCCTTTTTAAAAATTAACTATTCATTTGAAATCTGAACATAATTTTATAGAAGTATTAAATTGGATTATTGCTACTGTTGTTTTATGTATTAAACTTCAAGTAAACATGTTAGCTCTACGGGAATACTTCATTCAGAGATGAACATTTAACTGTGGATTAGATGACTGTACCCTCTTGAAAAGATTTTACATGAGCAGACTGAGAAACAATTTAGAGCAGAAAGCCCTTTTGTTTGGCCCTAATATCTTAAAATATTATTTTTCTAATCATTGTATTGTGTTTCTTTTACTTTGTAAAGGTCAGGTACCTGAATGAGAGCTAACATTGCTGATAAGATTGCTGATTAACTGTAAACCCATGTTGATGTTACACAAAAACTGGACTTTAAAGTGTTTAGAATATATACCACATTTTGTTCCCACTGGTACCAAGGAATCAGTCATAAATTATTCTCAATAAATTCCTTTCTGTGTGTTGCATTACCTTGGAATGTTGTTTGTAGCATCTCATTACTTATCATATTATATTTAATAAACTGTGAGATAAAATTTTAGATAATACTAAATGTTGTTTGTAGCATCTCATAACTTATATTTAATAAACTATAAGATAAAATTTTAGATAATATATTTTTAGATAAATAAATTTTTAGGTAATATATTTCTTTGCATAAAGCATAAAACAGAATTTATTATTTGCATTATATAGATTTGCATTTCAAATTATTTATCTGTCCTTAATATATTTTACTCATTATTCTAAAATATAATATTTGCACATAGCCAGTACAGAAATCTTGGGAGAATAACACTAAGGATTCTCAGTCTTGTGTCTTACATTCAATTTTTATTCTAAATTTATTTTATTAAATTTCCTTTCCTGCTCCATTGCCATCTAATTTGCATGACATATCAGAAAAAAACTTTAAACAATTATGTAATGCTATCTCTTCCATTAAGAAACAAAGAAACTCTATTTCGTGAAACATTGAACATTTCCATTTGGAAATTTGTGTTACCATGTTCTTTCAAGTTACAAGGGCAGGTAGTTTTACCCCATACATTTTTTAAAATAAGAAAGGGCCATCCGGAAATATTACAGAAGATGATTTCTTCCTGATAAGTTGTTTAGTCTTTATTTATTACTAGGCTAACATTATTGACATCTGATACTGGCCATTCCTCAGTTCAAAAGTGAAAAGCTGCTTAGAAAGCAAAGTGTCTCCTCCATTTTAATTCCCTAAAGAGTGTATTCCTTTGGGCAAAACAGTCATGTGGAGCACCTGTGGTGCAAGTGCTAAAGAAATATCAAGCAAAACCCCGCCACAGCTGTGCTGTAATCATTGAAGTGTGCCCAGTGCATAATGGCACATTAGGTAGGCATTGATCTCTGCCAGTTTATGAGGTCTCTTACAGAATTAGGCATACTTTTTCACTGAAGCTCATGGAGCAGAAATTGCTACTTCTAAGCTAATCCATTTTCAAATTACCAACCAATTGTGACTGATGACCTCACTACAAATCCGCTTATCTACCTCTCGCCACTCAACAAGCAAGGAAGAATAAATCATTATTTCCCCTGTTTTCAATTCTTTACAAAAGAAAACTCTTCTTGCCATTCTTAGTCACCTTCAATGCCACTGCAGCTGTGAAGATAAGCATGATAAATGTTAAATGCTGCCTAATTGTCAGTGCTTATTTGTAAGCAAAAGGAGAAGGTAGAATATTTACTTAATATGATACATGGTTTTACTAAGATTTAGTTAAAAATTTTCCGTTAAGCATTATAACTAATTTCATGTATTTATTAAAAATAATTTATTCAGAATTGAGTGATATTGAATGCTTGACTAAAAAAACAATTACCACCATTTCTTTGTGTAAACCCCGGGTCTAGTTTAATCACCTGAGTAGATAAAACTCAAAACATGTAAAAGAAGGGCTTTGATTCTGAAAATAGAAGCAATGCTCAATAGTTTAGTTAATTAAAGACAATACTGTGTAAAAATCTGTAGGAGATAGAAAATGTACAAATTAGAGTTGGCCAAAACCTATTCCTAATCTCTCCTCAACAAACTTTACTGTAACAGAAGGTAACATTGGTGACTTTATGGTCCACAAAACTTGATAGTTTCAAGAATGTGCAAAGAAAGAATGTAATGAAGTGATGCTGACTTGCATTTCTTTCTATTAGAATTATATTCTATTTTAAATTTCAAAGGCCTTGGGACATATTTTAAATCACTATTTTGGCATATATTTTATAGGTGATTTATGTTGTGAAAAACATAAATGTTCTCTGAACGTTTTTCATGTTGACCATGTACATGAGGCCTAAATGGTAAATATATTAATGTATGTGTAAAAAACTCATTTACATGTTTATTGCATTACATTATATAGAAGTAGGAATTTAAAAACAGTTCTAGCAAAATTGTTGAATTTCTGTTTACAAATTCACTGGACAAAGCACTTGTTATAAAATCTTAGTCTTTGCCGGGTGATGGATGAGGAAGAAAAATAATTATTTCCATGTCCATACTTAAAGCACATTTAAAAAAATATTTCTAACTTGAACATAATCAAAATTCAAAAATCTGGACCAATCATTGCTGTGATGCCACAGCCTAGCTGTTTTATCCAAATCCTATGCAACGGACTGACAAAATTATCTATTCAGAGCCAGTTAGCAACACTTCGCTTTTTTGAAAGAATAGCTTCTCAGTGGAATTGGAATTGCTTTTTTATATTTACCTTTTGATTGATGTAACTATGTCAGTTTCTTTCCAAATATTAACCAATAATTTTTTTTTATATTGTAGAATAGGGACAGTCATTTGTAAAGCAAGACAATATTATCGACTCCAACCTACCTACTAATACACATGAGGAAAGGTACCAAATTAACTTACGGATGCAAAAATATAACAATTATATATTTTGGTTAAAAACATTAATTTTTAAAATAACATTAAATTTTTAATTATCTATGGAGTAGATGGGAACAATTCACAGTTCCATAAATTAGAAACATTAGTAATACAAAAGTATTTCAAGTCCATTCCTCTCATTATTTTACAGCATTTCTTTATGTTTTTGTTATAATTAATATTTTCAAGTGAAATCATCATGGGTATACCTAAATTAGTCAATATACAAGAATCTGTGTAAGTGGAAAAATTAACAATAATCCATATAGTAACTTCATTTCTTCTGCTGCAAGTTTCCAACTTAACAACAGGCTTTTCCATATCCTTCCTCACATAGGCGAAAATATGCATAACTCTATATCATACATAATGAGTTTTATGTTATTTGTTTAAAAAACAAATAATAACAAATAAATACAGTGTCATAATAAAAACATTGTTTAGTAAAAATGGCCTTTTCAAAAAGCATGTCAAAAAAAAGTCTCCAGTCAAATGTACAGATATGACCTACACTTTTAATCAAGTTAAAATATTCATTAATACGGATCAAAACCACAACACTTAAATTTTCCCTAATGATGAACATTTTGAATGTTCTTGGAGGGTTTTTACTTCTCTCCTTGTTTATTTATCTTGCTAGTTATTATTTTATTAAGATTATACAGGTTTATTTTAGTAGATGTTCCTTTTCATTAATTAATAGCAATTTCGGATTTTTACAAGCCATGAGTGTGCCCACTTCCTGACACCCTAGGAAACACTGACTGGCTTCCTCACTTTTAATTTTCACTGATCTGAAGGAAGGAAAACAGTATCTCATTACTGCTGCAGTTGGCAGTTTCCTACTAGTAAGCTTTGGAACTTTTCACATGTTTGCTGCATATTTTAGCCTGGTTTGGAATAATGCCTTATTTATATGATTTGGCCATTTTTATATTAGGCTATTTGTCCATATTTAGCACCATAATACAATAAATTAAGTTCCTATATTCTTCTCATGAGAGTTATAGGAAGGCTAAATGAAGACGGAGAAGTGGGCACTCTGCCATATTAGCACTTAACATATTTCACGAAAATTTTACTATATTGCTTTCATGATGGCAATTTTTTTGATTGTCAGGCATTTATTTTTACTCCTCGTTTACTCCAATAATTTATAATAATACCTGTAATACTCTATATATTCAGAAAATAAAGGTTGAACAGTTAAAATTGTGAGACTACATCTTCAATCAAACTGTCAGATACTTCAATCAAGCTGCCTGCCAGTGAAGGAATCACATCTCCTACGTATGTGTCCCCCCCAACAGAAAACTGTTCAGAAAATACTTTTGGTTGCTCATTCTTGAAATCCTTCTCCTAAACTTCCCAATCTCTCCCTGGAGATAACAATAGGTCAGCTTCAAGTTTAAATCTATGAGTGGAGACTGCTTCAGGTTCTTCTCTCCTGCTGCTCTCCATAGAACCTTTATATAGTAAAAAGTTTTTAATGCTAATTTTTCTTAGTTTCCTTACTTTCAGTATTATGTTCATTCCATTCAAACCTGGCAATTGAAGACTGTGTGGAATTTCAACTAACACATCTCAGATGTGCATGATCTCAGCCTGTGGGATATAAAAGGATTTGATTTAGAAGGCACCTCTGTCCAACTTTGTAGTCTAGACTAACAATTGGTCTAGAATATTTCTATAAGACAATGGTCTCTTGGTTTAAAATAGACATTAATCAAAATGCTGACAGTATCATTTTGTGGTTAAATGAGTGACATTAGGTTCATTATTTTTTTGGATATCCTTGCATTAAGTCAACCAGGCTGTAAAGGTAAAGATTTCCATCATTCACAAAATGTGAATGTTGCAATTTATCTTTTGCTTGGGGCAAAATTTTTCAAAGGAATACATTTTTAAATTTGGAAAATACCTGAAATGAAATCCACATGTTTGCAGTCAGGAAACTATCTTTGTAGGTCTCAAAATTAGGTTTCCATAACTAGGCATTCTATTGACTGTGTGATTTGAGACAAATCATCTTGCGTTTCTTTTCTCAATTCTTTTTTCCTTATGCTTAAATTATGCGGCACAATCAATAAAACTATTCTAAGTCTAATTTTGCTTTCTTTGGTAAAACAAACCAACTAATAAGTTAAGAAATTTCTAAGTATGCCCTCTGATATTCAAGCCAAAGTTTAAACAATAATTTTTTTCAACTACATTTTGTATGTCTTCTCGGTGCACTCTCAGTTATGTTTTCATTATGATTCTGAAAACAAATAAACCAGTGTATTGAGGGTAATGATTGTAAAAGCTTTTGCTAACACATTATAATATCTGGATTTGATGACTCAAGGTATATCTATACATGCACAAGTTAAAGCCACCTTTAAATACGCTACTCATATTGTGTTAGAAGCAGCAAGAAATCATGAAAATAATTCAGCAAAACATATCATGTTTAGACTTAAACTTATCTAATCAAACAATTAAGTTACTAATTGAACAACTACAAGAGAATAAAACAGTACATAGAAAGAGAATTAAAATTCCCGACTTAAGAGAAAATATAATTTATAGAAGATCTGTCTTAAGAAACAACTTATAAGTGTGATGAATACTGTAAAATATGAAGGGCTTTGTTTTTTGTGGTAGTGCTACTTAGCTAAGAAATGGAGGTTTGTATACAGTTAGCTATTTAGAGGATGAGATTAAAATTAGGCATTTTAACATATCAAGTATTTGATGTGGTTCATCAAAATGGCCACTTCAACATGTGTACCCTCTTTTTCATCATAAACTTGAGCAACATACTCATCTACTAGTTTATAAATTACATGAGATTCATGGTAAGAGATGGAAGGATGTTTGTTTTACATATTATCCAGCAGTAAAAATTTCTCATTCCATCAGGTCTCACTGTCTTCTTGGATGAATCTGTAGCAGAGTGGTAAGCTATATAGCAAGTTAGAGCAGTGTTGCTCAGGGGCTTCTTTACTACTTAAAAAAGAAATTTGGGATGTTCTTTAAATTTATTATAAAACTGCAATTGATTTTTTCTAATGGCATAGACAACCAGATTCTAGATACCCTGAAACATTTTTATGATTATATATGCTTTTATTTTACTCATCTTTGTACCTCCATACTCTTTATTGTAGCTTTTAAATCAATATCCAAGGGAAATTATGTATCGTGAGTAGCAAATTCTACAAGATGTTAGGAAAACAACATTTATAAAATGCCATCATTTTATAAAAAATATTTTTACTGTAAAATTCCAATCAAGATGTCACACGTTGACAAAATGATAATATATTTAAAGGTTGAAAACCACTTCAATTATGTCAATTTTGTCAAAGTATTCAGTAAGATGGCTTTCTAAAAACAGTTTGATATTCTTTTTTAGATTTTTTTTTTTGAGCTGGAGTTTCACTCTTGTTGCCCAGTCTGGAATACAATGGTGCCATCTCAACTCACTGGAACCTGCCTCAGCCTTTCAAGTATCTGGGATTCCAGGAATGAACCACCATGCCCAGCTCATTTTGTAGTTTTAGGAAAGACAGGGTTTCACCAGGTTGATCAGGCTGGTCTCAAACTCCTGACTTCAGATGATCCACCCACTCCGGCCTCCCAAAGTCCTGGGATTACAGGCATGAGCTCCTGAGCCCAGCCAAAATTTTTAATCATGCTCGGTAAAGCACCACATAAAATACACACTGTTAATTTTATCTTAACTTTTCTGCTCTTCTGATTTCAAAAATAATTCCACAGTTTGATCTTAATTTTGTTGACTTCATAATTTTAGAATCCAAACAGAATTGTCCTTAACAAAGAAAGCTCAAAGGAACTTGCAAACACACATTTAGAATAAAATGAGATAAAATTCTGTAAAACTTTGAGGGTCTACTTTTCAACTTTTGTAATATAGATGAAAATAAATTGTTCCATAATTCCAATCAAAATAACTAATCTACATAGATCTACGTACAATGATCTACAGATCTCACTATTGTTAAAAGCCTCCTGCTCTATAATTATTTCTTCATCTTTGTTATTATAAGTTCTGGCTGTTGGATACATTTCCACTAAGGAAAAGGGAGTGGGACAGTTTTCATAGCAACTGTCTCAGACCTCAGGCAAATTCCCAATGACTGTGGGTAGCACTTCTAGACACAAATTGTTGCAAAGTCCACTTGTGGCTCAACAGGGATATCGTTTTGATGAAACCCAGATGAGCTGCACTGTATTTCAGTCTATACTCCCACTTCAGCTCTAGTCAATTACCTATGGTAATAGGAGAACAGAAATAACATGAGTAATGAAATCTGCAGATAATCCCAAAGCATCATTTTAGCTAATAATTCCCAATCTCTCTTTTATTAAACCTCTTACTAAAACTTCTTAGCATGTATTAAAATGAACAGATGTGAATCTTTGTCTTTTCCTGTGGTATAGACACCAGTAAGTTATAAAATGATCCTAAAAATATGGCCACAAAGGAGGGAGAACTGATTATCACTGGTATTGTAGATATTTATTTTTGAGAACCTCAGAAAAGTATTTCTTCTGCCTATCAAACCTATGAAAACACATTGCCATCATTCATAATAATTCTTGAGTTAAATAAACCTATGCAAAATAATGTAATTATTTATTAAAACATAATATGAATTCTAATTAAACCAGACAGATTAATCACAAAAGTCAATCTCCTCTCCCTTTCTTAACCCCAGGAAAGGCATAGCAGAGAATTAAAACAAACAAATATATTCATCCATTAAGACCAGGGGAATTATAAAAGTGACCACAACAATATAAGATTTCAAGGAATTGGGGGAATGATGAATTCACATAAAGTTTATTGATGTAGCAAATGGGAGTTAAAGACTTCTCAGGATAAGCAAGCACATTCACTCTAAGGAAACTGGGAGATAATCAGTACTAATGGCATACTCTACCAGAAGAAGAGATGAAGAGGCAACATTTTCCCATACCTTCTTCCAAAAATGTCAACAATCAGCAGATGTTTTTCCTTTGCCAACTACTGAAGAAACTAAAAGCACTGGAGATCTTTCTACATATTATCTGTGATGGTTAATATTGAGTGTCAACTTGATTGGATTAAGGAATGAAAACTACTGTTCCTGAGTGTGTCTGTTCCTGAGTGTGAGGGTGTTGTCAAAGGAGACTAACATTTGAGTCAGTGGACTGGGAGAGGCAGACTCACCCTCAACCTGGGTGGGCACCATCCAATAAGCTGCCAGCACAGCTAGAATAAAGCAGGCAGAGGACGATGGAAGAGCAGACTTGCCAAGTCTTCCAACCTTCTAATCCATCTAATGGGCTAGATGGTTCCTGCCCTCGAACATCAGACTCCAAGTTCTTCAGCTTTTGGACTCTTGGACTTACACCAATGGCTTGCCAGGGGCTCTTGGGCCTTTGACATAGATTGAAGGCTGCACTGCTGGCTTCCCTACTTCTGAGGTTTTGGAACTCAAACTGATCTACCACTGGCTTCCTTGCTCCTTAACTTGCAGAACTTGCAGATGGCCTATTGTCGGACTTTACCTTGTGACCCTGTGAGTCAATTCTTTGAAATAAACTTCGTTTCATTCATATATATATATGAATATATATAGAGAATATATATTCTCTCTCTCTCTCTCTCTCTCTAGAGAGAACAGAAATAACATGAATAATGAAATCTGCAGATAATCCCAAAGCATCATTTTAGCCAATAATTCCCAATCTCTCCTATATTAAACCTCTTACATATATATAAGAAAGTATCTATATATCCTAATAGTTCTGTCCTTCTAAAGAACCCTGACTAATCACATTTGGTAGTCCAGAGTAAAATGACTGACATATTAATTGGTCAATATAAGCAGTAGTCTGATAATTTATAAAACACCCTCTAACCTCTTCCATATCCAGTCTAATCCCCATCCAACACAGCACTTTCAAAAATGGCTTGATTTCTCACTTATAAATACTAGTGGACAGCTTAGAATTACCTGACCATGAGGAAAGCCGATAACATAAATAATGAACAAAATCCTCCAAAATCTCCAATATAAAGAGCTTAGAGGAAATAATGAGGAACATGAAAAATGTCAAGTCACAATTATAACTGATATTCTCTACTAGTAAGAAAATATATGTAATATATTAAAAACAATAAAGCAAGCAAACTAATAAGACTATAAGAAACTTACAGCTGGGTGCCATGCCTCATGCTTATAATCCCAGAACTCTGGGAGGCCAAGATGGGTGGATCACCTGAGGCCAGGAGTTTAAGACCAGCCTGGCCAACATGGTGAAACACCATTTCTACTAAAAATAAAAAAAAAATTAGCGAGGTGTGGTAGTGGGTGCCTGTAGTCCCAGCTACCCGGCAGGCTGAGGCAGGAGAATTGCTTGAACCAGGGAGGTGGAGGTTGCAATGAGCCAATAGCAAGCCATTGCACTCCAGCCTGAGTGACAAGAGTAAGACTCCTTTAGACACACACACATACACACACACACACACACAAAACAATGTAGGAATGAAATAAAAACTTCAGTAGAAGAGTTGGAAGATGATGTGAAGAAAAATTTTCATAAAGGAGAACATAAAATAGAAAAAATATAAATAGCTTCTGCACGGCAAAAGAAACAGTCCTTAGAGTGAATCGGCAACCAACAGAATGGGAAAAAATGTTTGCAGTTTACCCAACTGACAAAGGGCTGATATCCAGAATGTACAAAGAACTCAAACGGATTTACAGGAAGAAAACAAACAAGCCCATTCAAAATTGGGCAAAGGATATGAACAGACACTTTACAAAAGAAGACATACATGAGGCCAACAAACATATGAAAAAATGCTCATCATCACTGGTCATTAGAGAAATGCAAATCAAAACTACATTGAGATACCATCTCACACCAGTTAGAATGGCAATCATTAAAAAATCTAAAGACAACAGATGCTGGAGAGGATGTGGAGAAATAGGAACACTTTTATACTGCTGGTGGGAGTGTAAATTAGTTCAACCATTGTGGAAGACAGTGTGGCAATTCCTCAAGGCCTTAGAAATAGAAATTCCATTTGACCCCACAATTCCATTACTGGGTATATATCCAAAGGACTATAAATCGTTCTACCATAAGGACACACGCACACGAATGTTCATTGCAGCACTGTCTACAATAGCAAAGACCTGGAATCAACCCAAATGCCCATCGATGATAGACTGGACTGGGAAAATATGGCACATATACACCATGGAATATTATGCAGCAATCAAAAACGATGAGTTCATGTCCTTTGTAGGGACATGGATGAACCTGGAGAACATCATTCTCAGCAAACTGACACAAGAACAGAAAATGAAACACCGCATGTTCTCACTCATAGGCGGGTGTTGAACAATGAGAATATATGGACACAGAGAGGGGAGCACTACATACTGGGGTCTGTTGGAGAAAATAGGGGAGGGACAGCGGGGGGTGGGAAGTTGGGGAGAGATAGCATGGGGAGAAATGCCAGATATGGGTGAAAGGGGGGAAGGCAGCAAATCACACTGCCATGTGTGTACCTATGCAACTATCTTGCATGTTCTTCACATGTACCCCAAAACCTAAAATGCAATAAAAAAAGAAGGGGAAAAAGAAAAGAAAAAAATATAAATAAAACTAGTGGATCAATTAAAGAAGTCAAATATCATTTTTAGGATTAAGACTAGAAGGAAGAATTTATATGCATATATTTCATATATATATACATTTTATACATATATATATATACATTTTGATATAAATAGAAAATTTCCCATAACTGAAGGGAATGAGTTTTCAGGTAGAAAAGGTCTTCTTAATGCTTAGTATAATGAAAACAAAGTAAAGCAAATCCCAAAAGGCATAACATAATTACACTTGAAAATATCAGTGATAAAATTAGAATCCTAAAAGCTTTTCATTTTGGTATGGGGTACATGTTACATAAAAACAGAAATCAGAATATATTAAATGTTCAACAGCAGTACTACAGATATGGCTTAAAATGAAGACACAAATAATAAGCATGAGAATGCTGGAATTACTATATGAATGTCAGCCAAAATCATAGAATGGTAGAAAATATTCACACAACACACACACACACACACACACACACACACACACACACACACACATATATCAGAGGATTTGTCTTCATATTGCATAGTGTTCCTATAATTCAATAATAAGGCCAAAAAGCCAATGAAAAAGATGAGCAAAAGGTTTGAATAGGTACTTAAAGAAGATATACAGATGGTAAATACATAAATTAAAATATGCTCAATATTATCAGTTATCAGACATACAAATTAAAGATGCATTTAGATACCACTACATACACATTAAAATGGCTAAAATGTAAAAAGACTCATAACATGAAGTTTTGCTAGGATGTAGAGCAGGGGTCAGCATATTTTTTGTTTAAAGGGCCAAATAGTAAATATTTGATGCTCTGAAGGCTATAAGGTCTCTTTCACAATTACTCAATTCTGCCTTTGTAGTATGAAAGCAGCTCATTCATAAGCAAGTGTGCCTGTGTTCCCATATACTTCTATTTACAAATAGACCCAGATTTGGCTTAAGAACTAGTTTGCAGAGCCCTGATGCCGAGCAACAGGAACTCTCATATGCTGCTCAGGGAAATGTCAAATGGTACAACCGTTTTGGAACACTGTCATTTCTTTAAAGTTAAACATATACCTACCAAATAACCCTGATTTTCCAATCCACATGTTTTTCCAAATGAAATGAAAACACATATTCCTACAAAGACTTGTATACAAATACTCACAGGAAAGCAATTCACAAAGGACAAAAGATGGAAACAACTATATATCTAGTGAATGAATAACCAAATGTAGTATATCCATATATTATATTTATTCAATGGACTGCCACTCAGCAATAAAAAAAAGAAATCAACTAATAATACACATAAGTCATAGATAAATCTCTATTTTGCTAAGTGAAAAAGTATACACTTACCTCTATATACTTATTTATAATATATTATAATATATACAAATTAATGCATAGCATCAAAAAAGGAAAGAGTTATGACGAATTTTTCCTGGGTGATAAAAATACTCTATGTCTTGCTTCTGGTAAGGGTTTAAAGGATATGCACTTCATTAAAATCATGAAACCTGAGCCCTTTAAAATAGATGAGGTTTGCTTCCTCTAAATTATTTCTCAATAAAGTTAGTTTAAAAATAATATATATGTAGAGATGCCTCTGCCAAAACATTTTTACATAGCTCATGGAGTTTTATGCATAGTGTTTTGTCTTTCATACATATATCAACAAATATTTAGCCAGCCATAAAATCTCCTTCCCCAAACACAGTGGTTCTCTCAAGTGGTATATTATAAGTGTATTTTTTAAATTACCCAATCATTTTTGCTCCATTAAGTTTACTCATTGATAGACATTTCTTGGTAGAACAGGGGTCACACATTTATTTTGTTCAAAAAAACGTAAGTTGCTGTTCATGAAAATAATAATAAATAATGGAAATAATAAAAACTATAAAAAAGATTCTCAAAATAAATGAAAAAGAAAGTTCAGTAAAAGGAATATCTTGAATGCCAGATCTTACTACATAAGGGAAACAAATCTAGAATTAGAGTTAGGTTTTGGGGTTCTTGGTTTCTGTAATTTGTATTCATCTTGGCCCCAATTTCTTAAACACTGAGCTGATTTTTCTAAGTTCCTCCTGGCTCAGAAATTTTGTAGACCTAAAAGCATTTAATGCAGATTATCAAAGAGAAAGAAAAATAGAAGAACAGTTGAAGAAAGAATAAATAATTAGCCAGCAAAATAAATAAATAAACGGCTCTATCTGAATTTGAAGTTGGACTTGTGCAAACAAGCAACGAAGATTTTCAAAGAGGTAGGTGACATTCCACACCTACTCATAACCATTCCAATCTCCACCCTCAATGGGTGCAGAGGAGGTTAGGCATGTATGCTAGATTCTCTCAGGGGCAGAGCCAAGTCTCTAAGCACTCTTTATGACTCTGTGGCATTAACATTTGAGTCAGGCCATGAGGTAAGAGCTTGAGACTTGACCGGGTCACCAAAGTTGCTTGTAGTAAAAATGTGAACTCAGCTGCAGCATAATTTTCTTAGTATTGCTAAGCCATCTCTTCCTTTAAAAAATGTCTAGGAATTTTTTAATTAAGAAAATATGTTCGGGCCGAGCGCGGTGGCTCAAGCCTGTAATCCCAGCACTTTGGGAGGCCGAGGCGGGTGGATCACGAGGTCAAGGGATCAAGACCATCCTGGTCAACATGGTGAAACCCTGTCTCTACAAAAAAAAAAAAAAAAAAAAAAAAATACAAAAAATTAGCTGGGCATGGTGGTGCATGCCTGTAATCCCAGCTACTAAGGAGGCTGAGGAGGCAGGAGAATTGCCTGAACCCAGGAGGCGGAGGTTGCGGTGAGCCGAGAATCGCGCCATTGCACTCCAGCCTGGGTAACAAGAGTGAAACTCCGTCTCAAAAAAAAAAAAAGAAAATATGTTCTAGTTCCTCCAATCATCTTGTAAGTGGTTAGAAAACAGACTGAGATATAAATATGTATACGCTAAGACAACTTATTTGAAAATCAAAATTAAGTAACAATTAGTCACAGCTAAAATAATAGGCGAACATAGTGACTGTTCTTCATTAAAAAAAATAAATGTTTTAGTTTGTTAAATACAGATGGTACCTCACATGACACTGCTTCAATTTAAAAATTTTTCAACTTCACAATGATGCATGAGCGATACACAATCAATAAAAACTGTACTTGGAATACCCATACAACTATCCTGTTCTTCACATTTAGTACACTATTCAATAAATTACATGAGATAGTCAACATTTTATTATAAAATTGCTTTGTGTTAGATAATTTTGTGTGACTTTAGGCTAATATAAATACCTGAGCACATTTAAGGTAGTTTAGGCTGAGCTACCATTTTTGGTAGGTTAGTTGTATTAAATGCGCTTTCAACTTACTTTATTTTCAATTATGTGTGGGTTTATAAGAACATAATCTCATTGTATGTTTGGAAGCATCTGTACTAATATTCCTTAGATAATTTTAATGTTTTTAATGGTTTTGTTTTAACTAAATTCACCAGCAACATTTCTATACCAAAAGGTTCTTATTCTTTCTTTCACTCACTCACTCAAGTGATATTGTCTGTCCATTTAAACTGGTGGTTGGAGGCAGGCATAAGGAAGAAAAAAATAGGGGTTCATAAAGCTTTCAAAAGAAGCTACTCATGGATGAAGGTGTTTAAAAACCATAAATATGGGCAAAAATGCTTTAATGTACAAAATAGATACACTTCTGAAAAATGCGTGAAGTAAACATTCAATTATATAATGTATTAAAGCAGAAAGCTCCAAAGTGTAGTGAGAGAAGGCACAGAATCGGAAGTCATGTTCTAGTTTCTAATCCTGGCTCTGCTTCATTAGTCTCATCCAAGTCACTTCCTCTTTCTGTACCTGTTTCCTCATCCAAAATATAAGGGCAATTTTCTATCTGCTCCAAGTACTGCACCAGATTATGAAGATCAATCAATAATACAATTTGTGAAAAGTGTTATAATAAATAATTACTTGCCAAATAAAGAATGCTTGTCAATAAAAGAAGAAACATATTTTTCACTTCAAATAGCTTACAATCCTGAAAGGAAAAATAAGACTTATACTCAACCATTAAAAATATAGAATGCTTTTACAAATAAGATGAATGTAGTTTCAAAACTAATCATAGCAAAGAAAAACTATTTCAAATTTCAATTGGTAAAATATTTTAACATATATAGATAAGTTTAAACCAATAAAATTAAGTATTGCTGACACTAATATATCAATGAGAAAATGAAATAAAGTAGAGTAATTTTCTCAAAGTCAAACAGTGATACAGCTTGGAATTCCAGTACTATCTGGGTCTGTAGAGCAATTTTAGACGAGGCCATCTCCCCACAAACCAGATCAAACTTATTCAATGATCATATAAAAATGAAGGCATCTAAACTTGAATGAAATATAAATTATATACTACTGTTGATCTTTGCGTTCTGGTTTTTATCTATTTCCCTGTTATCCACATATTTTCGATTTTACTTTTTGCTAATGTGAAATTTTATTTACTTTCTACTTTTTAAATAAATGCTTGAAATCTTTATTATAAGATTGCTAGTAAGGCATTTGTATATATTTAATCTAGAATTTGTTTAGAATCAAATATATATAAAGCCATGTTGAGGGAATAGTCAACAATGGCAGAACTATTCTCAGATTTGGAAGATGAAATAAATGTATTATAGATCCTGATATGTAGGCATTGCTTAGGCAAATAAGTTATTTGCTGATAGAATTACACAAGAAAAATACATCGTCTATGCTTTTAAATAATTATTTATATAAGCTATTTCAAAACTCACTTGATATGTTAACCATTCTTTTTCAGGTTGCTTCCATTACAAAAAAAAAAAAAAAAAAGCAAAAAGAAATAGACAAAATGAAGGTCTAACAGCCCCCAATTTGAGATGACCAGATATTTTCCAACCAATTGATATTTATGTATCTCAGCTTGTATGTGTTACCCAAAACTTAGAATTATAAATTAAGTCCTGCAAATAGTTCTATCTGATATAATATCTGGAAGTAAAATTTCATCAGATTTTAGTCATATTTGCTAAATATTTTATAAACATTTATTTGTTGACTTCTATCCACTATCCTGTTTCAATTCAATATGTGTATTGTTATTTGCATTGAGTGATTTAAGACTCATTCATATGAGCCCTTAATGTTTTTATAAGTTAATTTTTAAGAACTGGCTTGATTCCAAATAAACATGAAAAGACAGTGGTGGCAATGACAGTGACACCAGATCTATGTATAACTTTGGCCTTTATAAATTTGAAACAGATTTTAATTAGTACCTTGAAACTTCACCTGCTGAATCTTGCCTCCTTTACTAGTGAACTTGGAAGTAATTGTAACTGGAGGAGCAGAAGCTTATTATTTGCCAAAAAAGGAAGCAAATGTTTAGTCTTTGTGTGTATGATTCACTCATGAAAAACAATCACCAGAAAATTATTATTGCGGAAGGCTGAAAATTATTCTAGGCAAATAATGAATATATATATATATATACATATATACACACACACACACACACACACACACATAAATATATATATATGTGTTTATATGTATGTATAAATGTATATGTATGTATTAGAGAAGTGGCACTACAAGTCATTTTTTAAAGTTTTAGTGCTCTATCAATTCTAAAGATATGATGTGTATTTCCCATAAAAGAATCAAACATCCTTACCAACACAATTTCAACATACATCTTAAATCAGTAAATTTTTGCCTTATATGATAAATGTTTCTGTGTATGTAAAAGATGTTTCCACATATAGCATTATATATTTTTTCATAATTTTTAAATTTTTATTGGTATGAATATGAATAACTATGAGAAAAATGTATTTGTTCACATTTAAATGGGAATAATCACCCAGTTAAATCAAAAGAGAACCAATAAAATTGTGAAGTCTTCAGATTTACTATAGTAAAAATCAAAACAAAATTGACAAATGAATTTTATTCTACTCATAGGTCCATAAGAAAAAAGAAACATACTTAAATTGAGGGTTATTTTGTCTTAACAGTCCCAAACACTATAGATCTTCAAGAATATGTTTTCATTTCTTTGTTTATTGTAGCCATTCTTCTTAATAGCAACACACATAACCATGGTGGAATGGTAAGCTTAACCTTGCCAAATTTTCCTTCTACTTCATACAATGAAATGAATGCTGAGAAACATTTATGGTTGAAAAGTGTTAAAATAAGTAATACAGTATGTATACATTCAGATTTCCTGACTATATTTTGCCTTATAGGTGGTATTTCAATCTCACATGTGAGGTCGAAATTAAGATGGCATAACACATTATACACAGACTTCTCCACCCTGAGTGTGACACCCAGCCTTTGAGTGGATTCTTGATGACAGTAATCATATGGGGGCCAAGAAATATAAAAAGGGCAGGTTAGCTAAAGGATTTTTGTGGACAGCAATATGCTCAAATTTCAGCTTTCTCTTCTCTGTGGCTCCTGGGGAACATCACAAACCCAGTGAAATTCCCAAGTAAGAAGAATTTTTTTTAAAAACCAAAATGGTAGCAACCCACCTCTTGACATTTTGAATTGCAATTCCTACAAACTGATTTATGTTTTAAATGTTGGAGCCCTCTCATTTACCCAAATAATTCTACAGAAGACTATATAAACAAAAAAAGAAAGTGCTCTTTATTTTAAAAAATTATCTTACCAATTATATGCCACAGAAGTACAGTAGTATCTCTAAATTTTTATTAAACTTATTAATAGGCAAATATGTGTAAGTCTAATTATCTTACCTTCTTCCAGGAAAAATTCTTAATTCCTGAGGTACAATGTATTCGGTCCAACTTGTTATTGTAAGTACTTGGACACTTTAAATATCCTATAAAAATAAATGAGTTTATTCTTAAAATTCAATATAAAACAAATAATTAGCAATCAGTTAATATATGCTCCAATTAAATAAAAGTCAGTTTAAATTTCTTCAAACAACCTCTATATCGTGTGTGGGATAATGTATGAAGGTAAAGGAATTATGGAAGGCAAGTACTGAATCTGACAAACATTTTACTCTGGCTCATCCAAACAAAGGATAATTTGTAATTACTAATCGGATTTGAGGTACTTTGAAATATTTCATTATCTAGGCTCTGACTACTATAGAATAACTGATTTATTTGAGAATTAGGTGAAACACTAACACATTCTATTGATTCGCCCATAATACTATGATGTCATTAACATTTTTCACTGCTGATGATGAAAGGCTCACACTGACAACCCAGCTAAGCAGTAATTTCATGGCACTGTTAGCAAATAACTGGATTTCACTTAGCTTCTCCTTTTTTTCTGAATAAAAGAAATGTACCAAATATTTAAAGTACACAGAAATTTTAAATAAATAAATTTTTCAAACATTAAATTTAAAAAGTGCTTTGGAAAATTTCATTAAACTAAAATAGGTGCTATGTAACATTAACTGTACACATTTCATATTTGAATAAATAATATAAACAATTTAGAAAACAAAATAAAGACAATTCAAAGGTGAGCCAATGTATTAATATTTTGCCTTTGGAAAAAAATTTATAATTTGGTCAAAACAAAAAAGTATGCAACGGAGATTCATTAGCTAATTTATTAACCTTACTAAACATTTTAATCTTATTAAACACCGATAAAAGGATATAGGTTCTAAAGTAGTATTTTTTCCAATCCTTTTTTAACCATACTATTTCATGAAATATAGAATATTTCTATATTATCATATATTTAAAAAATAGAATATATTATCCTACATGTATTTTTCAGCAGACATTTATTGGATCACTTGCTGTGTGATAGAATTAGATAAAATTTAGTGAGTTGATTTAAGCAAAGAATTTATGCTAGGTGTATAGGTAAGTTATCAGTTAATGGTACCCAAAATGTATATACAGGCATTTAAAACTCAAATGTAGATACCATACCAGACAGCCCTTGGAAACATGCATCATGAGATGGTAAAATTATTTGAAGGTAGTGATTAGAAGGAAAACAAGTTCTTTGTGGGAGAGAAGTCAATCAACTGAGGAACTAGGATTTTTTTGAAGAATCATCAAGGTGGATATTGAAATCGCCATCATATATGACAAGAATGGAGTTGAAGAGAGTAACAGTAAACTACAGCTAAAATCGCAACAGAAGAGGGGGAGTCAGAGGTTGGTGGAAGATTTCTCTAAGGAGTAGTAGCAGAGAATATCTACGGATGTCTGGACAACATGGCTAGGAGATTTTAGGGAGGAGAAAGTATATTGCTCAGGAAGCGGCACTGAGGAGCAAAGAACATCATCCTAATCCCAATATCTCCCAATCTCAGTGCTTTAAGTGGAGTGTGAGAGAAATATCCTTTTTTTTTTTTTTTTTTCTGAGATGGAGTTTTTTTTTTTTCTGAGATGAAGTGCAATGGTGCAGACTTGGCTAACTGCAACCTCTGCCTCCTTGGTTCAAGCGATTCTCCTGCCTCAGTGTCCCAAGTAGCTGGGATTACAGGAGCCCACCACCATGCCTGGTTAACTTTTGTACTTTTAGTACAGAAAGGGTTTCACCATGTTGACCAGGCTGGTCTTGAACTCCTGCCTTTGCCCTTCCACAGTGCTGGGATTACAGGCATAAGCCACCTTGCCAGGCCAAAATCTGGCCTGGTGTGTGATGCAGAGTCATCAGGCTTCATTTGGGATGACGATAAAGGGAAACTTTACAAAAGTGAAAGATAAAAGGACTTCGTTGGTGAGTTTCAGAGAAGTCACTGAAAGGGAAAATTAGAAGATGAGTACAGTCTTAGGGATTAGGAATGATTTGGAAGTTCTGAGTTCCTTCTGGTGACTGACATAAAATGAGAAAGTGACTATAATGAGTTAACTCCTATTTTTTCCTATCCAGGAGTGTTTCGATTGCTTAAGTGTCCATTTAACTCTTGATGATGGACCTCTTTGACCCAGCAAAGGGTGTGTAAATTCCTCTTGACTTCTCTTGATGGACGCTTCTAGGCTGGCAATGGGTCAGCCTTTCTACCTTGACCCTAACCAGCAGTGGCCAGTAGAAGAACATACATTACATGTGGGCTTCTTTCTACATACACAGTGTTATGAAATAACAGGTCAGAAGGTAGTCCAGTATTCATTTGTTTATGATGGTTAGGGCAGTCCTCTCTGAATTGGTAACATTTTTTCTGAGACCTGAAGGAAGACCATGCTGATATTTTGATAAGTGTTCATTGAAGAGGCAATAAATACAAAGATTCTTAGGCAAGATCATGCATTAACTATTCCACAAACAGCAATAAAGTCAGCAAGCAATGAATGAGAGAAGGGTGATGAGAGAAATATGAAGATGTAAATAAAATGTGGTTATAAGTATAAATGAAATTTAAATAAGAAGGTAAATTACAAACATTGGTATTATAATATAATTCCTATTTAAAAACAGGACATTGATCAAATCAAAATATTGTAGAAAACATACATAAGTTATGTAAAATATAATTAAAATAGCCCAAAACACCATAGAGGTTTTAACTATTTTAGGTTTCTCTATTTCACATTCGGTCAATGAAGTTATCATATTGGTTGAAAATATCATTCTAATACACAGAATATTGTTGAATCAGAATAATGATAATTAGAATATACTTGTCTGACAAGAAAAAAACATAATTCCTCTAATAATGTAGAGATTCTGCTGGTACAAATGAGTTTTTCACCTATCTCTGGGGAAATTATATGAGCCAAGCTGGTACCTGCAGATACAAAATAACTGATCCAACCTGACAGGTTTTTTTTTTTTTTTAATTCACACCATATAATTTTTCTTTAAAAAAAAAATCTGTCAAAAGAGGTTCCATTGGTGTCAGGTAAAGATTCCTAACAGGCATACTTTTAACTTGTTCTAAAATGATAGTAACAAGTAAAACTTAAATGGGAAACTCCTATTACAAATAGATGATAATTCTTTATCTTATCTATTTGTTTTCTTTGATCCTGGTGTTTTCCTGGAAATTCTAAAGGAGTTGTGACTTTGATAAATCTGATGTCTGCTAGTTCTTACAGGGCTGTACTAAGAAGAAATAAAACATTATACTCTCTGCTGTACTTGTTTTCATTAAGCAGTGATTTACTAGCAGTTAGAATTGCAATGTACACTGCTCGTTTTCTTTAAAAATAATATAGTAAAATTATTGGAAAGACTTAAAGCTGTATTGCTAGAAAAATTCATTCCAAATTTAAGATATTTCCCTCCTCCTCTTCTCTCCCTCCATCTCTCCTTCTGTTTGTCTCTCATAAGAAGGTGGGAAGATGAGGTAATTTGGGCAATAAAAATAAATAAATTAAAAGGTAATCAATTAAGGTTTAATTTCATTTTACATGCAGATTTCCCAGTGATTTTTATTAGTATTAGTAGATACATTATATATATTTCTAATGACTTGAAGTTGTTATACTGAATATTGAATATATATACTAAAATTACACAAATTTAAGTAATTTCAAACAAGCTTATCTTTAAACATACAATTTCAACATTTTATTAATACACTGAAAATACTAAATATACTATATCAAGAGGTTTTAGGTGCCAAATTAAATTACACATACAATTAAAATATAACTTTCTGGCTGGCTGGGACTTGTTTTATATTTGCTTCCATATCCACAGTGAATAGAACAGTGTCCTTAGGAAGTTGCATTAAAAGTATCTAATGAATATACATTTTATATAAATATCTCTATTAGAATAAATGTATGAATTTCAGTAAATGAAGGAATGTGCTCCCATCTCCTTTCCTTTATTTTACAGAGGGAGTCACACAAATGAGTTAGTACATCGTAATATAATGTGATAAGTATAATGATGGCCATATACGCTGAATGCTTAGTAAACGTAGAAGTAAGAATCTAAATAAGACTACAAGGTTGTTCATGCTCTGAAGTCTATGAAGAGAAAGTTAAAGATGAATGGTAAAGATTTATAGTACACACTTCATGGATTGATATATACATTAGGCACCATGGAACATTGCTCAGGGAAGGCAAGTACACTTTTCCGTACCCAGAACAATGTTTAAATTGTGAAAAATATGTTGGTTTCTAGAATATAAAAAAGATATATAAATTTAAAACTAAGAAACATTTAATTAAATATCTATTAATTAACCTCTCAAACTTATCAGTTGCTAAATTGAAACCTTTCATAGTTAAGATTTTTACCCTTTGCAAGTATCTCCCAATAACCATAATAATTATTTTTAAGATTACAGATAATTGTATTGAAGTGAAAACACACCTTTATAAAGTCCTTTCCAATTTTCTCAAACATGAAAACCCATAATGCTTAATATTGGGCAAAGGTAAATTTTCACATATTTAAAATATTATGAGGTGATGCCACCAAAACGAATAAATGACACCTAGGACATCAGAACACCTACAACACCTCTGTATCATCTTCCATAAGCCTGAGATTATAGCCTATTATTTTTCTTAATATCTTTCTAATATGTTGCCAGCCACCCCAAGTGAATCTCAACATCATCTTTTCTTATACTGCTTCTGACACAAGCTGAAAATAAATGTAATTGGTAACGAATGTATATGACATCTTTTAAGTCAGCAACTTCTAAATCTAAATTGTTGTTGATGGTCTCTAGTGCGGAAACATGAAAATCAAAATTTCATCATTTTTATTTTTCAGTGAGATCATAAAGAATAGGCAAATAGAAAATTAACATGTGCCCTTCTTTAAGATTCTTTAGGAAAATTGCTCCCTTGAATAAACTTTCTAGTGTCTTTTTCAGCAGATTTTAAATCAGCCTGGAGAAATTTCTTGGGACAGTTTTGGTTCATGAAAAGGTCATGAAGAAATCCCCAGTGGTAACAGATCATTCCTAAAAACTTGTTTAAAAATTACACTAAAATGATATTTCCCTTGGAAAATAAACAGAAATTCTAAAAACTATTATACAACTAAAGAAACCTGGAGCTTAAATGCTTGAGTTTATTCATATATGAAGATCTCACAGACATTCACACGTATGCATTTTATAATATTTATATATTATTTGCATGTATATATACCTTATGAAACATACAATATTAAATACATAATGCATATCCACAACACATATGCATATGTACAAACTTGTGTGCTTTTACACACATGCTGTGTAAACACACACTCTTTGGAGAATCCTTATTTGTATATGCTTTTCTATCATTTTAATTAGGTAACCTTTGAACCTAAGTCACCCAAGTGCCCAAGTATTCAGTACCACCAACATTTCTGGAATCCCTATTTCTTTCAGAAGATATTTTGATATTCATATATACATATATATTCCCTTATTGTGAATATATGACTCCTGATAAGACTTTAAATTTTTCTATTATTTCTTAAAAGTTATGAACTTTTGTACAAACATTATGTTGGAACCTTCCTAATGTTTGCACCATCTCCTATTCTAAAATTATTTGCAATACAGTTTTATTATTTTTCCTCTTTGAATTATTATGTTTAAAATATTTCTCTTTAATCACACTATCCACTTTAATTACATTATGCATTGAAATTTATCATTACTTTTTGAGAGTATCAGCTTGATGTATTTAATTACTTATTTTTTCTAAAGTTCTATTGTCATTTTAACCCACAGATTCCGATTTTGAATGTAAAACAGTTAAAATCATATGAAGAGTAAAGTTATGCTTCTATAAGCCCTCTCACCTAAGTTATTTGTTTTGTAATTCCGTAGAAAAAAATATTGATTCATAGTTCTTTGGAAATAAATCAAGTTAATTATTTAGTTTCCTCCTCTGTGGTCTTAATCATTTTAACAATAGGTTTTCATTCTTTAAATTATCTGATAAGAAACTGGTATTGTTTCCTCCTCCCCCTCCTCCCCCTCCTCCTCCCCCTCCTCCTCCTCCTCCTCCCCCTCCTCCTCCTCCTCCTCCTCCTCCTCCCCCTCCTCCTCCTCCCCCTCCTCCTCCTCCTCCTCCTCCTCCTCCTCCCCCTCCTCCTCCCCCTCCTCCTCCTCCTCCTCCTCCTCCTCCTCCTCCTCCTCCTCCTCCTCCTCCAGTTGGATGGCAACATATACAGTTTTACACTTAAGGTAATAAATAAAACTGTGGTTGTTGAATGAGTTTATTAGAGCAAGGTCTTGAAGTGTATGCCCAAATGTGGCTTATGATGAGTGAAAGAGATTATCCTTTTACTAGTATAATACTCAACATTTTTACGCTTCCTATGTGTGTCTGATAGCTTCTCAGGTTCATTCTAAAATTGGTCGATGTCCTAGACATTTTGATAGTCTGATGTCTATAAGATCCTCTCAGAATCCAGTAAGTGAGGCTACTCAGCTTTGTCATTAGTTAAATAGGTAAACTTTTAATTAAGGCAAAGACTGTCATAATCAATGATTTAGTTCTTTAGTAACATCAGACATATAAACATTATAAACAGACATCCCTGCAATAGGATTAGACTTTCCACACCACTTATTTTATACTTAGTCATATGACTTATGTAGGATAATATGACATGACTACAAGTAACCTGTGCCACATCTGAGTGAAGCTTTAAGTGCCAGCTCATTGTTCTGCCTTCCTCTTTTCATTTTGCCATAAGGCTAGTATGTCTCAGATTGGGGATGGTTCTTCATTTTAGAATGATGTGTAGAGCCAAAGCTGTCCATGAGAGACATATAGAATGTGTAATACATAAACTTTGTTGTAAGCTATATAGATGTTGAGATCATTTGTTACCATGGTACAACTTATTTTATACACACTGGAATATGAAACAGAAAGTGCACAGATGCAAAAGGTATATACAAGACAGCATATCAGAGACAATAGTCACTTTTGCTCAGTGAAGCAATGCTTGCTTTAGAGAGGATGGACTTTATGCTGTGTCTGCCTCATTATAGCAAGAATGTTGGGAAATTGGCAGCTAAGACTTGATCAGAGAGTCATTTTTGTCAAGTAAAAGCCGGTTTTTCCTAAATATAAAGAGGAGGAAAACAATGCAAAACTAATGAGGAAAGTAATTTGATTTGTTTTAATCTCATAATAAATCCAACATAGTACTATAAAATCATGAAGAAAAAAGAATACATTAACTGAAAATATCGTCTGGAAAAGCTTTTGGTTTGCTATGAATAATTTTCTACTCACTGTTCTAGCTGGTGGAATGAGATCAACAAGTCAATCATTTCCAAAAGGGTAATTACATTTACCAAAATCAAACTCCAAAACACTAAACATTGTATCAAGTTGAAATTTAAAGATTATAAATGTAATCAGTAAATTTGTCAACTCATTAACAGGTAGAATATGGAATAGCAGAGGATTAGGTTGGAGAGGACATGAAATATTCTCCTCCAGATATTTTTAACTTTTGAAAATCTTAGTTTCATTAATGACACTACAACTGCAGGCACAAACTCAATGAAGGAAAGACCTCAATATATAAAATTCTACACATTTTCTCTGTCTCCTCAGATGACTGGCACAATAACAATACACAGGATTTTGAGTTCTATTTTTAAAATAGCATGTATGACTATTAAGTCCTATAATCATAGGATAGAAACAAATAATAACAAGTCATCTAGATGGTCCCCGGTTAAAACCGGACTTCATGTAGTTTATCTCTTTATTAACCAATTATGTAAGCAATCTTTGGTGACTTAAATCTTAATTCATCCTCTCTTTAAAAAAAAAAAAAAAAGCTGAATCTGATAAATGCAATAAACTATAATTCTTGTTCCAATAACTCAATTTAGCAAATGTTTCAGTAGATATATGGTTAAGAAATTCTGGGAAGGGATAGCAAAAAAAAAATTCATAAAATTTTATAAAAAGCTTATTTTAACTATATTCAAATAGATTACTGTGACACCTATATTTTATATTATGATGTTTTGATGCTATTTAATTTTGAAAACAAAGTCACTCAATAATCTGATTATTAATCTAAATATATGCATTGGATAAAATTGTAGGGATTACTCTTTGTCACATTTTATATCTTTAGGTATTTTTGTATTACTAATTTTTTTTATTTTAAAATTTTGTCTTTCTTCTTCTAATTTCATTTTCCTTCCTCTTTTGTTATTTATAAAAAGAATGGGAGCAGTGGTGTACCTTTGTAGTCCCAGCTACTCAGGAAGTTGAGGCAGGAGGATTTCTGGTGTCCAGGATTTCACTAAAAGGCCAGCCTCCACAATTAAGGAAGACTCCACCTCAAAAATAAATAAATAAATAAATAAATAATAAATAAATAAATAAATAAATGCTCCCTGTTTTCATTTTCACCTAATTTCTTTCATTTTAATTTGAGAGAAGATAACTGTGATAAAATTGCTCAAATTAGAAAGATCACTGCTTAATTTATCATGTACAATTTTTAACTTGCAGCATAAGTATTGTAACAAAATTAAATCCAAAGTAAGCATCAATATAGAGTCACTTGGAAAAAATTAATTAATATTTTCAAGTAATAATAATTTACAATCCTTAAAATGAATTAAATACTTATTTCACAATGCACAGAACAAATGTACACAAAATAAAAATTCACTTACAAACATACAAAAAACTTTAGTTTTGGGATCATACATAACATATTACCACCCTATGAAGTCAGCCATTAACAAGATAAAAGAGTTGCTCTAAGTCTATATATTAAAATTATGTTTGGAAGCATTGAGAGAGGGAGAGAGGGAGAAAGACAGAGAGAAAGAGAGATATTTACCATTTACCTGTGAATCTTCTCTCCTATTACTTGATTTTTATATAAGATGGATTTTTTTATCTTCCATAATCACATAATATTACTTGATTTTAAAGCTATAATCCAGAATTTTTTCCAAAATTGTTAGTGGTCAAAGAAAATAAAGAACAAAAAGAGGTGTGGGGTGCCCACAATCAAGCCGATTAAACTGCAGGATCTGCAGTTTGTCAAAACCTTTTTGTTGCCTCACATTTTCTAAAAATGGAAAAGGTGAAGCTTTCACAAGTAGCAGGCTCCCAGTTAACCAGTATGCCCAGCACAGCACACAGCTCATGATAACAGCAACATTTTTTTTTTCACACATAAGGAAATACTACTATTAGCTGGTACCCATCATCATAATATGGCACTTCTCCGTATTAATGTGAGATTCAGCTTATGGACCTTAAAAACTCTTTCTATCCCTCAGGCTACATTTGTCCCAAAGAAACACAGTCACAATGTAGCCTTGAGGGACTTTTACACAAAACTTATAGTAGTATACAGATTCTTTCCTTGGAAAGAAAAAATATAAAACAAAACTGGGTCACTAATGGTGATTGTTAGTACAGTAAAACTAAGAACATGCCATTATTTTTCTTATTCACTTTATTTTCTGTTATACTCTCTGATTTTGTAGAGATAGAAGTGCTCTGTGTGGAGAATTAAATATGGACACTATGATAGTCACACATGATGCTATGTATCAGTGACAGCATACTCTATCAAAATTCATTTCTTTCTATCCCTCACTCTATGTAGGTGTTGCAAGTAACAGTCTAAGGCTTTTTATATGTTTGTGGAATAGAGCTTTATCATAAGATTGTTTCATTTTTTTTACATTTTAACTTATATTTTTACAAAATCTTTATTTTCCTATATATCACTATCTCTCAGCTTAAAATTTTAAAAACAAACATAATTTTATTGATATTATTCTTCATTTTTCCAGGCATCTGCCTTTCCTGTTCTAAAATTTGCAGTATATTTCACATTCACTATACTTGACTACCCCTTGTCTCAACATATTTCCTCAGTTATTGTAGTTGCTGAGTTGCCAATAAATTATTTAACTGAAATAACTGTTATCTGGTGGACAGCATTTCTTAGGACAAACTCCAGGAAAATGCAACTACTTTAGGAAGTCTTGAAAATGCAAAACTGTATTAAAAATATCTGATTTCTAGGTAACCTTTGAAAAAATATTGTTTAAGGTATATTTGTTTCTTAAAATTCAATTTATCTAGAGACAATTGGTGTATTTTTATGCCATAAAAATAGCATGAATAATAAAATAAGCAAAATAAACAAACAAAAAAAGAGAGTTGTCCATAAAATATTTTAGGTCATCTCTAGACCTCCACTTTTTTCATCCATTAAAATGAATAAATAACAACAAATTCTTAGGCATGTAGTAAATATTGTTTTTTTTAAACATTTAAATTAAAAGAAAAATATGCACCTAAAAAATAAAAATATACATTTTTATATTTAGTACCATGATTGCTTTAGCTACTAAACGGCAAAACCAAATTGATAATCACTGACTGTTAATAATAATAATTTGTGATGAAAATTTTGAAACTCAGTTTAAATAAGAAACCATTTAAGTTTCTGTGTTTACAATCTGTGTGAATAAATGATTTCTTGATTTTATCCTCAATGAAATTTATAGAATAGAGCAGATGAATCCGTGTAAATAAAAAGCCTTTCTGGTACCCTTATCTTAATCCGTATTTTTCAACAGTCACACTTTCTTGTAACTTGAGTGCTAATACCCAATTCCATTATACCCAGATACTACATAACCAATTTGACTAAAATCTAACAACTTGAAAATCAACATTATACATTTAGGCATGGTCTTAGGAATGTATTGCTTAAAGATATTTATGCAAACAGCTATCACAAATGATATAAACTCACCAGATAATGTGAATAAACAAGGCTAATGAAACAGGAACTTTAAGTTCATGGGACTTACTGTCTCCTAATATACTACATAGATGTTGATTAATGTAGCAATTCATCATTCATCAGTCTCTAAGGCAAGAGGTAAGAATAACTGCAGCTACTATTACTGGATGTTTATAATAACTCAAGGACAGTTCAAAGCACCTAATACCTATTGGTTATTTTAATAACTGCTACATTCTGTGAGTTTGTTACTTTTAACTCACTGTACAGGTAAGAAAACAGAGGCAGAGAAAGCTCAATGGATTTGGATAACAAGTGACAATATAGAAAATTATTTAACCTGATTGAAAAGAGTCACATCTTAATCAGGAGGCTCTGTGGCCTTTGCATTAATGTTGTGATAGGAACATTTAGAGGGAAAAAGAAAGCCGGAAGAGTAAAAAGACCAGAGTGCTCAGCTCATTGATGCTATGTGCTCTGAGAAAGGTCAATTTTTGTAAAAACAACAACAAAAACAACAACAACAAAAATGTGCTTTTGTTGAGTAAGTCTGGCACACCGAACAGGAAGGGAGCAGGGAGTAAAGAGGTAGATTATATCAAGGATTTACTTCAGAGGCATAATAATTTCCTTAAATTCTTCAGTAAAAGTTCCTAAAAATCCCAAGGCTTATTAGCCAGGAATTCAGAGGCCACCAAGAATTCCATGTAAAATTCACCTGCTGGATGAACTTGCATTGGAAACACTTTTTAAGAAAATTTAACTGAAGATCAGCATTTCCTTCATTTATAAAAATAAATAACAAGGGGAATGATCCAAGATGGCCCTTTAGAAGCAACTCAGTTTTGCAGCTCCCAGTGAAAGCGCAGAGGGTGAGTGGATGCCGCATTTCCAGACAGAACTTTATTGCCCACAGACCAGGAGATTCCCAGTCAGAGGAGCCCCACGGGTCACCAGCAGGGCTGTTTTGGCCAGCATGACTGTTTCGGCCAGTGCAGTTGTTTTGCCAGCACCTAGGCGAGGTGGTTCTCTGTACAAAATACACTGGTCTAATTGCCCTTTTAAGCTGGCAATTGGAGATCTGAAAAGGCAGATTTGCCCATGCATCTGACTAAACAAGTCTGAAACAGAAAGCCAAGCTAGGAGATTCACAGGAAGCACCATTGTTTCAGCCGGTGCAGTGGGCTGCTGCAAGAAAAATCAAATAGATCCCAGCGCCCTTCCAGCAAGTGACTGGAACACCTGGGAGAGAGTCAACTGTACAACTTAAAAAAAAAGGCTCTGAGGCAGGGAGCCAGGTGATAAGGTTTAGCGGGTGCCCCTTCCACAAAAACAAAAAACAAAAAACAAAAAAACAGCAATTGGAAATGCTTGGGGTTGAGACTTTCACGGCAAGCACAGCTGAAGTCAGGAAGGTGCAGCTCGGTGGGGGAGGGGTGTCTGCCATTACCGAGGCACTCCACCCCTACAGAGGTAGTCTGCCACTACTGACACAGCCTGCTGTTGCCAAGGCAACCCACCATAACAGAGAGTCCACCATTACAGAGGTGGGCCACCATTGCCGAGGCAGTTCTAACCATGCCCATATAAACAGGACTACAGGGAAGTTCACAGGGCAGCAGGGCAGAGCCCAAAACAGCTCAGCAAAGCCTCTGCAGGCAGACAGTGACTTGGCTGCCTCATTGCTGGGCAGAGCAGCACTGAAAAAAAAAAGGCAGCAGCACAATGGATACTCATAAATAAAGCGCTAACTCCCCAGGACAGAGCACCTGGGGAAAAAAATGGGGGTTTATGAGTTCTGCTGCAACAGACTTAAACGAACCTGTCTGGCAGCTCTGAATGAACAATGGAGCTCACAGCTCAGGACTTGTGCTCCTATAAAGAACAGACTGTCTCTTCAAGCAGCTCCCTGACCCCCGTATATCCAAAGAGTCACCTCACAAAGGACTGATCAGGCTGACATTAGGCGGGCATCATTCTGGGACAAAGATAGCAAAGGAGACACTGGTAGCAACCTTACACTTGTGCAGCTGCTGCAGGTGACACCCAGGCCAGCAGGGCCTGGAGTGGACCTTGGCAGTCCTACAGCAGAGGAGCCAGACTGTTAGAAGGAAAACTAAGAAACAGAAATAACTTCATCATCAACAATCTGGAAATCCACTCAGAGACCCAATATGAAAATCAGCAACTACACAGATGACAGGAGGATAAATCTACAAAGATGGGAAGAAATCAGTGCAAAAAAAGGAAAACACCTGAAACCAGAACAACTCATCTCCTACAAGGGATCACAACTCCTCACCAGCAAGGTAACAAAACTGAATGGAGAAGGAGTGTGATAAAATGACAGAATCAGACTTCAGAAGGCGGGTAATGGAAACTTCTGTGAGCTAAAAGAACATGCTCTAACTCAATGCAAAGAAACTAAAAATGTTGAAAAAAGATTTGATAAATTATAACAAAAATGGACAACTTAGAGAGGAATATGAGTGAATTGATGGAGCTGAAAAACACAACATGAGACCTTCACGAAGCACGCACAAGTTTCAACAGCCAAATTGACCAAGCAGAAGAAAGGATATCAGAGGTCGAAAATCAACTCAATGAAATAAAATGAGAAGTGAAGATTAGAGAAAAAAGTGCAAAAAGGAATGAACAAAGTCTCCAAGAAATGTTGGACTACATGAAGAGACCTAATCTACGTGTGATAGGTGTACCTGAATGTGATGAAGAGAATGAATCCAAACTGGAAAATACTTTTCAGAATATTATCCAGGAAAACTTCCCCAACCAGCAAAACAGGCCAATATTCAATTCCAGGAAATACAGAGAACACGACAAAGATATTCCTCAAGAGCAACCCCAGGCACATAATCATCAGATTCACCAGGGTTGAAGTGAAAAAGAAAATACTACGGGCAACCAGAGAGAAAGGTCGAGTTACCCACAAAGGGAAGCCCATCAGACTCACAGCAGATCTCTCAGCAGAAACCCTACAAGCCAGAAGAGAGTGGGGGCCAATATTCAACATCCTTAAAGAAAAGAACTTTCAACCCAGAATTTCTTATCCAGCCAAACTAAGCCACATAAGTGAAGGAAAAATAAAATCCTTCAAGAACAAGCAAGTACTCAGAGATTTTGTCACTACCAGGCCTGCTTTACAAGAGTTCCTGAAAGAGGCACTACACATAGAAAGGAACAACTAGTACCAGCCACTCCAAAAACATACCAAGTGGTAAAAAGCATCAACAAAATGAAGAATCTGCATCAACTAATGGGCAAAACAGCCAGCTAGCATCAAAATGGCAGCATCAAATTCACAAATAACAATATTAACCCTAAATGTAAATGGGCTAAATGCACCAATCAAAAGACACAGACTGGCAAACTGGATAAAAAGCCAGAACCCAATGGTGTACTGTATCCAGGAAGCCCATCTCAAATGCAAGGATACACAAGAGCTCAAAATAAAGAGTTGGAGGAAGATTTCAGAAGCAAATGGAGAGCAAAAAAATGCAGGAGTTGCAATTCTCATCTCTGATAAAATAGACGTTAAAGCAACAAAGATCACAAGAGACAAAGAAGGACATTACATATTGGTAAAAGGATCGATACAACAAGAAGAGCTAACGATTCTAAACATATATGGACCTAATACAGGAGCACCCAGATACATAAGGCAAGTTCTTAAGACTTACAAAGAGACTTAGACTCCCACACAATAATAGTGGGAGACTTTAACACTCCACTGTCAATACTAGACTGATCAACCAGACAGAAAATTAACAAGGATATCCAGGACTTGAACTCAGAACTGGAACAAGTAATCTGACAGACATTTACAGAACTCTCCACCCCAAATCCACAGAATATACATTCTTCTCAGCACGGCATAACACCTACTCAAAAACTGACCACATAATTGAAAGTAAATAATTCCTCAGCAAATGCAAAAGAACGGAAATCATAACAGTCTCTCAGACGACAGTGCAATCAAGTTAGAACTGAGAATTCAGAAACTAACTCAGAACCGCACGGCTTCATGGAAACTGAACAACTGGCTCTTGAATATTGACTGGATAAACAATGAAATGAAGGCAGAAATAAAGAAGTTCTTCGAAATTAAAGAGAATGAAGACACAACATACCAGAATCTCTGGGACACATTTAAAGCAGTCTCTAGACGAAAATATATAGCAATAAGTGCCCAAATTAGAAGAGTGGAGAGATAGAAAGTTGACACCCTATCGTCAAAATTGAAAGAGCTAGAGGAGCAAGATCATAAACACTCAAAACCTAGCAGAAGACGAGAAATAACTAAGACCAGAGCACAACTGAAAGAGATAGAGACATGAGAAACCCTTCAGAAAATCAATCAATCCAAGAGCTGGTTTTTTGAAAAGATCAACAAAATAGAACAATAACCAGATTGATAAAAAAGAAAAGAGAGAATAACCAAATAGATGCAATAAAAAACAATAAAAAAAAATCACCACAGATCCCACAGAAATTCAAACGATCATCAGAGAATATTACAAACAACCCTATGCACATAAACTCGTGACTCTGGAAGAAATGGATAAATTCCTGGACACTTGTGTCCTCTCAAGCCTAAACCAGGAAGAGGTTAAAACTATGAATAGACCAGTAACAAGATCTGAATTTGAGGCAGCAATTAAGAGCCTACCACACAAAAAAAGCCCGGGTTCAGATGGGTTCACAGCCAAATTCTACCAGACACACAAAGAGGAACTGTTACCATTCCTTCTGAAACTATCCCAAATAATCCAAAAATAGGGAATCCTTCCCAAATCATTTTATGAGACCAACATCAACCTGACACCAAAACCTGGCAAAGACTCAACAAGAAAAGAAAATTTTAGGCCAATATCCATGATGAACATAGACGCAAACATATTGAATAAAATACTGGCAAGCTGATTGCAACAGCACATCAAAAAGCTTATCCACCATGATCAAGTAGCATTCATCCTGGGGTGCAAGGCTGGTTCAACATACGCAAGTCTATAAATGTAATTCACCACATAAACAGAACCAAAAACAAAAACCACATGATTATCCCAATTGACACAGAGAAGGCCTTTGACAAAATTTAACAGCCCTTTATGCAGAAAACCCTCAATAAACTCGGTATTGATGGAACATATCTCAAAATAATCAAAGCTATTTATGACAAACCGACAGCCAATATCATACTGAATGGGCAAAAACTGGAAGCATTCCCTTTGAAATCTGGCACTAGACAAGGATGCCCTCTGTCACCACTCCTATTCAAGATAGTACTGGAAGTTCTAGCCAGAGCAATCAGGCAACAAAAAGAAATAAAGGGTATTCAAATAGGAAAGGAGGAAGCCAAATTGTCTCTCTTTGCAGATGACATAATAGTATATCTAGAAGACCCCATCGTCTCAGCCCCAAAACTCCTGAAACTGATAAGCAACTTCGGCAAAGTCTCAGGATACAAAATCAATGTGCAAAAATCACAAGCATTTGTACACACCTATAACAGGCTTAAAGAGAGCCAAATCAAGAACAAACTGCCATTCACAATTGCTACAAAGGGAATAAAATACCTAGGAATACAACTAACAAGGAATGTAAAGGACCTCTTCAAGGAGAACTACAAACCACTGATCAATGAAATAAAAGAGGACAAAAACAGATGGAGAAACATTCCATGTTCATGGTTAGGAAGAATCAATATCGTGAAAATGGCCATACTGCCCAAAGTAATTTACAGATTCAACGCTATCCCCATCAAGCTACCAATGACCTTCTTCACAGAACTGAAAAAAACCACCTTAAACTTCATATGGAAACAAAAGCAAGCCCGCATAGCCAAGTCCATTCTAAGTAAAAAGAACAAAGCGGGAGGCATCACACTACTGGACTTCAAACTATACTACAAGGCTACAGTAATCAAAACAGCATGGTACTGGTACCAAAACAGAGATATAGACCAATGGAACAGAACAGAGGCATCGGAGGCAACACAACATATCTAAAACCATACAATCTTGGATAAACCTGACAAAAACAAACAAAGAGGAAAGGATTCCCTGTTTAATAAATGGTGTTGGGAAAACTGGCTAGCCATGTGCAGAATGCAGAAACTGGACCCCTTCCTGACACCTTACACTGAAATTAACTCCAGATGGATTAAAGACTTAAATATAAGACCTGGTGCCATTAAAAACCCTAGAAAAAAATCTAGGCAAAAACATTTAGGACATAGGAGTAGGCAAGGACTTCATGACCAAAACACCAAAAGCATTGGCAACAAAAGCCAAAATAGACAAATGGGACCTAATTAAACTCCACAGCTTCTTCAGGGCAAAAGAAACCGTCACTAGAGTGAATTGGCAACCAACAGAATGGGAAAAAAATTTTTACAGTTTACCAATCTGACAAAGGGCTGATATCCAGAATATATAAAGAACTAAAACAGATTTACAGGAAAAAACCAAACAAGCCCATTCATAAGTGGGCAAAGGGTATGAACAGACACTTTACAAAAGAAGACATTCATAAGTCCAACACACATATAAAAAAATGTTCATCATCACTGGTCATTAGAGAAATGCAAATAAAAACTACATTGAGATACCATCTCACACCAGTTAGAATGGCAATCATAAAAAACTCTGGGCCGGGCGCAGTGACTCCAGCCTGTAACCCCAGCACTTTCGGAGGCCAAGGCAGGTGGATCACAAGGTCAAGAGATCGAGACCATCCTGGTCAACGTGGTGAAACCCCACCTCTACTAAAAAATACAACAAATTTGTTGGCATGGTGGTGCGTCCTGTAATCCTAGCTACTCAGGAGGCTGAGGCAGGAGAATTGCCTGAACCCAGGAGGCAGACGTTGCATTGAGCTGAGGTTTCACCATGGCATTCCAGCCTGGGTAACAAGAGCAAAACTCCGTCTAAAAAAAAAAAAGAAAAAAAATCTCTGGAGACAGCAGATGCTGGAGAGGATGTGGAGAAATAGGAACACTTTTACACTGTGAGTGGGAGTGTAAATTAGTTCAACCATTGTGGGAGACACTGTGGCGATTCCTCAAGCACCTAGAAATAAGAATTCCATTTGACCCAGCAATACCATTACTGGGTATATATCCAAACTATTATAAATTGTTCTACTATAAGGACACATGCACATGAATGCTCATTGCAGCACTGTTTACAATAGCAAAGACCTGGAACCAACCCAAATGCCCATCGATGATAGACTGGACTGGGAAAATGTGGCACATATGCACCATGGAATATTATGCAGCAATTAAAGATGATGAGTTTGTGTCCTTTGTAGGTACATGGATAAGCCTGGAGAACATCATTCTCAGCAAACTGACACAAGAACAGAAAATGAAATACCGCATGTTCACACTCATAGGCAGGTGATGAACAATGAGAACACATGGACACAGGGAGGGGAGCACTACACACTGGGGTCTGTTGAGGGGAATAGGGAAGGGACAGTGGATGGGGGTGGAGAGTTAGGAAGAGATAGCACGGGGAGAAATGCCAGATGTGGGTGAAGGGGAGGAAGGCAGCAAATCACACTGCCAGGTGTGTACCTATGCAACTATCTTGCATGTTCTTTACATGTACCCCAAAACCTAAAATGCAATATAAATAAATAAATAAATAAATAGCCACAGTATTAGCAATATTTGTGACATTATCACCAAAATATATTGCAGGTATTTTTGTATCGAATTATACTTCTTCGTAATTCTTAAAATGTCATTTATACTTGTCACTTTTTAAAAGTTGTGTTATTAACAGGTCTTTCACTAGATCCTTTAATGATTTAAACAAAAAGCACATGTATTACTAACAAATTTGTATTTTTCAATATTTTTATAATTTTTTAATGTACTTTCCTTGTAACACTATATATTTTATATTATGCATTTAAAAGTCAGCATTCTAAGAAGTGGTTCACAGAATACATCAGACTGCCAAAGACAAGAAAATTAAGATTTCCTGTTGCTAAACCCAAACTAGGAACCCAACTGATAGCAAGAGTTTCAGTTGTACCACTTCTCTGTTACCATATCTGTCACTGTCACACTTCTCTTTCTTATTTTCTGGACCCACACTAAGATGATGATAACAGAAACACTGATTCCTTTGACCACACATCAAGGTAACTTGCTAATGAATGTAATATCTTAGAGTCTTCTCTAAGGGATTATGTATATATATATATGTGATAATCTACTTCCTTCCATAATACCCTACAGGGATTATGTATATATATATATGTGATAATCTACTTCCTTCCATAAGAAAATACTTTTTTTGTCTCTGGGTACTATAATTTATTACCTTTTTTGTCCATCTTAAATTAGTCCTCTATGTATAGACTTTTGTTTACTATATCAGGATATTGTTAAAATAATATGTTTCTTCCAGTACAATGAAAAAGTTGTTTCAGCAGGAATTCCTCCAAAGAATTTCTAAAAGCTTATTTTTAAAAATCTTTCCAGGTGCAGTGGCTCACGCCTGTAATTCCAGCACTTTAGGAGGCTGAGGCGGGTGGATCATGAGGACAGGAGATTGAGACCATCCTGGCCAACATGGTGAAATCCCACCTCTACTGAAAATTAGCCGGGTATGGCGGCGCATACCTATAATCCCAGCTACTTGAACCCAGGAGGCAGAGGTTGCACCACTGCACTCCAGCCTGCTGACAGACTGAGACTCCTTCTCAAAAAAAAAAAAAAAAAAAAAAAAAAAAAATATATATATATATATATATGTAGTTGTTTCCTATGGTTGTGTAATTATATATTTCATATTGCTAGCATTGACTAATAATATTATTGAATGAATGTAGTTGGAAATGTAAAATTATTTGTAAAAAGTAAAAGTCAAATACAATTTCATTTGCAAAAATAAACAAGTTTAAAGTATCTTTGTTAGGTCATTTTCTTCATAGAAGGCAAGTCTGTAATGTACTTTAGAAATATATTATGATTTTTTCTGTACATGGGTTACATTCCACTATAAAAATATAAACTATCTATAATTGTTGAATTATTATACAATGTGGAGTGTCATGTATACACTATTGCAGGTTGCTTAATCTCTCTGTGACTTCTTTCTTTTGTAAAATAAGTATGATTATAATTACCATGCAAAATTATCATGAAGATGAAATAATAAGGTATATAAAACTGTTTGTGTCACTGGTATGTTAAATATATAGTGGCCATCAATACTGGTGAATTACCTCACATTAGTCCAATACATATTTAGCTGAATTTTATTCTTCATTGTTGACTTTAGGAAAGAGTTCTTATTTGATAATAACAAGTGTGATTACAATCATAGTTCTCTAAATTTCAGTTTATGTCAAAAACACCAGGTGATTTGGTCACAATGTATGGAGTAAAGCACATAGCTTTGAAAGCAAAATCCAATTGATAATTCTAATCCTGTGGCATAATCATTATTTCTCTATTTTGGTTATTCTAACTGCAGTATTATATATTTAACTCAACAAATATTTATTCATGAAAATTGCTCTTAATTGTATGTTTTTCCAAATCGAATTTACATGATTTGTGAAACAAAATGAACTATAATTATCATTAAAATTAAAATGTTAGGATACTACTTTATAAAAGTGCAACAGAGAGTAAACACAACTCAATCTTTCTCCACAGTAAAATCAGCAATAAGTTTAAGAAAGTGAAATACACAAGATCTGAGGCCAGACTATCTTGATTGATATAATGCTCTGCAACTAACTATATGACCTTAGTTTAACTGTATCTAAAATGATTCTAATAAATAGCAATAATATGTCCTAGTCCTTTCTCACACTGCTATGAAGAAATACTGGTAGCTCACATGTATAATCCCAGAACTTTGAGAGGCTGAGGCAGGCAGATCATAAGGTCAGGAGATTGAGATTATCCTGGCTAATGCGGTGAAACATTGTCTCTATTAAAAACACAAAACATGAGCTGGGTGTCGCAGCATGCACCTGCAGCCCCAGCCACTCAGAAGGCTGAGTAAAGAGAATCGCTGGAACCTGGGTGGCGGAGGTTGCAGTTAGCCCAGATTGTGCCACTGCATTACAGCCTGGGCAACAGAGTGAGACTTTGTGCAGAAAAACAAAAAGAAAAAAAAAATAAATGCCAGAGACTGCATAATTTATAAAGAAAAGATGTTTAATTGACTTTCAGTTTGGCGTGGCTGGGAGGATTCAGATAACTTACAATCATGGAGGAAGTCACCTCTTCCCAGGGTGGCAGGATGGAGAATGAGTACAAGTAGGGAAAATGTCAGACACTAATAAAACCATCAGATTTCATGAGAACTCACTCACTATGATAAGAACAGCATGGGAAAAACTGCCCCCATTATTCAGTTACCTCCCACCAGGTCCCACCCTTGACACATGGAGATTATGAGGGTCACAATTCAAAATGGGCTTTGGGGTGGGGACACAGAGCTAAAGCATATCATACTAACTCTACAGTGTTGTGAGAATTAAATAAGTTAATATTTGTGGAAATAATGTCTGTCACAGCATCTCACAATAAAATACACTTATTTTCTCACTGTTATGATCATTCTTATTTTAATTATTGATATGGCTTGGCTATGTCCCCCAACAAAATCTCACCTTGATTTGTAATAATCCCCATGTGTCAAGAAGGGCCAGGTGAAGATAACTGAATCACAGAGTCAGTTTCCCCCTTGCTGTTCTCTCATGGTAGTGAATAAGTTTCACAAGATCTGACAGTTTTATAAAATGGGAGTTCCCCTGAACAAGCTCTCTCTCTTGCCTGCTGCCTTGTAAGATGTCCCTTTGCTCTTCCTTCATCTTCAGCCATGATTGTGAGGCCTCCTCAGGCATGTGGAAATGTGAGTCAATTACACAGCTTTTCTTTATAACGATATGTTTTTATGAGCAGTGTGAGAAAAGACTAATACGATTATTTTCAAGGAAAACATACATTTTAAGAAAGATACAAAAATATTATTTGAGGATTTTTAAAAATGTGAAATCACATCAATCATGTTTAAACTCAGTACAGGCTTCCTGAAGGACTTTGCATTTGAGAAGAGGGCTTCCATTTCTAATACTGAGTCAGAATAGCATGACAGGTATATGTATAGCATGGCAGGTGTATTCAATAGTGCCACACTGCCTAGATTGGAAACTTGATTCTACCATTGCATTCACTGGACAAAATTTGGCAAATGACAACTCTGGCCTTTATTTTTTAACCTGTACAGTGAGGAAAATAATAATACACCCCTTGTTAGTTTATAATAAAGATTAAATCACTATTTAAATGAACATGATCAAATACTGAATATGACTAAATGACATAAATATTACAATATAGAACAAAATACACATTTAGTTTTATTAATGTCAATCTATTTGTAGCTAATTTTCAGAGATCATTAAATAAAGCATTGTTGTTAATACTTATGGAGCATTTGTTATGCATTTAGTCATATTCAGTATTTGATCATGTTCATTTAAATAGTGATTTAATCTTTATACTCAAGAGTACTTGATTTCCTCTTCAAAAGATGCAATTCACTGGGGAAGGGTTGCTAAAGTTTGCTAATATTCATTTTAGTGACACTCTTAATATACATCATTTTTTGTTAGTAATCACCATATAATCAAGCATGCCACAAATGACAGACAGATCACCTTCAGCTAAAGCAGAATGTAAGTACTATTCTTTTCTTTAAAATAAAGCATTTCTCCGACGAAGAGAAGTCATGTTATTTCCTGAGGGGAAGTTCAAAAGGAGGTACTTATAACATGCAAAGAGTGAAACAAGTAAATTTTGGGGGGAATACAGAAAAACTCCTGAAATAATAGTATAATATTTTTTAAAAACGCTTCCATGCTAAATATGACCCCTTCTTACAATGAACTATAGTTCTTTAAAAATGGAAAGCTTATTCTCTGATTATATTCTGTCATAAATCATGTGGACAGATGTGTGCCTTAGTCACGCATCATGGTTGATTACCATCATTCAAGTTTATGCAACACAGGCTAAGGATTTTATTTTTTAATTTAGAATTTAATTTTCTGATATTATAGCAGACAGAATGTAATATCCCATGAATTTTTCTTTGTTATAGCACATCTGTACAATAAAAATATTTATGTCAAACATCTTTCTTTGTGACTTTAAAATAGTGTTAAATGTGTTTATTCTCTTCTAGAGCGTAGCATATTTAAGTTTTTAAATGTGGTTTAAAATGAAATGTTTGAAAATTTGTAATTATGTATTACCTTTCCTAGCTGTTAAAATAAATGGTAAATCAACACAATGTCAAAACGTGTAAATAAATAACATTATCTGAAGAACTAGTGTTTATCAGTGTGAAGGCTGAGCCAATTTAAATTTCTGGCACCAGGTCTAGGATTTTAGAAAATCACAATGTGTGTGAAGACCTTTTAAATGTTGTTGAGCTACAGCAGCCTGACTTAGGTGGGTGGGATAAATCCATAGGGTAGTTTGTCCTTCAAAAGCAAACTCTATAGGACCAGAGTAGTCTATTGCAGTTTCCAATCAAATCTTGTTCATTATTGCAAGTCAGAACTGTTACATAGAGAAGATTAACATAAGATTACTCAATATTTTTATTACATAAAGTTCAGATTTGACACTGGTCATGGATATAAAGTTAATGCTGAATTGGCTTCGAAATTCCAACTCATAGTTATCTGCCAGCTCCAATGAATGAACAAAAAACAAGACTGCTACAAAGCAAAAAGAAAAGAACATATGGCTGAAACAAAGCAAATGCTGTTTTTGGCTGATAAAAAGCAAAATGATAAATATATATATATATATATATATATATGGACAATCATATTTTACCACATTAGAATTCTAGATAACAAAATATGTAATTTTTTTACCTTTAACAAGAAAATTCAAAATAATTTCTGAATTTCTTTTTCAAATAGACTATAATTTATTATGAGTATGTGGTCTTACAATAATTTTCTATTCTTGTGAAAAATACATACCCATAATATGCTTAGCTGAATTACAATATATAGGTGAAAATTGTACAAAAAAGACCTGACTAGAGTATAATCATTACTCACAAAAAAATAACTTCATTCTTTCAACATCCAACAAATACTAATTGGTTAGTAAAATGTACAAGTCATGTGTGGTACTGTAGAAAATACTATAGTTTGGTAGATGCAATCCATTCCATCCCTCAAAGACCTTACATTCCAAAGACAAAAAGATACTTTATAAAATATGAAATGTGAAAACAAGTGGTATATCTAACAGAATAAATGTTACATATTCAAAAACTTATATTTGCCTTTTTAAATAATAGACCTACAGACTGGTCACAGTGGATAATGTAAATCCACATCTATTTATCTCTATATTTTTTAAACAAATATTTACTTGGGTCAAGTATGGAGCAGGCACAGTTCTGAACTCTGAAGTTCAGAAAATGGATACATGAGGTTCCTGCTCCTATAAAACTTACATTCAAGTGAGAAGAAATAGACAATCAACTAATCAAATTATTATTTAAAAAAATACTACCAAAGTGGGGAAAAAAAGAGGGTGATGAGAGGTCCTGTTTTAGATTGGAAGGTCACGGAGAGCTTCTCTAGAAAGGTCACATTTGCACAAAGATCCGAATTAAGAGAGAAAGTCAGCCACAGGACAACTGAATCTGAAACAGGAGAGACTCAGAGTATACAGGGGGAAGTATTCTAGGAGTAGCAAAAAAGGCTGTGTGGCAGTCGTCCAAAATATGGGACAGGTGGCAGAGGAGATCAGAGATGTATGAGAGAGTCTAACCACCAAGAGACTTGAAGAGTTTCAAGGTATAGGCAGGCTATAAGAAACCTTCTATTTGCAAGGCTTTGAGCAGAGTAGTAAATGATTTGCCCCATTTTATTTTATTTTATGTTATTTTAGAGAATAAAATATTTAATTATTCAGTAAAGATTTAATATATTCAAAGTATAGAGTGATATTATTTGATATACATATACATTGTTTAATGATTACCACAATTAAATTAACACATACATCACCACTCATGCTGTAATTTAAATCCCCAGAACCTGTTCATCTTATAAGAGAACATTTGTAGCCTCTGGAAAACATCTCTGTATTTCTCCAAGCACCCACTAACTGCAGTTTCCACTGTTCTACTCTGCGCTTCTATGAGTTTAAGTTTTCAGATTTTATACATAAGTGAGATCATACAGTATTTGTCTTTCTCTGTCTGGCTTATTTCATTTAGCATAATGTCTTTCAACTTGATCTATGTTATAAAAATTGGCAAGATGTTCTTCATTTTCATGGCTAAATAATATCCCTCTGTGATCTGGCCTACTTTAAAAGAACCACACGGGCAACATGGTGGTGTATGGACTATAGGGCTGCCTGTGTAAGCATGAAGATAATTTAGATAGCCTTTACAATCGTTTAGAGCATAGATTCATGTTGGTTGTCTATGCAAGGACATTCATAGTGATAATAATTGTTAAATAAGTATTTCTGAGCAAATTCAAAATTGATTAATCCTAGTATAAGTAGAAAAATATAAACCAAAATTAAGTGTTTCATGAAGCATAAACAATAAATATTTTCTTGAATAACTTGCTTTTGAATAGTTTAAGGTTTTGGGAAATTCAGTTTCACTGTTATAGTTAGTGAAAAAAAACAGAGTAATTAATTTTATTTTGTTAAATTTCCTTGCAAATATTGAATTGATAAATAATGTATTTGCTAAATATTTTATGTATATTTGATGATTACTTTTATTTAGTTTTGTGAAAATTTATATAACATAAAAATTTATTCTTGTATTGAAAATAGTCTGGAAGGCTGTTACAGGCACAATATCATAGACCTGTATTTATTTTTATTTTTTATTGCATTTTAGGTTTTGGGGTACATGTGCAGAACATGCAAAATAGTTGCATAGGTACACACCTGGCAGTGTGATTTGCTGCCTTCCTCCCCTTCACCCACATCTGGCATTTCTCCCCATGTTATAACTCCCCAACTGCCCCCCATGCCCCTCCCCTATTCCCCCAAAAAGACCCCAGTGTGTAGTGCTCCCCTCCCTGTGTCCATGTGTTCTCATTGTTCATCACCTGCCTATGAGTGAGAACATGCGGTATTTCATTTCTGTTCTCGTGTCAGTTTGCTGAGAATGATGTTCTCCAGGTTCATCAAGGTCCCTACAAAGGACACAAACTCATTGTTTTGATTGCTGCATAATATTCCATGGTGTATATGTGCCACATTTTCCCAGTCCAGTCTATCATCGATGGGCATTTGGGTTGGTTCCAGGCCTTTGCTATTGTAAACAGTGCTGCAATGAACATTCGTGTGCATGTGTCCTTATAGTAGAATGATTTATAATCCTTTGGATATATACCCAGTAATGGGATGGCTGGGTCAAATGGAATTTCTATTTCTAGGTCCTTGAGAAATCACCACACTCTCTTCCACAATGGTTGAACTGATGTACACTCCCATCAGCAGTGTAAAAGTGTTCCTATTTCTCCACATCCTCTCCAGTATCTGCTGTCTCCAGATTTTTTAATGATCGCCATTTGAACTGGTGTGAGATGGTATCTCAATGTAGTTTTGATCTGCATTTCTCTAATGACCAGTGATGATGAACATTTTTTCATATGTGTGTTGGACTTATGTATGTCTTCTTTTGTAAAGTGTCTGTTCATGTTCTTTGCTCACTTGTGAATGGGCTTGTTTGTTTTTTTCTTGTAAATCTGTTTTAGTTCTTTGTAAATTCTGGATATCAGCCCTTTGTCAGATTGGTAAACTGTAAAAATTTTTTCCCATTCTGTTGCTTGCTGATTCACTCTAGTGACTGTTTCATTTGCCCTGCAGAAGCTGTGGAGTTTGATTAGGTCCCATTTGTCTATTTTGGCTTTTGTTGCCAATGCTTTTGGTGTTTTGGTCATGAAGTCCTTGCCTACTCCTATGTCTTGAATGGTTTTGCCTAGATTTTCTTCTATGGCTTTTATAATGCCAGGTCTTATGTTTAAGTCTTTAATCCATCTGGAGTTAATTTTAGTGTAAGGTGTCAGCAAGGGGTCCAGTTTCTGCTTTCTGCACATGGCTAGCCAGTTTTCCCAACACCATTTGTTAAACAGGGAATCCTTTCCCCTTTGCTTGTTTTTGTCAGGCTTATCCAAGATTGTATGGTTGTAGATATGTTGAGTTGCCTCCGATGCCTCTGTTCTGTTCCATTGGTCTATATCTCTGTTTTGGTGCCAGTGTCATGCTGTTTTGATTACTGTAGCCTTGTAGTATAGTTTGAAGTCCAGTAGTGTGATGCCTCCCGCTTTGTTCTTTTTGCTTAGAATTGACTTGCTATGCAGGCTTGCTTTTGTTTCCATATGAAGTTTAAGGTGGTTTTTTCCAGTTCTGTGTAGAAGGTCATTGGTAGCTTGATGGGGATAGCATTGAATCTGTAATTTACTTTGGGCAGTATGGCCATTTTCATGATATTGATTCTTCCTAACCATGAACATGGAATGTTTCTCCATCTGTGTCCTCTCTGATTTCGTTGACCAGTGGTTTATAGTTCTCATTGCAGAGGTCCTCTATGTTTCTTCTTAGTTGTATTCCTAGGTATTTTATTCTCTTTGTAGCAATTGTGAATGGCAGTTTGTTCTTGATTTGGCTCTCTTTCAGTCTGTTATTGGTGTATAGGAATGCTTGTGATTTTTGCACATTGATTTTATATCCTGAGACTTTGCTGAAGTTGCTTATCAGTTTCAGGAGTTTTTGGGCTGAGACAATGAGGTCTTCTAGATATACTATCATGTCGTCTGCAAATAGACACAACTTGGCTTCCACCTTTCCTATTTGAATGCCCTTTATTTCTTTTTGTTGCCTGATTGCTCTGGCTAGAACTTCCAGTACTATATTGAATAGGAGTGGTGACAGAGGGCATCCTTGTCTAGTGCCAGATTTCAAAGGGAATGCTTCCAGTTTTTGCCCATTCAGTATGATATTGGCTGTCAGTTTGTCATAAATAGCTTTGATTATTTTGAGATATGTTCCATCAATACCGAGTTTATTGAGGGTTTTTAGCATAAAGGGCTGTTGAGTTTTGTCAAAGGCCTTCTCTGTGTCAATTGAGATAATCATGTGGTTTTTGTCTTTGGTTCTGTTTATGTGGTGAATTACGTTTATAGACTTGCGTATGTTGAACCAGCCTTGCATCCCTGGGATGAATGCTACTTGATCATGGTGGATAAGCTTTTTGATGTGCTGCTGCAATTAGCTTGCCAGTATTTTATTCAATATGTTTGCGTCTATGTTCATCATGGATATTGGCCTAAAATTTTCTTTTCTTGTTGAGTCTCTTCCGGGTTTTGTTATCAGGATGATGTTGGTCTTATAAAGTAATTTGGAAAGGATTCCCTCTTTTTGGATTATTTGGGATAGTTTCAGAAGGAATGGTAACAGTTCCTCTTTGTGTGTCTGGTAGAATTTGGCTGTGAATCCATCTGGATCTGTGATTTTTTTGCGTGGTAGGCTCTTAATTGCTGCCTCAATTTCAGATCTTGTTATTAGTCTATTCATAGTTTTAACCTCTTCCTGGTTTAGGCTTGAGAGAACACAAGTGTCCAGGAATTTATCCATTTCTTCCAGAGTCACTAGTTTATGTGCATAGAGTTGTTTTTTATAGTCTCTGATGATGGTTGGAATTTCTGTGGAATCTGTGGTGATTTCCCCTTTATCATTTTTTATTGCATCTCTTTGGTTATTCTCTCTTTTCTTTTTTATCAATCTGGCTAGTTGTCTGTCTATTTTGTTGATCTTTTCAAAAAACCAGCTCTTGGATTGATTGATTTTCTGAAGGGTTTCTCATGTCTCTATCTCTTTCAGTTGTGCTCTGATCTTAGTTATTTCTCGTCTTCTGCTAGGTTTTGAGTGTTTATGATCTTGCTCCTCTAGCTCTTTCAATTTTGACGATAGGGTGTCAACTTTCTATCTCTCCACTCTTCTAATTTGGGCACTTACTGCTATATATTTTCGTCTAGAGACTGCTTTAAATGTGTCCCAGAGATTCTGGTATGTTGTGTCTTCATTCTCTTTAATTTCGAAGAACTTCTTTATTTCTGCCTTCATTTCATTGTTTATCCAGTCAATATTCAAGAGCCAGTTGTTCAGTTTCCATGAAGCCGTGCGGTTCTGAGTTAGTTTCTGAATTCTCAGTTCTAACTTGATTGCACTTTCATCTGAGAGACTGTTATGATTTCCGTTCTTTTGCATTTGCTGAGGAATTATTTACTTTCAATTATGTGGTCAATTTTCGAGTAGGTGTTATGCGGTGCTGAGAAGAATGTATATTCTGTGGATTTGGGGTGGAGAGTTCTGTAAATGTCTATCAGGTTTGCTTGTTCCAGTTCTGAGTTCAAGTCCTGGATATCCTTGTTAATTTTCTGTCTGGTTGATCAGTCTAATATTGACAGTGGAGTGTTAAAGTCTCCCACTATTATTGTGTGGGAGTCTAAGTCTCTTTGTAAGTCTTAAGAACTTGCCTTATGTATCTGGGTGCTCCTGTATTGGGTCCATATATATTTAGGATCATCAGCTCTTCTTGTTGTATCAATCCTTTTACCATTATGTAATGTCCTTCTTTGTCTCTTGTGATCTTTGTTGCTTTAATGTCTATTTTATCAGAGATGAGAATTGCAACTCCTGACTTTTTTTTTTTTTGCTCTCCATTTGCTTCGTAAATCTTCCTCCATCTCTTTATTTTGAGCCTTTGTGTATCCTTGATTGTGAAATGGGTTTCCTGGATACAGCACACTGATGGGTTTTGGCTTTTTATTCAGTTTGCCAGTCTGTGTCTTTTGATTGGTGCATTTAGCCCATTTACATTTAGGTTAATATTGTTATGTGTGAATTTGATACTGTCATTGTGATTCTAGCAGGCTGTTTTGTTCATTAGTTGATGCAGATTCTTCATTTTGTTGATGCTTTTTAGCATCTGGTGTGTTTTTGGAGGGCTGGTACTGCTTGTTGCATTCTCTGTGTAGTGCCTCTTTCAGGAGCTCTTATAAAGCAGGCCTGGTAGTGACAAAATCTCTGAGTACTTGCTTGTTTGTGAAGGATTTTATTTTTCCTTCACTTATGTGGCTTAGTTTGGCTGGATAAGAAATTCTGGGTTGAAAGTTCTTTTCTTTAAGGATGTTGAATATTGGCCCCCACTCTCTTCTGGCTTGCAGGTTTTCTGCTGAGAGATCTGCTGTGAGTCTGATGGGCTTCCCTTTGTGGGTAACTCGACATTTCTCTCTGGCTGCCCGTAGTATTTTCTTTTTCACTTCAACCCTGGTGAATCTGATGATTATGTGCCTGGGGTTGCTCTTGAGGAATATCTTTGTCGTGTTCTCTGTATTTCCTGGATTTGAATATTGGCCTGTCCTGCTGTTTGGGGAAGTTTTCCTGGACAATATTCTGAAAAGTATTTTCCAGTTTGGATTCATTTTCTTCATCACATTCAGGTACACCTATCACACGTAGATTAGGTCTCTTCACATAGTCCCACATTTCTTGGAGACTTTGTTCATTCCTTTTTGCACTTTTTTCTCTAATCTTGGCTTCTCATTTTATTTCATTGAGTTGATTTTCGACCTCTGATATCCTTTCTTCTGCTTGGTCAATTTGGCTGTTGAAACTTGTGCATGCTTCGTGTAGTTCTCGTGTTGTGTTTTTCAGCTCCCTCAATTCACTCATATTCCTCTCTAAGTTGTCCATTCTTGTTATAATTTATCAAATCTTTTATCAACATTTAGTTTCTTTGCATTGAGTTAGAACATGTACTTTTATCTCATGGTAGTTTCTCATTACCCACTTTCTGAAGTCTGATTCTGTCATTTCATCATACTCATTCTCCATCCAGCTTTGTTCCCTTGCTGGTGAGAAGTTGTGGTCCCTTGTAGGAGATGAGTTGTTCTGGTTTCAGGTGTTTTCCTCCTTTTTGTGCTGGTTTCTTCCCATATTTGTGAATTTATCCTCCTTTCGTCTGTGTTGTTGCTGATTTTCCGATTGGGTCTCTGAGTAGACATCCAGATTGTTGATGATGAGGTTATTTCTGTTTCTTAGTTTTCCTTCTAAAAGTCTGGCCCCTCTGCTGTAGGACTGCTGAGGTCCACTCCAGGCCCTGCTTGCCTGGGGGTCACCTGCAGCAGCTGCAGAACAGCAAGGGTTGCTTCCAGTTTCTTTTTCTGCTATCTTTGTCCCAAAATGATGCCCGCCCAATGTCAGTCTGATCAGTCCTTTGTGAGGTGACTCTTTGGATATACAGGGTCAGGGAGCTGCTTGAAGAGACAGTCTGTTCTTTATAAGAGCACAAGTCCTGAGCTGTGAGCTCTGTTGTTCTTTCAGAGCTGCTAGGCAGGTATGTTTAAGTCTGTTGCAGCAGAACTCATAAACCCCTTTTCTGTTCCCAGGTGCTCTGTCTTAGGGAGTTAGAGCTTCATTTATGAGTATCTGTTGTGCTGCTGCCTTTTTTTTTTTCAGGGCTGTCCTGCTCAGCAAGAAGGCAGCCTAGTCACTGCCTGCAGAGGCTTTGCTGAAGCTTTGCAGAGGCTTTGTGGGTTCCGCCCTGCTGTTGGCTCCACCCTGCAGCCGTGTGTATTTGCCTGCAGTCTTGTTTGTATGGGTGTGGTTAGAACTGGCTCGGTAATGTTGGCCCACCTCTGTAGTGGCGGACTCTCTTTGTTATGGTCAGTTGCCTTAGCAATGGTGGGTTGCCTCAGCAATGGCAGGCTGCATCCGCAATGGCAGACTACCTCAGTAGGGTTGGAGTGCCTCAATAATGGCAGACACCTCTCCCCCACAGAGCTGGGCCATCCCAGTTTTAGCTGTGCTTGCCATGAAACTCTCAACCCTAAGTGTTTTCAATTGCTGTTTTTTGTTTCTTTTTGTGGGCATGGGACACACTGAGCCTGATCTCCTGGCTCCCTGCCTTAGAGCTGTTTTTTTTGTTTTTTTTTTAAGTTGAACAGTTGACTCTCTCCCAGGTGTTCCAGTGGCCTGCTGAATGGGTGCTGGGATCCATGTGATTTCCCGTGCAGCAACCCACTGCGCCGGCTGCTGCCCAGGAATCTCCTGGCTTGGCTATATATTTCAGTCCCATTTAATCAGATGAATGGGCTAATCTGCCTTCCTGCATCTCCAATTGCCAGTTTAACAGGGCAACCAGACCAGTTTACTTTGTATGGAGAGCCACTGTGCTGTGGTGCCAGCCAAAACAGCCACACTGGCCAAAAAAGCCATGCTGGTGACCCATGGGGCTCCTCCACCTGGGAATCTCCTGGTCTGTGGGCAATAAAGGTCCATCTGATAATGCGGCATCCACTCACCCTCTGCACTTTTACTGGTAGCTGCAATCCTGAGCTGCTCCTACAGCGCCATCTTGAATCACCCCTCCTCAGACCTGTTTTTAAAATGACCACTTGTCTGACAACAACAAGCAATGGGAAAAAGGCTCCCTATTCAATAAATGGTGCTGGGATAACTGGCTAGCCATCTGCAGTAGACTGAAGCTGGACCGCTTCCTTACACCATATACAAAAATTAACTCAAGATGTATTAAAGACTTAAATGTAAAACCCAAAACTATAAAAATCCTGGAAGACAACCTAGGCAACGCTATCATAAACATAGGAATGAGCAAAGATTTCATGACAGACACCAAAAACAATTGCAACAAAGGCAACAATTGATAAATAGGATCTAATTAAATGTAAGAGCTTCTGCATAGCAAAATAAACTAACAGAATAAACAGATAACTTACAGAATGGGAGAAAATACTTGCAAACTATGCACCTGACCAAGGTCTAACCCAGCATCTATAAGGAACTTAAACAAATTTATAGGAGAAAATAATAGATTGTCTGAAATGTGTAAAAGCTGTTGATGAGTTTAGCACAACCCTTAATAGATTTACAATATTTTCAGAGGGGTGAACATTTGCATATGAGAGAATTCCAAAAGATCTTTCAAAATAAAATACACAAAATAATTCTAGGCCATCAGATATGTTCGATGACATCAGGAAGCAGGTAGTCAGTTTTCACTGGAATAATTAAGGGGTATTTTATGTAAAATAAAGTAGTCCGTGATGAGGAAAGGGTGAAAAGAGTGCTAGGAAAGGAAGGAGAGAGAGAAAAGGAGGTGGTGGGAGAAAGAAAAGCAGGTAGGTAAAGGTAAGTAAGAAACAGTGAATCTCTGATATATGCCAAGAATTATACTAAAATTTTTCACATATAGCAAGGTACTATCAAAGAGCATGTGTAATTTCTAACCGAAAATGCATGAGAGCATGCAAAATTATTTTTGATTTTTATAAGATCTTATAATAAGTCTATATGAGATCTTTAAAAATCTATAGAATTGTGAATTGTACATTATAACCATTTTTTATAGAATGTTTAAATTTTCAAAGTAGCATTATTTTGAACTAGTTCCAATTTTATAAGTTTCACCACTGCTAGCTAATGCAAGTAATGTGGCATTCCAGCACACATTTCAAGCACGAAAGCATGCAAATGGTGCTAGCTTCAATACGAAAAAGCAGCTATGGAACATGGTCTTTTTGATGAATGGATAATCATTTTTCCTTTTTTAGCCATATTCCTTTTAGGTAGACTTTTTAGCCAAAGTTAAAATGTAAACTAGCATTAATGGCAATAATGTAATATTTGCATATATTTTTCAGAAAACTGACAAAACAGAAAGATAATTTATAGTGTTTTCTCATTTATTGGGATAATGGTTGATAGATTACAACTTTGAGTTTATGAATTAAATCTTCATAAGTGTTCACATTTACCTTTCAATAATTAATTTTGTTGGGTTGCATACAATTCCTTTTGCACAAGGAAGTGTGTTTGTAAATTATTTTTAAAAAGACAGTGTAATCTTTAGAAATATTACTCAGAAAACCCAAATGAATCAAGTGAATAAGGACTGGAAATAAGAGAAGTCAGTTATTATTTATGGCAGACCTATGTGGGCAAAACCATTTTAGTGTTCTCATCTTTACATTTCATAATACTCATCTGCAATGTCACAATACCATTTCATAAACATATGTAAACATGAATGACTCCTTTAACAAGATGTCACAGAGAAAGTTCTAACATAATATAAATATTCAGTTCTTGAAAAAAAGAAACAGCCAAAGAAAAAGAAAATGAAAGTGCAGGAGACAGAGGAGAAGAGAGACAAAATAGATAGTAATTTTTAGAATAAGAAGCTTCTTATATGAGAAAAGTATCTTTGTAAAACACAATGTTGCTTGTAATTCATAAAATATTTGAAGGTTTTTCTTTTGATGAAAAGAAAAACTTACTTACATTGGATCAATTGATTATAACTGATCTATTTCAACAACCTATAATAAATTTATACAGAATGAATATATCTTTTAATGTACTGACTTTTATTTGTTTTGACTCCATTCATTCAACAAATATTTTCTAAGGATTTGGGGACTCTACAAGATACTACTAGAAACACAGGTGGGAATAAAATGCAGTCTGAGCAGAAAAGGAACTCAAATTCTCATAGGAGGGAAAGGCATACAAATTACAAATACATGATGGAAGGAAATATAAAAAGTTAACTGACTCACAGACACAGAGTTATACAAAGTATGGGGGAAATAATTTCAACTTTGTTTCACAGATAATATCCTAAAAGATGTCATTTTCAACCTGCAAGTTTTTATTTACTTATTTTTATTATACTTTAAGTTCTAGATACATGTAAATGTGTAGTTTGTTACATAGGTATACATGTGCATTGTGGTTTGCTGCACCCATCAACCCCTTGTCTACATTAAAATCTGGAAATTTTAAGAAAAAAATCAGATCACATCAGATAAATGGGAATGTAGTGAAGGGGGTTAAAAGAAATCAATGACGCTTTTCCATCCGAAGATGGCGCTGTGAGAACAACCCAGGATCGGAGCCCGCGTTGAATTCGCAAACGGTGAGTCAGTGCTGCATTTCCAGACTGATCTTTGTTGCCCACAGAACGGGGAAACTCCCAAGTATAAAAAGACATGGGACGCCAGGCAGACCTACTGCCTGGCAAAGCCGGCAGCCGGGGCGGCGGCGGCCGGCCCTACCCAGCAATCCCCACAGGGCACGCTTGTCCGGGTGCCTTGTTGAACCGGCAACCTGAGACTTGAGAGGGCTGGACTTGAGACTGAACGAGACTTGCACAGTAGCCCAGCCCAGGGGATTGCAGGGACAGATCGTTTGGGATACCCAGTGGGACGAACAAAACCGCGATTTCAAACTATCCCAGGCAGACGGTAAGAGACGCTCTGTGGGGGAGGGGCGTCCACCACTACGGAGGCAACCTGCCCCAACTGATATACACGCCCACTGCTGAGGCAGCCAGCCGTTGCCGAGGCAACCCGCCCCAACTGAGATACACGCCCACTGCTGACGCAGCCAGCCGTTGCCGAGCCAACCCGTCCCTACTTAGATACACGCCCACTGCTGACGCAGCCTGCCATTGCTGAGGCAACACGCTACAACGAAGAGACTCTGCCGCAGGGCGTGGCGGAGACCACAGCAGAGCCGGCAGGAACAGCGCGAATCACACAACAGCAGGGAGGAGCCTCGGCAGCCAAACAGTGGCTAGTCTGCCTTTGAGCTGGGCAGGACACCTGATCGAACATCCAAAAATAAAGCCCAAACCCCTCAACACAGAGCATTTGAGAAAAAAAAAAAGGGTTGTTTAATGAGCTGTGTTGCAGCAGAATCAAACATAGCAGCCTAACAGCCCTGAATGAACAACAGAGTGCACAGCTCAGCAATTAAACCCCTATAAAGTACAAACTGTCTCCTCAAGCAGCTCCCTGACCCCTCTATATCCAAAAGACTGTCATTAGGCAGGCATCATCCTGGGACAAAGAGAGCAGAAAAAGAAACTGGTAGCATCCCTCGCTGTGCCACGGCTACTAGAGGTGCACCCCAGACAAGCAGGGTCTGGAGCGGACCTCAACAGTCGTACAGCGAAGGGGCTAGACTGGTAGAAGGAAAACCAAGCAACAGAAATACTTCATCATCAACATTCTGGGTGTCCACTCAGAGACCCAAACGAAAAGTCAGCAACTACGCAGACGACCAGCGGACAAATCCACAAAGATGGGAAGAAACCAGCGCAAAAAGGAGGAAAACACCCGAAACCAGAACACATCGCCTCCTAGAAAGGACCAAGACTCCTCACCAGCAAGGGAACAAAGCTGGACGGAGAATGACTGTGACGAAATGACGGAATTAGACTTCAGAAGATGGATAATGAGAAACTTTTGTGAGCTAAAAGATCATGTATTAAATCAATGCAAAGAAACTAAGAACCTTGAAAAAAGATTTGAAAAAAGATTCGAGGAAATGATAACAAGAATGGATACCTTAGAGAGGAATATGAATGAATTAAAGGAGCTGAAAAACACAATACGAGAACTTCGCGAAGCAAACGCAAGTTTCAATAGCCGAATTGACCAAGCAGAAGAAAGAATATCTGAAGTCGAAGACCAACTCAATGAAATAAAATGAGAAACCAAGATCAGAGAAAAAAGCGCAAAAAGGAATGAACAAAGTCTCCAAGAAATGTGGGACTATGTGAAAAGACCTAACCTACGTTTGATAGGTGTACCAGAAGGGGACGAAGAGAATGAATCCCAGCTGGAAAATACTCTTCAGGACAACATCCAGGAAAATTTCCCCCACCTAGCAAGACAAGCCAAAACTCAATTGCAGGAAATACAGAGAACACCACAAAGATATTCCGCAAGAAGAGCAACCCCAAGGCACATAATCGTCAGATTCAACAGGGTTGAAATAAAGGAGAGAATACTAAGGGCAGCCAGAGAGAAAGGTCGGGTCACCCACAAAGGGAAGCCCATCAGACTCACAGCAGATCTCTCGGCAGAAACACTACAAGCCAGAAGAGAGTGGGGGCCAATATTCAACATTCTTAAAGAAAAGAACTTTCAACCCAGAATTTCATATCCAGCCAAACTGAGCTTCAGAAGTGAAGGAAGAATAAAATCCTTTGCGAACAAGCAAGTACTCAGAGATTTTGTCACCACCAGGCCTGCTTTACAAGAGCTCCTAAAAGAGGCACTACACATAGAAAGGATCAATCAGTACCAGCCATTCCAAAATCACACTGAATGCTAAAGAGCTTCAACATAATGAAGAATCTACAACAACTAACAGGCAAAACAGCCACTTAGAATCAAAATGGCAGTATCAAATTCACACATAACAATATTAACCCTAAATGTAAATGGACTAAATGCACCAATCAAAAGACACAGACTGGCAAATTGGATAAAAATCCAAAACCCATCAGTGTGCTGTATCCAGGAAACCCATCTCACATGCAAGGATACACAAAGGCTCAAAATAAAGGGATGGAGGAAGATTTACCAAGCTAATGGAAAGCAAAAAAAAGCAGGAGTTGCAATTCTCATCTCTGATAAAATAGACTTTAAAGCAACAAAGATCAAAAGAGACAAAGAAGGCCATTACATAATGGTAAAAGGATCGATACAACAAGAAGAGCTAACGATCCTAAACATATATGGACCCAACACAGGAGCACCCAGATACATAAGGCAAGTTCTTAATGATTTACAGAAGGACTTAGACTCCCACACAATAATAGTGGGAGACTTTAACACTCCACTGTCAATACTAGACAGATCAACCAGACAGAAAATCAACAAGGATACCCAGGGCTTGAACTCAGACCTGGAGCAAGCAAACCTGGTGGACATTTACAAAACTCTCCACCCCAAATCCACAGAATACACATTCTTCTCAGCACCACATCACACCTACTCTAAAATTGACCACATAATTGGAAGTAAAGCACTGCTCAACAAATGCAAAACAACTGAAATCATAACAAACAGCCTCTCAGACCATAGTGCAATCAAGTTAGAACTCAGAATTCAGAAACCGACCCAGAACCGCACAGCTTCATGGAAACTGAACAACTGGCTCTTGAATGTTGACTGGGTAAACAACGAAATGAAGGCAGAAATAAAGAAGTTCTTCGAAACCAATGAGAATGAAGACACAACGTGCCAGAACCTCTGGGACACATTTAAAGCAGTCTCTAGAGGAAAGTATATAGCAATAAGTGCCCATATGAGGAGAATGGAGAGATCCAAAATTGACACCCTATCGTCAAAATTGAAAGAGCTAGAGGAGCAAGATCAAAAAAACTCAAAACCCAGCAGAAGACAAGAAATTACTAAGATCAGAGCTGAGCTGAAGGAGATTGAGACACGAAAAACCCTTCAAAAAATCAATAAATCCAAGAGCTGGTTTTTTGAAAAGATCAACAAAATAGACAGACCACTAGCCAGATTGATTAAAAAGAAAAGAGAGAACAACCAAATAGATGCAATAAAAAATGATAAAGGGGAAATCACCACAGATTCCACAGAAATTCAAACCATCATCAGAGAATATTACAAACAACTATATGCGCATAAACTAGTAAACCTGGAAGAAATGGATAAATTCCTGGACTCCTGTGTCCTCCCAAGCCTAAACCAGGAGGAAGCTGAAACTATGAATAGACCAATAACAAGGTCTGAAGTTGAGGCAGCAATTAAGAGCCTACCTCACAAAAAAAGCCCAGGTCCAGATGGGTTCACAGCCGAATTCTACCAGACACACAAGGAGGAGCTGGTACCATTCCTTCTAAAACTATTTCAAACAATCCAAAAAGAGGGAATCCTTCCCAAATCATTTTATGAGACCAACATCATCGTGATACCAAAACCCGGCAGAGACCCAACGAGAAAAGAAAACTTCAGGCCAATATCCATGATGAACATAGATGCAAAAATCTTCAATAAAATATTGGCAAGCCGATTGCAACAGCAAATCAAAAAACTTATTCATCATGATCAAGTAGGATTCATCCCAGGGATGCAAGGCTGGTTCAACATACGCAAGTCTATCAACGTAATTCACCACATAAACAGAACCAAAAACAAAAACCACATGATTATCTCAATTGACGCAGAGAAGGCATTTGACAAAATTCAACAGCCCTTTATGCTAAAAACCCTCAATAAACTCGGTATCGATGGAACGTATCTCAAAGTAATAAAAGCTATTTATGACAAACCAACAGCCAATATCATACTGAATGGGCAAAAACTGGAAGCATTCCCTTTGAAATCTGGCACTAGACAAGGATGCCCTCTCTCACCACTCCTATTCAATATAGTACTGGAAGTTCTAGCCAGAGCAATCAGGCAAGAAAAAGAAATAAAGGGTATTCAAATAGGAAAGGTGGAAGCCAAATTGTCTCTATTTGCAGACGACATGATAGTATACCTAGAAGACCCCATCACCTCAGCCCAAAAACTCCTGAAACTGATAAACAACTTCAGCAAAGTCTCAGGATATAAAATCAATGTGCAAAAATCACAAGCATTCGTCTACACCAATAACAGACTTAAAGAAAGCCAAATCAAGAGCGAACTGCCATTCGCAATTGCTACAAAAAGAATAAAATACCTTGGAATACAACTCACAAGGAACGTAAGGGACCTCTTCAAGGAGAACTACAAACCACTGCTCAACGAAATCGGAGAGGACACAAACAGATGGAGAAACATTCCATGTTCATGGTTAGGAAGAATTAATATCGTGAAAATGGCTATACTGCCCAAAGTAATTTACAGAATCAACGCTATCCCCATCAAGCTACCATTGACTTTCTTCACAGAACTGGAAAAAACCACCATGAACTTCATATGGAACCAAAAGAGAGCCCGCATAGCCAAGTCAATTCTAAGCAAAAAGAACACAGCAGGGGGCATCAAACTACCGGATTTCAAACTATACTACAAGGCTACAGTAATCAAAACAGCATGGTACTGGTACCAAAACAGAGATATAGACCAATGGAACAAAACAGAGGCACCGGAGGCAACACAACATACATACAACTATACAATCTTTGATAAACCTGACAAAAACAAGCAATGGGGCAAGGATTCCATGTTTAACAAATGGTGTTGGGAAAACTGGCTAGCCATGTGCAGAAAGCAGAAACTGGACCCCTTCCTGACACCTTACACTAAAATTAACTCCAGATGGATTAAAGACTTAAACATAAGACCTGGCACCATAAAAACCCTAGAAGGAAATCTAGGCAAAACTATCCAGGACATAGGAGTAGGCAAGGACTTTATGAACAAAACACCAAAAGCCTTGGCAACAAAAGCCAAAATAGACAAATGGGACCTAATGAAACTCCACAGCTTCTGCACGGCAAAAGAAACAGTCACTAGAGTGGATCGGCAACCAACAGAATGGGAAAAAATTTTCGCAGTCTACCCATCTGACAAAGGGCTGATATCCAGAATTTACAAACAACTCAAGCAGATTTACAGGAAAAAAACAAACAAGCCCATTCAAAAGTGGGCAAAGGATATGAACAGATACTTTACGAAAGAAGACATATATGAGGCCAACAATCATATGAAAAAATGCTCATCGTCACTGGTCATCAGAGAGATGCAAATCAAAACCACATTGAGATACCATCTCACGCCAGTTAGAATGGCGATCATTAAAAAATCTGGAGACAACAGATGCTGGAGAGGATGTGGAGAAAAAGGAACACTTTTACACTGTTGGTGGGAGTGTAAATTAGTTCAACCATTGTGGAAAACAGTGTGGCGATTCCTCAAGGCCTTAGAAATAGAAATTCCCTTTGACCCAGCAATCCCATTACTGGATATATATCCAAAAGACTATAAATCGTTCTACTATAAGGACACATGTACACGAATGTTCATTGCAGCACTGTTTACAATAGCAAAGACCTGGAATCAACCCAAATGCCCATTGATAATAGACTGGATTGGAAAAATGTGGCACATATACACCATGGAATATTATGCAGCAATCAGAAATGATGAGTTCGTGTCGTTTGTAGGGACATGGATGAATCTGGAAAACATCATCCTCAGCAAACTGACACAAGAACAGAAAATGAAACACCGCATATTCTCACTCATAGGTGGGTGATGAAAAATGAGAACACATGGACACAGAAAGGGGAGTACTAAACACTGGGGTCTATTGGGGGGAAAAGGGGAGGGCCAGTGGGAGGGGGAGGTGGGGAGGGATAGCCTGGGGAGAAATGCCAAAAAAGTGGGTGAAGGGGAGAAGAAAAGCAAAGCACACTGCCATGTGTGTACCTACGCAACTGTCTTGCATGCTCTGCTCATGTACCCCAAAACCTATAATCCAATAAAAAATTAAAAAAATAAAAAAAAAATAAAACCTTTCCATCCAAAGTGCAAAAAAAAAACAAACAAACAACAAAAAAAAAAAACAAAAAAAAAAGAAATCAATGACATTTTGGCAGAGGTAACATTATGTATAAGGGCATGAAGGCAGTAAATCATTGAGTGTTCAAGACATTACATGTAATTTTCTGTTTCAAACCAGACATTTTAATGAAACAAGTAGGTAAAATATGAGTTTTGAGAGGTTGCTCAGGAAATCCGAAAGGTTGAACACGTGTGGTCATGGAAAAAGATTTGAAGAAGATTGTAATCAAGAAGAAACATGCACATATCGAAATTTAGGGAAGAACACTCTCCCAGAGTCCTAGAAGAAGGACTGAACAATTAGATCCTGTGACTACTGTAATAGTCCAAGTGCACAACAATGAGATTCTAAAATAAGATGGAGACCATAGTTTTGTTTAGCACACCCTTATAAAATACAGTGTTACATTAGTTTTCTAATCAAAAATTAAAATAAACAGTTAGTGAAAAATAAGAGGGAACTTAGTGCATAATACTAAAAGCCACTCACACTTCTCTTCATGCTTTCACATGGGGTCTCCTGGACTTGAAATAAATTACTGTCCCACACTGCAAAAATTGTATGGTATGATATTTCTGGAAAACTTAGGGCTTGTAACTGCTGGTATAATTGATGTGTTCCACTATATGATTAATTCAATAATAGTGATTTTGAGCCAATCATAATAATCCATATCAGATACCCCATAGTTTTTACCTAATAAGCAAAGATAAAGGCATAATCTAGAAAACACAGATCCTCATAAGCAGTAAGACAAGTAAAATAAAAGCAAGGCTAGTTACATTCAATTTATTCTAAGGCATCATTGGCTTATACTTAGCTGAAATAAATATGTTATATTCTGGATATATGTTCCATTGCTCATTTTTACCTATATAACAAACCCATACATAAACACCTGAACTTAAGAGTTAATTTTTAAAAAATAGATTGCATTATTAAATATTTTCACAGCACACTTTATAAATGAAGTTGATAATTATCTCAAAAATAAAGTACAGGTGAGAAAAAAATGACCTTTTAAATGTACCCTTTGAAAAATTAGGAATTCAAGTATCAAACTTTGAAACAATTTTAAAAAGCATCTTATGCATTTAAGTAATAAGATGTACTGACTTAAATGTTTCCAAAGAAGATCATGTGTTTAGACGAATATCATAGTAAACATTTGAAAGATATCAGTGGCAGAGAGGGTAAGGAGATAATGTAAGAAGACACATGTACCTTTTCATCTTTCTTAAAACTAAAAGGGTATAAAAGGGTATTACCTAGTTTATTTTTCCTTTACCACCCAAAATAGTCATTTACAAGTGACTTTCTTTCACTATTTTTTTCCTGTGGTCCATGGGCTATGGTAGTGTATATTTATTTTTTGCATACTTAAAAGACTAGATATTTTAGAATTCTACAAGCATGTGTTTTTTTTTTTAATTTTAATTTAACTCATCCGTGAAGCATGTGCTAATTACTACAATGGTACTTCCCTCATATTCTGAGATAAGAATGGTTTGGATTTTATTAAATCAAAGAGGATAAAAAGTATAGAAATGGATTATGTCCTGTATCTATCTTTTTGATATGCAGATCTGAGGGTGGTTAGCCAAGGCATCCAAGACATAAATCAATGATTCCATGCCATGGAAAGAGAGTGAAAAATCATACCCTGTTAGGTTTTGTAGATCAAAGTCAGTATCCCAGGTTTTATATTTGAATGTCATGATCTGTATAGAAATGTACTGAATGAAGTTTCAAGTAGTCAATACCTGTGACAGATAAGGTTTTGTTTTTGGAACTATTGATTGCTTTTCTGAGTAATCTCCAAATCCCACTTTGAAGCCATTCAATCTGGATCACAAAATGACATCAGGAACTTTAGGGTATCAAAAAAAACAGAAGTATCTAAGATGATTAAGGAATTTGCCAGGGGTATTTGGAAGGATTTTTGGCTTTCTCCCAAAGTTTTTTTTTTTCTAGCTTGAAATCAAGGCTTAATGTTTTATGACAAAAGCCTTCTACCTTAAACAAGGTCTGTTGAGTTTCTGCTTTTAATTCTAGCCCACAATTTTATAATAAAGTTTGAAAACGAAAGATTCAGGTGACTCCAGTTACATTAACTGTTTTAAATTCACTTAATTTTTAAGTTTTCATTGCCCCTTATCTATAATGCATTGAAATTGTTCTTTATTACTAGCAGTTTGTGGTTTTATATGCTTCTAAGTAATCATTGTTCATTATACCAAAAGAATCAGATTTCCAACTATGGTTTGATGTCATTGTGTATGTACAGGACGTCCACAGGTGCCTGGAAGGCCATAAAGAAAAAGAAGGAAACCAGCCAAGATTAAAGTTTCACAGATCCAGATGTGGCTGCTGCTGCTGTTTCAAAAAAGAAACACACATTTTAGAGCTTGGCATTTCGGCATTACAGCTGGCAAGTAATAAGAGAGAATAAAGTATGTGTGTGTGCGTGTGTGCATGCATGCTCCTTTGAGGCAGAAAAGGGGGAAATGGAAGGCAGGAAAGTCCAATCTGCTGAAGTAAAATAGAAATGTGGATGAGAGCCTGTTCAACCCCGCTGGCAATGAGGTATTTCCCTTTTATTAATGAAATGCTCTGGCACAATGGAAAAATATAATTTGCATGAATGAGCACATCAAACTAAAAAAGTAAAAGTCCTGACTCCTAGTCATTTCTTTCAGCTTATTCACAAAATTATCATAAGCAGGATTCAGTTGTCTTCTTCTTTAGTAATTTATTTTTACCATTATTCAGCCATATATATCCTTTCAGAGAGAGTTCCAACAAAGGATCTGGAGACTACATAGGTAATTGAATCATGTGGTATGTTAATATCAATTGGCTCATAGCAGATGTTCCTATCAGGATATTACAAATAAACCCAAAATTCTAAGTCCCAATGATTCATTTCCAGAAAACATTATATTTGCTTAATATTAAAATGTCATTAATGTGACTGTAAATTATTTTGAGTTATTTTTTATGTAAATGTAATCTACCTCTTTTTATTTTTTACAGTGTCCATCGCTGAATAAACTACTAATGAAAGGAGATGTTCTTAATTCTAGTCTAGGAAGTCTTGGACAGTAGTCTGCAGAAATCTAAATGACAAGACAAGTTAACATCTGTTCATTCTTTACTCTAAGTCTAGACTTACAAGCTAAAATTGAGAAAGACAATTTAAAATCATCCTAATCTAAAGAAACTAATCCTTGTTTTTTCACTGGCAATTTAGTGTGGTAGTTAAAAGAACTTAGCTTGAACATGTGGCTGTGACATCAATCCAAGGCACTGATGAGTTAAAATGTGTGTGTGTGCATGCAAGTGCACATGCACACACACACACACACACACACATTATATGCATATATACATCTGTTTTTTTATTTTAAAAGTATAGAAAAAATAATTTAACACTATTAGTTCTTACCCCAGACTAAATATTTACACTTCTTGACTATATTTAAACATTGAGTATCTTTATTAAGTTTGCTACACTGAAATGTGTTATTATTTACATGTCTTGACTCACTACACACATATTTTCAATGTAATGACAACATTTTAGGCTTATGCATCATTATATCATTTAGGATACGAAAGAGAAATAACACAGTCTCACTTTATAAAAAGTCATGATTCCAGTTAACACTGGTATCTTAAATAATATATCAGGACTTGATTTAGGGAGCCACTCCATTAGTTCTTTAGTTACCTCCATTGATACTATTTTTGTGACAAATTGCTGGTCATGATGGAGCCTGTCTTATATAAGATGTGAAAAATGACAATAGTAACTTTTTACTTTGCGTGTCAAATTAGAAATAGCTTTTAAAACTTGATATCTTCCAAAATCTTCAGCTGAAGCACCTGTCAAGATTGTCATCACAAAATAACTTTCAGATATCCCTTGATACTCCCTAATTTGGTATTTACACCTCTGCTAGATTGTACAAAATGCAACACAAGGAAGAAAGTATCCTCCATTGGCTTGTATTCTAACTCAATAGCCCTCTAAGTTGACCATCATGATATTGAAGCCCTTCTACAAAACTGACTCTATAGTCCTTAGCCTCATCATTTACTTCTTTATCATAATGCTTAGCACACATAGAAGATGCTAAAAGAAGCAAAGAAACAGCATAATGAGGTGAGGATTGTGACCTTAGTTAACAGAATGATACAAAGACATAATTACTACTTCAAAATTTCAGACTGTTTTAGCTTGCCACAGTATACTTTAACTTTAAATAAAAATATAGTTCTAAGGCAAGAAAGTAAGAATATAATCTGGTAAATGTGCCAATTATGAAATGTTTTAAAGAACGGACATTTTCAAAGGTGTAATGCCTGTGAGCACTGACACATTTCTCTTTTGTTTTCAGCTTGTGACTTTTATCTAAGACATATGCTGCACATACAAAGTGACTAAGTATCTGTTATAATTTAAATAAATTCTAAGTCTTGGGGCGACAGGAAAGTTATTTTTAAATTTTAAAGGGAAATTACTTTTGAATTTGCCATATTAAATTGTGCTCCATTGCCAGGAATGTAATCTGAATGCACTGAAAAGAAGAGATGTAATTTTCAGTTTCTGGATTGTGCTATATCCTATTTTTAACAGATTTTGTCATATACATAAAGTCCACCAAATGTACTGAAAAGTAATAGTACATATCCATGTCTTCTTTTCTTACAATTGACTAAATACTGAAAACAATAGCTTTTTTCTTTAAAGTTAATCATCTAAAATGCAATAAGTAATTGAAAACTAAACTTTGATCACTGCTAGTTTAAGTTCAGTCTACATGATTCCAAATCTCCAAATTGATCCTTTTAAGATTAAATATTTAAAATAAAAATTTATTTTCCATTTATATATTTGCTACTCTATAAATTTTGTTTTTATAATTAATAAATTTTATGTAATGAAGATTTCAGGGTAATAATAAAAATATGTTTATAATTAAATTCTAAAGTTAATCTCTATGGTCATAATCTTCAATTCATCTCATAAATTTCAATCTAATTTCATATAAGGTGAGATGAGGTTTTAAGGGTGAGAAAATTTTCCAGAAAACTGGGCCATTTATAATGTATAATAAAATACATAATAAAAAATGTTATTAAAATAATGGCTTGTAATAAAATAACTTTAGCCTTCCATCCTTCCCCTGTTTCACGCCCACTTCCTCCACCTACTCCTTCACTTTTCCTCCTGGCTTCCCCTCTAGCTCGTCCCCTGGTCCTGGCCCTCACTTCTCATCACCTTCCCATCCTCTGTCTTACTTTTCTATTTCTCTCCCAACTTGCTGTCTCCTGGTCAGCCCCATCTTCTTCTCCCTCATCTCCATCCTCTCTTTTGCTACCACTTGCCCCTTGCTTCTTCCCTCCTGTCCCAATTCACTTTCACCCCTCTAGCTTCTCTCTTGTTTCCCTCTCACTCACACCCCTGCCCTCCCACCACTGCCACTATCACCTCCCTGTCCTGTTCCCTGGCTCTTCCCCTGACACTCCTCCTCACTTTCCTTCCTAAGTCCTACCCCTCATTTTCTACTTAGACTCATGACCTCAAAACAAATTTTATTTTGACATTTTGTGTAAAAAACCTTTCTAAAATGTGCTGCAATTTCTAATATGCTGTATATGCTTCCTATGATAAATACTTTCATATTTCCTTACTGATACAAATTCAACCTTAAAATTTTCAATTTATTAAAATATATACCAATAAGTGCCAACATGAGAAGAGTGGAGAGATCCAAAATTGACACCCTATCATCAAAATTCAAAGAGCTAGAGGAGCAAGAAAAAAAAAAACTCAAACCATAGCAGAAGAAAAGAAATAACTAAGATCAGAGCAGAACTGAAGGAGATAGCAACACAAAAAAAAACCTTCAAAAAATCAATAAATCCAAGAGCTGGTTTTTTGAAAAGATCAACAAAATAGACAGACACTAGCCAGATTGATAAAAAAGAAAAGAGAGAATAACCAAATGCAATAAAACACAATAAAGGGGAAATCACAACAGATTCCACAGAAATTCAAACCATCACCAGAGACTATTACAAACAACTCTATGCACATAAACTAGTAAACCTGGAAGAAATAGATAAATTCCTGGACACTTGTATCCTCCCAAGCCTAAACCAGGAAAAAGTTGAAACTATGAATAGACCAATAACAAGGTCTGAAGTTGAGGCAGCAATTAAGAGCCTACCACCCCAAAAATGCCCAGGTCCAGATGGGTTCACAGCCGAATTCTACCAGACACACAAAGAGGAACTGTTACCATTCCTTCTGAAACTATCCCAAATAATCCAAAAAGAGGGAATCCTTCCCAAATCATTTTATGAGACCAACATCATCCTGATAACAAAACCCGGCAGAGACTCAACAAGAAAATAAAACTTCAGGCCAATATCCATGATGAACATAGACGCAAAAATCTTCAATAAAATACTGGCAAGCCGATTGCAACAGCACATCAAAAAGCTTATCCACCATGATCAAGTAGCATTCATCCCGGGGATGCAAGGCTGGTTCGACATACGCAAGTCTATAAACGTAATTCACCACATAAACAGAACCAAAGACAAAAACCACATGATTATCTCAATTGATGCAGAGAAGGCCTTTGACAAAACTCAACAGCCCTTTATACTAAAAACCCTCAATAAACTCGGTATCGATGGAACATATCTCGAAATAATCAAAGCTATTTATGACAAACCGACAGCCAATATCATACTGAATGGGCAAAAACTGGAAGCATTCCCTTTGAAATCTGGCACTAGACAAGGATGCCCTCTGTCACCACTCCTATTCAAGATAGTACTGGAAGTTCTAGCCAGAGCAATCAGGCAACAAAAAGGAATAAAGGGTATTCAAATAGGAAAGGAGAAAGCCAAGTTGTGTCTATTTGCAGATGACATGATAGTATATCTAGAAGACCCCATTGCCTCAGCCCAAAAACTCCTGAAACTGATAAGCAACTTCAGCAAAGTCTCAGGATATAAAATCAATGTGCAAAAATCACAAGCATTCCTATACACCAATAACAGACTGAAAGAGAGCCAAATCAAGAACAAACTGCCATTCACAATTGCTACAAAGAGAATAAAATACCTAGGAATACAACTAAGAAGAAACATAGAGGACCTCTGCAATGAGAACTATAAACCACTGGTCAACGAAATCAGAGAGGACACAGATGGAGAAACATTCCATGTTCATGGTTAGGAAGAATCAATATCGTGAAAATGGCCATACTGCCCAAAGTAATTTACAGATTCAACGCTATCCCCATCAAGCTACCAATGACCTTCTTCACAGAACTGGAGAAAACCACCTTAAACTTCATATGGAAACAAAAGCGAGCCCGCATAGCCAAGTCCATTCTAAGCAAAAAGAACACAGCAGGAGGCATCACACTACTGGACTTCAAACTGTACTACAAGCCTACAGTAATCAAAGCTGCATGGTACTGGTACCAAAACAGAGATATAGACCAATGGAACAGAACAGAGGCATTGGAGGCAACACAACATATCTACAACCATACAATCTTGGATAAACCTGACAAAAACAAGCAAAAGGGAAAGGATTCCCTGTTTAATAAATGGTGTTAGGAAACTGGCTAGCTATGTGCAGAAAGCAGAAACTGGATCCCTTCCTGACACCTTACACTAAAATTAACTCCAGATGGATTAAAGATTTAAACATAAAACCTGGCACCATAAAAGCCCTAGAAGAAAATCTAGGCAAAACCATTCAAGACATAGGAGTAGGCAAGGACTTCATGACCAAAACACCAAAAGCATTGGCAACAAAAGCCAAAATAGACAAATGGGACCTAATCAAACTCCACAGCTTCTGCAGGGCCTATGAAGCAGTCATTAGAGTGAATCAGCAAGCAACAGAATGGGAAAACATTTTTGCAGTTTACCCATCTGACAAAGGGCTGATATCCAGAATGTCCAAAGAACTCAAACAGATTTACAAGAAAGAAAACAAATAAGCCCATTCATAAGTGAGCAAAGAATATGAACAGACACTTTACAAAAGAAGACATACATGAGTTCAACAAACATGTGAAAAAATGCTCATCATCACTGGCCATTAGAGAAATGCTAATCAAAACTACGTTGAGATATCATCTCATGCCAGTTAGAATGGCGATCATTAAAAAATCTGGAGACAGCCGATGCTGGAGAGGATGTGGAGAAATAGGAACACTTTTACACTGCTGATGGGAGTGTACATTAGTTCAACCATTGTGGAAGACAGTGTGGTGATACCTCAAGGTCCTAGAAATAGAAATTCCATTTGCCCCAGCCATCCCATTACTGGGTATATATCCCAAGGAGTATAAATCATTCTACTATAAGGACACATGCACACAAATATTCATTGCAGCACTGTTTACAATAGCAAAGACCTGGAACCATTCCAAATGCCCATTGATGATAGACTGGACTGGGAAAATGTGGCACATATACACCATGGAATATTATGCAGCAATCAAAAACGATGAGTTTGTGTCCTTTGTAGGGACCTTGATGAACCTGGAGAACATGATTCTCAGCCAACTGACACAAGAACAGAAAATGAAATACAGCATGTTCTCACTCATCGGCAGGTGATGAACAATGAGAACACATGGACACAGGGAGGGAAGCACTACACACTAGGGTCTATTGGGGGGAATAGGGGAAGGACAGCATGGGGGGAGTTGGGGAGGGATAGCATGGGGAGAAATGCCAGATGTGGGTGAAGCGGAGGAAGGCAGCAAATCATCCTGCCACGTGTGTACCTGTGCAACTATCTTGCATGTTCTGCACATGTACCCCAAGACCTAAAATGCAATAACAAAAATTTTCAATTTATTTTATTAAATACTTTGAATCTATTCTGTAAGATGGGGAGGAGAAATTCTCTAAATTACTGAATTTCCTAGTGATTTTTGTATTTTTATCCACTATTTTTATGAATGTTGGTCACATATAGAATTTAAGGTAAATGGCTTATAAAATGATATAATTGTATATAATTTCAATTGGTCTTGGTATAATGATGGACTGTCCCTCTTTTATAGCAAAAAACATGAGTTTTACAAAGTTTGAATCTTTATTCCTCAAATATTTTTTATATTTTGATTATGAAAGTTTACTCCCTAATAAAAAAGATATTTTCACATTAGCAAATATAGGCTATAGTTGGGGACAATAGTAATTTATTAGTACAACTAAGAAATTGTGATGTGTGTGTAAGAGAGAGAAAGTGGGAGAGAGTGAGGTCTATCTTAATATCTATTATATGCACACACAATATATTTAGTTCTTGCTAAAAAATGAACATTATGCAATTCACATTTTCTTTGGGAATTTGATTATATTATCTTTAAATGACAGATATTTATGAACCATGGAACACTCATCTAAGCAAAGCAATTATAATTAACAGTAGGAATGAATGTATGACCTTAAAGAGTGAATATACTAACTAATTTTGTTTACTGACATTATCTCAAATTTCAAAGTGATCTAGAGAAGCCCTGCCTATTTGAAATATAATCTGGGCCACATATTTAATTTTAAATTTCCTAGCAGTCACATTAAAAAATTAAATTAAAAGGTGAAAATAACTTTAATAGATTTTATTTTACTTAAATATTAAATTATTATTTCAATGTGTAATAATTTAAAACTTATTGAGATATTTTATATGTTTTTTTTTCTTGTTTCTTCAAAATCTATACATTTCAACTCAGATTAGCCCAGTTGAAGAACTCAAATGCCACATGTGGCTACTTGCTATTTGTAATATTGGATAACACAGGTCTATAGTGTAGCTAAAATCCAGTAACAGCATACTCTTCTTTAAAAAATATCAGAGCATCTTCTTCCTAGACACTATATTTAGAAGAATATAAGCAGGCAACTGTCACATTTAAATATTACAATGACTATAGAAACAAACCTTCTATGAGTGCAATTAAGAGGAAACTTTTCAAAACAGAAGAGGTAATTAAGTAGAAAATGTGTGGTTAAATCCACACAAAAAATGTTGGATGGAAGGATCCCTTTCCAAACAGAAGAACACCAAACATAAAAGGAGAGGGGAGGGGCAGAAACTTAGCATAGGCAAAAATTACCATATTTACTGAATAGAAGGCCAGTTTGGCTCTGGAAAACTTCTTCTTTTTTCCCCCCAGAGAGAATGGCCACACGCCAATAGATACAGGCCTAAAATAGAGCATATACTATGGTAACCATAGTAATGAGTAGATGGAACTAAAAAAAGCTGGTCTTGGGTGAGCAGATGTTCAGTCAAAGCAAGAATGAAAACATGAACTGCATTTCACAACCTCCATTTTATCTACATACAGTAGGACAGTGTTCTATGAGGCTGTGGGAGAAATGTGCTTAAGGAGGAGGAACCAGAATGCCAGGAACGCCTTGTCATCAGTACAGGCACACCAATCTAGGTTCCAATAGAAAAATTCATTAGAAAGAAACATCCCCAAGTAGGGCTATGATAGATTGATACGTAATTGATATTACAATTACATACATATCTACATATCTATGATAGATTGATACGTAATTGGAATTTGAAATATTAAAGTAATATGTCTTGTAGTCCTGTAAAATAGTTTGTCTAGGTTAAAGTATGAAAGAATTATGTACTATTTCTTAATTTCTTTCAGAAGTCTAACTTAAATATAATTTTTCTAAGAATAACATGGTTATCTATATCATGCCAACACCTTCCCTAGACTTCAAGTTATTTTTGCTGCAGAACTATATCAGTGGTGTGGTTAGGAAAGAATATTATGCAGACTGCCTGCGTTTGAATCCTAGCTCACCAGATGACTTTGGACAAGTCACTTAAAGTCATTAAGACTTGGTTAACTCACCTGCAAAACAGAAATAAATAGTGTCAATTCATAGCATTGATAGGAGATTGACATGAAGAAATTAGAAGTGTCTGGCATAGAGCATTAATAAATTTTAGTTATTTTAACAATAATGCCTTGTTATTTTTATGCCATGTGCCAATAAATCCCAAAAGACCTGGCAAGAAAAATATTGAAACTCTGTTTTACTGTGCCTAGCACATTTTTGTTGATGCATGTGTAATATATATATAAGTGCACAAAAAAAATCAGAGACCCATGTCCACACATACCACTGTGTTTTCCATCCCTTCAAGCAGTCATCTTATGAGAAAATAAAGTCATACTCAAAGAAGACAGGTAGTTCTTGTCTTCCAAAGTGCTATTTGGCTAACAATCCATTATTGCATTCATCTGGCAGTGTTTCAAAAATATATTCCAAGCCACAGAAGACTACTGAGCCAAAGGAGCATTGAGTCATAATTAGCTCAAGATTAAAGTTCACCAAGGAATGGATTCAAATTCAATTTAACATAAAAAGGCTTTAGAGGGAGGAATCATTGTGTTGAGATCTCAATGAAGCAAGCTTGCATTCTTGACTATTGGAAACTCCTTGATAAAGAATCTCCCTAGATCCTTAAATGCTTTGTGCAGCTGGGGTTTGAGGTCATACTTTTCCCTCCACTTGCTGTGGGAAAGAGGGTTGGCACATTCGTCTTGATCTACATGTAGCCCCAAAGCATTCTCAAAGAAAGTACAAAAGCATACAGAATTGCCTAGAAAGAAATGTTTCTCAACAATAAATTTCAGAAAGCAGTGATATATCTGGGAGGAGAACATTTCAAATACAAGTTGAATGATAAACCCCATGGGTCAGGGACAGCGAGTATTATCAAAGATATAACAAAAGCTTTATGTTATCCAAAGTTTAACAAAAGCCTACACACAAAGACATTTACCATAATGTTATACATACATATATATACATATATATGCACACATATCTTTAAACATATATACTAAGTATGTACACATGAGTATATGTGTATATATAATAAAATATGTGTATATATATGCATATATGCAAATAAAATAGCGGAAAATATTCTGCATATCCTGATAATGGGTAAGTGCATATGAAATAAATAAGAATTATGTTCTGATGTAATAGAGAAGAGAAAAAGAAATGCATTAAGACAGCTAGAGTAACACAAATCTTTGTGCTTCTGTATCATTTCAACTATAACCAGAGAGTAGATTGACGAAGAAGCTAAACCATTAATTAATTGTTTGAATTATATTCCTACCAAATTTTTGCACCCCCTCCTTGCATTAGGATAGACAGTAAATTAATTACATAAAATGTTAATACTCTTTATGTTTTATAGATTGAAATATATGATGCCAAAGAGCTTAAAGAAATGTTAGTATCACCTTGCATTTAAGTTATCCTCAGTCTTTACTTATAATACTCCAGGATTAGTCCTTTGGAGCTAAGGATAAACATATGAAGAAATAGGAAGTTTGGCACAGATATTAGGCATAAATGAATATAATGGTACTAAAATGAGATGTAGATTTAAAAAAGCTTGCATCCATACAAGAACAAAAATATTTAAATTCCAGTTCTATCTTCACATGAGCCTTCTCAATAATGTTCAATTGACTGAAAAATTTAGAAGCTGGAAGAATAAAAGACCAGTTTGCCAATGTAGTTTTCTGACATTCTGTAAAAGAAGAGGAACAGAGTTTTAAAGTATTAAGTAAACGAGTTTTAATCACTGATGGGAACAAGAGAACTGCATGGCCGAATCTAGTTTTGAAAAATTGGAACAAAAACATGTTTTAGGTTATTTTCATCAGATGTGAGGTTTTACTTGAATTTACTCTTTGTTTTTATATGTTATAGCTCAGATGTCTGTGGTAGGTTCCATTCTCCAATTGGGTGTGTGTATGTATGTGTGTGTGTATATATATATATATATCCTGTATATTGGATCTGTAGTAATAAATTGGTGCCAGGAATTGCTTTAGGCTTTTCAGGAATTAATTGTTCAAATGGTGTGCCCTTGGAAAATTACAAATCAGAGCATGGGCATTAACTGAATCAATGTAATTGCCCTCTATTTGGTTTGGGTTTGTGTGTCGAAAAAAATATATAATCCTAACAAAAGTAGATGATCTGGGGACTAATAGAGGCACAATAAGGGAGATCAGACTCTCTCTGCAAGGTCAATTAGAGACTACTTGTGCAATTTCCCTCCTGTCTAATAGCCTTAATATAACCACATATTCCTATTATTGCTCAAAAGTTGTTGAACATATGTAATCTGTGGGTCCTTTCAATAGTTCTGTTCAAGGCAGCTGCACTTGAAGCTTAAGGGTTTGCAGCTGTTGGAAGCTATATCAGGAACGTGAGGGTTTGGCACTCGTTTTCATAGTTCCTACTGTGTAGAAGTTTGGCAAGAACTGTGGAAAGGGTATGGTGACATAAAAAACGTTTGTAAAACTTTCCCCCATCATTATGGTTCTGAGCATATGAGGTATGGAGTTGAAGAATTTAAGGGTGGTTATTTTGATTGGGGAATTTGGGCTTCATTTATGCAATTAACAGAAGGGCAAAGCATTCAGAAATTTTGCTTACATTTCATTTTTTCTTGATAAGTAAAAAGAATTCCGTGAAGTAGAGATAAACTGTTTCATTTTCTCAATTCCAACAGCAGTTTTCAAAGCTTTAACATGATCATTTATATGTACAGCATCTGTACGGAACATATTAATGATGGTAATCCTAAAAAAAGCTTCAAGCTGATAAAACCATTTTACTCATATACATTAATTTGGGGACAAATTATAATCCTCAAATCATCATATAGAATATCTGAAGTCACTTTAAAGATAAACCAATCATGAAGGATTGAAAAAAATCACTTTAGAAAGAAAATGTAATACATTTAGCTTCGCCCGAAAAGCATATTTTATAAAATTAGCATACTGTTATGTAATGAATTTTATGCTGCAATTATTTAACTCTTATAAAGAAAAACAGTTAACATACTTTTACAATTTCTGAACATGAGATGATTATAAAATATGAATATCAATGCTCTTGATAGGAAATTTGAGAAGGTGACATTTTCCTGGGTAGATTTTAAAATAGTATATTAGAATAGATTAATAATTTAAAAATATCTCTAATTCTTAATTGATAATGACACCTAATTGAAAGATATTTTTCAACTCCCTACACTAGTAACTTTGAATTCAGTTTAGCCATAGAATCATACTAAATTCAGAATGAATTTATCTAGATGGATATAGATGTAAACACTTTGGGAATATTTGGTTCAGGTTAACTATACTATTAATAAATTTGTAATTGTTTTAACACTTCCAATGAAAATAAATCAAAATAACTACATGTACAAGAAATATATCAAAGTATACATATATAATTTTTAATATACATACTCTGAGGCATTTATTTATGTATTTGATACATTTATATTTTTGAAAAAATATTTAAATTTCTGACAATGTAATGATGCATATAAACAAAACTGTAATTCGAAATAATCTTCCATTTAAAAATTTGGAATGTAAAAGGGAAATTAGTATTCTTTCGATAGGCTTAATCTTGTTGATAGTTATATTTCATGTACAAGGCAAAATAAAGAAAAACAGATAAATGGATTCCTGAAAATTAGCCTTTCAAGCATAGCAGTAGAGTGATTTAACAAGTAAATTTTCTGCTATACTTCATGTAGACATGATTTATGATTTACCACAACATCAACCACATGGTAAGCACATACTCTGTATTCTCCCTTGTTCAGGCTGTAGCCTTGAAAGTGTATCCAACTAAAATATTCATCTCATACCACTTATTAAGCATCTCCTACATGTGAAATATTGGAGATTTAAATATTGTTTCCAAGTAGTTCTCTATATGTGTGTTTTATCAATCTTCAAAGAATATTTCAGGGCAAGAATAGGTTTTCTACCTTTTAGAAAATATCATTAAACTCCAAGTCATTAATTTTTTTCTAAATTAAAAAGTAAATCACAAGCGAGTTGTCAACATTTTGATTCTTACACTAGTTCATAAATCTAGTTGCCTGAAACCTAGGAGTTATTATTTTCCTTTTATTCTTGTCTATCCCACATTCATTCCATCAGCAGGTCATGTGGATAATACTTCCTGAATAGTTCTTGGTCCCTCTTTGTCTCTATTTCTGCACTGACAGTATCTATCTAAGCCTTCAGTCCTCATCTGAAATAACCTACTAATTATCACATTCACTGCAGTTGTCCTTTAATGTAATCTCCACACTGCTTTCTGATAAGGTGATTTTTAAAGCTACATATTTGGTCATGTTAGCTAGACAACCCAGTATGTTCTCCGTTTCAGACGTTGAAATCAAATCAGCAGTACGACTGCAGAGACCACCCTTTCAACTAAAAACATTGGGGGCTTCTTTTAGGAGTTTATGCACCTCACACTTTAGATTCTTTGCCCACCTGCTTTCTCACCTCCAAACCAATTACTTTCTCCTCATCCCTCATATGTCATCTCAACTCAGTGAAGCCTTTCCTAAATTATCGAGTTAGATTCATTTGTTCCTCGTCACTATAGATATTTTTTACTTTACTATTAAAGTTTACAATCATATTTTTGTGATGATTTATTTAACATGTACATGATGAAGGCCATGAACACAAGAACCTATGAGCTCAAATGAATTACATGAAAATTGAAAAAATTAAAAAGAATTTAGAAGGAGTATAGGCCTTCAAATTTTATTTTGAAGTAAATGAACATTTCAGGCAATATAAGAGATCTACAAAAACAGGAATAAACAGAACCTTGTGTGTGTGTGTGTGTATTTTTCAATAGACTTGCTTCAGTTGTAAATTTTCCACATCTCTTGAATAAACACACTATTTTCTGAGGTTGGCAATTATGTGTATAAATAATTAGTTGTTAATATTATTCTTAAAATTGGGGAATAAACATTGAGTTATGAGAATGCAAAGGAAGAAAGTAATAATTCTACTTGTAGACAGTGAGTAAGGAATTACAGAGATGAGGAATTTTGAGCCAGCCCTGAATGGTGACAAAAATTTCAGCAAGCACAGGAATGACAAAGAACACTTCAGGCAGTGCAAATTACGTGAACAAAATTATGCTCTCCTGATTACGCTTAGTCTATTTTTGAAACTTTGAGTGGCTACTTATGAATGAATAATACAAATAACAAGTATTTAATGAGCATTTACCAAGTGCCAGAGTTCATGTTATATGCTTTGAAATGTACACTTTCATTTAATTATCACAAGTATATCATGTAGGCACTACCGTTACCACTAAAATTTATATACCAGAGTGTTCCAAACTCAGGATTAGAGCATTTTAGTAAATTTTGCATGAATTAATAGCTAAGGAATACATATATCTCAACTAAAATGCCCACAAACTAGACTTCCAGATTATATTTACTCTTGAGGACTAGAGGCAGAAAGGAGTGAAACTGGAATTATAAATGGTAGTCAAATTGTGGGTGTACTGGATTTCATGTATAAGGGTTTAAACTTGTCCTGTTTACAGTTGTTTTAGGCGACTGAAAACACAGGAAGGTCTAATAATAGGGTGATTATAATTCAATATAATTTTTAGATTTCCATGGTGGACCATATGGAAAATTAATGAATGTAGAATGATTAAATTCCCTATGACTGCATTAAGTTATGTATAACTGAGAGAGGCAGCTAGAAAACTTCAAGGTAGTTTAATTCAGCTGGTTTCTAGAACTAAATACTGAGTGAATATGGAATCCTACTTCAAATTCTGCCAAATGCTGACTCTCTAAGGGAAATATGTCTGGTGAGGATAAACTGGCTTTGAGAAATAGCTGAGGTGCTATGAGACAGCCAAGTGGAGATGTCAATACAAAATTAGCAATATGGATCAGAGGAGGAGGACTAATTCATGATACAAATAGAAAAATTGTGGCTGGGCACAGGAGCTCACTCCTGTAAGTCTCAGCACTTTGGAAGGCTAAAGGGAGAAGAGAGAATCACTTGAGCTCAGGAGTTAACAACAAGCCTGAGAAACATAGTAAGACTTCATTATCTACTAAAAAAAATAGAAAATTAGTCATGTGTAGTGGCATGCACCTGTATTTCTAGCTACTCAGGAGGCTGAGATGGGAGGATCACTTGATCCCAGGAGATTTGAGCTTTGCAGTGAGCCACTGCACCCAGTCTGGGAAATTGAGTGACACTTTGTCCCAGGAAAGAAAAAAAAAAAAAATTTGTAATATTTGCATAGACATTATTTAAAGGAAGTAATATGACTTTACAAAATTACATGAATACTTATGCAAAATATTTATTATATTAGAATGTAATTATTCCTGGCACTGTAATTTATTGAAATGAAAATATCCACATACTCAGCATGGATTTTTGACAATACTTTCAATATTATGAAGATAAAGTTTAGTGTTTCCAGCAAATGTGGTATAAGAAGCAAGGACCAGATTTACTCTTTCACCTAAACCACCAGAAAAACAAACACAAAATACACACACACAAAATGGTTGACAGGCATTAAGCAAAAGGTAGAACAGAACTGTGATCTCTCAGAGAAGAGCGATTAATAAAGTGAGCCCTACCATTGCAAAAATTGTACCAATTTACTGCTTGAGAGTGGTATCCAGAGTGCAGTGCAGTTCTTGGGGGAAGACCCAGGAATTGAATAAAATTTTTACTGAGTTGAGGATATAGAACTAAGTTCCAAAAGGCCAATGCAGCTAGACTTTGCTGGTTGGAGTCATGGAAAAGAGAGGGATGCACAAGGAAAGAGAGAGGCCTCTGTCTGTTTGCAGAGCGCTCTGTTCTCCAGCCTTTAACTGACCACTGACCTACTCAGGTGTGAGAGTAAACTATAAGGAAGGAGAAATAACTATTTTGAAAGAGAATATGTGATGCTCCCCACACTCACTGAGGTCTGTAGTGGGGGACTAGGGAAGGGACAGTGAGGGGAGGGAGTTGGGGAGGGATAACATGGGAGAAATGCCAGATATAGATGATGGGGATGGAGGCAGCAAACTACATTCCCATGTATGTACCTATGCAACAATCCTGCATGTTCTTTACATGTACTCCAGAACCTAAAATACAATAAAAAAAATATATATATATAAAATATGCTAATAAAAAGTATTATTGAAAAAAAGAAAGAAAGAATAAGCAGAAAAATATCTGGAGCTCAAGGATTACAGTTCACATTTTTCATAATCTAGAGTGGGAAGCCTTCTTAGCACATGAAGCATTATGTAGAATCCTTAGACTTACTCAAAATTTAAAACTTCACTTTGAGAAACATTAGGGAAACAATAATACAAGGCACACACTGAAAAAAAATTTTCAAAACACATAGTGGAAAAACACTTGTATCCAGAATATGTAAAGAACATCTATAACTCATTAATAATAATACTATTTAAACAATGTCTAGAATATTTACATAGACACTACACCACAAAATATACAGGTATACCTCTGAAATATTGAGGGTTCAGTTCCAAACCATTGCAACAGAGCACATACCTCAATAAAGCAAGTAAGCAAGTCACAGGAGTTTTTTTGGTTCCTCAGTGCATAAAAAAGTTATGTTTACACTATACTGTAGTCTATTAAGTATGCAATAGCATTATGTCCAAAAAACAATGTACATATATTAATTTAAAAATACTGTATTATTTTAAAATGCTAACAATCATTTGAGCCTTCAGTGATTCATAATCTTTTTGTTCGTAGGAGGTCTTGCCTCAGTGTTGATAGCTGCATACTAATTAATGCAGTGGTTGCTAAAGGTTGAGATGGCTGGAAAAATTACTGAAAATAAGACAACAATAAAATTTGCCATAATAATTGACTTCACTTCACAAAAAAATTTCTCTATACCATGCAAAGCTTTTTGATAGTGTTTTATATATATATATATATATATATATATATATATATATATATATATATATATATTATTGCATTTTAGGTTTTGGGGTACATGCAAAGAACATGCAAGATTGTACATACATGGCAATGTGGTTTGCTGCCTTCCTCCCCATCACCTATATCTGGCATTTCTTCCCATGTTATCCCTCCCCGACTCCCTACCCGCCGCTGTCCCTCCCCTATTTCCCCCCTCCCACCACAGACCTCAGTGTGTGATGCTCCTTTCCCTGTGTCCATGTGTTCTCACTGTTCAACACTCACCTCTGAGTGAGAACATGCAGTGTTTGATTTTCTGTTTTTGCATCAGTTTGCTGAGAATGATGGTTTCCAGGTTCATCCATGTCCCTACAAAGGACACAAACTCATCGTTTTTTATGGCTGCATAGTATTCCATGGTGTATATGTGCCACATTTTCCCTGTCCAGTCTATCGTTGATGGGCATTTGGGTTGGTTCCAAGTCTTTGCTATTGAAAACAGTGCAGCAATGAGCATTCGTGTGCATGTGTCCTTATAATAGAACAATTTATAATCCTTTGGATATAAATTGAGTCAATTTATATCCAAAGGATTATATATTCCATATATTCCAATGGGATTTCTGGGTCATATGGAATTTCTATATCTAGGTCCTTGAGGAATCACCACACTGTCTTCCACAATGGTTGAACTAATTTACACTCCCACCAACAGTGTAAAAGTGTTCCTATTTCTCCAAATCCTCTCCAGCATCTGTTATATTAAAAAATCTCCAGATTTTTTAATAATCACCATTCTAACTGGCATGAGGTGGTATCTCAGTGTAGTTTTGATTTGCATTTCTCTAATGTTCAGTGATGATGAGCATTTGATAGTGTTTTATACACAGAACTTCTTTCAAAATTGGAGTCAATACTTTCAAATCCTTCCCCTGCTTTAGCAACTAAGTGTATGTAATATTATAAATTTGTTGTTGTCATTTTAACAATGTTCACAGCACTGTCATCAGGAGTAGATTTATACTCAAGAAACCACTTTCTTATACATCCAAAAGAAGCAACTCCTTATCCACTGAAATTTTAACATGAGATTTCAATAATTTAGATACATCTTCAGTCTGTACTTCTAATTCTAGTTCTCTTTATTTGAACCACATATGCAATGACTTGCTCCACGGAAGTCTTCAACACTTCAAAGTGATCCATGAGGGTTGGAATCAACTTATTCCAAACTCCTGCTATGATATTTTGACCTCCTTTCATGAGTTACAAATGTTCTTAATGACATGTAAAATGGTGAATCCTCTATAATCTAGGCATTGAAATTTCTCTAGCTATTAAAGTCCTAGTTGGCATCTTGTTCCATTAGACAGCTATTTCATCTGCACTGAAAATCTTTTGTTCAGTGTAGTTCCTTTGTCAATGATCTTGGCTAGAAATGGATAACTTGCTACAGCTTTAACATCAGCACTTGCTGCTTTACCTTCTAAGTTACAGAGATGGTATCTTTTTACAAACCTCATAAACCAATCTCTACTAGCTTTAAACATTTCTTCTTCAGCCTCCTCGTCTCTCTCAGCCTTTATAGAATTGAAGAGAGTTAGTCTTGCTCTGGACTAGGTTTTGGTTTAAGAAATGTTGTGGCTGGTTTGATCTTCTATCCAGACCACTAAAAACATCTCCATATTAGCAATGTCTATTTTGTTTTCTTATAATTTGTGTATCCTCTAAAGTAGCACTTTTAATTTCCTTCCAGAACTTTTTATTTGCATTCACAACTTGGCTAACTGCTTGGTGCAAGAAGTCTTGGCTTTTGACCTATCTTGGCTTTTAAAATTATTTATACCTTTCTATTTAAAGTGAGAGATGTGTAACTCTTCTTCCACTTGAACACTTAGGCTATCGTCAGTCTATTAATTGGCCTAATATCAATACTATTGGGTCTCAGGGAATAAGGAGGTCTGGGGAAGGGGACAGACATCAGTAAATGGCTGGTCAGTGAAGCAGTCAGAACACACCAATATTTACCTATTCACTTTGCTGTCTTATGTGTACATAGTTTGTGACATCCCAAAATTACTACAATAGTGAAATCAAAGATTACTAATTGCAGATCAGAATAACAACTATAATAATAGAAAAAAAGTTTAAAATAATGCAAGAATTACCAAAGTGTGACACAGAGACATGAAGTGAGCACATGGGTGTTGGGAAAGTGGTGCCAATCATTGCTTAACACAGAGTTGCCAGAAACATTTGGCTTGTAACTAATGCAATTATCTGCCACTTGCATAAAGTAAAGGAATTATTTTCATATAGCAATGGCAAATAGGCACATGAAAAGAAGCTCACCATCATTAGTCATGAGTGAAATAGAAATATAAATAAAGTGAGCTACTAATACACTATGGATAACACTAAAATGCTAATAACACCAAGTGTTAATGAAGATGTGACATTTATATGTATTATTTGTGAAAATACAAAATTGTTTAACTGCTTTGGAAAACAGATCAGCGGTTGCTCATAAAGTTAAACACAGTTTGCCTCATACTCAGGCAATCTAAGTGTTAGATATGTATACAAAAGAAATGAAAACATGCATTTCCATAAAGCCTTGCACTTAATAACCAAAAAAGGAAGCTTTATTCTTTGAAGGCAATAACTAAAAAACAAAACGAATTTCCATCAACTAATGAATAAATTCTGAGATATTCATAAAATGAAGGACTGTGTAGCAACAATAAAAACAGCTTATGCGTAACAAGAATAATTCTTCAAAGCTTTTTTTAAGTAGCAGCCAGCCACAACAGAATACATTCTCTATAATCCCATTCTTACGATGTTCCAGAAAATGCAAAGCTTTAGATTCATACGTCAGAGAAGTGGTGACCAGTAGCCAGAGATGAGGTGAGGGAAGTGACTGCAAAAGGTATAAGGCAACTTTGAGAGTGATGAACATGTTCCAGAATATGATTGTATTAGTGGATAGATGACCATCTAAACCCATCAAAACTCATTAAATTATACATTTGAAGTTGGTAAATTTTATCATATAATTAAAACATTAATGTGAGTGTTGATTAATAGAGAGGGGTGTGTCGGAGGGGGCAGAAAATACATGGGGACTCTCTAATTTCTGCTCAATTTCACTGTGAACCTAAAAAAACTCCAAAGAGTCTATTTTTAAATGTCAATTAAAAAATACTGCTGAAAGTTAAATTTCACTTATCAAAAAATTAATGTGGCTTTGCAAAAATCTTAATACCTGAATATTATAAATGAAGCAGTTAAATAACATTTAAAGGATTTTTAAGAGTTGTTTTAGTAGAAATATTATATATGAAAAAATACTAAATATTTGTTAATATGTAGCCACAGTTAACATCAGTTTTCTCTCAGTAGTTAGCATAAGCTAACATTTCTGTTTACCTTTTTGGTTTAGAAAGTTTTTGTTTGTAAAAATCATTATTTCTGAAGGTATGTTCTAAATTTATAAAATTTATAATTGATTATTTTCTTCAGAAGAGAAACAATCATTTAAACATCAGGAATAATCTCATAGTTACAGTGTTGAGTAAAAGCCAGACCCCAAAATACTTACTCTATGTTCCCACTTACATGAATTTCAAGAAAAGGACAAAATACTTTATAGTGATAAACATCAGAATGTTGGTTCTATTTGTGGGGCAACTGTCTGGATACTGGCATGAAAGAATCTCTGGAGTTTCTATAAATGTTCTATATCTCAGCCAGGTATGGTGGCTCACGCCTGTAATCACAGTGCTTTGGGAGGTTGAGACAGGTGGATCAAGAGGTCAGGAGTTCGACACCAGCCTGGACCACATGGTGAAACCCCCATCTCTACTAAAACCACTAAAAATATAAAACATTAGCCAGGCATGGTGTACATGTGTGAGTTTCAAGTTGTATAATTCATCAATCTGTATAATTAAGAATTGTTCACTTAGGCCATGTATTTTGTACTTAATTTTTGAGGCACATTTTTCTGTATCATAGTTACATAATATATTCATTTTTTCCCAAAAGTCTATTAATTACCCCTGGCTTCTTGTTCATTTCTTCCCTTGGTAATACACTTTCATATATATTATGGGTTCCGCTCTGCCTTTCCTTTTCCTCCCTTCACTGCTTTCATCTTTCTTTCCTCTCTCCTCTCTTTTCCTAAACAAATACTTTGGATTATCTATAGTATCCTCAGATGTGCTAGGTACTAGGGATTCAAATGAATTGCAAAATAGGGTATTGTCCTGTTCTCATGGAGATTAAATTCTAGGAAAAGAGGCTTGATAATATTTTTCAGAATACTCAAATAAGTTGAGGAATGATAAATTGTACTAAAGGCATATAATGTGGGGTTGTGAGCAAGGCAGTAAGTTCACAGATGGATTTCCTGAGTTAGTGAGTGTAGGTGGATGAAGAGGGAGAAAGGCACTGGCTGCACAGCATACATATGGACAGACACTGTGACCAGAGGAAAGCATCCCTCTAAAAGAATAATATTCCCTCCACTTCAGTTGGCTTCACCAAAACAATACTCCCTATGTTTATCTATGGCCTCCGTATAAATTCTTCCAACTGTATTTTTTCAAACCTAATTTTACCTGATAACAGTATTAAACCTCATTGTTATTTTGTCTTAGAATAAGTTATAGGTCCTCTTTCCACTTTTTCAGTATAATCTCTAGACAGTCTCATATATATCTATGACTTCAATGAATAAGTCTTCAAAGATTTGTCCTAATTCTATGTCTAGCCCAGATTTTTCCTTCGAGCTCCAGATTTATATATCTATCTACCTTCTTGACATCTCCAGGGTATATAAATATATCCAAATTGGAAAAAACACCCTCTCTCCCCCAAATCCCCCCAGACTGACCTAATTGCTAGTGTTCCCTATTTCAGTGTCACATCTGCTTTGACACAAAGCCAGAAACCTAAAATTTAACCTGGACATCTCTTTATTCTTTATGTTCCACATCAATATATTTCCATGACCTTTCAGAATACCTCTATTGCTTAGATTGCTAAGATGTTTCTCATACCAATTCATATTTCTAATTTTCATTTTCATTATCTTCATTCATACTACATCTCCTCCTTTATTGTGCCCCAACACACTTCATAATAACTTCTCATGGTGCCTGATACATGATAGAGCCTGGTTAGGTACTTTGCAGGGGATAGGGAATGGGATAGTTGTTTCCTTTTAATTATATATAAAGCAGAAAATGTTCACTGGAAAAATAGTACATTTATAATATTTTTAATTGAATAAAAGTTTTATGTATTTAGTAAGTTCATTTTTATTAAAACTGGTTTCTTTATAAAATTTGACATGCATTCTGTGGAAATGATAGGCAAATGATTCAATTACATCTGCACAGATATTGTTACTGAGTTGCATCCATATTTTCTTATATTTGAAGATGTGTTCACTAGTAAAAATGGGTATATTCATCTTTATTTTTCATTTACCTTGTTTAAAAATATAATGTCTGCTATATACCACATTAACTTCTAAACATATAATTTTTGGAAAGTATCATTAATACTGCATAAATGATCAGAGCACAACTGTCTCAACAAACACCTAAATCCTTAAATACTATATGGTTGCTATTTTATTTTCATAACTTGTATTTCCCAGTTGTCTTTATCTCTCAATCATTATTTCCAAAGGTTCTACATGTAACCTTTGAAATGTAGTTAACATGATTGGTCCTGACACTTGCTGTCCTTGAAGAGTTGCTTGTGATATGTATATGAAAAGGTACTCAACATTATAGATCATCAGAGAAATGAAAATCAAAAGTACAATGAGAAAGCATCTCACTCTAGTTAAAATGATTGTTATTCAAAAGACAGGTAATAACAAATGTTGGCAAGGATGGAAAAAAAGGAATCCTTGTACACTGTTGGTGGGAATGTAAATCAGTACAGCCACTATGTAGTATAACAGTATGGAGAAAAAACTAAAAATAGAACTACTATATGATCCAACAATCCCACTGCGTGGTATATACCCAAAAGAAAGGAAATCAATATATCAAAGGAATATCTATATTCCCACATTCATTGAAGCATTAGTTTTAATAGCTAAGATTTAGAATCAATCTAATTGCTCATCAACAGATGAATAAACAAAAGGTAGTTTATATACAGAATGTACTATGCAGCCATATAAAAGAAGGGTGAGATCCTATCGTTTGCAACAACATGGATAGAAAAGGAGGATCTTTGTTAAGTGAAATAAGCCAGGCACAGAAAGACAAACTTTGCATGATTTTGCTCATACGTGAAAGCTAGAAATTAAAACAATTGAGATCAAGAGTTAAAGAGCTGAATGATAGTTACCAGAGGCTGGAAAGGGTAGTGGAAAGTGGGAGATGTGGGAATTGTTAAATGGTATAAAAATATAGTTGGATAATATGAATAAGGTCTAGTATTTAATTGCACAACAGGGTGATTATGGTCAATGATAATTTATGATACATTTAAAAATAAAAAGTATATAATTGGAAAGTTTACCACAAAAAAGAATAAATTATTTAGGTTATAGACCCATTAACCTTGATGTGATTATTACACATTGTATGTTGGTATCAAATTATCTCATGTTCCCCATAGGTATATGCACCTAGCATGTGCCTATAAAACTAAAAATAGATTAAAAATAAAAATTTGGCAAAACTTTTAAAGTAGAACTCTTTTTAAAATGAAGCAATAAAAGACTTGCCCACATAGTGTCTTGAGGGCCAAAACTAAATATGAGCTGTGAGGCATCTTAAGGGCTGTGGCATGTCTCAGGTACTTGATTATGTAACATGGATATAGTGTGGGGGAAAAGAAAGACACTTTTTTTAAAAACAATATGCTACTGTATTCTAAAAAATTCCAAGACTATCAGAAAGTAAGTAGATTAGAGTTAGATGGCCACATCAGTTATTTATCATTTATTGCATCCACAACTATTTACTGAGATCGAATAAAGAAACTGGTATGTCATGTATGAAAAAGTATGAGTAAGAGTGTTTGGATTTTTAAATTAATCTATACTAACTATATTCAGTCACCCCTTGGTATCCACGAGGGATTGGTTCAGGACCTCCAAGGATAACAAGGTCCACAGATGCTCAAGTCACAGATATAAGATTATAAAACATTTGCATATAACTTACGCACATCCTCTTATATACTTTAAATGATCACTACTTATAATACCTAATATAATGTAAATGTTATATAAATAGTTGTTACATAATATTGTTTAGGGAACGACAAGAAAAATGTCTTTACAAGTTTAGTACAGATTCAACCATGGAATTTTTGTAACCTGAGTATTTTTGATTCATGATTGGTAGAATCCATGGATGCAGAATCCATGGGTATGGAGGGCTACTGTACTCTCTCCCTCTGTTTTATATATTCATATATACAGAAATATGTATACACATACCCAAAACTATCTTCCTTTCTCTTTTAATGTAATAGAGGTGTTTTTGGAATTTGGCTATTAATTTTAATGTTTCTCAGAATATCCTGAAATAAAAAAGAAATGTGATCCAGAAATAGCAAATTTTAACATAAGGGACTCTGCTCTGTGAAACAAATTACTTCTTGGTATATTTTCCAGATGCATATTGTATTTTTGTGATCATAAATACCATAGCTTATATAGCAGATATAAAGATTCAGATGGGTAAAACATAGTTCAATGTCGATGAGTAAATTAATACAAAATATTAAGAAAAAGTGTTTCATTTTCTTTGTCATATTACAATAGGCACAGACATGCTATGCTATTTACAGAATCTGAAATTGAATTCTGAAATTTTCCTTTCATTCTATAATATATTTTGGGTGGAGTATAAGGAAACATTGGATAATCACAATGTTAAAATATTGTAAGACATGGAATATAACATAAAAAGTAATTTTATCCATGAGATTTTAGGTTTACATTGTCTATTTAATCTTTTTTTAAACTGGATGTTATATTACAAATACTAAAATTGCATCATTAAATCATATTTTTCTTCTTTTATGTGTCAGTTACCTATTGAGAACAGATGTTATCTCTACAAACTAATGCTTACTCTCAAGTCATATACTGCAAGTACAATGTACTGAAAAAAGAGAAATAAAAATGTCATCATATTCTAGCTGAAAATAAAGTTTCATCAAAATGATATTATAAACATTTAAAATTAAAGCAAAAAAATATAATGACCTAATAACACATCTACAGATTTCTTGGACATAAAGAAATATACTAAAAAGTATTGCCAATGTATTTCTCTCAGTGTGAAGTCTCTGCTTATTATCTGCTTGATCTACACAGTTAGGACAACTAAGACCAAATTTGTGTTCAACCCAAGTGATGCTAGTTTTTAAAGTGGTAAAATATCTCTGCATTTATTCTTAATAAAAATGTCTTATTTTATTTTTTATACAACAGAGATATGGTGTTTTAAATAAAGTTTACTAATAATTGTAAGATGGTATGTAACTGTATTATTTTTTACCCATTCAATTTTCACTTCTCCTTCCAGTTCTTTTCCTATACCCCCACTCCCTTAAGTTTGCAAGCATTTTGAATAGCTTATTTTAAGAGAATTTTCAAAAGAAATAATATGCAATTAAATAACAGTAAATAAGTGTTCTACTTTAGGTTAAATCATATGCACAATAGGTTTTATTCTGCCAAACATGGTCAGAGAATAAAGTAGTACTGCAGAATTTTTTCTGCCTTTAGGATGGGGGAAAGTACTTACTCTGTAAAATATTTTATGATTTTTTTAAATGATGGTCTGAGAGAGAAGAATTTAATGCCTTTTTAGATGTGAATTACAAATATCATATTTTCTGAGTCTGTGTGTTATGTATGCCCCACAGGCAGAACAAATAGTAGTATAATTGTAGGAACAAGGGAGAGATAATTATACTTAAAGTCACTAAATTCGGGTCATTCCTACAAAAATGATATGAAAATATGGTATCATTGTTTATATTATAACAAATTTTATTCTCCAAAGTAAGTCATAAAATCAGTTTTTCTCCTAGTGCAACTTCTTCAGAATGGAACAGCATCTGCATACCAGACTTTCATGACTAGATGAGAACACAGATTACTTCCAGTTAAGATTCTCTGGGAAATTAAGTACACAGAATGGAATTCTCTAAATCAGAATGTTCATAGTATGAGAGCAAAAACTTCTTTGACCAGAAACCAAGTCTCTAGTGTTTCACAAAGTTTATTTTAACAAAACCAAAGCTGCTTTTGAAATCCCAAGCTCTGCTCAATTTCTCAGCTGTTTTGCAGCATACTATGATTTCATTCATTCATTCAATAAGCTAGAAATGAAAGCCATATTAAAGTACAAATATACCTTTTCTCTGACCAAAATGCATGTTCCCTCCTCTAAAACTTGGGACTATCACTGTGATTTTATATTGTTTCCAATAATACATCTACAACACATTATAGACCCACAGAGTCTTTAGTTAGGTAGGAAAAAATTCATCATCAGCACAGGAAAACAAACACACAACTGTATCCTCTAGTAAAATATCAACTGCACAGAGAAAGAAGGGTGCATTATTTAAGCTCTAAATTTACATAACTAACACTGACAACAGTAAGAAGAGGTTGATAATGACATAATCAGAACCTACATAACTATTTTACAAAAAAACCCCTAATTTATCAATGCAACAACTAACTTCTATATTACTCTCATCAGTAATTTCTCAGTATAATTTATTTTTATAATCTGATCAAGGTATACTGTTCCCATTTGGAGAAAATTCTCTTTGCTAAATTCAGACAATCAAACCTAAGGAGAAAATGTAAGGAAATTAAAAACGATATAAGCCTAAGTTAATGTTTTTATAAAAGACCAGGAAGAAAAGGTCAATTTGTAAGTGCTTGAGAATGTAATTTCTCAACACATATTCTTTGTCCAATAAACTGTGAGTGAAAATGATCTGATGAGCCTATGACCTTCCTAGTGCTATTATTGGAAATAAATGGAAATATCCCATAATGAAAGGAAATATCTTGGAAAAATACTCCAGAAACTGCTTTAACAAGAAATGGAAATGTTATACTAATCTTTGCTACATGTATAACTCATGAATTGTATCTTATAGACCTCATATCCATCGTGCACAATAAAGGCTAAGAATATTTGAATATTAAAAGTATTAATTTTCCTTTTGAAAATTATTTGAGTGTTTTATTTTGAAAATTTTTGAATTTTTTTTGAAAATTAATGGGTAGGGATTTGGATTATATTAATGTAACAGTGTATGCAACACAATGATTTTAATTTCCCCTTATTAAAAGGTAATTTAGGGTTATGACAGCTAATTATTTATTGTAACTCAATGCAAATTAATTTTACTTCTTTATAGTATATCCAATAATGAAATCCAAAATTAGACTTAATAAATTCATTCTAATTTTAAGAGTATATATAGCACTCTACTTTTTAACCTGTTGTATTATAAGAAAATGGTGTGGACTTTACATGTTAAATTTACCTATATCTTTAAACATGAAAGATTCTGAAATATGTTTTTTTAATTATAAGCAGTGATTTCATAGCGACCTATCAAATAAATGTAAATTGAATTTCATAAAGTGAATTCCAAAACAAAATCATTATGAAATTCAAACCTTTACAACATGCATTTTAATAAGAAATGTACAGCTTGAAAAGTCTGATTTTATATATATATATACATATATATATATATACACACACACACATATATATATAAAGTATATTCAGTACATGCTAGGAAGTCTAACTACAAAAGGATTTTAATTATGTCATTAAGTTTTAACAGTTATTTTTTAATTGTTTTCCATTTAAGTAAATGTAAATATACCTCCATTTAAGTAAATATGAATATATATACAGAAAAACAAATTATGATGTTATGAATTGTGGTTTAAAAATGATAAAATAATTTAGTTTTGATAAGCCAGACAATGATATTTAAGTTTTTATTATTTTGAAAATATGCTAGGTTCTAAAATTCCAATTATAGATCATGTACTACAAGTTACAAAACAAGTTGCTGGGTAAACTTTAAGGACCACACAAAGCTGCTATAGTATCAATATTGATTAAGTCCATCTGAGAACAACACACACTAAATAATTTTGCACCATTTTCTCTAATTCATTGATAAACTAATTTATAAACAGATAACTTCAAAATCCTTGCTTTGCTAGATCTGGAAGGTGTTACATTTAAGTCCATTTTAGTTTAAAAAGTATTAGCACACTTTTTACTTACCGAAAGCCTTGCAGCATGTCAGGATGAGTCTAGAATACAATCTATTATGCAGGTTGCTGCTAATGTGCAGAGTATTCTTAAATTAGCTCAACTTCAAAGGAGAATTAGAATGAGACACACATTTTGGCCAGCTATCCCTACTAACAGCAATATTTTTTTAAATCTACAAATTTTTATTTTTGAGATAGTGTGTCGTTATGTTGCCCAGGCTGGAGTGCAATGGCACTATCTTGGCTCAGTGCAAACTCTGCACCCCAGCTTCAAGCAAAAAGTCTACAAATTTAAAACACACTCTACAAATCTATTTTCAAGAATTAAAATTTAACTTAAAATTTAAAATGTACAGCTATAAATGTTATTTTAAAAACTGTGTTATCAAGAATTCAAAATTAGTTTAATATTTGATTTTCTGTATTTTTTCTGATGAATACTTGGAAATGTTTTACAACTTCAAATGCTTATTATATTTTAACAGACTTTAGAGAGATAAGATTTTAACAGACTTCATTGACCTTGGGAAAAATGAGCTGGCTTTCACGATTTCCAAAAGGGAACCACAATGGCTGAGTTCCACTGAAGATTCTGATCCAAAGAAGAGAGAACCAAACCAGGAGCATATTCTTATGAAGTGCTGAGAATGAATCCATGAAGTACAGCTAATAGACTTCAATAACTTTAAGACTTCTAAGATTTATATTGAATGAAAAAAATGCTAAAAAATAGAAAACAGTGATTATAATATTCCTGAACAAGAAAGAGAAATAAAGGAAAAATAAGAAAACTGAAATAAAATGAAAAATGGAAAGCTATTACATAGTAGAGGAAATTACATAGCTGTTACATAGTGAGTAGAGGAAATTCTACTACTCAGCTGTGGAGCTATATTCATTATGCAAATAAATATATCTCTCCTTATTGAGCACGGGAGTTAGCTCTTCCAAATATGAAGTAATATTCTATTGAAAGAAAATGGATAGAGAGACACTGTTAGGGAGGAGTAATGTAAGGTAAGAATCAAGGGAAGACTCTTAATTACTAATGATAGCGTAATTATGATGAATCTTATGACACAGAGAAAGAAGTTAAGCCTTCTGAAAAAGTACATTGAATAAGGGAAATTTTTAAGTCTTATTGCTAATTCATATAAATAAAAATGGCATCATCAAAAGGGTCAGAGAAGCATCTTTAGAGGTAGGCCAGGGAAGTTAACTGAAGGGCTCTGTAAGAAGACGGTGTCTTTCATTTTCAATACTTCCTATGTAAAGGATCTTAGAAGAGAGAACTGGAGGGTAGACTTGGCTCTAGTCTCTCTCTTATTATATTTTTATGATAGTTTTACAAATTCTTGAAAATAGATTATAGCTTTCAGTTTTTTTTAAATTATACTAAGTACAGATTTTAATGTTGCTCATATAATTTTGTATGGTATATTTCGTGGTTAAGAAAGAGAGGTCTGAAGACAATCTAAGAAAAGCTTAATAATTAAATGAATAATAAAGAATATTATTTTATTAATAATAATACTTCCTTAATAATTAAAGAATTGTATGACCTTGGCCAGTTGTGGTGGCTCACAACTGTTGCAAACCTGAGAACAGAACTTTGAGACCAACCTGGGCAATGTACTGAGACCTCAATTCCAAATAAATAAATAACCTTGAATAAATTCTTAATTTCTCCCAGATTCAGCTGCCATATTTATAAAGTAGCAAAAATAATAGTACCAATATCACAGTGGTGTTGAGATAACTAAAGGAATAATTCTCAAATTTCAACCATATAAGTTTTCAACCATTGTTAATTTTATTATCATTATTCAGAGTTTTTATAGTTTCATCACCAATATTGGAAGACATTTTGGAAAGTTGTTCTGAAAACATCAGACAGATTCAAGATACTATTTGCTAGAGTTGTATAATAATGAATGATGGTAAACAAGGACAAATATGTCACTGTGAAATCATTATTATTGTACTTTGTAATCTTATCATTTCAATTATGGCTTCTTGTAAAATTTTATAACTTTAACATGGTCCAGAACATAAGAAATCCTTTTCTGTATTTATAATAGAATAACTATTCTGTTACTTATTTGTGTTTACATAATTACATGGAACTCTGGTATTTTTATTGATAATTTTATGTTAACATCCATTTTCTTTTTTTAATTGTACTTTCAGTTCTGGGATGCATGTGCAGATCTTGCAGGATTGTTGCATACATGCCATGGTGGTTTGCTGTCTCCATCTCCCCATCACCTATATGAGGCATTTCTTCCAGTGTTATCCCTCCCCAACCTCTGCCCCCTGCTGTCCCTCCCCAGCACCTCACCCACTAACATACCCCAGTGTGTGATGTTAACATCCATTTTCTAATGTTAGGGATGTATGTAAGAGTATGGGAAGGCAGAATAAAGATAAAAATAAAATTCAAAAAATAAAGTAATTGTCATAATAGTTAGGACTATGGGCTACTCCAGAATAGGGCTGAGTAGGCTCTATCTAGAGCCCTGCTCTATGTATGCAAAAAGCAGTGTCCCTTCTTTAATCCAAGTATGGAAACATGCTGCAGATCTAATGGATGAAGAATAAGTGCGGAGGTGACAAAGTGAACAGTGGTAAGGGAGTACACTGTACAGCTAGCTAGAGGAGGAAATAGATGATGTGCCCTGACACAGATCGCCATGCTGCCTCAGAAGCCAAAGTAGCAATACAAGAGTTAGTCTACAAACATCTGCTGAAATTCTCTTTCAGCAAAATCACATCATCTGACAAATTCCTGACACACCTTATTGAAAATTTCATCCATCAAAGATAAAGGAAATGAATTATTTAAGGAATGGCTATTCTGGCCCTAATTCTAAACCAACAAAGAACTGATTCATTGAGAGAAACAGAAATCCTGAGAGGACACAGTTCAGTGATCTAAAGTTTCATGACAGTTTGGGAGATAGAGACTAGATTGCCACTGCCTTTTCACTTTTGGACATTTGAAAATATATATCCACGTGCCTTTGTCTTAAAGGCAAGTGCTGATTATTTTTGGTGCATGTTCTTTCAGTTTTTCACTCCAGTTCTTTAAAAACAAAAGTTTTAACACTTTCTTTAGATCTATATCTATCTATAAAATATATATGAACATTTAGTTAAATCTTTTAATATCTATAAAATTAAATATTTTAATTTTGTATTTTTTGCATTCAATTTTATAAAATAAACATGTTCCCACTTAATTACATGGCTTTGCCTATTGTGAATGGCTTCAGTACAATAAACTTTATGGTTTAGAGAACACTGTGATTGTAACTTTCACAACTATTTTGTTCCTCCTTACTTCTATAGGAGCTGTGCTGTTTTTGTGATATTGTTATTAATTCCAGCCCCTTGGTATAGACCAATGTTTCTCATAGTGTGATCTAGGGAACTCTAAGCTTTTTTAAGAACTTTTCAGGGGCCCTGCAAGGTCAATATTACTTTTAAAATAATATTAAGATATAAGCTGTTTCTTTCACTCTCATTCTCTAGTGAGTGTACAGTGCAGTTTTCCAGAGGCTGCAGATGAGTGCCATCACCACAGATTGAAAGCAGATGCAGGTATGAGAACCCATCTTTAAGCCAGACGTTACTGAGATGTTGAAAAACATGAAGCAATGCTACTTGCTCACTAATGTGTTTTGTTTTTGAAATATATCTTCATTAAAATATGTATTGGTTAATGTATGATCTATTTATTATGGTTTTAAAAAGATAATAAATATATATTATAAAATATGTTTTAATTTCCATTACAGTAAATACTGACAAATATAAACAAAACATTTTAAGGTCCTCAGTGATTTTTAAGAATGTAACTAGATTCTGAAACCAATAAGCTTTATATATTGACATAATCCTTGGTCATATTCCCTTAAAACATTCCCTGAAAACACCTTGTACATTGACCTCTGTTAAAGAAAGGAAATATAGAAACACAGATATACAAAATAATTTTTTAAAATAAAACTTATAATTTTGTGTTACTAAGTATTTACTTCTTAATTCCATTTCATCATTCAAGCTTAGAAATCCATCACCTTTTTGGATTACAGCTGCATGTTTTGTTGGGTTTTATTTGTTTGTTTGTTTTAGAACTTTAAAAATCATTTGAATTTTCACGTTTAATTATTTCAGCCACAAAAAAAGAGTATACCGGTATATGGCACAATAAACTATAAATATTTATTACCCAAAATTTATTTTGTTATGTGACATGGGAACCTAAGCATTTATTGTGCTTCCAAACAGCAAAAAACAATTTTCTATTCGCATTACTATGCTGTTAATTTTTTTCAATTAATTATAGATCAGAAGCAACATTTTTTTTTATAAGAAAAGAAAAATAATCAAAAGTAACTTTTGAAACTAAAATAAGCTAGTAAATTGAGAATAAACTGTGCCGGTCAGGCAGGCCCTGAGGCCATAGAGAGACTGAGGAGTGAGAGAAAAAAGAGCAAGAGAGAGAGGAAAAAAAAGAGGTAGAACTGTAGAATTGCTTGCATTCCTTTAACCACAAGAATGAGGGCAGTTAAAAACAGAATGCATTTGACCAAATAAAGACAATTCTTGATCAAAACTGCATGGTGCATTAACTCTATTCCCAACTGTCCAGCAATAGGACCCGGCCTTACCATTACCTTGTGGCTATGGAACTACAAAGGGAATGGAAAACACATGACAATTAAATAATAATCATTAGGAATAGTGATACAGGGGATAGCATCAATTTAATCCTGTAGGGAGAACTGAGGGGTTTTGGGTGGGGTTTATGACACAGGAAAATAAATGATGTTTTGACAAGGAGGAAGAGGTACAAAGCCTACATGCTGGAGAGAACATTGTCTTACCCAGTTTATTCAAGTACTCATGTTTGGAAAGAAATACCCTATACATTAAAAGTTTAGAACCAATAAAAGATGTTCTTTTGGTGACTTTATGTTTCAGAATAGTCTAGGTATAAAAGTGCTTGGTTTGCACTCTGTCTCTCCGCATTTACTATTACAATGCCCACTCTATACTTGAGATAGAGACTGAGAGTATATTACTTGTTCAGTGTCACAGAGCTTATAAGTATTGAATGCAGGATTAAAACCCTCATTTCTCTTTGTCTCCACAATTAATTCCCTAAATGAGTTCATTTTTGTGATGATTTCTTTAACAAAGTAAATTTGACTGTATCTCATACTGTATTATTATTTTTTCCCATTGGTCTGCTTATTGTTTAAATTGGTAATCATATTTTTAATGTGTTGACATCAGGTTATTTCTTGCTATTCATCAGATTAACACTTTTCTGACATTTTTGCTGCAAAAACTTCAAAATCACTCTGATGTTATTGTTAAGTGAACTTATACATTAACATATTTTTATTTACAACCAACTCTAGATGCAATCTGATATTGAGAACTGTATGAACATCACAGGATAATAATTCTGAGATTGTGACCAGATAACATATCTATAATAAATAACATGAATTTAATATTGAAGTATTTTATCTTGACCAAGTTAAATTAGAACCTTAAAATTATATAATAATTTACATTTGAGTAATTTTAACAAGGTTATGAAAACCAGCTAAAAGAAGTAGAGATACTACTCTTTAACTAAATGATTTAATTATCACATTTACCAATAAGGAAAAACAAAGGCGTTTCTACTACCTTTGAAAAGCTTGCATTGAACCTGTCACAGAAAGAAAGATTCTTGACTTTCTTTATGCCAAAGGTCTCCTTCTCCACTAATTTTTGACTTCATTTTGCCCTCTCTGATTTAATTTTATGTTAGCCAACATAGTATAGTGCAGTGCCTCAGAAATGAAAATTTACCTCATCATATATGTACTGTGAACCTAGTAGTAGGTTCCACAGATCTGAAGTAGGCCCATGAAATACATTTTCAACTAAAGCAGAAATATATGATCCCATTATAAAGCTGACAGTGTAGTGGAGAAACTTAAGCATTAACCAAATAATTACAATTACAATAAGTGGCATAATAATGTCATATTAAAATGGTGAACTATGATGAAATGATCAATATTCATTTACTAAAACAGTAAAGTACTTCAATCGGCTATAATCAAGTTTCTAAGCAAACCACCATAGAAGGAAATGGATCCTTGCTGCCTAATTCTCACTTCATCCCCTGTGACTTCCATAGGTTACAACCATGCTTTACACTCAATCAAGCAAGGACGTGGAACACATACTCTTTCTGCTTTAATAGATGAGCACTCCAAGGCTGAATTACTTAAGTCTCCTCAAGAGATTCACTTGGTGCATCCATAAACAACAACTTAGAAAAGGTCTTTCTGTGCAATGAAAATTCACATCATTTTCTGAGGTATTTAAAGTGATAGGCACACTAGCAGTAGATTGCTATTCTAAAACTAACCATATAAAAAGGATAATTCAAATCTAGCTACTTGATTATGCAGGATTTTTTTCTTGTGCTCTCACTTGATTCTATAGACAGAAACCTGAGAATTTGTTCCAGCAATATAATGTTTTAAACAATTTACAAACACGATTATGCCTTTAATTTTTGTACAAAAACTTAGTTTTTGAATAAATTGAGGTGCAGAGAATTTAAACAACTTTTTCAGGGGCCTGACCATTTATCTATGACATAGGTCTATTAATCTGCTTCATAGACAGGTCAATTAATGTTTTTAAGTAACGGACAGCAAGACCCCTCTAGGAATTGGGGCTAGAGTAGAAGACAGACAGACATTTTCTAATAAAAAATACATGTATAGGTGAGATGTGGAATTACCAATTGTGAATATATCTCCACAATGTAGTCTAATTACTTAATTTTTCATCTTAAAGAAAGAGGCAAACAAATGCTAGTTGATTTAATTTAGTTTATATGCCACTGCCTTTAAAGGAAGTATTCTTAAAGTAGGCCAGCAAATCCTCAAAAATAATCTACATAATTTGTTGATGTCTTTAAGAATCCTAAATATATTTAAAGAGCTAATACATGTCCATAATTAAAACATACTTTCTTTAGAAAATAATTGCTAAACAATAGTTCTGCCAAAATTTTCTCTTGATATTCCAAGGATGAATTTGCTACAGATGATCAGAAGACACAGTAATCTAGCACAGCTACATATAGGTCTTCCAATTATTTCAGAGAAAGTAGACTGGATGTGAGTTGAGGCTTAACAAAAGTCTAAGGTTTTGATAGGATTTGTAGAGGGAAAACATTTCAGACAGGAAGAATGGAATGAAAAAAGGCCTACAGGTGAGAAAACAAGACTTGGATTTGGAATAATGAGTAGACCTATGTATATATAGGTAGAGGCAGATCCAGTTGAAAATAGAGACTGCAATCAAACTATGCATTAGGAGAAATATCTAATGTAGATGATGATGCAATGGGTGCAGCAAACCACCACCATGGCACATGTATACCTATGTAAGAAACCTGCATGACCTGCACATACACCCCAGAACTTAAAGTATAATAAATATTTTTTTAAAAAAGGAAATTATCTCAAGAAGTAAGCTAAAGAAAGTGCACTGAATTCTTTAGAGTACCATGAAATTTCCCTTAGCCAAATCTACAGTCCTGTTTATTTAAAAGAATCTTGCAGGAATCTTAGGTTTATAAAATGCTGGACTTAAAACATTCAATAAATACATAATAATTTTACACATATTCTATGCTAAGTACTAAAAATAGAAACATCACAAATGTAGAAATAATGTTTTCAAGTACCTTGTGATTTGAGTAAACAAGTGAGCACAATGCAATACTATAGATTCTATAGAAATTATAACACAAATATTTAAGCTTACTTATAGATAACCCATGATATTTCTAAAAATACAAGCCTCAAAAAATCTATTTTTCTTTATAAATTTAAAAATAGTCTGCAGATTCATTTACCATCATGTTGGTAAATCTTGCTTAACAAAACGGTGAGCTTCTGACAATAACTCGGTAATATTTTGTGAAATTTAATCCTTTATTTTGTATGCAACCCAACAGAAAGCGACCTGCATGTCACAACCATTTATGGATATAAATCATTGTCATATTTAGATGAGTTGTAATTAAAAGAATGTTATTTATCTTTGTAATGAGAGTTACAAGGATAAAGATCATTTTAAAAGCAAGGCAATTATTTTATGCATCACTTAAATATTACATCAGTAGGTCAAAATTTTGGTATGGCTTTATAGTTTTATGGTGTTTTTATGAACTGTATAATGTATTTATACATTATAAATATAGTATATACATAGAAACTTACTGGCCATATAATGACCAGAGTAAGAAAATCTTAAAGCAAAAGATGAACAAAAATAAGCACCTTACCTAAATGACTAAGAGTTTCCAACAATTACTATAATTAACATAAAAAAACACATTTTATACCTATATAAATAATATATACAATTTATCTCACCTTGATTATTTTATAGCAAGTGTGTATGTGTACAGATATATATATATATATACATATACACACACAATACATGCACATATACATTTAGACATATATTCACTATATATCTAGCATAAATATACATACAAACACATATCAGCTATATAATAACAAATGTAAGATATAGTTATATATAACTTGTATACATGTGTATATATACAAGTCACTGGATTTTATATCAATTATGTATCTTCAATATAGATTTACCATCAAGTATATAACCAGCAAGGAGACTGCAGATATCACTAGAGCATAATGTGAATTAATCTCCTTGGGAATTAGTATACTGATGTTTTCACTTGAAACAATAAACTCAGGTTGCCGAAACTGAATCCTAGTGAAAATAATATAGAGATAGACAGATAAAGCACACAAACTTATATTTGGAGTCCAGGACAAACTTCAAACCAAGTTAGAATCAGACACTTTACAAATTTGGGATGTCTGGAAGCTTTTTAAAAAATATGTATTTTAATATCCTGTGTTCTCTATGGACTTATCCCTAATATACCAATGGTGCACTATCATTTTTCTTTGGAAGCAAGCAGAAGAATCATTTTTAGTCATTCCAGAAGTTAATAATGTGCTGTTGAAAGTGACTTTTGGAATTCAACACACTTTTTAAAATCAGTTTCATAACTCCAAGTGACAAGAACAAAGGCAATAATATTTGCCACCCTTTCATAATTAGAAACTAAAATGTAGCTCATTTATGAGACTTGCCATGAAGTGATAGATTTGGTACAAAAGAAGAATCTAGTCTTTAGATGTTTATATTGAGCAGTCTTTTAAAGAAATATATTCAACACCCAAATTCTGCAGACTAGAAAAGACAACATATTCCTAATCTAGTTATTTGAAAATGTCAATTCATTTATTTAAAAAAGATTAGATGACCACCTAGTATATTTCAGGTGGTAATCTAGATACCGTGGATAAAATGGTGAACAAAATAAAGACTTACAGACATGCCATTTTAAAATGAGGTGACAGATACTCAACAAATGACCAAAGAGGTAGAACATATAACATTAAGTAGTAATAAGCATCATGATGACAAATAAAGCAGAGTGAGTGGATATTGAATGGGGGTGTCTATTTACTTTAGGCTGGCCAGGGAAGGCTGCTTACAGAAAAATGTAGTGATATGTGCTGAGAGGTGAAGCATGAGCAATGCTGAAATCTCTAATGGAACTGTCCTTGCTACATTCAAGGAACAGCAAGGAGGTGGGTGTTTTTCAGGTGAGGTGAACCATGGGAGGTACTTAGCAGTAGTAGAGATCAAAACATTGAGGTTACAGGAAGAAGTTTGGATATTATCTTAAACTGTGAAAAGGTGCCATTGAAGGGTGTCTGGACAAGGGAATTATCATGCTGACATTTTAAAATGATCATTCTGGCTGCTGTTAGAAGACTGAAGTGTAGAGGCAAAGGTGAAAGTAGAAAGTCGATTCCAGGTAAGAGATTATGACTGCTTGACAGAAGAATGAGAAGCAGAAACACTGAAAAATGGTACTTTAGATTGGTAGAGAAAAACTATACAGTTATATGCAACAACTGTTAGTATTTCAAAAACAAAGAGCTTTTTCTTGGGTTCCTACTATTTAGAGAGTATAAATAATGTGGCATCTGTGGTTAGATTAAATTATAATACTTCCTTCTCTCAAGTAATAATACAGTACTTTACTAGTTTGTTACGTTGTTTTTCATTATCATAAGTTATATATATATATATGTATACACACACATATATATACATATACATATATATGGATAAAGAATCATACTATAACTCAGAATACTTTAAAGCAATCTGCAATTGACTAACTTAATGGCTTTTTTTATAACATTCATTATTTTTAGTCAATTAATTATATCTTCAGTAATAAAAAAACATCAAATTTTATTAATTAATAAATTAATAATTTTATATGAATTAAAATTAGTAAAATAAATATTACTAATTTTATCAGATAATGTTGAGATAATTATCAACTCAGATGATCCAAAAATGCAGCTAGGTAGAGGCTGGACCTGTTATTTGAAGGACGTATAAGCTTTTGTCAAGATGGAAAGTCATTCCAAATAGGAAAGGAAGCTGCAAAAACAAAGGTACGGATGTGGAATGCTTTTGGAATTATGGGTAGCATGAATAGGTTAGTCTGACTGAAGCACAAAATTTTAATGAGTATAAGTAGAAAACAAACCTAAAGAGGTAGAATGGAACCAGATTCTTGAGAACTTCAAATAGCAATCTTAGGAACTAGTAACTTATTCTGCAGGCAAAAGGAATTGCTGGTTTTGAGTATATGCATAAACTGATAAAAGACATTGTGTTTAATAATGCATAGAGATTTAATGTGATAATATATGTGATCGCAATGCATAAACTTTGTCTCCACACTGCACCATGCATGTTTCATAGCTCCAGAGCCTCATTAGAGAATGAGCAATGTGTGCACACATAGGCCAATAGCTTATATTTTAGCATAAGTTTCCTTTCAGAGTTATATAGCTCAGCCGATACCTCTTAAGATACAATACAAAAAATCTATGGAAATCATGAATAAATTATACTTTTCTGTAAAAGTTAGATGTGATAGGCCTCAAATGCAATTAAAAAGGAAAAGTTAGAAACATTTGGTTGCTCTATTGAATTGGTACTTTAACCATGTGCCAATTCTAGTTTTATTGTCTCAAAGCCATGTCAATTTATAAACATTTACTTTATCAAGTCATTACATTTAATATACATTATTTTGTTTAGACCTCAAATATACTTTTATAATGTATATTTTTATTCTCATTTTATGGGGAAGAAAATAAATTCACAGGAATGAAGTTATAAGATATAAAGTCTCTTTAGGGACAAAAATAAGGAGACATAGAATGGCAATTAGATAAACCACGAGTTTAATATAGCATGCTCTCAGGCAGAAGAAAAGATTCTCAGTTTCCCTAAGTTTTTCCATGTTAACAACACCTGTGGATGAAACTACTTAACCATATAAAACATGAGAATAGATGATAGAGAGAAGGAGAGGAAAGAGGTAGATAGGTAGGTATATGGATAGATAATATGTATACCTATCCTATCTAACATATATACATTGATGTACATACATATAGGTTAAAAGCACAGGGTCACATAAGTAGTTACTGATAGAACCTCCTTCCAGTAATATTAGGTTGGTGCAAAGTAATAGCAGTTTATATTATTTCTTTATTATCTGTTCTTTGAGAAACTTGTCACAGAATCAGATATGCCTTTCTGTCAAGCATGTTGATGTTTACCACTGAGCAACATACAAGATGGCTCAGAGACTTTTATCTATACCATAGAAATGAGGGACATAGATAGCTGAGGCATTTAAAACAAGTAAAATTTGAACAGCAATGATAATAACATCTAGAAATGGCCATTATCCTTAGTTTCTACCTTGATGCAGAATACTTGAGTTTTTTAAAAAGTAATTTCCTAATACAAAATTTTGAATTTTTATGTAAATTTGGAAGAGCATTTAGTTTTAACTGTTCACTAACTATAGTGTCAACTCATAATTAATATATAAGAAAATATTAAATCATGAAACATAATTATAGCCACCTCGTTACTTACATAAAGACAAGTTCTATATCTCATAGAGGCTGAGAAACAATATTCTATATATTTGAATTTGAAAAAATGAATAGAAACCTGATTGGATATTTAATTTTGCACTTAGGTTGTTATTTTGAAGACTTTGGCTTTAAGAATACAAAGATGTTACTCTCCGTAAAACTATTTCAGTTCCAGTTAAAGTCAAACACCAAGCAAAGGATCATATGCCTTTTAAAGATGAAGGGTTTGCTTCCACTTACCTGCTAAAAGGCCTCTTCTTGATGAATTATTCCCTTTGTTTTGTTACACTGTCCCATGGATGGTTTTTTTTAAATATTCTGGAAAGCAAAGCAAACAAGTAATTTGCAAACTTTGAACTTTTATGAAAACTTGAAACTTCTTAGAAAACTGGTTTAAAAAACAAAAAAAGTAACACTTCTTTCCTACTGCCAGTAGTCTCTTCCACGACACCTTGGAAACGTTACTGATCCCGTCTCTCAGGCATTGTTAACCTCTTTGTTCTCTCATCACTGGCCACTCAGAGCACTATTATCTCCCTCACTTCTTCCCAAATTGGATTCTCAGAGATTATTTCCACTATTTGTGTGTATAAATTTGGCTCCTGTCTTCTCATCCTCTGTTTAGCTGCCTTATCTTTTTAGACAAAATCTGTTCACCCTCTTAACTGCTTTAGACATTTCCGGCTATCCTCTTTCACACTTCGGAGCTATGATTCCCTCCTTTAATTTCTGGTTAACTCACTGTGAGTGAGTAACAGTCAACTTAGCATCTGGCTTCACAGCAACGAAGCTATTTTTCATGCAATTATTCTCAAATGCTGTTAAACTTAAAGGCTTAGTGTTTTGGCACAAGTTGAATAGGAATTCTGGATTCTACAGTTTTCATGCTTATGTGACACAGCAGCCACAGATTTAGAGGCCATGGCAAGAGGTTGACTGGGTGGATACAGTGGTGACTCGTTTAATGTGTCACTCACTTAGAGTTTTAGTGCTGAAAACTGCATTCAGAGAAACACACGGGTGGTTATTAAAGGACACGGGCAAAATCATTTCATAGAAATCACCTGACCAGAAAGTAAAACATCTACAGCATGCCCTCTGTATCTCAGGAAATCAAAAACCTTCATAGTATCCCATGACCAAATAATTAAAAATATATGTTAATTGTTAAGATTAGAACCAGAATAACTTTTCAAATAAAAACTCAGTTGCTTTGGTGCTAGATTGCACTACCGGCACCACTTCTCCCTCCCTTCTTATCTCTTTGATTTTTGCCGCATGACTTGCCTTCTTCCCACAAAGGGGGACACTCTATTTCCCCACTCTGGCTATAAGTTTCATCATGAGACTTGCTCTTGAAAATAGAATGATACAAAAGTGACAATATGCCAGTTCCAAAGCTGAGGCCTCAAGATATTTCCATTTTCTCTCTTGTCCTTTTGCCATCACCATAAAATGTACGTACGTGGGCTAACCCATTGGTTTCAGAAGAATAATGAAAAATATATGGAATGGAGAAGCCCTTGCTAAGTCCCCCATCAAGCCCAAACTAAGTAAGTGTCTCCAGTCAACCTGTAGAAACTAGAGTGGGCTCACATCAGGTATCTCCTGTGGACCAAGCTGATGGTTACTTTAAGGCCACCAAATTTGCTTTAATTTGTTATTCCATAATAGCTCTTCAATAAATGTAAAATAGAATCATTTCTCAATAAGGACAGAAATCAGTTACCTACAACGTTATCCAAAATCATACTTCATCATAGTTATGTGAACATATTTTCAAATAGCCATCTCTTAGAAAATGTCTGTAATCATTATAAACAAAAAGCGAATAGGATCAGTAATCTTCTATTATGAAATAAAACAACAGGTATTTTCTGAAATAATATGAAATCAACCTGACTTAACCCAAAGTAAATTTATGTATTTTTTAATCACACAGTAATTTATCCATAAAATTAATTTACAGAATCATGCCTTTGGAACATTGGCAAAGCTATAAATTTGTTCCTGAATTTCCAAATTCAGACAGTACATCATGGTAGTGAAGAACAGAATTGCAGAGATGTAGACTAATGGAACGGAACGGAGGCTTCGGAGGCAACACCACAAATCTACAACCATTGGATCTTTGACAAACCTGACAAAAACAAGCAATGGGGAAAGGATTCCCTGTTTAATAAATGGTGTTGGGAAAACTGGCTAGCCAATGTGCAGAAAGCAGAAACTGGACCCCTTCCTGACACCTTACACTAAAATTAACTCCAGATGAATTAAAGACTTAAACATAAGACCTAACACCATAAAAACCCTAGAAGAAAACCTAGGAAAAACCATTCAGGACATAGGCATAGGAAAGGATTTCATGACTAAAACACCAAAAGCATTGGCAACAAAAGCCAAAATAGACACATGGGATCTAATTAAACTCCAGAGCTTCCTCACAGCAAAAGAAATAATCATCAGAGGGAACTGGCAACCAACAGAATGGGAAAAAAATTTTTGCAATCTACCCATCTGACAAAAAGCTAATATCCAGAATTTACAAAGAACTAAAACAGATTTACAAGAAAAAAACAAACAAGCCCATTCAATAATGGGCAAAGGATATGAACAGTTTTCAAAAGAAGACATACATGAGGCTGACAAACATAAGAAAAAATGTTCATCTCTGATTGCTGCATAATATTCCGTGGTGTATATGTGCCAAGGGGAGGGCCAGCGGTGGGGGAGAGCTGGGGAGGGATAGCCTGGGGAAAAATGACAAATGTGGGTGAAGGGGAGAAAGGAAGCAAAACACACTGCCATGTGTGTACCTATGCAAATGTCTTGCACGTTCTGCACATGTACCCCAAAACCTAAAATGCAATAAAAAATTTTTTAAAAAAGTTCATCATCACTGGTCATTAGAGAAATGCAAATCAAAACCACATTGAGATACCATCTCATGCCAGTTAGAATGGCGATCATTAAAAAATCCAGAGACAACAGATGCTGGAGAGGATGTGGAGAAATGATAATACTTTTACACTGTTGGTGGGAGTGTAAATTAGTTCAACCATTGTGGAAGACAGTGTGGCGATTCCTCAGGGACTTAGAAATTGAAATTCCGTTTGACCCAGCAATCCCATTACTGGGTGTATATCCAAAGGATTATAAATCATTCTACTATAAGGACACATGCACACGAATGTTCACTGCAGCACTGTTAACAATAGCAAAGACATGGAACCAAATGCCCATCGATGACAGACTGGACAGGGAAAATGTGGCACATATACACCATGGAATACTATGCAGCCATAAAAAACAATGAGTTCATGTCCTTTGTAGGGACATGGATGAACCTGGAAACCATCATTCTCAGCAAACTGACGCAAGAACAGAAAATCAAACGCTGCATGTTTTCACTCATAGGCGGGTGTTGAACAATGAGAACACATGGACACAGGAAGGGGAGCATCATACACTGAGGTCTGTGGGGGGTTGGAACTAGGGGAAGGTCAGAGGGGAGTGGGGAGTTGGGGAGGGGTAACATGGGGAGAAATGCCAGATATAGGTGATGGGGAGGAAGGCAGCAAACCACATTGCCATATATGTACCTATGCAACAATCCTGCATGTTCTTCACATGTACCCCAAAACCTAAAATGCAATAAAGTATATATTTAAAAAAAGAACAGAATTGCAATAATACAACCATGGATATAAGCCCAAATATGCTATTCATATTTGTGTTGGAGAATAAGTAAGAATATCTGTGCTTCAGATTTTTATTGCAAAGGAAGTTAATAATAACACTCAAATTTCATTTGTCTAGTGTCTGGAAAATAAAAGTGAGTATTAATATTTTCAAAGAAAGTTTAAGTTACATTCATTAACATGTAGTATTTATATTTATTTTGTATTACATCTTTTGACAAGTGGTTGAAAATATGGCATGAATTTGGCTTTAGGTGACAAGAGGATTCTCACAAAGTCCTCAAGTTTGAGGAAAGGGTCTAGCTAAAAGAGTCACTGAAAAAGTTTGATCAAGAAGGCCTGGTCATGAGATCATGGGAGAGGAATGGATCTCAGGCAGCATCTCATGGGCAGAAGCCCAGAGGAGAAAACAATGTAAATAGAGAATGAAACACAGGCAAACTTTAAGACACTACAAGTCAGTGGGTACTAAAGTTGATAATTGCTTTATGAAAGTCAATATGTCTCAAAAATGTGAATGTATATATACTTTACTCAACAATTCCATTTAAAGAATTAATTGAAATAATAGCAATAAACGTGCACCCAGATATTTACACAAAGATATGCACTGAAGCACTGCTAATAATAGTGGAAGTGGAAAACTTGCATGTTCATCAAAAAACATATTTAAGTAAATTTTAAGTTATGGACATTGTACCCATAATGATACATATATTAAACACATATTTCATACACTTATATTTTATGAATTCATGTGTGTGTATATGTGTGTGTGTATTTGTATACACAAGTAAAATGAAATGTTTAAAAGGATGATGACCATCTAGTTTAAAATCGTCTCTGGTTTACAGCAGTTGTGCTTATATTTTCATCTTTATATTTATCTGCATTCATAATTAAGCTAAAATATTCTATAATTGTTCTGATCAGAAAAATACAACTAACCATTTAAAGTATTTCTAAAAGTATCCTGTTAAGAGAGAAGAGTTAGACTTAGATGTAAAAATGAAAAAGAAAGCTTCAATTAATATAACTGGCTTAATGGATTAGTAACTTTGTATGGGTGATGCTAGGTATATCTGGTGGAAATAACTGTTTTTAAAGTATATGATTGCCAGTATATAGGGAATCAATGTTTAACTGTGCTTGTGAGATATACGTAACGGAATGAGCCACTCTGCCATAGCCCCTGCATGTGACAGATCTGTGTGCACTATGACTCATTTCTGCAATCCCGGGGAGGAGATGTATATGTTTGAAGCATAAACTGGTACTTTAAAGAGACCATTTCAGGAAAAAAGTAATATATATATATATATTTTTGAGATGGAGTCTTGGTCTGATGCCCAGGTTAGAGTCCAGTGGTGCCATCTTGGCTCACTGCAGCCTCCACCACCCAGGTTCAAGTCATTCTCCTGCCTCAACCTCCTGAGTAGTTTGGATTACAGGCACCTGCCACCACACCCAGCTGATTTTTGTATTTTTAGTAGAGACAAGATTTTACCATGTTGGCAAGGCTGGTCTCGAACTCCTGTCCTCAGGTGATCTACCCTCCTCAGCTTCCCAAAGTGCTGGGATTACAAGCATTAGCCACCATGCCTGGCCAGAAAAAGTAGTATAATCGAAGGCACTGAGTGTGCAAAGTACCAAGCTCCAGTCATTGTTTATGTATGCCACCTTATTTGTCCTTCTAATAACCCTATGTAATGACAGCTGCCATTCACTAAAATCTTCAGTAGCAGGGTTAAACAGAGTGCTTTGGGGAATTATTTCATTTGATCCATACCCCAATCCAATGTGGTAGGTATTCTTCATTTTGTTAAAATTTATTATTTTTATTTGACACATAATAATTATATTTATGGGGTACAGTATGGTATTTTAATGCAAGGATACCATGTCTAATAATAAAATCAGGTTAATTAGTATATTCATCATCTCAAACATTTATCATTTCTTAGTGTTGGGAATATTGAAAATCTTATCTTCTAGCTATTTGAAAACATACAAAAAAGTTGTTAACTGTAGTCACTATAGTGTTGTTAACTACTGAACGCTAGAAATTATTCCTCATATCCAGTTCCAGTTTTGTACCTATTAACCTATCTCTTCCTATTCCCAATCTTCTCTACACTCCCCAGCCTCCTAGAATCAGTATTCTACCCTCTACTTTTATGAGATCAATTTTTTAGCTCCCACAGGTGAAAGAAAACATGTAATATTTATCTTTCTGTGCTTGAGTTATTTCGCTTAACATAATGACTTCCAGTTCCATCTATGTCCTTAGGTGAGTGATAGTATTTCATTCTTTTTAAGGCTGAATAATATTCCACTGGGTATACATAAATAGACCACAACTTTTTATTCATTCATCCACTGAAGGCCACTTACGCTGATTCTATATCTAGGCTATTGTGAATAGTGCCATAATAAACAGGGATACAGTTATCTTTTTGACATATTGATTTCTTTTCCTTTGGATATACACCCAGTAGTGGGATTGCTGGATCATACAGTAATTCTATTTTTAGTTTTGTTGAGTAAATTCCATACTGTTTTTCATAATTGTGCTAATTTACATCCATCAACAGTATATGAGAAGTGTCCGTAACCTTGCCAGGATTTTTTTTTTTTTTTTTTTTTTTTTTTCGGAGATGAAGTTTCTGTCACCCAGGCTGGAGTGCAGTGGTGCAATCTCGGCTCACTGCAACCTCTGTCTTTGGGGCTCAAGTGATTCTCTTGCCTCAGCCTCCCAAGTAGCTGAAACTACAGGCACATGCTGACATGCCTGGCTAATTTTTTGTATTTTTAGTATAGGTGAGGTTTCCATGTATTGGCCAGGATGGTCTCAATCTCTTGACCTTGTGATTCACCCCCCTCAGCCTCCCAAAGAGCTGGAATTACAGGTGTGAGCCACCACACTTGGCCTCTCTTTTTGATAACTGAAATTTTAACAAGTGTAAGATGACTTCTCATTCTAGTTTTCATTTGCATTTCCCTGGTGATATGTATTTCATATACTTGTATGATGTTTGTGTGTCTTCTTTTGAGAAATGTCAATTCATGTTATTTGCATATTTTTAATAAGATTTTTTTTTTTGTTTGCTCTTGAGTTGTTTGAGTTTTTTTTATATTCTGGGTGCTAATCCCTTATCAGATAAATAGTTTGCAAATATTTTCTTTTATTCTTTAGGTTGTTGCTTAACTTTGTTTCTTTTGCTGTGCAGAGCTTTTTAGTTTGAGATAATCTTATTTGTCTATTTCTGCTTTCATTGCTTGTATTTTTGAGGTATTCTCCATAAAATCTTCGTGCAGATAAACATCCTGGATCATTTCCTCTATGCATTTTTTTAATAGTTTCATAGCTTCAGATCTTAGATTTCAGTCTTTATTTCATTTAAAGCTGATCTTGGCATATGGTCAGAGGTAGGGGTCCAGTTTCATCTTTCTGCTTGTGGATAACTATTTTTCCTAGCACCGTTTATTGAAGACACTGTCCTTTCCCCAGTGAATGCTCATAGTGCCTTTGTTGATAATAGATCTTCAATAACATTGAATAGAATCATTTCTCAAATAAGCACAGAAATCAGTTACCTACAAGTTTGCTAATGTTGGTAATCGGTTGGCTATAAATACATAGTTTTATTTCTGGGTTCTCTATTCTGTTCCATTGGTCTATGTATCTGTTTTCATGCCAGCACTAAGCTGTTTTGGTTACTATAGCTTTGTCGTAAACTTTGATGTCAGGTAGTATGATGCCTCCAGCTTTCTTCTTTTCGCTCAGAATTGTGTTGATTATGTCAATGTCTTTTGTGATATTCTTATTTTGTAAATAAGGAAAAAGGGACCCTGTTTGAAGCTTAGTAACTTGCCTGAGGTTGCACAATATTAAGCAGCAGTGCTGGAATTTGAACCTTTAAAGTTTGATAGATAAAAAGCTTAGGTTTTTATTCACTGATCTCTGCTACCTATAATCAGAAAAAGAGTTTTTTATATGGAGATGTCCCAGAGGGAGGTGTCCATCATTGGTTCAAAGTGGAAAACTCATTGAACTTCAGCTGTGACTAAACAGATACACTAATCTAGTCTGGAAGACCCTCATGTTATTGGTGGTAACCATTCAGCTACTACTGATCAAAAGCTATTTATCTGAATATAGCCATGCTTCCAGTAAGGCATTATGCTATCTTAAAGAATATAATTTATACTTGTCCCTCAGATTCATCTGATCATCTATCCCAAAGCCCTCCCCCATTTGCCAGAAGATGGTTCCTCTCTTTAAAACCTTTCCAGTGATGGTTATTTCAGTATCATACAGTGGTGAGAGGAGATTATCTTAGACAATATTGGATAAAATCTCATTTTCCAGTATTTCTGGGTAAATTAAGTTATCCATAATATCATTCTATGATCAATATAATTTTATTAATATTCAAAAGAAATCTATAATTTCTTCAGTTTATAAATAAAGAATATATATGCAGTGGCACTTTTTACACTAGCAAGGACTTGGAACCAACTCAAATGCCTGTCAATGATAGACTGGATAAAGAAAATGTAGCATATATACACCATGGAATCCTATGCAGCCAGAAAAGAAGGATGAGTTCATGTTCTTTGCAGGGACATGGGTAAAGCTGGAAACCATCATTCTCAGCCAACTAACACAGGAACAGAAAACCAAACACAGCATGTTCTCACTCATAAATGGGAGGTGAACAATGAGAACAGATCGACACAGGGAGGGGAACATCACATACTCGGGGCCCATCAGAGGGTGGAGGGCAAGGGGAGGGGCAGCATTAGGATAAATACCTAATGTAGATAATGGGTTGATGGGTACAGCAAACCACCATGACACAGGTATACCTAGGTAACAAACCTGCACATTCTGCATATGTATCCCAGAACTTAAAGTATAATAATAAAAAAGAATATAGGGGCCGGGCGCAGTGGCTCAAGCCTGTAATCCCAGCACTTTGGGAGGCAGAGGCAGGGGGATCACGAGGTCAAGAGATCGAGACCATCCTGGTCAGCATGGTGAAACCCCATCTCTACTAAAAATACAAAAAATTAGCTGGGCATGGTGGCGCGTGCCTGTAATCCCAGCTACTCAGGAGGCTGAGGCAGGAGGATTGCCTGAACCCAGGAGGCAGAGGTTGCAGTGAGCCGGGATCACGCCATTGCACTCCAGCCTGGGTAACAAGAGCGAAAACTCCATCTCAAAATAAATAAATAAAAAAAATAAAAAGGAATATATTTACAGTTAATTTAGACATGAGCACACCTTTTGTATGACTTAGACTATACTAATGTAAAAACTCAAAAGTAAGTTGGAAGATTTTATGTGGATCTTCATTTATTATTTGTTTTAGTTCTGATGAATAGGAAAATTAAGATCTATGACCATATTTTTAATAATTTATTCTAAGTTTTAAGGTAATAGAGGAAGGCTTAAGTTTTTTCACAACTTTATAAGTTAGTTTATAATTCATGGAATTATTTTATAGCTCTATGGTTTATATCTCCAAAGTTTACCTAACACAATTGATCACATATATACAAGATGAAGTATATGTTCATGAGGAAAAAGTATTGACATCAAGGATAAACATTTCTCAGACTGAATTGTCCTCATTGACCCAATTCAAGAGTAAAATTCCAAAGAATTGAGGAAACTACCCATGAGAGACTCTGTTCAACAGGCACATTGCTGGATTCATCTACCAAACATATGAACATAATTGTGTCTATTTATAAGAACAAAGCTTCAATTTGAGGAAGTGGTCAGGTTTTGAAAAATATCCCCCAATTCATCCCTTATTTCATAACTAGAATGAAATGACAAGACTGAAACTGGAAAAAAAAACTAAAGCTCTATGTTCATCAAAATTTATATGGGAAAACCCATGTCATTTTTGTAAGTAATAAACTTCAAAGTACTGGTGGCTTTTCCTTCATATTTTACTGCTTACAGTATTTTTCAATTAAGGACAATTTGTAACAAGCAAGGCAAAAACATTGGCAGCATGACTCACACACAATTGCTAAAAACATAAATTAGATTTGTTTGGCATCTAATTTGGGGCTATTTTAACTCAAATATTAAAAATGGAAATGAAAGTTATGGTTTTGGAATGAGATTGAGTTTAGCATATTGGACTTTGGAAATCTTATTTCTATGAACTACATAGGAATATGAGAAATTCCACGGCAGGTTTTGTGTGCACAAAAGGAGTTCAGCATATGTTTCCCCCCCAAAAAAATTTCTGCAATATAGTTTAATTATTTACATCACAACAAAATATCATTAACATGGCCCATTAAATGAAAATGAAGGGCTATTTTCCTGAATAGAGGAAAAGAGATTTAAATGATTAATGCTGTTGCTTTAAATGCTTATAGATCAATAAAAATGTACATTGTCCCATGCATACTGGAAGACTCAAAAGAAGGATAAACATGAATAATTCCTATGATATAGTCACAATCTAGTTTGGTAGCATAATTAAAATGAGCAATATCTTCATGCACAACAATTCAGTAGAACTATCAAAGTTATCTTACGTGATATGGAGTACTATTCAGAGGAGGTGATGGTTTTCTCAAATGGAATTTATGAGCACACCTTGGGTAGGCAGTGGAAGGGTGAGGATACTTTGACAGAGATCATGAATAAAGTCAAGAAAAGTGAATGGATTTAGCATGAGTATTAGGTGTCTATTGCTGCTATGAAAAATTAACAAGAAGTTAAAAAGTTAGTGACTGAAAACAACACAAATTTATTATACTACAGTGGTATAGGTCAGAAGTCTGGCACCTTAAACTAAAATCAAAGAGTCAGCAAGGCTGAGTTCCTCACTGGAGACCCTAGCAGAGAATCCATTTCCCTTCTATTTCCAGTTTCCAAAGGCCTCTCTCTGGTCCTTGCACAAAATTCCTTAAATTTCAGAGCCAGCAACAGAGAATTGAATCCTCATCATGCAGTCATCTCCCTTTGGCCACTGTTGGGAAAGGTTATTTGCTTTAAAGATCTCGTGTGATTAGATTGGATTTACCTGGATAATTCAGCATGATCTCTCCATCTCAAAGTACTTTACCTTAATCAAACCAGCAAAGTCCCTTTTGTCATGTAAGGTATTTACACTTCTGAGGATTAGAACATGGACATCTCTGGGAACCATTATTACTGCCTACCAGATCCTGCAGATAGGACGGAATAATTTTCCTTTCTTTCATTCTTAAGTTTTCTAAGTTTTAAAATCTGGCCCCTTACACTTTATATTAAACTAAGCTCTACTCAATAAAGAGAGGGTAATTCTAATTTGAGTGTGGAGGCTGGAGGAATGGTCATGGATGGGAGAAAAATAAAGACTTTGATTTTAATTGTTTTCTGATTTGTAGCAAGTCAGTTATGGTGTTGGCCTACAAAATTTAAGCCAATTTTCGTAAGAGTATTCTAACTTGAAATCCCAACCTCATACACATAACAACACACAATGACCTTTTGGGTCATGGTTTACAGATGGGAAAACAGATGGGACTGCTCTTGTCTTGTCCCCAGTCATCCATATCACTTCAAGAATGAGCACCAATTTCTTCTGCAAAACAGTCTAACGCAGAATCTCTGGCTTTCAGACAGCAAAACATACAGAAACCTAAGTGTTCAACAAATAACTAAAAGTATTCAATTTCTGCCCATCACCCTCTCTTCTATCCCTTTGGTCACACCTGCCACACGAAATTCCACTATTTGATCTTCTAATTACTGTCCTACATTTTGGCTCATCCTTCGGTATGCTGTGGTATATGAAGCCAACCCTGAGCAATATGGCCTAGCCTCTTTTGTCCAAGCCCAAACTGATAGAAGAGACTAAGAAAACATTCCTAACAAGCAAAAGTTTTGTCTTGAACCTCAGTAGCAAATACAGTTTATTGGATATTTTGAGGTCATTCTATAAAGAGTCTTAAATTTGGGGCAGAGAATTTTGCCTTGATGGAGTAATACATCAAGAATAAGACAATTTGAGGGTTTAGTTGATATTTTAAAACATTTACTTAAGTATGCATGCTAAAAGAACAAGAATTGGTAGTTGAGCATAAGAGCCCAGGTGTGAGGTTTGCATAGAGGAAATCAAGATTACGACAATTTGAAGACACACTGGCTTCATCCAGAAAGTTGTGAAAACTTTTAAAGTGTCATTTCTCCTTTCAAAATTCATATGCTATTTTTTCTTTTCTTTTAGAGACAGAGTCTCACTCTGTCAGCCAAGCTAAAGTGCAGTGGCACGATCTGGCCCGCCTCAGCCTCCCAAAGTGCTGGGAACACAGGCATGAGCCACCGCTCCTGACCTCCTATGCTATTTTATATAAATGATACATTTTAGATTCTAGTTTTTTAGGTATGTGTTTGTGGGTGCCTACATGAGAAAAAAAATCAGACACTGAATGAGTGACACTTTTTCCATTTTAGATCCTTTTTGAGATTATAGTCACCATTAGTTTTTAAAGTTGTGTATGAATTTCCCATATTGTAAAAGCTAACTTGTGTTTAGAAAATGGATTCTTGATTATAATAAACATAAGAGGAAACTGGATTTTTTTCCTTATAATAGGTATATATAAAGATAGCTGGAATCATTTACTGGAATAACTCTCAAATACTTGTGCCGTTATGTATTTTTTAAAAATTCTATCTAAGGTTTTAGCCTAACAAGATACAAATAAAAAAAGAAAACAACAAAGAAACCTTCCACATTGAAAGGCATTAATTTTAATAATGAACTGAAGAAGACCAAGTTGCTTTGTAATAGATATTTAAGAAATTGAAAAATAATGAATGATAGAAGGGTCCTAAGCCAATGAACTTCTATACTACACAATATTAAATAATTTGGATAAGCATAATTGAATATTCCAACTAATAACTTTGTCCGATAGAATATTAAATGATGGAGGTATTGTTTATGAAAACAAAGTATAAGAACTGTTATCTTTAAGTACAAAGAAACTTCCAAAGTACAGTAATTTTGAAAAAAAATTCTCATTTACTTGCAACAAGACACTGCAATATTAACTTTTTCTTAAATTCACTTTTAACATTTTACTTCAAAATTACAGCTATAGCAAATTTATACAAGTGAAAGTGAGAATTTAATCATTTATGCAGATAATTCCAGTACTTAGCTAACTCAAGAAGGCATCAATTATAATTTACTCAAAGGAGCTATTAATGTGATCAAATAGAACAGATTGCCATTCAACTTTCTATGGTGTAAAAGATATTTTAACCAGTCTAGAGAACAAGAAATAGGAAAAATATCCAATGAATTATTTCTTTTGTATTATTCAATATATTTGAGGAAAGTTTGTTACTACCATGAACAAGATTAAAATATTCCTGCATCTAAACCGGTCATAATGAGCAATTTGGAGAGACAACTTTCAGAAATAACCTCTTTACTTACCTTATGTATTAAGCTCTTTAAACTTAAAAAAATTACATTTTTAAATGCTTAGTATTATACATAATAATGAATTATTTAAGAGGCAGGTATCTCCTTTTTCCTGGGCCTCACAGAGCTTTGGCTAAACACAGGTTCACTCCCTTCCATGTCAATTTAAAATATTTGGAAACCTCATTAATCAGTTGTTGGAGGGCACTTCTAGGACACAACTGTCTCAGTTACAAAGAGGGTCACATGAAAGTTAATTATTCCTTTCAATAATTCATGGGTTCCTTGTTTCATTTATTTTGTGAAGATACTAGAGCAGGGATCACTTTTCTATGACACTGGGAAATTAAAAATAATAATAATCTGTAGTTTTCATGTTATTTTGATTTTGTTAAATACGTTACATTTTATGTACACATAACAGGTTATGTTAGACAAGAAAGGTTATTTTATATAGCAATCTAAAAAATGTCAGAGACTTAACACAACAGAGGTTATTTCTCATTCCTACAAGTGCACTATACAGTGTGTATTCCCATGACATCCCCAGGCCATTATCCTCTGTGCTGTACACAGTGATTCAGGCAGCTTCAATCACGTGACTGTGACATCTTAACTCTATCATCTCTTGCCCTAACTTGGGAACAAGTTAGAAAAAAAAGATATTGAAGGAAAAAAATGAGCCAAACTTTCCTCCCTTGAAATTTACACATGTCACTAGTGTTCACCATTTTTGAGTACAACTAGTTCTCGGGCCTTCCTAACCTCTGAAACAAGGAAATGCAGAGGAATAATGTAATATTTAGGGAGTATTATTCGCAGATGGGACAGTCTGCAATTCACCTACAAAGAAACACTCTCAACTACTATCTGCATGAGACAATTCAAAGGATTAGTCCAGTCCCATCTTCAAGATCACCCAGAACATTGGCTGAGATGTGAGAGCTCCTATATTAGGTTCAGATGTCACTACTTTTGACTGAGACATATAATTTAAAAAGCTAAGTGAAGGAAACCTCCACAAAATATACACACATACACTCATTTAAAATTGGGGAACAGACACAGAACAGATACCACTGGAGAGAGGAAGAGTAAGAGGCATGCAGAAGTCACTAGTCCATAGACATTTTGGTTCTAGCAAACAGGCATTGTAAACGGTCCTGTGCTGGTTAGGAGTGTTCCTCTATTGAGTCTAGATTTTTGGGAAGCCTTGAGTCCACGGTTCTCTATGCCTCCTAGCTCCAACTTTAAGGATGCATTTCTGTGCCCATTATATTTGTACCCATCAGAAGTGGGTTTTTGGGAATATCCTCTACTTGGAGTCCAATGAGTTTTCCCAGCTAACTTCCTGCTCATAGAAACTTTAAATCTGTAAAACTTTTGTTAATGTGTGATCCAAAATCATAGTTTCATTGCCAATACAACTTTCAAACACCCAGTAAGCTTTAATTCGAGTCTTCTTTATGAATCTGGAACATATTCAGTGCTTTCTATCTTCTCCATGTCTACTCTTTTATTCCGTTATTCATTCTCTCAATATAACAGGGTTACTCGAAAGTTGTTTGAATTTCCCAGAAGAGTCACACTCTTAATCTGATCTTTTCTCTGAGTCATTATACCAAATTATTGAGTACCATGTCTATAACCTATTTTTTGCATTGATGTAATTTAATCAATTGGAAATACATTACCAGACACTTATCTGTAAAGACCTTTTCACTCTTACCATTTCTTACTATTATAAAACAACTATTTTTCCAACACTGAAATGCTCTGCATTGGACTCTTCTCATCTCTTTCACTTCTACTTGCAAACTAGCCAAATCCATTCTGAGCCAATTTCTTTCTTATTATATATTGCCAAATACAGTTAATGGCAAATCACATATGTTATGAACATTCTACTTTTAAATCAAAGTCACATATTTGTCAGGTACATGATCTGCTGCTCACATTATTTTAAGATTTTTTACTGTATGAAATGTGTCTCAATTTTTCCAAAGCCACTAATATCAGTTCTCTCTCTGTTCGTCCACTACTGAATCACTCAGTTGATACCAAATATATTGTGTTTATTGAAATAACATCTCACTTCCGGTACTAATTTCTACAAAAATCAAGGTAAGCTAGGTTAGTCAAAAACAAAAAATGCCCATATCTCAGTGCTCAATGCAACAAAGGCTTATTTCTAATTCATTCCAAATCTGCTACATATTTGGCATCTCTTTGGGCACTGTTCTTGTGGCAACTCTGTAATCCATAATCCATGTTATTTTGATGTTTTGGATACACAACACAAGGCCTCCTAGAAACCAGAGCAGGGAGGAAGAGAGACTCAAGAATGGCGCCTGAGATTTCACTATTTTAGGCCAGCAAAGAGACACGATACTTCCTCCCACACTTTATTCTCCAAAATAGCCATATGGTTAAAAATAATTGTAAGGGTATCTAAGAATGTAGGGGAGAAAAATGAAATATTCAGTTTTATTCTGTGCTACAAGAGAGAACACCCTCCCATATGCAATTTTGCCTAAATCTTTGTAAAAAGAGTACTGTAATGTATTTACCTATTTTTAAAAAGAAGATAGTAACTAACACTATCAAATAAAAAACAGGCAGTATATTCCAATACTTAAGAGTGCAGGTTCTTGTTTAACATCAATTATGGGCCAGGCATGGTGGCTCATGCCTGTAATCCCAGAATTTTGGGAGACAGAGGCGGGTGGATCTCTTGAGGTCAGGAGTTGTAGACCAGCCTGGCCAACGTGGTGAAACCTTGTCTCTACTGAAAATACAAAAATTAACCAGGCATGGAGGCATGTGCCTGTAATCCCAGCTACTAGGGAGGCTGAGACAGCAGAAACACTTGAACCCAGGAGGTGGAGGTTGCAATGAGCCGAGATTGCACCACTGCACTCCAGCATGGGCAACACAGCAAGACCCTGTTTCAAAAAAAGAAATTAATAATAATAATAATAAAGTCAATTATGGCTTATTAGCTGTGTGATTTGGGGCCCAGAGAGATTAAATGTGATAATTTGTGTATACTACCAGACCTATGCAGTATTTGGTGGATATTAGCTTTAATTAGGAAACACATACTATTTGCATTTTCTCTTATTTTACATAATAATATTGATACTTAATCCACAGTTTTCTATGTTAAGAATACATTTTAGTAGAACCTTGCCAGAGAAATCTACTTCTTTTGCCACTGCAATAAATAAAGACACACTTTTGCTTGAGAACTTCAAATTTAATTGGCTTTCCTAGAATTATTTTAAATGGTCTGAAAATTAAAACACATGGTGTGACACCATTCTAAGAAAACTATTAAATTAGAAGAAAAGGGATGGTGATAGAGTGGTGAACAGGTTAGAAGAAGGACAGATTAAATTTAATGACCCAGTATTTAATTTTGTTTTGGACAAAAACCTAATGGTAATTATGGTTAATTAGTAGACACACATGCCTTCAAACATCTTATTTAAATACTTGGCAATATGATTCCCTGCTTGATCTCTTTTCATTGGAATCATTGGTTAAATAATACAGATACAGATAATTTTGCTCTAATCAGAAAATGGGTTTTGTCTTTGAATCTGATCTATAGTCTGGCTCTTTTATAGCCATCCTGACTTCTAAAGAAACAAATCTCTTTAAAAACAGAAACTGTTAGAATGTAGACATGGTTGACATATTAAAACTCTACATTTGTTTGATCTTACCAAACAATTTGAGTTTATATCAACAGAAAGAAAGCTCACATCTGCCACAAGAGGCATGTTTACAATCATTTTAATGATACCATTAGATGTTGCCCTTCAGGGCTTGCTAGTCCAGGCTGTTATATAAAAACCATGTGAGATAACCACCTGTGCACAATGGAAATAACCTATTCAGATGAATCATTGTAAATACAGGTATAAGATAGAACTCAACTCATTTCCTATGTTAAAATATTGTCTTAAAAATAGATGCCTTAAGGCAGAGCAATATCTGTCTTCTAAACCTATATAAATACACACACACAATGAACAGACTTTTCCTAATCTCAAAACATTTGAACTTCAATGTCTCTGGAAAAGTCTCTTAGTTGACAGGTGACTACTTAGCTCATATAAGAAACATGAGCTTAAAAAGCTTTTGCAAAACATTTACCTGGTTCTTAAGCTGTTTTGGATTCAGATATTCTCGGGAAAGTTGGTAGTTAAGTAACCATAACCATATCCTTTTATATTTCTCTTTAAAAAGGGGTATGCTTTTTGAAGGCTCAAAGATTTATAGGGTAAATTCTTCCTGAATCCATAGCGTTTTAAAGCACATATTCTGTCATTTTTTAGTGAAGAGATTATATGAGCATTCTGTTCATTACACTTAATACCATTATTGAATATATTCTTTAAAAATTATTTAATGTTCACTATCTTGACTTACATATACTTGCTATATTTCCAGACAACAAGGCTGCTACTATCACCAGAATTGTAGTGATATTTTATTCAACTTCATATGATAATGTGGAATGCAAAGGAAAACTGATTATACTTTCTATGTGCCAGAAATTATACTTCGCCCTAGGAAGAGAAATATAAATAATAGAAGCATAAATATGTTTCTAGTAGTTTTTAGGTTATTAGAGGAGATATGGCATTTAAGGGACCTTCAGTTTTTTAAAACAGGCCCAGCAACATTTCTCCTGAAATGTTATATGATTCTAGGAAAAATTCTTGAATTCCTTAGCTATTCTCAAGAGCTATGTAGGAACAAAGCTTCATCAGTATGATTCTAAGTGATTATAAATAAAAGCATGACATTTAATGGGAATACTTTCTTACCGTAATGATCATATGTAGCAATCTAGAGTATCAAAATCAAAAACTACCCTTGATAATTACAAAGGAACAAATTACAAGAAGAAAATTACAACAAAAGGAGACATTTGAGGGGCAAAAAAGTAAGAAAAAGGGCCTTATTTATATGCCTCAGGTTGTAAAAATTTGCAATACTGGTAGCAGAGTTCTTTGCAAGGAAAGATTTCTCTGTCAGACACAAAATCAAACGAAGAAAAAACATGGTGGGAATTTTCCTGATTAGATAAAAATGGGGTCAAAGTTTATTTTAGATTTGACCTTCTAGATATATTGGAGTTATTTCACTCATGAAAAATTGCTAAAGTGAATCTGACCTCTTTGTACTTCTCCCTATGTCAATGTGATGTGTGCTCTCTGATTTCTCTATCAACTATTTACAGGAAGGAGGACTATTTTGTGAGTCTGAAGTATGTAATGATGCACCCTGAGAGTGCATTTGGCTTTCCTGTCTATATAGCTTTTATGGTTTCATTTCCCCTTTTTGATTTTCAAGTATGTAATTGTGTAACTCAATAGTATACACCTGGTTTCTGAGTAGTGTAGTCCACGCTGGTAGGAAAACAATTCACAAATTTCTAAAGTCTTGGTAACATTAATATATCGAATTTAATAAATCTGTACAGAGATCCTAAACATAATTCCTAAACACAGATTGGAGATATCCTTCCTATATATAACATAGAAGTCATTGTTTTAATTAAGTAATTATACTTAGAAGCTTTAAAGTAGTCATCATAGTAGGGAAAGACGTTCATTGTGTACTTGAATGAAAAGGTATTTCACCTATATTCCAGCTGCCATATACCAACAACAATTTTCTTTGAAAAGTTTATCAAGTTATATAGGAATAGAATAAAGTAGTGTTTAAGTTTTAAACAGAACAGATAGAATTGTAATTATCTAAAACTTTTTAAAACCAAAATTAGAAAAAGACAGGTAAATGATAGCCAAAATATTTAAAACATATTCAAGGCACTCAAAATTTTATATAATTGGACATTGCCTATGCAAGCTGAGTTTAAAAGCAAGCTATCTAATTTCTTAACACCTTTGTCAATCTTATTTCCACATGGTGACATATTAAACTCAGTTTTTCTTTTTTACCAAAGTAACAGCCACAAGTATCCTCTGCATAAAGTAACAACTAAATAAGTATACAATAAATACATGATTGGGTTTTGGGATTCTTTACATTCATAAACCAAGTACAGCCACTTGTTCCCTTCAATGTTCTATTGAGACTTGTAAAATTTCTTTCCAATCCCAATGCCATTATGGTAGGAACCCTCCTGCACATCTGGCAGTGCAAGATTTTTTTTAATGAATAAGCTAGTGATATTCAAGAATTATTATCATTATTATTATAGCAGCTGGGCACCATTGCTGACTCAATTTCAATGCCATTTAGTATTTCCGGTCATATATATACTTTGTGAGAACACTATTATCTAGATTTTCTTTTGTTTTCTGTTTTCTCCCTGAAGTGCTACTGTGCTACTTGACTCAGTATATAGAGATTGTCACACTTGTCATTCTAATAGGGTCACAAAATCATCCATAAGATTCTCAAGCCCTCAGTAAGTGATGATAAGTATTGAGAATAGAACAACTGAATTAGGTTGATACACATACCTCTAAATGTGGTAGTGCTTCATAACAGGATAAAAAGGAACAAGAAACCAACTATTCCTGCCTTCTAGAGACTCTTGTTAAGATTTGGTGAAGTAGGCTGGGCGCGGTGGCTCAAGCCTGTAATCCCAGCACTTTGGGAGGCCGAGGCGGGTGGATCACGAGGTCAAGAGATCGAGACCATCCTGGTCAACATGGTGACACCCCGTCTCTACTAAAAATACAAAAAAAAAAAAATTAGCTGGGCGTGGTGGTGGCACCTGTAATTCCAGCTACTCGGGAGGCTGAGGCAGGAGAATTGCCTGAACCCAAAGGCGGAGGTAGCGATGAGCCGAGATTGCGCCATTGCACTCCAGCCTGGGTAACAAGAACGAAACTCCGTCTCAAAAAAAAAAAAAAAAAAAAAGATTTGGTGAAATATTTTCTCAAACTGTTACCTGAATTACTTTGGGATAAAGATAACGTGCTAAAAATAGAGGCTGAACTGCTGGTGAATGAGGAGTTAAAAATCAGAATGGTGACCTGCATTTGGTTACTTTGTGAGGCTTTCAGGAGCAACAGTTAAGAGAGAATAATGAAGTTAAACCCGAAGTGGTCAGTTTGAAAGCAAAGAGAAAAGTATATATGGTTTTGTTAACACAGGCACTCTGTCTGCAGCTTGCAATCCAGGGTAACTATGGGTTCGCCTTCAAAACTTAGTGCTTGGCAGGGTTAGAAGAGTCAATTTTAGTTTGTGAAGTTGAAGCTAGTATGAATGAAAACATCGGCCTGATGAGGAGATACAATTGATTCAAGTGATGTGAGCTCCTCAGCACCTTTTGTAGGAGGACAAAACAACCAAAAACTCAATTGTAAGTCATGCCTACCTATCCTAGCTTAAACACATGTCAGCAATTGATGTTGGCTCTAGATACAGGAGTACAAAATTGATTAAAGACAAATAGACAAGAACTTAACAAAATCTGAGGGAAATATAGTAGCGACAAAATACTAAATCTGGCTAGGAAACGTCTGTGGAAATCCCTGGGCCTCCATGTTCACATCAATGTGAAGAGGGATGCTAAGACAGTGGATCTTACAGAAGAAGCCTCTTCCCCAATAACCAATTTAAATATGGATGGAAAGGAAAACAGACAGAAAAATACCTCCCTCAGTGAGAGAAGTAAATATTTTGGAACAGCAGGAGCAGACAGATTGCCTACTCTTCACTTTCAGGACAGAATTTTCTGCTTTTATTATCTAGCAGGGTAAGATATGTGCTCTCAATAGCATTTATTGTGTGTTTGCAATCCTTCACTTGAACAAAGTTTTGAAAAACTATCCATTGACAAGCCAGGCTTGGTGGCTCACACCTGTGACCTTAGCACTTTGGGAGGTCGAGGTGAGCTGATTGATTGAGTCCAGGAGTTCAAACTAGCTTGAGCGACATTGCAAATCACCTTCTCTACAAAAAAATGCATAAATTAGGTGGGCACGATGGTGTGTGCCTGTAGTCCCAGCTACTTGGGAGGCTGAGGTGGGAGGATTGCCTGAGCCTGCAAGGTAGCCATGATTGTGCTACTGTACTCCAGCCTGGGGAATAAAGTGAGGTACTGTCTCAAAAAAAATATGTTGAAAAATTTTAGTTTATATATTTATTGAATATAATTTTTAATACAATGTATAATTATTAAATCAAGGTAACCTTTCCATCACCTGAAATATTTGAGATTTACTCTTTTGGTGATATCAAAATGTATATTAAATTATAAGATATATTCATCATCTAGATCTAAAACAAACTGTGTAATAGATCTAAAACAAACACATAAACAAATTTATTCTTTCTGTCTAATTGATGCTTTGCAACTTTATCATTTCCCTATTATTTCCACCCCACCAATCTCTCCTTTCATGAATTCCATTATTTTAGATTCCACACATAAGTGAGAAACTTATATTTGTTTTTCTGTTTGGCTTATTTCATTTAGTATAATATTCTGCAGTTCTATTCATGTTGTCACAAATGATAGGGTATCTTCCATTTTTGTAGGCTAAATAGTATTCTATTGGGGTTATATACCACATTTTCTTTATCTGTTCCCCTAGTGATGGTCATCTAGGTGGATTCCACAACTTGGCTATTGTGAATAGTGCTACAGTAAACACGGATGTGCAAACATCTCATAGACATACTGATTTCACATCTTTTACATGAAAACCCAGAGGTGACATCGCCAATAATTGATTTTTAGTGTTTTTTTTTTTTTTTTTTTTTTGTATCCTCCATACAGCTTTCCATAATGGTTGTCCTAATTTACTTTCTCATCAACAGTGTGTAAGAGTTTCCTTTTCTCCACACCCTTGCTGACACTTATCATTCATCTTTCTAATAATAACCATTATAATAGATGTGAGGTGATAAATCATTGTTGTTTTAATTTGCATTTCCTAATGATTAGGTATGTCAAATATATTTTCTTGAGTTAGTTAGCTATTTGCATGTCTTCTTTTAGAAATGTCTATGTACGTCCTTTATTTCTTAATCAGATTATTTGTTTTCAGTCTATAGAGTTTGAGTTTCTTATGGAATTTGGATACTAACTTCTTATCAGATGTATGACTTGCACATATTTTCTACCAATCCTTAGGTTGTCTCTTCACATTGTTAGTTGTTTCCTTTGCTAAGCAGAATTATTTTATTTGAATATAATCCCATTTGTCTATTTTCTCTTTTGTTGCCTGTGCTTTAGGTGTCAAATCTAAAAACTCATTGCTTAGAGCAATATTATGTGCTTTTTGCCCCTATGTTTTTTTCTAGACATTTAAAGTTTCATGTTTTATGTTTAAGTATTTAATCAATTTTGAGTATATTTGTGTATATGGTGTGAGATAAGGGTCCAGTTTCATTCTTTGCATAAGGATATCCAGTTTACCTAACACTGTTTATTGAATAGTCTTTTTCTATTGTTTATCTGTTAAAAATCAATTGACTATAAATGTGTGGAATCCAAAAAATCTGTAACAGCCAAAGCAACTATGAGCAAAAAGAACAAAGCTGGAGGCATCACACTACCTGATTTCAAACTATAATACAAAGCAATAGTAATTACAACAGCATGGTACTAGCATAAAAGTAGACACAATGAGGCAATAGATCAGAATAGAGAGCACAGAAATGAACCCATACATTTATGATCGACCATTCACTTCTAAAATTACAAATTAATTATAGTGTTTATTCTCCACAATTGTATTATAGTGTGTGTTCGAGGAAAATGTTTTCTGTTTTAACCATAAATCTCTAAAACATTAATTGTCATACCCGATTTATCAGGGAGTAAGACATGCTATTTAGAAAATCTTAGGGTGCCATATACGATAAATGGATGAACCCTTGAGGTGGTCTCCCTTAACAAAGAAGTGTGTATCGCCAGTGGTGGAACTACTGTAGGCACCATTAGTTTGTTTTCCACAATTCAGTCCTAACTTTCTTGCCCAAAGATAATTCATAGAAGAGCTCATTTTGTAATCTCTTAAAGCTAGAAATAGTCATGTTGCCCAATTCTGGCCAAAGTAATTGAAAAAGAATTTTGCTGAGGACTTGTTCAAATATAACTTGCTGAGAAGAAAGAAGCACAAGAAAATATCTGGCTGCTGTTACTTTTTCTCTTTGGTTTCTGCCTTAAAAATGTGATTTCTAGAGCTATGGAAACTGTCACAATATGCAAGAAAAATTAGGAAACCTAGCAGATTAAGAATTAGAAATAAAATAGGCATGCTTGTAGTTTACTTTAATTGTGGAATTATCCATAAAACAATTATCCTTTTGCTGCCTTTTAAGATAAACAATAAATAATATTAAAGTATAAATTTTGTTACCTGCAGTTTTTTAACTTCCATGTGTTGATAGGCCATTAATTTATAAACTTTACCTCAATGTACAGCATATAATTTAGAAAATAAGAAGTTGTAGACTGTCGTGTTAGAAGAGATTTTTTATGTAGAAGCAATGAGTCATAGCATTCTGTCCATTGTTTGCTAGTCTTTATAGTTCAGGTAAAACTGAGATGCAATTTGCAAAGTGTAACTTCTAGAAGCCCAGTTTTCTATAGAAGATGGCAGATAATTTTGTAAATATATCTCAACATTAAGTTGCCTTTTACATCAGTTCTAGAAAGGAGACCAGCATCAGTAAGAGAATCATAGTTGATGGCTGATTGTAACAACAAATAAATTGTTTAAAACTAAAACCTACAGATTTAATGTATAAAAAGCAATATTCATATATAAGAATACAAGAAAACATATGCTACTGAAGTTTTGAAAATGATACAAATAGAATTTCATTGCCAGCAATTAGCAGATAAAAATGCAATGGATGAAATACTAATAAAAGAGCTACATAAAATGTAGCAAATATGTTTTCAAATGCCTTTATGAAGTGGAAATAAAAGCATCCATAGAGGTTAAAAACAGTGAAAGTGCAATCTAGGAATGAGGTGTACTCAAAAGTCAACTTTATCCTTTGTTAAAGTACCAAGCCCATGGGATCGTAATAGCCATTTTGATGGCTATTCCGAGTATAGAAGACCTAAGATAAAGGCTTGGGCATGCTTAAAGTAAGGCATAAGATAGGAGAGTGGTTTATAAAGCTGAGTTTCCAAAAGATTACACCTGAAATAAACCCACAGTAGAAGGGACAGTAAATAAAATTCTTTATGTCACTAGTATTGTGTAAGGAGTAAAAAATTATCCTTTGAGAATTTATTACCATAACATAGTCTTCATGTAGACTTGATCCTCAGCTCTACAGAACTTATTTGGTGGGAGTCCCCAGGCAACTAACTGATGTAAATGAAAAATCAACAATGAAACATGTTAACCACAATTCAGAATTCTTATGCATAGATAAAAATCAGGAAACCCATAGAGGAAAAAAAAGTACCATGAGTGAAAACTAGCAGAAGAAGAGACAGTATATATTATCTAAGAAAATGATTTAAATAAATATATTTTATATATTTCAGGAAAGTTTAAATAGTTTAAATATTTATATGAGGATTGACATGGTTTGGCTCTGATTCCCCTCCCAAATCTCAGCTTGAATTGAAATAATCCCTACATGTCAAGGAAGGGACAAGGTAGAGATAACTAAACCACGGGGGTGGTTCCCCCTTGCTCTTCTCTTCATAGAGTGTGAGTTGTCAATGCAATCTGATGGTTTTATAAGGGCCTTTCTCCCTGTTTGCTTGGCACTTCTTCCTGCTGCCTTGAGAAGAAGTTACCTTTCCTCACTTTTACCTTCTGCCATGATTGTAAGTTTCCTGAGGCCTTCCCAGACTCACAGAACTGTAAGTCAATTAAACCTCTTTTCTTTATATATTACCCAGTCTTGAGTATTTCTTCATAGAAGCTTGAGAGCAGAAAAATACAAGGATCAAGAAAGGTAAAATGTAAGTACATATTTAGAAAGTTTTATGAACAAAATTAGTACCCAAAGGAAACATTTCAGTGCAATAAAGCAAAATCAGGAACTGGAAGACAAACTAAAAAAAATATTCATGAGATAATTCACGAATAGTTAAAAATATCAAATACTGGTTATAAGACACAGAAGTTGAATTAAGGAAGGCTAAGTATAACTGAAATTTCAAAATAAAAAAACTAGCAGGAATAGGTGAAAGGCAAGAATCGAAAATTACATATACTTATGAATTTTGAGATATAATTATGAATTATGAAAACATGAATATAATGTACAGAATAAGTGTAAAATATTCAACATTTCATCCTGGAAAAAGATCAAGAAATCAGAAACAGGATAAATGCAAATAAATTCTGAATAAGATATATTATAATACTATAATATGCAATATAATAATAGTATTGTAATAGTAACTATAGTAATATAGTAATGTAAAAAGATAATGAAACCTCAGTGACAAAGAGAATGTTCAAAAGTGGCAGGAAAATATAGATCTTTTGTAATGAGATGATAATAGGCTGGTATCTTGGCAGCAAAAATAGAAGACAGAAGGCACTGTAATAATAAGTTTAATATGTTAAAATAAAATACCTTATAATTTATAATTTCTTGGTCAGAACTACTATCTTTCAAGAACCAAGGTGAAAAAAATATTTGTTTTCAGGCAAAAGAAAACAAAAAAGAGAAGCAATTGACTTCCAACTGACTCATTGAACAAACCTCCAAAGGTTGTGATAGCTGTAGTTGGAAAACGATTTCTGCTTGAAGGTGTAACATATAAGTAGAAAAGAAAAATAATATCTTTTTTCCTTAACTGTATAATCTTTATTTTAATTTCTTATCTCAAACAATCGTCTAGGACCCATACTCTCATCCGCAGTTTCCTTATCAAGGCAGTATTTACTTCATATAATATGGATAAATTCTTAGCAGGAAATTTAGTAGATAATAAACAATTGGCATATGCTAGATAGACATAATTCTGATGATGCCTTTGTATCTTGGTCCGACATAAGCTAACAAAGGTATGTGTTTTTTTGTTGTTGTTCTGTACCAAACAGAACATAAATAGGAACATGACAATTTATGGCAAAGAAAGTACAAAAATATAATTGTTATAGTTTCAGTTGTTAAAAATCTTAATTTACATTTCAGTGTTTATAATGAAAGTTGTGAAAGGCATATAGAATTGCCAGGTTGAAAATTCAAAATTTTACAAAGCAAGGTTATTGTGCATGCTTATGATATCAAATAATAATCTACTTTAGCATGTCTATGGCTTTAATTGTTTAGTTCTGATAAAAATTGTGATCTCTAGATAAAATTTTGGTGGATAATTTCGAACATTTAATGTTTCTCAAATCTATGCATTGCAAAAACAAAACAAAAACCAAAATATATATGTAATAAGCATTACATATAAAAATATATAATTATATTTTCCATATATAACATATACATAGTATATACATATTACATACATAACATATATACACATAGAGTATGTGCTTAACATAATTTTTTTTACTTTTATTTCAAGCTCACAAGTATAAGTGCATGTTTGATAACATAGGTAAACTTGTATCATGGGATTTTTTACAATTCCCAGCATTTCTGTGAAAATATTTTGTGAACTTTGCCAATGTAATCTCCATGAATTTCTTCCCTTTTTATTTTTTAGATACATAGGCACTGGAAACTTTGAACACTTAATGTGGCACCATGAAGAGGAGTCAGAGAAAAACTGGCAAATGGGATTACATCAAACTAAAAGCTTCTGTACAGCAAAAGAAACAATCAAGAAATTGGAGAAAGAACCTCTTGGGAGAAAATATTTGTAAAGTATCCACCAGACAAAGAATTAATTGCCAGAATATTTAAGAAAGTCAAACCACTGTGTAGCAAACAAACAAAACAAAATCTAATTTAAAAATTAAAAAGACCTGGATAGACATTACTTAAAATAGACACCATGGATCGAGTATATAAAAAAATGTTCAACATCACTCATCCCTAATTATTAGGAAAATGCAAATCAAATATCATCTCATCTTAGAATGCTATTAACAAAATATACCGAAAAAATAGCAATTACTAGCAAAAGTGTGGAAAAAGTGGAGAACACTTTTACACTATTGGTAAGAACATAAATTAGTACAGCCATTATAGAAAATATAATGGACATTCCTCAAAAAACTATAATTAAAACTACCATATAATTTGTCAATCCCCCAGCTAAGTATATATCCCAAAGAAAAGAAATCAGTATATCAAAGAGACATCTTCACTCCCAGGTTTATTGCAGCACTATTTTTTTTAATTGTATTTTAGGTTTTGGGATACATGTGAAGAACATGCAAGATAGTTGCACAGGTACACACATGGCAGTGTGATTTGCTGCCTTCCTCCCCTTCACCTATATCTGGCATTTCACCCCATGCTATCTCTCCCCAACTCCCCACCCCCTGATGTCCCTCCCCTATTCCTCCCAACAGACCCCACTGTGTAGTGCTCCCCTCCCTGTGTCCCTGTGTTCTCATTGTTCAACACCCACCTATGAGTGAGAACATGTGGTATTTCATTTTCTGTTCTTGTGTCAGTTTGCTGAGAATGATGTTCTCCAGGTTCATCCATGTCCCTACAAAGGACACGAACTCATTGTTTTTGATTGCTGCATAATATTCCATGGTGTATATATGCACCACTATTCTTAATAACCAAGATATGGAATCAACCAAAGTGTCCATCAATGGATGAATAAAGATAATATGTTGTATGTACAAGATGGGATATTATCCAGCCACAAAAAGAGTAGTATTGTGCTATTAATGGATGAATAAAGATAATGTGAGATATATACATGATAGAATATTATCCAGCCACAAAAAGAATAATATTCTGTTGTTTCAGGCAACATAGATGGAAGTAGAGGACATTATGTTAAGTGAACTAGGCCAGGTATAGAAAGACAAATATCACATGTTTTTATTCACGTCAGGGGGTTAAAACAATTGACCGTATGGAGATAGTGACTAGAATGTTGGTGAAGCTTGGAAAGGTAGTGGGGTAGAGTGTTGTAGATAGGTTAGTTTACAAAAATACAGTTAGATAGAAGGATAGGTTCTATTGTTTGATAGTATCATAGGGCACTATCACTAAAAATAATTTATTGCATCTATCAAAATGTCTAGAAGAACTAGAATATTCTCAACAAAATAAATGATACATCTTTGAGGTGATGGATATTTTAATTACCTTAATTTAATTATTATACATTGGATGCTTGTATCAAAATATCACATGTACCCTATAAATATATACAACTATTATAAATCTGTTTTTAAAAATAAAAAATATAGTTGTATAATAATCTTGTGTTCTATTTTGCTTCTGTATCCCTCTAAAATCTGTTATACTGCCACTTTATACATACAAACCCCAATTGCATCTTTCACACAAGCCCTTTTTGTGTTACTTCCTTGGCACTTTACAGCTGCCCAAATGTTTTTAGATCAAGACATAGTGGGGAAAGAAACTTTTACATTGTTACATTTAACTTAATAATTATTAATGATTCATAGCTGAAGTTTACTTACTTCCCTTAAACACATTTAAACATCCATGGATACAAAATACCTATTGGGTAAATTCTTCTTGTATTAAAAGAAAAATAATCTAATTTGTTTGTGTTTGATTTAGTAGTTCCCAAATGAGAATAATATGGTAAATGTGTTTTCTCAATCACTGACTTTCTTGGGCCAAGTAAGTTAGGTAAGAAAAACTAAGCTATGGCATATGATTTGTGGAAACAGGTATTATTGAAACAAATTAATTTAAAGAGAAGTTATACAACTTATGTACAAATTTCATTTATTAGATGATTATGCATTGGTTTCCAAGTTTCTATTATTGTGAGGTATAAAGTAGGGAAATAGGAATTTTAAGAAAATAAATATAAATCTTATTTAATTTTTTTCCTTATTTTTCTTGTTTTGAAAAATGATTCATAAGGATTATATAGGGAACAGTATTGGTTATACCATAATTGATTTTAAAGAAAATTTTTCCACAGAGAAACACAAAATTGAGTTAAAAATACAAGACTATTAAATAGTTGTTTTATTCTTGTAAAAGAATCAAAAAAAGTAAACTAATTGTTTCATCTTATATTATAAACTATCTGCTCTTAAAGTAAAACACAAACTCACACAAATCCTTATACTTTTTAGACAATCATAAATATGCATATTTTATGTATTTACCTTTACATTTATAAATACATGAAATACATTTTTCATTTGTAAGAACTGATTGCAGTTGTTCCTCAGAGGGTCATTTTCTTCTATAATTTTGAAGATAAAAACCATTCTTTTAATGTCAGCCTCATGCCTACATGGTTGTTTTGTACCATTAAGCAAGCAACCTGGACTTAATTCCCAATCCAGATTGTATGCTCCCTAGGCTACTTTGTTCAACACCTGTAAAGAAGAAAATTACTTATGCTACATGAAAGCACCTATTTTAGTTTTACAGAGAGGTACTAGTGTCCAATAAAGGAATAGTGTGTAATATTTTTGTTTTCTCTCAGAAATGAAGTAGTTGTGGCCTTTCAGCAGACTATGTCAAGCCACCCCATGAAGAGTTCCCTTCCCAGCGTATTCATCGCTGCAGGTGCACCAGCACATGTTTTTTTGCATAAAGAAAAGAAAAAGGCAGGTTTTAGAGATTCTAATTATATGTTTCTACAAACTGAATTAACACGGAAATCTCAAATTGCTTGGGGGAGCATTTAACCCTGTGCCTCTAGAGCATTCCAAAGTATTTGTGTTTCTACACACTTGGACTCTTAAAAGCTACTTGACTGTTTTCCCAGGGTATCTACACACAAAAGACTAACTAGCTTTATACTGACACAGTGACTACTATTTGATAGAACTTATTTTATGTTTATGTTGTTGTTGTTGTTGCTGAGTAATTGTAACTTTTTATTCCACTCCAAATCTGAAGGTTTAAGATAGAGGAATATAAACTTCCAGTAGGTCAGTATATTAGCAGATGTTTTTATTGTCTGTGTGTTTGTGTATCTGTATGTGGGTGTGTGTTTATGAGACAGAGGGAGAGAAAATCTATCTTTGAAACATCAATGGAGAGGTGGAGAGACGGTATTCTTCTCCTACCCTGTAATACTTGATTTCTGGACTAGGACAATAATTGGTAGCAGTCAACTTGTGATTTTTTATAATATTGCAAAATGACTGTGATTATTAATTTATGTTTTAACAAAAAACCACATTAAGGTATAAAGTAGAAAGCACAGTCATTGGAGCATAAACTTGAAAAGGAATAAAAGGACATTTTATTGTCAGGAGGGATTTATCTCTCAGGGATGCTAGGAAGCTGGGTTTCCTTTGCATACCATGAATTACTGATTCTATGTCCTGTTACTTCCATTATGGTGTTTCCAAAATATCAACCTAACCAGTCTTTGGTATTAAAGCTATTCGAAAAAAAGTAGACTACTAATATAATTGCATCGGTTTCTTAAAATATTGACATTTAGGTATGATTATATATATACGTTTGTATTCTACTATTATGAAAAAATTACCGAAAAAAAATGCAGTGGCCTCAAATACATTAATTATCTAAATTTAAAATACATGTAAACATTTTATTGAAAAATTATTAGACTTTTCCTTACGTATGTTGAGAAATTTTTTGGTGTTTTTTTTTTTTCCTGGCACCATGAAACAGCTGGGTTAAGACAACAGTTTAGATTAGAGTTTGTTTTCTCTCTTTTTTGTTTTAACAAGAGGTCATGGACCACCTGTAAACTGGATCTTGACGGATTAAATAAAACCTATAAAATTGAATCCTGGTAATAAAGTAGATTCTATAAAATACACACCATGCATCTCTCTTCCCATTATTCCACCTTTTTGTGGTTCTTCCTTGATTCAAGTGAACACTTATTTTAACATATTTAATTTCTAAAAATTCTACAACATCTCGTGTTTTCTTTCCTAAGACACTTACAGTGACTTCTCTTACTATGCTGGGCAAACTTTGAACTCCTAGATGCCATTTATGACAGCTCAAAACAAATGCTTTGATAAGGCTACAAAGCAAAGTGGTGGTCTGAAAAGGCTATTGATGAAAAGGTTGTCAGGGAGGCTGTGCGAGCCACATACAAGGATCATGCATGAGGCTACAGGAGATCACAGGATTTTAAGAAGCATGGATCAAGCAGGGTCAGATTGGTTACAACCAATTGCACAGCACATTCTTCTCCATTCATCCCCAGCTGAATCTCTAATTATGACCTACACAATCAGCGTTGAAGCATTAAAAAGTAGAACTGTATTGTTCCATGGTGAGTGCTTAGCAAAAAAGCTGGAATTTGATACTTAGTCACAGTTTGCAAATAATGTGGTTGAACCACCTGAGGGGTCACATTTTTACATTCTGAGGCAATTTATTAGTAATGGTACCTGTCAGTCAGAAATCCCCCTAAAGCTCTTTCATTACTAGCCAGGACTTTGATATAGAAATGGTTCAAAGTAATAGGCAAATAAAACAAAAGCTAGATCATTTACAAAGAAAGATCACCACATTCCCTTTATGCTTTCCTGATGAGCAATCTTTGTAGCTGAGCGCTAAGTGGCACAAAGATTATACTGGATAGATTATTTTAAAAGCAAGCCTTTTTATTTGTCGATGAGGGATTGTTAATGTTTCTAAACTATTTCCATAATTTATTCCATTTTAACTCAAAATATAAACAGAAACAAACACTAAGGTTGAGACACTATGCAACAACACTTCTCCCAGCTATAGCAATCTAGATAGGAATGACTGGAATTTACAAAGCTAGTATAAATTTGAAGAGTCCTGCATAAAGATGTTTCACAACTTTCTTCCAAAATACACACACACACACACACACACACACACTCTCACTCATACACATACATGTATTTCTTTTTCAAGACAAATTTAAATAATTCAACAAAAAATTACTTTTCTCTTTTTGGAAGGTAACACCCCTTTCATCAACAGATGCAACGTTTTAGCAGTTTTAATTTCTGTATACATGCTTCTGGAATTATTACTGTTACACATTTCTTTCTTCTACTGACTTCTATATAGAAACTTATCCTTCATAACTGCTGCAGTTATGACATCACAGGATGTAGCATATGCATAGAATAATGGTTCTATTGCCAAAGCCTCTCTAAGTGAAGGTTTTTCTTTTTTTTACAACGAAAGTCACATTCTTAAAGATTTTATAGGGTCCATTTTAAAGCAATAAACAAAGATTTAAAATAAGTAGAACACGCTGTAGAAAGCAGGCCGAGTGTGGTGTCTCACACCTGTAATTCTCAGCAATTTGGGAGGCTGAGTCGGGAGGACTGCTTGAGCCCAGAAGTTAAGAGACCAGCCAGTACAACATGGCAAAACCTTGTCTCTACAAAAAAAACCACAAAAATTAGCTGGGTGTGATGGCCTGAGCATGTAGACACAGCTATTCAGGAGGCTGAGGTGGGAGGACACTTGAGTCTGGGATATATGAAGCTGTGGTGAGCTGTGATCATGCCACTGTATTCTAGTCTGGGGACAAGGTAACAGAGTGAGAACCTGTGTCCAAAACAAACAAACAAAATAGTAATAGAAATAGAGGAAGAAATCAATCAATTGAAATTGCATATGAAGAGAGAAAAAACCTGAAAGTAGTCTAGATTTTATTCTATTTCTATATTCACACTAGTCATTTTTAAAAAAGAAACACTAAATCACAGGATGTGTAGGCAATATACAATGCAGTGAAAATAACTAACATTTACAAATAATTTTTATATGCCAGGACATATCATCTGTGATTTAGATGTAGTATCTCAATTAATTCTCAAAACAGTCCTATGCATCATTTGTCTCTCTAAAGCCTTATGGAGTATGTATTATTATTTCAAATTTAGAAGACAGAAAAATTAGGTGCAAGGTCACATATACTGCTTTACTGTAAATTTCTGATTATTAACTGATGCTTTATTAATTTTGTAATGATATTTATGGCTTAACCCCAACACCAACTTGAGCAAATTGATTCCAGTTTAAAAAGTAAATTGTATTTGTTTCTTGTTTTATACTGAAAAATAGTTTTCTAATCAATGTTCACCATTATTCTTTGAAATCTGCAAGCCATGCACCTGTGTATGAACATCTATGCATATATCTTTTGACCTCACTCTTAAATTACCCTATTTCCATTGTCCATAAACATTAACATTTTAGGGTGAAAAATTTAGTTGTGTTAACATGAAAGTAATAGTTAACTCCAGCAAAAGTCATCAGAAAATGATAAATAATTAGCTAAAAGTGAAAAAACAGTACGGTTATATAGCCTCAAAGCGACACCCCACAGATGGCTTGATAAATACATGCAATAAAATGTAACTTTACAATGAAAATTCCCACCAAAATCACCTTCCCCAACAGATTGAATTTAGCATCTTCTAAAAAGACACAGTTATTAAGTAATTCTAATATAATAGGAAGTACACAACATGACCTGTAGTATTCTTGTCAGAGTTGTTTAACTTTAGTTTAATCATGACTAAACATTCAAAAACACTCAGATGGTGGGATACTCTATCAAAAAATTTGGCTCTATTATTAAAAGAAAAGATGTCAATATCATGAAAAAAAGGTGAAATGAAGAGAGTGTAATTTCACATTGAACTAAAAAGACAGGTAACCAATTACAATGCAGAACCATTGTTTGAATCCTGGATCAAAATAATCAAGTAAATAAATGAATCAGCAAAGAACTCTTGAAATACTAAGAAAATCGAAATGAACACTATATGTTAGATAACATTATTTTTAAAGTTTGATTTACAGAAATGTAAAAACCATGAAGAATAAAAAAATGTGTCTCAAATATTTATCTAGCACATCAGTTAATAAGGGAACAAGTAAGATGTTAAATCAATCCAAAGATTATATGAAGTTAAGTTTCTATAAGAAAATGAATAAAGGTATATTAAGATAATATTGTTGGATTAGATATAAAACTAGAGCAATAAATTGTAGCTGTTGGGTTATTTTTCAAATAGATAGAAATCATTCACATCTGTATAGACAGAAATCTACCAGGTGACCTCTGTTATTTTATAAATCTATGAGTGTTATAAAATATACCAGTCAATAGAAAATGTATTAGAATTGTAAGCCTAGAACTAATGGGTATACCAATGGACACCTAGTAATCTCTTTTGTTTATTAACAGAATCTGGAATTTCTTTTTTGCTTAATATTAATATATCATAATGAAAGTTCTTGGGTGTAGTAACAGAACTGCCGTTTTTGTAGAACATTGTCTTGGCTTTTAAAATTTTCACGCTGAATATTTTGAGATTCTATTTCACAATTTTTTTTTCAGACTCCTTTCAAATGGATCTGATAAAGATATCAGTTGGGGAAGGCAGAAAGTAAATGTGGCAACAACTATTTATACCTGATGAATCTAGATAATTGGTATGTAGGGGTTAATTTGCTAATTTTCCAACTTCTCTTCAGGTTTAGAATTTTTTAAATTAATCATTTGAGGACATAAATAATATATTTAGTATGTTTTGGCATTTTTAAATATACATATTTTAAGGTGATATCAGTTTGCTTCTATATGTGTCCTGATTTTTCAGTCATAGAAAAACCATAGCCCTTGTGGCATAGCTTTGAAATGACAGGGTTTTTGTGTGTGTGCATGTGTTTTTGTTTTGTTTTGTTTTGTTTTTAGAAATATTCAAGTATCATAATTGCTACTTGCAAGCTGTGTAGCATTGGACAATTTAATTAATCTCTGTGTTATGTTAAGGATATGGCTCCAAAATTATCAATAATATATTTAATATTCAACAAATGCTGTTAATAATATCAAATTTTATTCCCTCAGAAATTAAACCAGTAATCTTCATTTAGTTTAAACAGACTCCAAAGATTCCTATAAAGCATAATGTAGGACTAATTTAAAAATTCTCAAAAAGTATTGAGATGATTTGGCTGTGTCCCCACCCAGATCTCAACTTGAATTATATCTCCCAGAATTCCCATGTGTTGTGGGAGGGACCCGAGGGGAGGTAATTGAATCATGAGAGCTGGTCTTTCCTGTGCTATGCTCCTGAAAATGAATAAGTCCCATTGGATCTGATGAGTTTATCAGGAGTTTCTTCTTTTGCTTCTTCCTCATTTTCTTTTGCCACCACCATTTAAGAAGTGACTTTCATCTTCTGCCATGATTCTGAGGCCATCCCAGCCATACGGAACTGTAAGTCCAATTAAACCTTTTTTTCTTCTAGTGTAAGATATATGTTTATCAGCAGTGTGAAAATGGACTAGTACAAGTATATACATGTAAATTCAACTTGCTTATACTGTACTCACTCACCAAAACATAAAATATCTGTGTTATTGGCTGAGCATTTATGAGTTCATTTTATTGGTTCTGATTATTCCTTGCTGATCAGCATCTATAAAATGCAGTTGTATTCACAAACATTTAGTTTCAAATTGTAAAGTTTTGAAGTTGGAAAAACTCTTTCAAACATGAATCTTTGGGATTAATATTAATTTTAGTGAATAAAAGTAGCAGCTATCTCAACTTTTAGTTGGAAACCAGATTGGAAAAGTTATAGGAACTTGAGATTTCAAATAATTGTTGTTCTCAAGTGTTCTCACTTTTCTTTGAAATTGGACAGGTATGATTTATAATATTTGGAGAAAAATTTGGAGCAAAAGACAAACTTTCAGAAGACTAAAATGATCCAGACACTATTTTTTAATCCAGATGGAGTTGCAGCTCTATCACAGCCTTCCAAGGAGAAATAAAACTTCAATTATTTGCTTATTCATTAAGAATGCTACCCTAAATTTTTAAGATGATTCTTTTTAAACTTTAATTTGTTTGATTAGTGTAACTGACTATAGTGTTTTTTTAAAAAATTTAGGCTCTGCACTACACTGATTTGGCTGCATCTAAAATAAATACTTAATTACAGTTCAGAACAATTTTGCTCCATCCATGAATGAAGAGTACATTACTATATTGTGATTTAATAGTACTATACTTTATTACAAGTAAATAGTACAAAATTATTTCAGATATCCTATGCATATTACAAGACTCACTACAAAAAGTAAATGAAAAGTAAATATAGAGAGCTACACTGTTGTTTGGTCCAGAACTGGTAACATGATGAAAACCTTCCTTTACTATTTGAATCAATGAATAGTATCTAATAATTAGATTGATGAATAGTATAGAGCAAAATGTTTATTTACATGATAAAAGGGAGAGACATTCAGTTTAAAGGTTCTGAAAACATAAATTAATACACATTTATAAATATATTTCTTTATCAAAAATTGTTACTAGTTTATGTTTCCATATAACATCAATGATAAACTTATTCTCACAAAAAATTTGGTTCAAAATGTTAAACTTTTTAGTGATTTTTACCCAATACTATGGAAAACATATTTATTGCTTGATTTTAATGATGCAAATCATAATAATGAATTAGTAATTTTAGAAAGAATTTTTATTTCTGTTTCATTAGCTATTGCTGTTAACACTCAGTATTTCCCAGACATCACCTAGACATGAAGGATATAATACCCTAATACAAATTAGTTCATAGGTAAACATACTGAAGTAGTTACTGTTTTTTCATTGGGGTTCAAAGAGTAGATAGAGGACTCTTCATAAAATTAAACTACAGATTGAATGGTTCAGAATTATGACTGACCACTGAATATATGTATTTAACATTTATAGATAGCAATTAGTAAGTATTAAACACTAGTCTAATTATTAAGATAATATTATATATTTATTTCACATACCAACCCAACTAGGAAGAATGAGAATTTTTAGAGACTTTCACGTATAATTGATGTGATGGTTAATATTAAGTGTCAGCTTAACTGAATTGAGGGATGCCTAGATGGCTGGTAAAGTTTTGATTTTTGAGTTTGTTTGTGAGGCTACTGCCAGAGGAGAATGACATTTGAGTAAGTAGACTAGGAGAGGAAGACCCACTGTTCTAATCTGTTCTCATGCTGGTAATAAAGACAGATTCGAGACTGGGTAATTTATAAAGGGAAGAGGTTTAATTTACTCACAGTTCCACATGACTGGAAGGCCTCACAATAATGACTGATGAATGAGGAGCAAAATTGCATCTGACATGGTGGCAGGCAAAGAAAGTGTGTACAGGTAAACTCCACTTTATAAAACTACAGATCTTGTGAGACTCATTCACTACCATGAGGACAGCAGAAGAAAGAACACTCCCAGGCTGGGCGTGGTAGCTCACGCCTGTAATCCCAGCACTTTGGGAGGCCGAGGCAGGTAGATCACCAGGTCAAGAGATTGAGACCATCCTGGTCAACATGGTGAAACCCCGTCTCTACTAAAAATACAAAAAATTAGCTGGGCATGGTGGCGCGTGCCTGTAATCCCAGCTACTCAGGAGGCTGAGGCAGGAGAATTGCCTGAACCCAGGAGGCGGAGGTTGCGGTGAGCCAAGATCGCGCCATTGCACTCCAGCATGAGTAACAAGAGTGAAACTCCATCTCAAAAAAAAGAAAAAAGAAAAAGAACACTCCCATGATTCCATTACTTCCCACCAGGTCCCACCCACAACATGTGGGAATTATGGAAGCTATAATCCAAGATGAGACTTGAGAGAGAACACAGCCTAACCATATAAGCCACCCTAGATGTGGGTGGTCACCATCCAATTTGCTGCCAGTGTGACTAAAACAAAGCAGGCTGAAGAACAGGGATAAGCAGGTTGCTAAGTCCTCCCGTTTTCTGTCTTCCCATGGATTCCTTTCCTCCTGGATTTGGATATCATACTCTGGATTTATAAACTTCAGTACTCAGCACTTGTACCAGTAGTCTCTGGAGGGCTCTTGAGCCTCTAGCCTCAGCCTGAGGGCTGCACTGTCAACTTCCCTGGTTTTGAGGTTTTTGAACCTGCACTAAGCCACACTGCTGGTTTCTCTTTTTCCCCAGTTTGAAGATGGCCTATCCTGGGAAATAGCTTTGTGGCTGCAAGCCAATCCTTTCTAATAAAAGCATATCTATAAATCTATATATCTGTATATCCATATATATGCACATATATCTTATTGACTCTTTCCCTCTGGAGAACACTGACTAATAAAATTGGTTTTTTCATTCATGTTATATAGTAGAATTCAACTTCTTCATGAATTGAATTTATATATGGCTATATGAGATTATTTCATTAGTTAAAGTGGAAATCATGTGTGTCACCCTCAATTCTAAATAACCAGTGTGAAATTTTCTCACAACTATTTGAAAAGGCAATTATTTAGATGTAGTCTAGATCCCTAAGTGACTACTTTAAGTAGGTCCCCTTTCTGACAATCAATACAAATATGTCAAGAACATGAGAGAAGCTATTTTGTTTTAAGCTAATGAGATTTTGAAAGTTTTTGTTACAGTAGTACAACCCAATGTCTCTTAAATGATACAGCTATGTATTGTTACTATCTCTATTGTATACACAAGGGACAAGGAGGCTAAATGACTTGTACAAAAAGCAGAGCTTTCAGCAAAATTAGAACTCTTTCACATTGGAAAAGCAATAGGTATACTGTAAAACATTGTAAAGCAAATATAATTCCATAGCTGCATGAGACCAAAAAAAAAAAAATAGTTGAGACCTAAAACAGACTGCCTAAAGCCTAAGAGAAAAAGTTTGGTTAGAGGGGTTCCTTGGGAAGGTTTAGCACTCAAAAGTGCCAATGTACACTAGAGGATTTAGAAAGCCACATACAGGTTCAGAGTGGAATGTATGCTCAGCAAAAGACTTGAGAATATCATAAGCTTTCACATCTGGGTGATCTCTATCTGAGAAGTGCAATAACTAAACTGAAAAATTTGCTAGGGTATTCAATAGCAGACTTGGACAGTGTAGGCAGGAAATAAAGGCTAAGGCAGCATTGCTAACAGCCTGATTAAGTACTGAAGGGATGCTCCAGAACAGAGAAGCAATCTACAAAAACTGTTTGTTTACTTATTCATTAAGCTGAACACACCCTAAAGGAAATGACTGACTCTTCAGTGACCATACATGACAATGAATACAATCTTTGCAAAAACAAGAAAAGTTACTAAAGATATTTTTATATTCAAAATAGCGATTCTGGGGAAGAAAGAGAATCTTATTCCCAGAATTTTCATGTGATTCAAATATTCAGATTTGGATAAAATAGTCACATGGCATACAAAGAAACAGGAAAGTATGTCTCATTCACAGGAAGAAAAAAGTGACAGATACCATCCCTGAGGAATTCCTGACATTGTGTTTACAATATAAATAGTTTAAATAAACTGTCTTTGGTATTCCCAAAGAACTAGTCGAAACTACAGACCAAGAACTGAAGGAAACTAGGAAAATTATGAATGTACAAGTAGACACAAAATTTATTAAAAAAACAATAAAACATTATGAAACTTAAAATTATAATAACTGAAATGAAAAATTCACTAGAGTGTTCAATAGGAGATTTGAGTAGTAAGAGAAAACAACCGTGAACTTGAAGATAGGTCAATTAAAATTATCCAGTCTGAAAAACAGAAAAAAATACTAAAGTAAACCAAGTGACCCATGAGATGAAAAAATATATGAAAAATAATGGCAAAAACTTTTCATATTTCATGAAAAACATAAATCTACACATTCAAGAGGTTCAACAAATTCTAAGTAGGGTAACCTCAAAAAGATCCATTCTGAGAAACATTACAAACATTGTTGAAAGTCTATGAAAAGATGAGAATTTTGAAAGCAGCAAGAGAAACAACTCATCCAGTACAAAAATCATTAAGCTGATTGAGGCAATATTTACTGGGAAGACATATTTAAAGTGCTGAAAGAAGAAAGTCAAACAAAAATTTTATATCTAGCAAAAGTATCCTTCAATAATCAGTGAGAAATTAAGACATTTCCACATAAAAGTTGAGGGAGTTTGCCATCAATAGACGTGTTCAGAAGAAATATTAAAAGAAGTCCTTCCTTTAATGGTTTAAACCAATTTGAAGATAATTCAGGCTGAGATCAATTAGCATAATGTAGTTACAAGTTGAAAATATCTACTTTATTTATGCCTACATCAAATAATGTCACATTCATTTACATTTTACCTAAGTATATCTGCTTGATACTACAAAACATTTCTGTACTTATCCACCAACTTTATTATCAATATAGATACTTTAAAATTGAACTAGTAGGACATATTCAAGTTTCCTAAAAAATTTGTTCATTTGTAACCATAATGTGAACAAGAGATCACTAAGTTGTTTGATATTTTCAACTGTTGTAGATATTAAAGTTGAAAATGAGTATCTCAAATTACCAGAAAAAACTATGCAACATATTATGTAGCATGGTTAAATTTTAACTTTTACATTTGGAAAGGCTATAATTTGTTTTACATAGATTGAGAGAGAGAGAGAATATACAATCTTATCTAGTGTATCTGATTACATGTTATCATTCAACTTTTTCCTGCACTGGCCATACTACACCCTTCTCCTAATAGAAAGATAGAACCTCACATTTTAGGTAGGGGTAGGAAAGGATATAGGACAGATCTCTTACCCAAGGGTGTCCTGTCAGGAAAGATGCACAAAAGACACACACGTTAAAGAAAGAATAGACAAGTTAAATACCTACATCATCTTAGTTTTATTTACTGTCAGGAATAATGGTGGGAGGAGAAAAATAAGGCAGAAAAATGGGCATGGAGTCTTTCCTTCTGATGGCATCTTTAGCAAGAATTCTAACAAGTTAGTCAGCATAAAAATTCCACAGGCACCATAATATGCTACCAGGAGCTTTATGCTGTTGCAAAAGTGACTTTCAAGTTGGAGAAACAGAAAGTACACATTAATCTGAAAACTAAATAAATAACTTACTCAAAATGTTGAGTAGTGTGGGTTTGTTTCTTTGTCTATCTAAATGGAATGTAAACCTAATTGAGGAAACTATGTCTTTGACAATCTTTTTATTTCATTAAAATATAGTACAATTTTCTTTAATTTTTTTTCCACTTTTTTTTTTTTTTTTTTTTTTTTTGAGACGGAGTTTCGCTCTTGTCACCCAGGCTGGAGTGCAATGGCGCAATCTCGGCTCACCGCAACCTCCGCCTCCTGGGTTCAGGCAATTCTCCTGCCTCAGCCTCCCGAGTAGCTGGGGTTACAGGCACACACCACCGTGCCCAGCTAATTTTTTGTATTTCTTCCACTTTTTAATAATCATATCCTCTTCATGTACTAATTATGACACATGTTCAAAAGAAAGCATGCATATTTCAACAGCCTTTAGTTATTAAGAGAATAATTGAAATGTATTTAATTTTAGGCAGGCAAAAGTAATTTTTAAAAATTCTAACATACTTATTTTCTAAATAATATGGTTAACTAAATAACACACTTTTTCAGCAGGGAGACATTTTGCCTAAGAATTATGAAATTCCCTTAACACTTAAAGAACAAATAGTAAACAACCAACTTTCGTTGACAAACATGGTTGTTAAAGAATAAAGATGGGTAACATTTCACATAGAATGGACAAAAATAAAAATTATTGCAAACTCATTGTTATAAGGAGTCAGTTTAGACATGCAATTTTCAAATTAATTATTATTCAATCATATCAATGTGAAAATAGGTAATCATTGTAACTCTTTGTATGTAACACAGTAGTCTGACTCCATGTTTGATGATTTAGTAAAGAAGTAGGGTTCGTGGGATGAATATTTAGAAAACAACTTGGCTGAGAGGGCCAGGTATATAATATATGTTCAAGGTAAGAACGATTTGTCCCAAGGCTTTCCATCTTTATTCTATATCCACACATGCATAAAATTTGTATGTGTGTGTGCCTGTGTGTGTGTGTGTGTGTGTGTGCGTGTGTGTATGTTACTGTATTTAGATTAGCACTTAGTTTTGGCAAAGAAAAAACTAAACTGTGTAACAGTAGCATATATTTTATTCTTTAGAGTACTTTCAGGTTGACAGCAAAATTGAGAAGAAGGCACATAGATTTCCCATATACACTGGGTTAAAACAGAATCTGTGTAACATTTTCAAGAACTTTATGGAGCATAAAGCTCTAAAAGCCTTAGATATTCAAATATAGTCCTGCAATATCATTTTCCCAAGAGTCACTTGATATAATGGAATTTAACATTGATTGCTACTATGTGCAGCTATTTAGAGAATTAATTTTTCCTAATAATCTGGCCACTCTAAATATCTTACACAAAGGACAGCCCTAATGAAAACATTTTAGGATTTTCAAACAATTTTATTTCAAGTCTCAGAAAAACTAAGCACATTAAAACTTGCCTTTTCTGCCCATGAATATTAGAAGGGCTATTTTGTTTCTATGACTATGATTCATTGATACCTAATTACTCAAATAATACTTTATGAGTGCTATTTGCTGTTTAAGAGATCTCATGAGTCTATTAGCCCTTTAAAGCTCTTCTTCTTTGAACCAGGAAGCTATGCTTTGCCAAGCTTAGAATGCAACTAGTTTTACAAAAAGCATATGCTCACTCTTAATAGTCAGAATTTATTAGATTTGAATTGCATTCAATGACTAAAGCATTTTTTGTCATTTCCTCAGGCTAACATGAGAAGAAAATAGAGTATGTTCAAAATAAGTCACAGAAAATTAAAAATCAGAGGCGTTTTTTTTTTTTGCAAGGCTACCTAAAATTGATGATAGCATTGTTTTTTAATAATTTTTTTCTAAGAATTATAGAATAATGGATGAATCCAGCTTCAATAATTAGTAAGAAAAGGGTATGTTGTGAGATTCAATTAATTTAAGAAGCATTGATTAACATTTATATTACAAAGATTCAAAGACTTGAGGGTACCCTGCCTTCAAAGAGTTTACAGTTGAGTAGTAGAGGACTATACATAAAGAAATAATTACCATACATCATATAATTGAATTAACAGAACTACTCACAGAGAACACAGAAGAAAAAATTACTTTCTGTCTCTGGTGGGTTCAGGGCAGATTATATAAAATAAGGTATAGATGTAGCTGACTACTAAATGATAACAGAAGTTTTACACATAGGCAAAGAAGGGCGACTGTGGATTACTGACCCCCAAAATACTATCAGAAGTATTTTTTCTGATGGTGAGGCAGAGTGATTTCTCTTCATCGTAATAATAATAGATAAAAAAAAATCTACCCTGTATGTCATTTATAAAACCTTATACAAAGCCTACTGATGAAGGTAATTGAATGTTTTAATATAGATGTGATGCAATAATATGTGTTGCAGAGAGAAAATCAGAATCAACATGTGTAAATATTCCATTTCCAGTAGCGTCACCAATGTGCTATAAATCATTTGTTTTTACTGCTTCACTAATCTAATTTTTCCCTTTATTCTCTTGTTTCTCTGTAGTACCATAATTTTAAAAGATTATTTCAACAGTTGTTTTAGAATCAGAGGGCACATGTGCATCTTTGGTACATTGGTATACTGCATGGTGTTGAGATTTGAAATACAAATGATCCCATCACCCAGGTAGTAAACATAGTACTAGACAGTTTTTCAATTCTTGACATCTCCCTCCTATTTCTAGTCATCTCCAGGGTCTATTGTTGCCATCTTTATTTCCATGAATAGTCAATATTTAACACCCACTTAAGAGCGAGAACATGTGGTATTTTGTTTTCTATTCCTGCATTAATTCACTTAGAACAATTGCCTCCAGCTTTATCCATGTTGCTGCAAGAAGATGTAATTTCATTTTTTTTGTGGCTGCCTAGTATTTCACGGTGTATATGTACCATATTTGCTTTATCCAATCCACCACTGATAGATATACAAGTTGATCCATGTCTTTCCTATTATGGATAATGCTGTGATGAACATACAAGTATGTGTGTCTTTTTGGTAGAACAGTTTATATTCTTTGGGGCATATACCCAGTAACAAGATTGCTGGGTTGAATGGTAGTTCTGCTTTAAGTCATTTGAGAAATTATCCAACTGCTTTCCACCATGGCTGAACTAATTTACATTCCCAATCACAGTGTATAAGGGTTTCCTTTTCTTCATAGCATCTCTAGCATCTGTTAGACACTATTTGACATTTTAGTGGTAGCCATTCCGACTAGTTAAGGTGGTATTTTATTGTGGATTTCATTTACATTTCTCAGATGATTTGTGACATGGAATGTTTTTTCATGTTTGTTGGCTGTTTGTATGTCTTCTTTTGAAAAGTGTCATCTATGCACACAAAGTAGAAAATACAGAGGAAATGTCTAACTTTCTGTAAACATACAAACTCCTAAGATTAAATCAAGAAATTGAAACCCAAAAGAGACCAATATTGAGTTCCAAAATTGAATCTGTAATAAAAAAAATCTACTAACCAAAAGCAAAGCTCTGGACAAAACAGATTCACAGCCAAATTTTACTAGACATATAAAAAGAGGCAGCACCAATTCTACTAAAATTATTCCTAAAAATTGGGAAGGAGGGACTCCTCTCTAACTCATTCCAAGAAGCCAGAATCACTGATACCAAAACTTGGCAAAGACACAACAAAAAGAAATACACTACAGATCAATATACCTAATGAACATAGATGCAAAAATCCTAAACAAAATATTAGCAAACTGAATTCAGCAGGATATCAAAAACTTGTTTTTACTATGATCAATTAGGTTTCATTCCTGGGATGTAAGGTTGGTTCAAATTACTCAAATAAATAAATGTGATTCATCACATAAACATAATTAATGACAAAATGCTATATGATCATCTCAAGAAATGCAGAAAAGCATTCAATAAAATCCGACATCCCATTATGATAAGGGATTCAACAAACTAGGAATTGAAGGAATATATATCAAAGTATTGACAGCCACTTATGACGAATGCATAGCCAACAACAGGAACAGGCAAAAATTGAAAGCATTCTCCTTGAGAACTGGAAGAAGACAAGGATGCCAATTCACACCGCTGCTATTCAACACAGTACTGAAAGTTCTAACCAGAGCAATCAGGCCAGATAAATAAAGAAAAGGTATTTAGATAAAAAAAGAAGTAGTCAAACTATTTCTCTTTGCCAATTATAACATTCTATGCATTGAAAACTCTAAACACTCTGGCAAAATGATACTGTAACTAATAAATTCAGTAAAGTTTCAGGATATAAAATGAATGTACACAAATCAGTAGCATTTCTATATACCAATAATGTTGAAACTGACAACTAAAGAGTGTGATCCCTTGTACAATAGCCACGCACATGCACACACAAACACACACGCTACCCGCGAACACATCTACCTAGAGGTAAAAGGTCTCTACAAGGAGAACACTGATGAAAGAAATCACAGATGACACAAACAAATGGGAAAATATTCTACGCTCATGGACCGGAAGAATTAATACCATTGAAATGTCCATACCACCCAAAGCAATCTACAGATTCAATACTACTTCTACCATACTACCAATGCCACTTTTTGCGGAATTAGAAAACACTATTCTAAAATTCACATGGAATTAAAAAAAGAGACTGAATAGCAATCCTAAGCAAAAATCAAACCAAAACAAAACAAAACGAAGCTGGAGGCATCATATTACCCAACTTAAAATTGTGTTATAAGGTTACAGTATCCAGGCTGGGTGCAGTGGCTCACACCTGTAATCCCAGCACTTTGAGAGGACAAGATGGGTGGATCACAAGGTCAAGAGATTGAAACCAACCTGGACAACACAGTAAAACCCCGTCTCTACTAAAAATGCAAAAATTAGCTCGGCATGGTGGCACATGACTGTAGTCGCAGCTACTCAGAACACTGAGGCAGGAGTATCACTTGAACCAGGGAGGCAGAGGTTGCAGTGAGGTGAGATTGTGCCACTGCACTCCAGCCTGGCAACAGAGAGAGACTCTGTCTCAAAAAAAGGGGGCGGGGTGGTGGGGGCTACAGTATCTGAAACATCATGGTACTTGTATAAAAACAGCCACATAGATTAATGGAACAGAATAGGGAACTCAGAAACAGCTGCACACCTAAAATTATCTGATGTTCAACAAAGTCTGTAACGAAGACTTGAATAGGAAAAGAACTCTCTATTCAATAAATAGTGCTGGGATAACTGGCTAGCCATATGCAGAAGATTGAAATTGGACCCCTATTATTTTACCATATATAAATATTATCTCAACCTGGATTAAAGATTTAAATGTAAGACATCAAACTACAAGAACTCTGGAAGAAAACCTAGGAAACACCATTCTGGATTTCAGCTTTGGGAAAGAATTTATAATTAAGTCCTCAAAAGTAATTCTAACAAAAACAAAAATAAATGAGTGGGACCCAATTAAAGAGATTCTGCCCAGCAAAATAAACAATCAACAGTGTAAAAAGACAGCCTACACAATGGAAGAAACTATTTTCAGACTATGCATCCAACAAATGTCTAATATCCACAATCTATAAAGAACTTAAGCAATTCAATGAGGAAAAGTATTTTCTAAGCTAATGCAACATGCATAGCATTTTACTGTACCAAAGCCTTTGGTTTATTCTTTGCAAAATGCTGAAACTTTACAAGATTGACATTTAAACTTAATTTCAGCTTCTCAGACATAAGTTCAAATTTCTTTGTGTTATAATATAACTTTAAAATTATACTTATGTTTGCTTTGATATGACAGTAAATTTGTGTTTATGTTATTTTCTCATGAAACAATCTATAAGATCATGTTTTAGTGGTAAGTCTGAACATAAATTACTTGTAGAATGCTTTTCTTATGCAAATGTGGAAAAGTAAATATATTCACAATTATAGAGACTAGATTTAAGCTACAGTTTCCTTCATAAACTACTTATCCTATGTTTTCTGAAGATGTAAACATTAAATTTTATGTACATATGAAAACAATAAAAAATTACTTATTCTGAAAGGTAATTTGTTAATCCCAAAGCCTTTCATTCGCCTTCCTAAAAAAGTTCTAAACTGCCATTTATGTTAAATACCAGTAATTTAATTCCATGACAGGAACACAGACAAAACAGAATTGCAGTGACTGCCACCTAAAACAGCTTTTAAATGCTAAGTATTTTTATGTGTCATTCTCTAGAATAAAAGATCAAAGGGGTTTTTTACAATAGGCTCTCTGGAGGGTTGAGGTGATTCTTAAAGGGTTAAATCATGAATGATATATGGTAATTCAAAGGAAAGTATATTTTAATGGCTTAAGTTTCATAGAGATCAGCTACAATGAAAAAGGAATAATGAAATGAACTGAAGTAGACAGAAATGGAAGGTGGAATTTGGTTGTGTATGAGCTAGTAATTAGTTTTACTGCCAGTATTCAAAGTCACTCGCTGTTTTGGCCATTCTCCCTTGAATGCTTATTTTCAGTTAACAGTTCAACATGAACATCAATTACTTAAACTAATATTGTTATTAATTTAGTCTTAATAGCTCATAAGATTAAATGTATTTTCTTTTTGTTTTATTAGAGCATATTACTTTTTAAAAAATTATAAATTTAATTTAAAATATAATCTGATGATCATTGGCCTTCACATCATTGGCTTTCTAATGCTGGCTTTTTTTTTTTTTTTTAAGTAAAAGAGGAAAAAGCGGCTTTAAAGAAAGAAATTTAAGGAGAGATTTTCAATCTGGATATCCATCCTGATACAGGAGACAGAGTATTCCAGAGAAAATATTCTGGAATATTCAAATATCCCATTAAAAATGGGATGCCAATAAGAAAGTATCTTGAAAGGTGCAGTAATCAGAATGATAAAATGAATGCAAATATTTAATAGAACATCAGAAAACCGTAACATGTAAATCTTCCAAAATATTTGGCATAAGTAGTATATAGATGCGACTTTTCAGAAATAATTCATATAAACTATACTGTAGTCCAGTTTTACCATTTCCCTTGACCAATATGGCACTAATTGCTCCCCTACAAACCTCAGCTGATTTCCCTTTTACAGAAAATGAGAGTTGCTGGCTAAACAGATAAACAATGAAAGAAAGTCTTTGTGAACCAAGCAATCCATCCAGAAAAGACGTAGATAAAAATTTGTAAGAAATATATATTTTCAAAAATTTCTAAGAATTCAGACTATGGGGTATACTTTATAAATATAAGGAGGTTAAATACTATTCTCTCAGCAGTCAACAATGATGTATTTGCTGTCTCTCTACTATTGGCATAAAATAGAAAGCCCAGAATGACTTGGATACAAATACTGTACTCAAGTATTAGTATTTAAAAATAATTTTAGAAATGATTTTATATGTGTTTATGTATATGTGCAGGCATATAATACAAAATAAAAACAGCCAGAGGAAGATGGCCCTATGAAATTTTGTATTAGTCTCAATCAATTCAGCAGACTTTTCCTACCACTTCATGCAACCAGACTAATGTGCTACAATGGAATCCATAGAAGACCAATACAATAATTACAGTATGTGTGCTACAGTAAGTATGGTAGTCATACTTACTACCATAAATTCTGAAATTTATGGTAGCTAAATTTTACTAGTCTATGAAGCTGTAATGAGCCAGAAAACTTTTCTTTTGGCAGAATGTTGGCATCAACGTGAAGTGTAACTTACTCCATTATGTGAATTATCACAGATTACCAGAAAACCATTGGGAATTCATGCCTTTCCAACCAAAAACTGAAAAGCAAGAACATTTTCCCCATGATCTGAATAAGGACAAGGACTTGCTATCTTGAAGACTTCTTCTGTATGGTAAATAATAAGATGGTACCCACCACATAGAAACAACCAAGAGTTTGAGAGATCAAATAATATCATCAAGGTAATGACCACATTCAGAGGTGTCATAGTCCTTGGAAGCACATAATCTCTATATTGTATGTTTTTTAAAGTTTCTTATTTCAGCTTGTAACAGATTTCATTAATGTTACTTCTTTATTTCAGTTAATTACCTTTAAATATGTAATAAGACAAATCAGTGTGTCTCAACTATGCAAAAGAAACTAAAGGAAAGGGCACTTACTTCATGGACTGTTGTGTCTGAACAGGTTGATGCAGTAGTAGCAAAAGTAAAAGAGTATCAACTACATACATTGACTACTCTGCTAAACTTAGTATTGACTTAGAATAACACATTAACTACCTGTACTTCTTCAGGTATTGTGATTTGACTTACAAATAAGACAATGGCAAATGGCTTTTCTTATTATTATTTGCATCTATTAGAACATATGTCAGAATTTAGAGAAGGAGAATATGCACGCAGCCTCCCACTTTAAACCCAGGAAGTATTTTCTGTGACAGGATGTAGAAAGTGCAAGGAAGCATGAAAGGGTTAGGACAAGTGAAATTTCATGTGCCTACATGGATAAATTTTACCTTACTTTCCTCTCTGCCTTAAATCTTGGTTATATTTCAAAAAGTAAAACCGTTGTGTTATTTTAGATTACTAACTGCAATGCTGGTTTTATTTACAGTGTTTCCATTGAGCATAAGCAAGGCAGCAGTTCTGATTATTTTATTTTGACAGAACAAATATGTTTGCTATGTAAATTTCTGGATTATGTCTTATATTAAAACAAAGCCATGAAAATAGATATTTCTGAAGAGAATTTTCAAACAGTGACTGTCAAAGGTTAACCACCCACTAAGAAGATTTAGATTAAGGCTATAAAAAGCTTGCTTAAGGAATTACTCACTGTTAGAAAGTGGAAAAGAAATTAAATCCATAAACACAAAAGAAACAGGTGAAATGATGGTACATGTGAGGATTTATGACAATGTTATCAATGCTCTAAGAATCATAAAATAGAAATAAGGCAAATGAAGTACATAATGGATTATTAAATCAAGAATATAAGTATTTTAAATGATGAAATTTTAAAGGTGAATAAAATTAAGTTAAAATTTAATTAGTAAACCCTGATATGCAAGATGGATTTAATTCATATATTCAAATATTTATGAGTACCTAGCATGTATTAGGCACTATACTTGATAAGGTGATACAGAAGTAAACAAATATGTATGACAATTACATTTGGAACAGAGAAGAAACAAGCAAGTGATAAGGTACTTTGTTAAAAAGTAATACAGAAGATTCTGGGAAAATGGCAGCATGTAAAGCACCAGGGATCTGTCTCCTTACCCAGACAACAATTACGATGCCACGATCTGTTCAATGTAACTATTTTGGAAATCTGGAGTTTCTTGATGGCTTACATCTTTAGGGGAAGACTTGGATGGTAAACTGTGATTAATTTTGATTACTGTCAGCTCTCAGCACAATAGTAGCCACCCATCTTCTACTCCTCAGCACCATGTCCAGGAGCTATGCACGTATTCCTGATGCAGCTTGAACACAGCTTGTGAAAACCAGCGTAGTTAAAATGAATCTTGCTTTCCAAATGTCATAATCTGTGCTCTCATCCCTGATCGTTTCTTCTGATCAAAGAGGTGCAGACATTGTTGCAAGCTCTGGCTGAAATGATTTTAGGGGACTTAAAGGACCTATAAATTCTCTGCCTTGTTTTTCCCTCTTTTGAGCTTAAGCACCAGACATTGAAGACTAGAACATTCAAAAGCAACTGTATACTCAGAGGATACTAGAATGCATCATGCATGCCCAGGGGGAGGCACCAACAGAGAATACTTGAGAAGACTATAAGTTTATACCACAGTTTTGTCCTCAGCAGAGAGATAGCCTACAATAATCAAAACAGAAGGAAACAACAAAAAAGGGCAGCAAATCCTGATAAGGTGGAGAATCTGTTCTCTAGTTACCATGTGATTAGATTTAAATGTCCAGCTTTCAACAAAAATTCACAAAGCACACAAAGAAACAGGAAAGTATGGCAGACTTAAAAGTCAACCATAATAAATAAATAAATCAACAGAAACTGACCCTGAAAAGATCTTATTACAAATCTACTAGACAAACATGTTACAACAGATCTGTCTTAAATATGCTCAAAAAACTAAAAGAAGACATCAAGAAAGTCAAGAAATGATGTGTGAGCAAAATGGAAACATCAATAAAGAAACAGAAAATGTAAAACAAAACCAAAAAGAAATCCTGGCACCTAAAAATATAATAACAGAAATGAAAATTTTACTAGAGAGATTCAAAGCATGATTTTAGCAGGCAAAATAAATAATTAGTAAATTTGAGGATAAGACATTAGAAATTTTTTAGTATAAGGAAGCAACGGAAAAAAATTAAAAACTGAAGCCTTAGAGACCTACAGAAACACCATCAGGCAGATCAACATACAGAGGAGAAGAAAGAGAGCATCATAGAAAATGTTTCAAAAAAGATGGCAAAAACTTCCCCAATTTTTAAAAAATGTCTTCACATATTGCCAAGCTTCCCTTAGCAAAATCTTCCCTCAAAAAAAAAAAAAAATACACATTAAAGAAACTTCAAGGAACTTCAAATGTGAACAATTCAGAGACACACATGGAGACATATTAAAGTGTTGAAAACCAAATAAAATATAGAATTTTAAAATAAGTTAGATGTGACTGGTCTTATACACAATATCCTCAGATCATCAGCAAATTTCTCACTAAAAACTCTGGACACTAGAGGCAATAGGCTAAATTCAAAATGCAAAAATAAATAGAATTAAATTAAAAAATAAATAAATCTGAGGGAGAAATTAAAACATTCCCAGATAAACAAAAGGGTTTGTTTATTACCCTTTTTGGGTGTTTGTTACCAATAGACATGTTATGCAGGAAATGCCAGAGAGTCCTACAGGTTGAAATGAAAAAAATGCTAGATAGTAATTCAAAGACAGACGAAGAAATAGAGATCTCAGTAAAAGTAAATACATGGGCAATTATAAAACCTGGGATTGTAATTACGGTGTGTAACTCCACTTTTTGTCTTCGACAACTTGTAGACGACAAAGTACAAAAGTATGTATTTCCCTAAAAGCTAATAGCATTGTAACTTCATTTATAAATCTGCATTTAGTTTTCTACCTAAGAGACTAGCGTATTATCAAATTATTAGTTTCCGTTTTCAATCACACAATGTATAAAGGTGTTAATTTTTTTTTTTAATTTTTTATTGGATTTTAGGTTTTGGGGTACATGAGCAGAGCGTGTAAGACCGTTGCGTATGTACGCACATGGCAGTGTGCTTTGCTTTGCTTCTCCCCTTCACCCACATTTGGCATTTCTCCCCAGGCTATCCCTCCCCACCTCCCCCTCCCACTTAATTTTTAACAACCAAAACTGAATGGGATGGGGACAAGCTTCCTAAGTGAGCAGAGAGTTTAGTTTATATTGTATTGACGTTATGCTGGTATAAATTCAAATTAGAATGCTATAACTTTTAAAGATAATTCCCATTCTAACAAGAAAGAAAATAGATGAAGAATTAAACACAATAAGCAATAAGGAAAAATTTTTAATATTTTACTACAAAAAAATCAACCGAACACCAAAGAAAATGTCAGAAGTGAGGAACACAAAAATTTATATCATATAAAAAACAAATAGTAAAATAGCAGAAATCCCTCCTAATCGGTAATTACTTTAAATTTAAATGGACTCAACTCTCCAATAAAAATTAAAAGATTAGCAGAATGGATTAAATAAGCAAATAAACATGAGCTAACTATATATTGTCTACAAGAGACATGGTTTTATATTTAAAGATGAAAATAGGTTGAGGAGAGAAACTATAAAAAGATACTCCTTGAAAGTACTAATAAAATGACAGCAGGAGTTGGATTTAATAATATCAAACAAAATAAACTTTAAGACACAAAGGTCACAAGACAAAATAAAGAATATTATGTTAACAAAAGTTTAAATGAAAGAGCTGTAAATATTATAAACATGTATACATTCAATAGGAGGCTATTAAAATATATGAAGCAAAACTGAGCCGGGTGCAGTGGCTCAAGCCTGTAATCCCAGCACTTCGGGAGGCCGAGACGGGTGGATCACGAGGTCAAGAGATTGAGACCATCCTGGTCAGCATGGCGAAAACCCGTCTCTACTAAAGATACAAAAAATTAGCTGGGCATGGTGGCGCGTGCCTGTAATCCCAGCTACTCAGGAGGCTGAGGCGGGAGAATTGCCTGAACCCTGGAGGCAGAGGTTGCGGTGAGCCGAGATCACGCCATTGCACTCCAGCCTGGGTAACAAGAGCAAAACTCCAACTCAAAAAAAAAAAAAAAAAAAAAAAGAATGAAGCAAAACTGAAGGGCAACAGACAATTCTATGATAATTTTTGGAGACTTCAATATATCCCTACCAACAATGAACAGAGTAATCAGAGAGAAAAAGGCAAATAGAAGATTTAAACAACACAATAAATGAATCAGATATAAAAGACTCATTTAGAACATTCTGCCTAACGATAGCAGCAGACATATTCTTCTTAAGTACAAATTGAACTACTTCAGGATATATCTTACATTAGGCAACAAACTACACCTCAGAACATTCTAAAAGCTAGATCACACAAAGCACAAGGGAACCTCAAAATGTTCATAAAATAAAATTAAAAGATACAAATTAAAAATATAAACTTTTTTTCTCAAATAAGTTCCATCAAGGTCAAGACACTTTTGAATGTTGATATTAACCATTTTGTCCATCCCTAAAAAACTGAAGGTCCTGTGAATCTAACTATGTCAACGGTTAAATCTTTTTTTTATTTTTTTACATTATTAAAAGAAGAAAGATTAGTGCCCTTTACAGAATTTTTGAGACTAGGAAACAAAAAACGTCAGAAGAAGCAAATCAGGACTGTAAAGTGACTACCCCATGATTTCCCATTGAAACGCTCATAAAATTGCTCTTGTTGGTTGAGAGGAATGAGCAGGAATGTTGTCAGAGTGAAGACAGACTTTTAAGTGAAAATTTCCTGGCTGTTTTTCTGCTAAAAATTTTGGTTAACTTTCTCAAAACATTCTCATAATAAGCAGATGTTACAGACATTCTTTGGCCTTCCAGAAAGTCAACAAGCAAAATTCTTTGCACATTTCAAAAAACTCTTGCCATGATCTTTGCTCTTGACCAGTCTACTTTTACTTTGAGTGGACATTTACTCTTGGTAGCCATTTTGATTGTGCTTTGTCCTTTTTTTATTGGAGACAAAGTTTTGCTCTGTTGCCTAGGCTGGAATGCAGTGGCATGGTCTTGGCTCACTGAAACCTCTGCATCCTGGGTTCAAGCAATCCTCCTGCCTCAGATTCCTGAGAAGCTGGGATTAAAGGTATCTGCCACCACATCTGGCTAATTTTTGTATATTAGTAGAGACAGGGTTTCACAATGTTGGCCAGTCTGGTCTCGAACTCCTGATCTCAAGTGATCTACCCACCTTGGCCTCTCAAAGTGTTAGAATTACAGGTGTGAGCCACCACACCTGACCTGATTGTGCTTTGTCTTCAGAATCATACTGGTAAAGATACGTTTTATCTTCTATTAAATATATTTGAAGAAATAGTACAGAATCTTAAACCCACCTATTCAAAATTTTTATTAAAAGCTCTTCTTTACTCTGCAGCTTATCTAGGTGCGAAAATTGTGACACTCATTGAGTAAAAAGTTTGCTCAAATTAAAATTTAATTTTGTTCTAAACCAAGTGAAGTCTTTGGTGTTCATCATTATTTCTGCTGTTAATCATTGGTCTTCTTCAATTAGGGCACATACAAAATTATTTTTTTCCTCACACATTAAATAGGATGAGCCATTGCTGTAGGCTTCATCTTCAACGTAGTCTTGTGCATGCTCAAAATGATTTACTTATTTGTAAACTGCACATTTCTTTGGGGCACTGTTATTAAACTTTTCATAAAGCATCAGTGATTTCATCTTTCTTCCACTCAAGCTTATCTATAAACTAGATGTTTGTTCTTATTTAAATTTCAGAGAATTCATGTTATTCCGATAGGACTCTTTTGAAACTGATGTCTTCTTCTGAGTGCCTCAAACTAGATCCCATGCTAATATGTTATAACAAATTAGTATATTTTTTTCTGATGCAAATAAGTTTTGAAATCCACATATAATTTTTTAATAATAAGCATTTTCCAAGAACATTCTGAAGTCCCATATGTCTTCTCTGACCACAATGGGATATTAGATATCAATAACGAAAGGAAAACTTGAAAAGGCACAAATGTGTGGAAATTAAATAACACTTAAACAACCAAGGGATAAAGAAGAAATCATAAAGAAAACTGGAAAATACCTAGAGATTAATAAAACCAAAAACACTATACACTGACACTCATGGTGCAAAGTGATAACAGTGATAAAGAGAAAATTTATAGTTATAAATGCTTACCATAAAAATCAAGAAAGATCTTAAAGCAACAACTTCACAACTTGTAGAAATAGGAAAAAACAGCAAAAGGAAGGAAATAAAAATTAGAGCAGATAAAAACAAAGTAGAGAAAAAAAAATGAAGAAAAGCAACAAAACAAAAAATCTGTTCTTTTAAAATCTAATATCCAGAATCTACAAAGAACTAAAACAGATATACAAGTAAAAAACCAACAACCCCATTCAAAAGTGAGCAAAGGATATGAACACTTTTCAAAAGAAGACATATATGAGGCCAATAAACATATGAAAAAATGCTCATCATCACTGGTCATTAGAAGAAATGCAAATCAAAACCATATCTCACTCCAGTTAGAATGGCGATCATTAAAAAATCTGGAGACAACAGATGCTGGAGAGGATGTAGAGAAATAGGAACACTCTTACACAGTTGGTGGGAGTGTAAATTGGTTCAACCATTGTGGAAGACAGTGTGGCAATTCATCAAGAATCCAGAAATAGAAATTCCATTTGACTCAGCAATCCCATTACTGGGTATATGCCCAAAGAACTATAAATTGTTCTACTATAAAGACACATGCACCTGTATGTTCATTGCAGCCCCGTGTACAACAGCAAAGACCTGGAACCAACCCAAATGCCCATCAATGATAGAATGGACAAAGAAAATGTGGTACATATACACCATGGAATACTATGCAGTCATAAAAAATGAAAAGTTCGTGTCCTTTGTAGTGACTTGGATGAGTCTGGAAACCATCATTCTCAGAAAACTGACACAAGAACAGAAAGCCAAACACTGAATGTTCTCAGTCATAGGTGGGTATTGAAGAATGAGAACATGTGAACTCAGGGAAAAGGGCATCACACACTGGAGGCAGTGGGGGGGAGGTTGGGGAGAGACAGTGGGTAGGGAGGGATAACATGGGGAGAAATGCCAGATATAGTATGCACCTAAAATAAATAAAATAAAAAATAAAAATATCAACAAAATAGACACTTTTAACTATATGTACTGTGAAAAAATGAGAGAAGACTCAAATTCATAAAATCAGAAAGGAGAGTGGGTACGTTATTAGCAATTCTACAGAAATAAAACTGACTAGAAGAGGTCACTATGAGCAACTGTATGCTGATAAATTGAATAACTTAAATGAAATGGACATACTCCTAGAAACAAAAATCTACCAATCTTGAAATTTGAATATAACAATAACTAAAAATTAAATCAATATTCAAACATCTCTTGATAAAGAAAAGCATCAGCTCTGATATTTTCACCAATGAATTCTACCAAATAATTAAAGAACTAAAACAAACCTTTCTCAAATTTTTCAAAAAATTAAATCGAAGGGAACACTCCCTAACATTCTATGAGGCCAGTATTATGATGCTACCAAAGCCAGCCAGAGACACTACAAGAAAACTAAAAACTAATGTCCCTGATGTCTACTGATGCAAACATTCTCAACAAAATACTAGCAAACTGAAATCAGCCACGTATTAAAAGGATTATACACCAAAACCCAGTGGAATTTATTCTTGGAATGCACAAATGGTTCAACATAAGAAAAAGTAATCTTGTAGCACAGACACACAAAAGAAAAATTGTCATCTTAAGATGAATAAAAAGTATTTGACAAAATCTAACATTCTTTCATGATAAAAACATTCAACAAGCTAGGAATAGAAGGAAATTACCTCAGCATACAGGTCATACACGAAAACACAGTGGTGAAAGACTAAAATCTTTTCTCCTAATATCAGGAATGAAGCTAAAATACCTGTTTGCACTACTGATGGTAGTTGTGGTCCATTTGGAGCAGCTGCTGCAAGGATCCTAGGGTTTGGGCTCCGTGGTGCTGGCCAGAGTCAGGAACAGGATGGAAGCCCCAGCCGGTTCCAATTTGGTGGGGCAGCAGTCTCGCACTCCTGGTGCACCTGTGGACCCAGGCATCCTGGCACTCTCAGGTCTGGGAAAACCCCTCCCCCTGCTGGCTCGGAATTCCTTGCTCCCACTGCCTGGCATCTCTGGGCTCCCCCAGCCTATTCCAATTTCGGAGCAAAGTTGGAGCCGAGTTCGGCAACCGTTACGACCTGATCAAGTGTGCACGCAAGAGGGAAAATGCTGACCTGCCAGCCTCCAGCCGCCTCGATGCCCTCTGGTCTTTGAGTGCTGACAAGTATGGGAGGGGTGTCAATGGGAGGCTGAGGGTGGCTTGGCATGGGCCTGCAGGCACCCCTTGGCACAAACAGCCCAAGCACTGTGGAAAACATGATTGGTGGTAACAGCAAGCACATAGTCCCTTGGGCGGAGAGACCAGTCCCGGGGAAGCCCTACCGTCAAGCCAGGAGGGATGACCTGAAGCCGAGGGGCCGGTCAGTTCCTAGTGGCGTCCTCCCGCGCAGAACGAGGACTTGTGCTTTTTCCTGGCTGCCCGTGGGCCAATCAGCAAGCACTTCCTCCTTTCTAAGCCCATAAAAGCGCTGAAACTCAGCCAGACTTAAGAACAGACTTCAGAACTACCGGCCTCGGTTAGGAGCTCTCCACTTTCGGTTTCCTGGACTTGTTGGGACAATCTGCCTGTGGAAAGGAACTACCCACCTCGGGTCTCCTAAGAGCTGTTCTGTGGCTCAATGAATCTTCTCTCCACCCTGCTCACCCTCCAATTGTCCACATACCTCATTCTTCCTGGACATGGGATTGAAGGAGCTGTAACACAAACAGGGCAGAAGCGTCTCCTCCAACGCCAGCTCGCCATGTTGCGGGTGATGAGAACAGAAGTGCTGTAGCCCTTCAGGGAGCCCAGACATAGGGATACCCTTTTGGGGGCTCTGCAGTACCTCCTGCCATCTCCAAGTTTATGGCTACCACCACATTCCTGTAGTCCAGAGGCAGGTGCCCACAGCAGAATATGCATGTGGTGCATCGGGTCCAGCCACAGCTTCACACGGAACTGGCACCTGTTGCTGCCCACCCTGCTGCTGCAGCTAGTGTGCCTGGGTGTGGTTTATCGGACCCCACACTCATTTGCCCCCACCCTTCCCTGCTCCCTGCCTGACTCGCCCTTGGCAGGTGTGGGATCTGTCCAGTAGTGTGAGCCCAATGCAGCCTGGCAGGTCGAGTGGGAGGAACGAGCCCAGCAGGTATGAGCAAAACTCAGGCAAAGGTGCCACGGGCCACAGAGGTTTCTGGTTGGCGAAGTGACACCCCAATTATCCTGTGAAACTATTTCTATTTCACATAGTATTAGAAGTTGTAGTAAGATCAATTGGGCTAGAAGAAAGAAAGAAAATCCAAGTTGAAAAGGAAGTTAAAATCATCTGTTTGCAGCTGATATCTTACATGTAGAAAATGCTAAAAATTTCACACAAATTATTGGAACTAATAAATGAATTCATTAATGTAGCAGGATATAAAGATAACACATTAAAATTAGTTGTATTTCTATATACAGTTACAGTGACTAATCTGAAAAGGAGATGAAAGCAATTTCATGTACAATAGCATCAAAAGCAATAACAAAATTAAAATCTTAGGAATTAATTTAAAAAAGATGTGAAAAAATTATAAAAGAAAAAACACAGAACATTTCTAAAATGAATATGAAAATGTAAATAAATGGAAAAACATTCCATTTTCATGATTTGATCACTTAATAGTGTTAATGTGTCAGTACTACACAAAGTGATCTGCAAATTCCATGCAATTTCTTTTAAAATTTCATTTTTATAGAAAAAGAAAAAAAATCTAAAATCTGCATGAAACCACAAAAAAACTCCAAGAGTCAAAACAATCTTAAAGAAGAATAGCAAATCTGGGGGCATCACATCTCCTGATTACAAAATGTAGTACGAAACTACAATAACCAAAACAATTCAGTTCTGGTGTAAATATATATAAACAAATAGGATAAGATAAAGACTCAGGAAACATACTTTCACACAGAGTAAATTTGATATTATATGTATTTTACCACAATGCAAAAGTGTGGGGGGAAGCAATACCCAATCATGGGTCAAATATGATTGTAGCAGGTTGTATTTTTCAAACATAGGTACAGCAATATCTCCCATCTGGCATTCTCTTCTTAAAATGTAACTACTTTGCAACTTCTTCCATTATCAAAGAGTGAAGCCTATTTTCTCACTCTTTGAATCATAACAGATTGTGACTATAGCTGAGGTAACATTCCAAGGCTAGGTTATTACAAGTGACATATCTTGATATGGCTTCTACATACTAGTCTTGAGACACTTGCCTTTGGAGTCTTGAGCCATCATATAAGCAGACTGAATATCTTGATGCAAAGATATGAGAAACTCAAAACAAACTCATGTGGAGGGACTACACTGTATGAGTTTCTGAAATTAGAAGGAAAGATATGCTTGGGCATCTCCAGCTACTATAACACTCCAGTAGTAACTACTATTGGACTAGCTACTACATGTAACAGTAGCATGATAGCTCTGATCCAGAACTGACCAGACAGGCACTTTCCAAATTTCTAACCCAGAAAGTTAAGATATGGATATATCAAGATGTGTGAATTATAGTTAAAGCTGGGCTTTGAATAAATAAATCAATATAAAGAAAAAGTTTGAGTCATCTAAGCAGTCATCTTTAGGAAGCTATGACAAAGAGAACATTACATACAAACTATTAATAAAAGGAAAACGTCAATAAAGTAAAAATCAATAAAAGGAAAACAGACAAACCATAGAGAAAAATCAACAAATTGTTAAACTTCTTATTAGACTAACCAAGAAAAAGAAAAACAAAGAAAAAACACAAATTACAAACAACAGGACTGAAAGGGACACCACTATAGATCATACAAATATAGAAAGATTAGTAAGAGGATATAGTGAACATTGGTATTCAATTAAAGTAATTAAATTTGTTATAAAAATCATTCCCACACAGAAAACCTCGGATCTATACGGCTATACAAGTAAATTGTCTCACACAATGAGGGAGGAAATATCTACCTAACTCAAACTTTTTCATTAAATAGCAACTCCCCATTTCCCCCTTCCCACATCCTCTGGCAATCTCATTCGACTGTTTGCTTCTATGAGTTTGACTATTTTAGATATCTCATGTTAAGTGGAAACATGCAGTCTTTGTTGTTTTGTGGCAAAATTATTTCACTAAGCATATGTCCTCAAAGTCCATCCATGTTGTCAAATGGCAGGATTTCCTACTTTTTAAAAGCTAAATAATATTTCATTGTACCTATTACAACATTTCCGTTATCTATTCATGTACATTTGAGTTGTTTTCACATCTTGTCTATTGTGAATAGTGTTGCAACGAACATGGAAGTGAATATCTTTTTCAGATTCTGACTTCATTTCTTTTGGATAAATATCGGAAAATTGGACTGCAGGGTCATAAGGTAGTTTTATATTTATTTTTTTGAGAAAACTCCATACTTACGTGGCAGCACCTCACACATTCCCATCAACTGTGTACAAGTGTCCAATTTCTCTACATTCTCTCCACCACTTTATCTCTTCGCTTTCTCTTTCTCTCTGTCTTTTGATAGCAGACATCTGCAGGAGGATAGGCCCCAGAGGGTCTTGGATGACCAAGCTCTTCCACTTTTGCATATAATTCTTGGGCAGAATATACCAAAAATGCAACATTCTGAGATAAGGAGGGGCTTTCTGGAAGAACCCGGGCTGTATCCTTATTCCTCCCAGAACAGGACATTCTGCATCTCTTGACCTCAGTGACCTGAATGTGTTCAGGGTATAGAACCTGGAGCTTAGTGCTTTGAGGAGCACTCATCTGTGATGCAATGTGTGGCACATGTAGACAAGATTCCATCCATTCTGGAAAGCTTTCCTAAGCTGTGGGGCTTGTCATTGATTATATTTATTTAATCTTGATGCCTGTTTGTAAGTAATAAATTTGCTTTGTCTGAAACGTGGGAGGGTTCTGTCTCATTGAAATAGATCTGAAGTTTTGCAACATTCTATCAGGTGTAAAATATGTCATTGTGATTTTGATCTGCATTTCCCCAATGATTAGTGATACTGAACATCTTTTCATAAACTATTTAGACTATTTGTTTGTCTTCTTTATAGGAATATCTATTCAATTCCTCTGTCATTTTTTAAAATTAAATTGTGTTCTGCTACTGAGTTGCTAGAGTTTCTTCTATGTTTTGGATACTAATCCCTTCCCAAATGTATAGTCTGCAGGTATTTTCTCCTTTTCTGTATGGTTGCCTTTTCACTCTGCTAATTGTTTACCTTGCTTTGTGAAAGCTTTTTAATTTGATATAATTCCAAATCTGTGTTTACTTTTGTTGCCAGTGCTTTTAATGTCATAGCCAAGAAATCACTGCCCATACCCATGTCATAAAGCTTTCCCTTGTTTTCTTCTAGGGGTTTTAGAATTTTATTTCTTAGATTTAAGTCTTTAGTTCTTTTGAATTGCACTTTGTGTGTGATATTAGATAAATGTCCTATTTCATTCCTTTTCATATGGATATCCCATTTTCCCAGCACTATTTCTTAAGAAAAAAAATGTGTATACACATAACATTTCTTCTAACCCTATGTAGATACTTTTTTCTTCCCCCTTGGGTCATATTTAAAGTCATTTCTATGGGTAGTCAAGTGAAAAGACCCTGTTGTCAATTTTGAATCACTCTGTAACAAATTTTGCCCAGCTATCACAACGCTTAAATTGATTACAGATGTTTATGGACCTAAAATATTGTTGAAAAGCAAAACTAAATGGTTAACCTGAGATTTTGATCACTCTTACCTGTGATAGTAATGACTTTGACTTTTATAGAGTATGACAATAGATAGAGATTTGCCTCGTAGATGCATGAATATGTGGTAGAGAAGGAACTAAGCTCTCTTGTTTATAAAGCCTCCACAATCTTTGAAATCCAGCACTACTTTACAAATTGTCGTGGTTTGAAATGTTACAGCAAATTTATCACAGAAAATATGCCTTGGCAGAACTTCTATTGGAAAATCATCAATGACCCAGTTTTGTGTTTAGTTCATGTTTCATTGGACACTTTATTGAAAGTAGGAACATAGTTTCAATTTTAAAGGTGTGTTATCCCTTTATAAGTGAATTTATAAGTTTATAAGTGAATTTAACAGCATATATTTAATTGGTCATTTTTTCAAATACATTTTAAAAATTGTGTTTCTATCTTTACTTGCTACTTATTTATCTTTAACATTTGTTTTTTTACACACCTGAGAAGAGCCTGAATAAAAACATTCAAGTAAGGACCACACATTTGTCCCTTCACTTTTTAAGGCTTCAAAGTTTAGTATTTGGCAACACAGACTTATCACATAATAAATACAAAGTTATTATTTTAAGAAAATATATTTTTTTAAATAGCCAATATAAAAGTAATTGAATTTAAATTTGAACCTACTTAGATGTTATTTTGGATAAATGATGTGCCATAAGGCTTGCTTTATGAACAGCAAGGCCACGAGCACATTAGTGGAGAATAAATCCTATTGTTTTAGAGTTGACATTGCCAGCAAAACAGATAAGTTTAGCACTTTGTGAGTATGATATAGACACTTGAGAGCACTTTTGTTATTCCCAGAAAGAATTATCAAGATAATATATGGTGGCATGATCGATAATACAAATATGGTGTATGCTTCTTTTCCACACCTACGGGTTCCTTTATCAGTTCTCAGCATAAAATTTCAATACCGTTATATTAACATTTATAAATAATTATTTTTACGTCTTTAAAAGCCAGAGCATGTAGTTGGACACTCACAGGACAACTATGTATTTTGCCACAGGCACACCTCCATAGGGTGCTACTGACGAAAGATTGCAGACAGCAGCAACAATTCACCTAGCTGTTTTCCTTCTAGGAAGCCTATGATGGATGCAAAGTTCTTCTGTCATTGACCAGAGGTGTCATTTTTCTTTTTGTTTTTCAACTTGTCTGAACTTGATGCACTGGGTCACTTGTCACTCGATCTGACCATTTGTGCAAGCAAACAAGGGCCTTTTTTTTGGGAAGTAAACTGTCAAGGTCTTTCCCCTTCTTGTTAAAATTGGAAGTTTGTATGGTAACATCTTACAGATTTGTAGCAGGTAGTTTTTACTAGTAATAGCTTCAGAATTTTCTAGGTTAACCGAATCCATAAACTTCCAGTGTTTTAGCTCAACTTTATCAAACACAAAGGAATCTGGAGAGGAAAAAAATGGTTGTATTCTTATATACATTGAATACCTGCTGCTAAGCAAACTAAACAGTGAGAACATGGAAAGACAGATCCTCTGAATCTGGTTTCAAGGAATATTACGGTTCATGAGACTTTGTTTCAGCTGAGTGTTAGTGAGAATGCACCCTAATTCACACAGTGAAATGTTACTTTCTTCTACATAAAGTCAAGAAATGACATTTAATGGAGTCACCGGAAAGACACACTCCCTGTCTCTCCCTAAAGTCTACATTGTCTGTATTCAGTATTCTTCTATCATTTATATTATCTCAGTAATAAGTACTCTGTAACTTATCAAGAATAGCTCTCTGCCTTTCTTTGCAACAAACTTGTGGAAAATTGTTTTTGCTAATATGCCAAGGACAGCTGTTGTTCAAAAATCACTTCAGTAAATGAAACTTGACTTGATTAAATCATTTAATTTTAGTTACACTTTTTTTTCTATAAAAGGAAGAAAGTACTACCTAACATTGTTGATTTTACAGTATATGTTATTGCAAGTTAAATAAAACTACTTCATTAAAAAATGAAGTAGATGGGCTAAAGCAATTATTCTGAACAGAGCAATTAAAGTGTATCTACAATACATGTGTGACAATTATTTAAAGTACATTGGGATTTAATTTTTTAAAATATTTGCCTCAGTCCTGTAGCTTGCATATATTCAAAGTGTTAAGGCATCTGAACTCTTTACAATGTAAAAAATATAAAAGAACTGTGGAATCTTGCTACAATTTGGAAAAAATTTTCTCTCTTCTACCGTTTTTAGTAAGACATACATCAGAAACAGGTAAGTCCTTAAGAGTGACTAACATTAAGGTGACAGCTTAGTTAACTTTTCCATGCACTTTCTTTCCACCTGTGTACAGAAGGGCTGAGTAACCAGTTTTCTGACCCTGGGAAGTCTGGGGATTCACAGTACCAATCATTATAGTAATTTGAATGTTACCAAAACAGTAACTTTAAATTTAATTATAAATTCATGATGACAACAATAGCATGAATATATTAAATGATAGCACCATTATAGTGAAAATAATAGAAAACATTTATCAGTGAGATATTGTACATTCATGCAATACAAATAATGTCTTGGACTTTATACAAAATACTGATAGAAAAACACCCAAAATGAAAAGAAAAAATAACCAAAAATCCTTGTTCATATTGTTTAACAGAAACTATTTGACTCTGATTTTTCCTGCCATCTGGTGGCAAGATCAAAACCTAGGTAATATATATTTAATCATATAAACAATGCACTACAACTTTAAATCTTTTTATAACTGTCAAAGTACACTAAAATTAATTGTATATGCCCAGTAATAGATTGAATAAGTCTAGAAAATTCATATATAATGTAAATAAAGTTGTTTTAATTACATTAACAAGTAGCACCACAAGGTTTAACATAACCTTTAAAACTATAAAATAAATGCTATAATATGATAAAAATAAAACTCAAATAAATTTGAATGTGTAGCTAGATGACATTTGTAGGTCAATAGTTCTCATTTTTGACATTGAATATTTATTACAAATCAAGTAGATAGTATTGTATTAACTCTATTAGAAAATTAAATTTGATTAAAATATGAAAGACAATTTTTCAACAAGAATATGACAAATATGAATACTCATAACTTTTTTATGAAGTTGAGAGGTGGAGAAGAAAAGTTCTTTCTAACAAAATTTAAAAATGAAACAGGTAGTTTAAGTTTAAAATAAATACAGTTTTACATAAACATTGCTTAAGTTAAATATTTTCAGTGCATTCTTTTGAAATAAGACTTCAATGTTTAGACAGTGCTTTTAAAAACTATTTTGTTTAATATTTTCCATCCCATTGAACAATAAAATTTAAAAGGCTGTATGTTAAACTAATATTTCTAAATGTTCAATGTATGTTCAATATATGTTTGATTAATAAAAATATTTTATAACCTCTTTACAATAGCTTAGAAGGTATGAAATAATATCACATGTTACATGTTAATTTCAGGAAGGCAAACTGAGTTAGTGATATCAGTATTTAGCGGACTCAGTGCTTCATTTGAAGACTTTCTTTCTCAGAGTGATAATTTCTACAATTGCAGTGTGAACAATTCTTACAGTTTGCTCTGAAGCTTCTTAGAAATACATTTGTGTACAATTAAGAACAGTCAAGCTTAGAACTAAGTGATAATAATTTTCTTAAATTCATAACCATAAACAACTTCATAAAGTTATTTTTTCCAAATTTCAAGAAGCAAACATCTGTTTTGTTACATATGGGAGAGGGAAAAGTTAGAAAAAGATTTAACCAGTGTGGTATCCAAAAAATACTCCAACTTTCATGTTAATAAATATCTTTTCTTACCTAGTTGGCAATAGGCAATAGCTGAAATAGCTCCTGAGACAGCTGAATAGCTGATTCATGCAGGTCATATGGATACATATTCTGTCTACACAGCATAAACTGAAATGGAAATTTGGCAGCTACCCAATTTATGTGATCCTTGGCAATTCAGGCCTTAAAGTAGATTTAACACTTGCGAATGAGATGCCTAAAAGTAAGGATGTTTGAGACGACATTCCAAAAGTTTTTCGTGTACTTCACAACTTAAGATCTCCTATGGGAAAAAAAATTTACAAAGCAGAAAATATCCTCCTTTTTTGTAATTCTCTGTGCTTATAAAGATATGCCTATAAAAATAAATTAGATACTCCAATATATAGAATGTTTTGAATCAAGTCGATCTGGGGACTAGGAAGGAGACAGATGAGTCTTAATATGGTAAAATCTATTATTCCCTATTGAAGCCCCAAGGACTAACCTAGTTTATAGTACTCTCGGAATTCTAAATCAATACAGGAGTCATTCAGCAATTTTTCAGCATTTACATATCAGACACTGATAAAGTATATGATTTAAAAAGCACCATCTCTTAGCCATTTAACTTTGAATGGTCCAGATATTAAATGATAATCATTCTACCTTGTAAAACTAGAAGTCTGACATTAATCAAATAGATTTACACTTTCCAAATATTTATTAATAATCATTAATATATTAATTTTGGTAGCTGCATAACTATACATACAGTAAAGCCTTTAGAAAATAACTTCATTGGTAAATTGTTCAGTTGCAAAACAAAGGTCTGATTTTTAAAAATAAAACAAAGAACTATAGTGTATTTGGCTTTATTTACATTTAATATCTATCATGCCATTTCAATGCTTTGTAGGGGTACATAAACAAACACAAAGCGAATAGATATCCATTTGTAGAATATGTTAAAAGACTCATTTAAACTTTGAGCAATTTTGTAAGTTAAATCTTCTTATATCTTCTTATATGATGATTGAAAAAAATAGCTAAGGCTAATGGACCATAAGTTACTTGCTAATTTCAGCTAATAAATGATAAATACAGGATTTCAATTCAGGTCTTCAGATACCAAGCACACCACGTTAAGTACCTTATATAAATATACTTGCATTTTAGTATCAAAGATAAGTAGATCCTAGTTTCAAAATTACCAGTGATATAATTTGAAGCATTGAAAAAGAATCTGATAAGGTTGTTGCCAGTGTAGAATGAAGTGTAAGATGAGTGGATGAATAGGAAAAATGGCAATTTTCTAGTGTCTCCTGAGTCAGTTATTCCTCAGGTTCAAAATATGCTCTTGTTCAGGGATACCAGTACATTCTATATTTTGTCAGTATCCAAGAAAGTTTTACAAAGTTCAGTTTTGTAGCTCCTCTGCTCTCTCATGAATAATCAAGATCTACATCAGAACAACCTCTTTGGAAGTTGCTAATACTAGGTAAGGGGCTACAGCAAGTGGTGAAAGATTTGATATTTAGAAGAGGATGAATTGCCTTTTACATTTTTTTTTTTTTTAGTAACTGTGAAACTTCAAAAATAGTGCTTATGTTATAAACTGTAAAGTAATTTAAATTCAAAGAACTTTTAATTGAAGCTTTTGCCCAATAAATCCTTTGAAAATGGAGCTAGAAAATATTTTGTTTAGATGAGGCATTTCTGCCAGATTAAAAAACATCTCAAATGTTCCTGTTTAATCAACTGTTACATTTGCTGAATGTAAGTTGATATGATTAACCTCTGATTATCCATTTGAAGTGTTCTGACTTGAGAATACAAAGGTATCTAATTATAAATAAGGGAAAATACGTTTCTAACTATTCTTCATTTCTTCTCAAATATGTTTCTCAATGAATAATTAGAGAAAGACATAATTGTTAGACAAAACAATTCACTTTCATTATATAGCTATGGGAAACAAGTATATACATCATACATTAGTTGATGTATGGGAAGTTAACAAACAGAGAAAGAAATGAATTTATTAGCTGATGTAAATGAAATGAAGAAAGTAACCTTGGTAAGTAACCAGGGTCTAAGCAGACTTGACTTTTAGTCTTAGTGCTTCCACGGACCCATCATGCAGTGGTAGGTAAGACTCTATATTTAAAACCTGTTTCTTCAATTGTGTTGATGTTACATTAAACTCTGTGTTTAGGGATGACATAATTCAAATTTTATGAATAATTACTCACAGAAGCATTACACACACGGGCAGATTCTGAGTTTCTGGTATGACATGCCTCATGTTTATAGGTAATGCTTCATGTTATATTAAGGGAGTGAGTTTCCTTCTGTAGCTTTTTGGTAAAAAGAATATATGTTAGCTGTTCATTGAAAATGTACACCAGCTTTTATTTGTATCTCTTTAAATAAAAGAATTAATGTTTAAAAAAATCTTCATTTAATATTATTCAATGTATTATTGCCATATTAATTCAGAAAAAAGTTAAGTTTAACTATTGTGACTATTTTTTAAAAAGCAATTTAGCAAGAGGTCTATTTTATTTGTTAAAATTTTGGTTTTATTTTCTAATGTACTTTGGTGGAATTATTTCTTTTTCAACTTACATACTTTGCACAACCGAAGCTGAGATTTCTGACTTTTTGCCTTCCCTTTCTTTGAAGAAAGATCCTCTAGGATGTCAGGTTTGTTGCTAAAATCCTCCTATCTCTCTGCCTTGTCATCACCAGAAATCATCTTTGCTTATGGATGTATCATAGTTGATCATATATTGGTGGTATATGTGATATTTGATATATGTATACAATGTTAAAGGATTAAATCAGGGTATCTGGGATATCTAACACCTCTGATTCTTCTCATACTTTGAAATATATAATTAATCATTGTTAACTATAGTTCCTCTACTTTACTGTTGAATACTATAACTAATTCCTTCCCTTTAACCATATTTTCATACTCATTAACCAACTCCTCTTCATTCTCCTCTCCCACTACCCTTCTTAGACTCTGAAAATTATTTTTTAACTCACTATCTCCCAGCTCTTACTAAAATTGTGTCTGTAGCACTAATACCATCACCCTCCCATCACTTGCCTTTTTATTTTATATATGTATAATTTTGTTTTTACTTGTGACTATCCTCTAAGGACCCATTACTTTTCCAACATGTGACTTATTGTCTAGTTGCAGAGAGTTGATGTGTTATCAGGATAAAAGGGCCACGTAAGATGATAAATGAGTTGCAGTTAAAAAGACATACTCATATTTCTAAACGCTTTTTTAAGGTTTGAAAAAGAGAGAATGTAGCTACTGAAATATTAATTCACACTAGATCTGTTGATACAAAAGAAATTCTCCACAGAATGCTGATCATTGTATTTCATTTGTGTTTTATTTCTAGAATACAGCAAAAGTAGTAATGATGAGTTGCAACTGTTTACAATTCTATCGAAAGAACTCAAGATATTTTCCAAGCAATAACTGGTACTCTTTGTAGCAGGTGGACAGTAAATATTATTAATATTAGTAGAGATGAAATAAACTGGATATTTAAATCGATAGTGTGAAGAAAGTCAACAACAGAGGGTCTGAATCACAAATCTGAAGATTTCCTTGACAGCCTAAAAAGCGACTTTTGCATTTTGTAATTTCCTCAGATAACTTTAATAATCTTAAGGAATAAATTTTATTCCAAATTAATTTTGATTTGATTAATAAAATATTTAATCCTGGCAGATCATTGAGGCTCATGCCTGTAATCACAGAACTCTGGGAGGCCGAGGTGGGCAGATAACTTGAGCTCAGGAGCTTGAGAACAACCTGGGCAACGTGGCAAAACTCTGTCTTCATTAAAAACTAAAAAAATTAGCCAGACCTGGTGGCACATGCCTATAGTCCCAGCTACTAAGGAGGCTGAGGTTGGAGGATCACTTGAGTCTAGGAAATCAAGGCTGCAGTGAGCTGAGATAGCGTGTTACTGCATTGCAACCCAGGAGACACAATGAGGTGTCTCAAAAAACAAAATCCAATCCTTATTACATTATTACATATAACTTTTCATAGGCATTAAATAGGACTTCATCAACTCAGTTCAATAATGCTATGACTTTAACTTCTTGGTGTAGACTTTTTAAAATGATTGTAAAGAAATTATTGTAATGCTGGATGTATCATTCTGATAAATTTTCTAATCCTGCAAACAGAAAGGCAAATAAATCAATGAGATAGTTTGGCTCTGTTTTCTTAACATATTCAGGAGCTATTCATACATATGGTGCTCATCTTTGTATCAGGACTTATGTTTTTGGGCATTTTTCCAAAAATATAATGAAGCGTGGGGAGCTATAATTTGCAAATCAATTCTCAGAAAAAAATAGTGAGAAAGAATAATAATAATATTAATAATCATTTCGGATGATTTTCATGCAACTTAAACATTACTATACAACTATTTTTCTACCATTTAGCCATGAAGAAAAGAATACGAACTCGTTTACTCCTCAAATATTACCACTTGGTAAAATCAAGCTAAATAATTACTCACAATTTAAAGATATAGTAGCCTTTGCATAGCTCCCAGTCCACTTGTTGGCCATAACCCAGAAACCAGCAATTTGAATTATAATATACTTTCCTGTTTGATCAGTGTTTTACAATTTAACCAAAACATTATTATATGCTATGTAGTTTAAGACAAACAAAGCTCTATGGACAGACAGGTATTATTTTTCCCTATTCAAGAACAAGGCAGCTGAGGCTCCAAAAGGAAGTGGAAGGAGCCAGGGCTTTAGCTTCCTGGATTCAGGTGTTATTTTGTGACTCTCTGCAACTGGCACCTAAGTACTCCAAAGTGCAAAATTGAGTCACATAGCTTCACTAAAATGCCTGCACTCATACACACAGATTGCCTTACATTTCAAACCAAGAGCATTCCCAAGACATGCAGTTGAAGAGCAGGCTTATTTATTCCAATACTTTTAAAATATTTTTCTTTCTTTAAAATTATTTATTAGCCTAACTAGAACCTTAAAATTCATAGGCTATAAGAAATTTTGCTTATTAGAAAAGAGTGATATGCTTTAAATAAACTTCATTCTAAATGCTGTGTAATAGACACGAGCCTCTATACATGGGATGTGAAATGAATTGCCAATTAAATATGTTGATAAATGTTCTTAGAGAGCAGTCTGCATCTGCCTTATGTTTCAGTCATTTACATCCTTAAATTTTGTTCTTACATTCAATGTATTTAAACATTCAAACAGAGTGATAATTCAAGGATATCCACTGTATGTACTGCAGTGTCCCTCCAGGAAGGACACAATACCACAATAAAAGACAGGTTGTAACTTTTTCAAAATTATAATTCTGCCCCTTGAAAAGAGCATATTTTGGGTGGGTAATTTTCCATCATGAATATGTATTTTTGATGCATAAATACTTGGAAACCTCTTTTTTTTTCTTTACAGCTGTCTTCCCTTTAAAATAAGACAAATTTTGCCTGCATAATTTAGGAGACTTACGCATGAAGAGATAATATTTTGTGCATTATAATCAAGTAAAGGACATGAACAAACAATGGAGATGTCTGCCATCACCACCTTCCTTAAAATTATGTACAGACCTTTTGGGACCTAAACAATGACATCCAGACAAGGGTTAAATATACTTTAGAATACGTAATCTACTACTGTTTAGCTAATTCATGTACAATTAGGGTAGACGATTCATATTGAAGAAAACTAAAGCACATTGAGAAAGTGGATTTGTTTCATGTTTATGTACAACAAATTTAAGATTTATTCAATTTATCTTTGAATCTTCTTTCTCTTTTAATTATACATTGCTCAACTCTTTCACAGTTTGTTTACCATCTTGGGCGTAAAGATGTTTCAGTAACAGGATTTGGAGGTTTTAGGAAGATTCTACTGCCTAGCCATATTGTTAAAATGATGTGATATTCAGTCTTCTGAACATTTCTTTTGATACCAAACTATTTCAAAATCTCTTTTGGATATTTTAAGCACTGGTGATAGCCAACGTATATCAACAATTTCTTTCTCTTTATAAATATATAATATCTCCTACAAGACTGGACTTTAAAATTTATAAAGCATTTACCATGTAGCATTAAGCACTGACATGTTATTCACTGGGTGTTTTTTTTTCATAAAAATATACCTTCCAACTGAAGCATTCTGAGGAATTTAAAAAAAAGATATATGGCCTGATTTCCAGTGAATATTACATTTTCAGGATATCATTACTGTAATATTTTATGGTACAGCATATAATTTAGAGGGCTGAAATTAATCAAGTAACAAGAAATGACAAAATTTTACATATAACAACTGTGACTTCTGGAGTCTTCCCAAGGAATTTTACGTAGAGAAGCCAACATGTCCCTGAAAGAATGTGAGGAACTAATTTTCCATGATCACTGATACTGACACTAACTCCACAGGATCATTACAGACCCTTATTTTTGAAATTAGAATAGCTATGGTCTGTGCTTTGGTCTGGCTGGTTTCCTTTAACTCACATTTATTCTTCCTCACAGTCTGGCACTCTTAATTAGTCATGCTCCTTAGATCTTTATTTTGAGTAGAGCTGTAATAATAAGACCTGTTCTAAAGAAGAGAGTAGGTATCATGTGTGAATGCCTACTTTACTCTTGTAGAAAAGTTCACCATTTTAGCATGTAATCAGACTAAATACACAGTAAAGGAGGTAAGAGGGGTTCAATGAAACATCTATCTATAGATATAGATATAATGATATAGATATAGATAGATAGCAGTTTTTCAACTCACAAGGTCTCAAAATATCTATGATGAAAATCTTCGTCTTTTTCCAGAGTAATATGTGTCTGAGTCCTTCCGTCAAGGCCTTGCTTCCTGATATTTTCAAATATTCTCTGTATGCCAGCCCTTCCTCTTATAGTTAGAAAATTCTTCCATCTTAATAAATTTATTCTCATGACCATAGTTTCTACACATTTTCACTCAATATTTCTCCTTTTGATAACCACCAACATATTGAATCAGCAGTTCAACTGTTCTACATTTTTTAACATCTCCTATTTTTCAGCACTCAGAATCTACGTTTTGCATGCATTATTCTAACACAATGCAGGCACCTCTTTATATTCAAAGCTTATAACTACTTTAGTATTTTGTAACTATTTAGCTTTGAAAGCTTATGCTCCATTGACCCTTATTCCTTAAAACTCACCTCTAAAGCTTATTATTGCATTCTTGTCAGTGTTAGAATTTGCTGAGGTTACATCCTTGGATTTCTCTTTGAAATGACTTTTCTTCTCCCTGTTAATCACATGTTCAACTTCTGAGAATCAATTAAAATTGAATCTATATAAAACCATCCTGCCATCCCACCCTCCATCTCTCTCACTATCATCTCTCCCTCCCATCCTTCCTTTTCCCATAAAACATTACTGTAAGATAAACATATTCCTAACATATATTATAATATAATTATGTACTTTTTCCTCTATATATTTTATATGCCACTGTTATTCTTCCATGGACAAGGTAAGTATCTGATATATAGTGAACACTCAGCATTAATGAATAAAGAATGAATGGATTAATTAATTAATTAATGGTAGGTCCTGGGCAGGTCCTGCAGTGGGTAGGTCCTGGGTGATGACCTAAAAATGTTAATTATCCTTTGACATAGTTTTCCATTCAAATACTCATATTCTAGTTTTCCTAATCTTTAAACTCAGAAAATGTAACTCAAATTCTTTTTAAGCTAAGGAGAGAGAGAAAACAAAAATGAAGACAAATAACATTTTTTCCTTACTGAACTCTTAATTTTACAACAACCCAGACAAAAAAAGTAATGTTATCCATATTTTTTCAGCTTAGTCAAGATTAAAAATGTCATGTGCCTGACTTTACATCACAAGTGAGTTGCAGAACACAAAGTGAAACTCAAATATTTCTCCCCAAAATTGTGTATTATGTTATAATGAAGTGAAGATGGAAGAGAAGGTTGCTTTGAAGAGTTGACATTTAAGCTGAGCTCTGAAGAATGAAGAGCTTGCCATGGGAAGATATATGGAAAGAACTTTCTAGGCAGAACATAAAGCCAATACAAAAGCCTAAATTAAAACAGCATGCTTAATATGTTTAAGAATGAAGAAGTAAATGAAAGGACTCAGGGAGTGAAATTATACCAAATAGGTAGGCAAGAAATACATCATTTAGAATCTTATAATTCATAGTACAAATTTACATTTTCCCCCAATTGCCATAGAAGGTTTTAAGCTGAATAATAATATAATCTGTATTATGTTTTCAAAAGATCATTGTAACTGATGCATAGAAATTAGATTAGAGAGAACAGGTACCAAAAATGGGGAAAGTTAGGAATAAGTAAGATACTTAAGAACATCATATTTAGTTGGCTTTGGAATACAGAGGTAGGAGGAAAACTTTTCATAATATAGTCGATACATATTTTTAAATCAGAAGCATGTATTCCTATCAATTAAATAAAGACACAGAGATGATTAAAGTAGGAAGCATTGTTTCAAGGCCATGTGACTATACAGAAGGTTTCTTTGGAAACAGGGTCCTACGTGAGGAGTAAAAAGACCCACAGATTGTCACATGAAAGCCCTCTCCTATATGGCCCCAAAAGATAAAGAGATTTAATCCTGAAGATTTTAGTCTGCCATTACTAAATTCTATAATTATATATAAATGTGTCTGGATTTTATGCAATATTAAGCAAATAACCTAAATTTTTCTAGCATGAGTTTCCTGTATATTAATTTGGAAGATTGTATACAACCAGTGATATTCTAATTGTTCCTGGGAGTTCTAAATGTTCTGCAGGAATAGCACAGGGTCTTCAAAATGGAAAAGGGTTAACTGTATCAGCAAGAATCCTTATCATACCCCAATCAAATCACTCATTTTTTTCACTTTTATATGTTAGACATAGATATCCCATTTGAATGAGGCTAAAGAACATTGAAAACCAATTGCTAGATAATCTCTGAGGTTACTTTCAGATTTAATGTTATGTAGATCTATCATTTACTTTCTTTTCTGCTTGCTTATATTTATTCATGTGTTCTCATGTATGCTATTGCCACATAAAGAAAATTTTCCATTTTGTATTTCTAGTATAGCCTTGCCTCCTAAAAGGGGATGCTTATTTCTAACTGCAAATGGTTTTATGGAACTCTCAAAAAGAGACCAAACTCAACATACTACAAATAAAATACCTGATATCTCTTCATTTAATTTTTATTGCCTAAGCCAGAGAACCAGAAAAGTCATTCTATATTTTCCATTTGCCTCATTTTAATGTATGTCCTTGGGCCCTATATTCTACCTCCTAAATATCTACCAAATTTACTTTGCTCATTTTGACTACTTAGCCTTCATTACAAGCATGAAGATTCTTCATTACAAGAATGCTGATGTCTTTGGAGGGTATTAAACAGCTTCCTAAAGGGCTTCCTGCCTCTAATTTCCTCCTCTTCCCCAATACATTTATCCAAACTTTATCTCAAAACCATCTTCCGCTACATGAAACTGATCATTTTTATTTCCTTAGAATGGCTTCACAAATTATCCAGGACCCACTTCTTAGCTTGACCTAGCTGCCGACACCTCAGGTGTTCATCACTCACTTTGTGCCAATCATATTTTTGTTGTTTTAATGCAAAACCAGTATTTGCAATGAGTTAGTCTGTGACATAACCAAAATGCAACTTAGTTTTTGTCGTCTCCAACTACTTTTCAATAACATTTTTATATGAAGATTATATTTCCCTAACTGTGGAAGTAAATTCTAGCAGGCATATGAATTCTCTGCTCTTTCTTAAGTAAGATAGCTTTATGATCACTAAAAGCTGAAAACACAGCCTCAATTTAGTATTAGAATATCAATCTCCATCCTAGATGAACCTCACTTATCATCAGATATTCTCCCCTATGCCTGCATAGGCCAACCTTGGGCTGGAAGACTAGATGGTACCCTGGACCTGGAAGAAGCTAGAAGCTGATTGTTTCTACTGTGGTGACTTTAGGAGTGATTCTGAAGTGCCCAGCTGAGATCTTCTCACCTGTAGTTTCTCTTTCCCTCACTTTAATAGGAATAGATGCTCACAGGTTGGCAACTACTTTTTTCAAAGAAAATTATTCATAAACTCTCCTCTTCACTCCTCTCTCTCAGCCCATAAATAGTTTCAGATGGGTCATTATTGGTGTTCAGAAGTTTCCCTCAAACATCTGCATGTGATAATTCAGTACATCAATTTTAAATGTAACATTTTTGGTATTTTGGTATTTAGTTAAAGTTTCAATATTAGTATACATAATCTGATTTACTCCTCAGCACAACTCCACAAGAGAAAAAATTTAATCATCTTAATGAACTTGTGGAACCTGAGGATAAGATGAATTAAATATGTTTTCCTAAGTGGTGGACCTCATAAATGACTAAAGTTTAAATCAATTCCAGGCACTGGACTCTGAGTCCATGACCCTAAACACTGAACTACACAACTTCCTATGCAATTTCTTTTATAATCTTGACTCTATCTACTTTTAAAGCTATTTTCACCCATTTCAATGCATCACAACTTCGTTGACCTTCTAAGAACACTTTCCATTTATCAATCTTTCCTCACTTCTTACCTTCACACAGACTATTTTCTCTACCAGAAATAGCTTCCTCTTTTTTCTTTTGATAGTGAATACCTAATGAATTCTTATTTAAGACAATTATTTTCTTAACCCCGCCAAAAGTCTTAAAGTACTTCCTTTGACAAGACTGTGTATAACATTATTGTGGTATTTTTATATTCTCTAATAATCTGTTTATATTTATGTCTTGCCTGCTAAAACTCTGGGCCCAAGACAGAAACTGTTTTTATTTATCCATACCTACCAAAAAATGTTTGTTGAATTAGAAAATGATGAACTGTATTTAGGCTCTCACTAGTGAGATTAAATACTTGCTAAAACTTCTAGAGAGTAAATCCTTGGAAATTATCTATTCCAACAAATTCACTGAAGAGTCTGGAAAATTTAATACCAGGGAGGAAAAATCACTTGTTGGTAGCATCTAATACTGTATTTTTAAATTGGAATACTCTTTTCCTCCACATCTTGGAATATTTTGAATTTCTTCTTTGTGCAAAGCTTTCATTGTGCAAAATCATGTGGCACAATGCCAGTATGCAGAGTTCTTATCCCCATCTTCCTAAGACCTAGCAGATGTGACCAGGCTGTGCCAGGACCACCTGGGACTCATTCCTAAGTGGTAAGACTGTCTTATTTATGTAAAGGTTATAACTACAATCCATAGCAGGTGCCTAGTTTACAGCATTTAAGGTAATTACAAAAGCACTTTGTGAGGTTCTTAGATGCCATAAAGTTTTGATCTTTTTAAAATATTTTTGTTACACTAACAGTGTTAACTTAGACTGCTTCTTCTCCTCGTTGTTATCAATTATGTTTTTGTTATCTATGACTTTTACCATGAGCCCTCTCTAGAGGTAATGTATAAATTCTGAGTAAATGAACTCATGTTAATATCACTCAAGAAGAATGAATTAAAAATAGGTGTGAGGCAAAAAGATTTCTTACCTTCATGTTCAGTATAAATTGGTGCTAGATTAAACAATATGATTCCCAGGTTTTTCTAATAATGATTCGTAAGTATTGGATTTATGTCAAGAATAGTTTTTGTTTTTGTTATTAGAAAAAATAACACTCTTTAGTAAAATACTCTTATTTCATAACAGCTAGGTCAATCTTAGTGTTAAATTTAAGTTTTCAAGTTTTGCTTGTGGTTATATAGACATATAGTAAAAGCATAGGTGATTTTCTCTTTGTTATTTTATTTCAGAAAAGGTAGATAAAATGGTGAAAATGTAAAGAAAATTTTTTATCTGCTGAAGATAGAAAATTGATTATTTCATTTACAAAATAAGAATAGGCTGAACTGAGAAGCATGCCAGATGTATGTTAAAAGTACTGTCCATGTTTTATGAATTTCTATTTTTGAATAATAAACTGTCTTCTTTTGTAGGGAAGAGAATGTGTGCTTATACATATGAATAGCTAAATGATGTAATATTACTTCCTGTCTTTGGGAGACCTTCACTCTTGTTAGTGCTGCTATCCCATTCAACTGTAACCCTGTATAAGCTTTAAAGAATGTTTTTAGTCATGGACCTTCACCTTCCAGTGATTTCATCCAGATATAGTTTCCATAAGCTTTACTGGTTTAAACGGAAGAAAAGAGCAGACCATCTGAACAAAATAAAATGTCACCATTAAATTGTAGCTTAAGGTAGAGTGTAATGATATTTTTCCAGCAGCTGCTTTCACTTGGACTTAAAGTTTAGAGAAAGCTTTGCATCTGATACAAAATAATAAAATGCAGGTTGAATTGCTTCCTTCTTTTGTGTTCTAAAACATAAGGAAAATTTATGTGCTTTTTGTATGGTTACTGATGATCATTAATTTTTTTTGTTAACCTAAATCATTGTCCACATGTGCTTAATGAAGTATATGTAAAAAATGCTTTTGAAGAAAGTAAAATAATTATTCTAATGAATATGAGTTACATGGATTAATTTCTATTATTTCCTACAATTTCCTTCACTTTACGAAATGGTTTAATTACTAATAAAAAATGAGATGTCTTGGTGATGAATCCATTGTAATTGCTAAGAGTTAAGGAGTTCTTACACATAATGAGAGTAATTAATTTTATTTCCAAGCCATGCTGATATTTTGTTTTATCATGAAGAATATAAATGTTAGAAAAATGTAAACATTAAATATAACCCAAAAGAATGGTTATATGCTATTAGATTTTTTAATTGTTAATGAAATAAAAAGAAGAAAATGAAACAAAAAACTAAATATTCTAAACAAAAATTAATTTGAAGTATTTTATCAATTCTGGCATTAGTACAGGGAATATGTATTCGCCAATTACTAAATTTATTAGTAGATAACCAAAAAAGAATGAAAGGAGAGAGAAACTTCTAAGGAGATACCTTAAGTGCTTGGGATTCTACTAAGCTTATAATTTTAAATTCATAAATCTTCTTTGGTTTACATTATCATAAGTTTCAAGGTCAGAATTAAATAAGGAGAAGTGTTTTCCTTCAAAACAATATTCATAACAAACCTCATTTATATTTTCTATTAATTTGGCCAGATTTATCTTTCTAATCAAAAATATATTTTATTCTAGAGTTTAACAAAGCTGTGTGATGAAGTATTTATGGAGACATATATGATTCTGTGAACAGAAAAAGTAATAGTTGTAAAACATTGCAAAAACAAAGAAACTAATAAAACAAATTCTGGAAAGGGAGAAGGTGGGAGAGTACACACTGTGCCTTTGTGGATGAGACTTATCTTTGCTGTATCCTAGTGGTTGATCTTAAAGCATTATGAATAAGACTATGACTGTCAGTTGATGCTAAAAATGTAAGGCACATATAGAGATCATGGCTAATAGTTACTTATGGTACATAGCAAGGTTTATACACACAAATCCCAGAACTCTTCTCCAATTATCTTTTATTTTTTAACATTTCTCATTTAGTAATAGTTTTTAGCATAAGCTCTAGAAAGAGCACTAAAAGAATAAAAGCATGCCCAGCTCAACCTCATCCCCACTCACCCATTACACTGCCTAAGATTTTAATTATTTCTCCTTATAGACTGCACTTGACATCTTTTTTTAAATAATTGGATTTCACATGTAAAATTATTTGGGTCAGAGGGAAAAATAGATTATGATTCTCTTCTGGCTTACAACCAGTAAAGATGGGAACACTGAGAGTAGACAGGATAAAAAGAGAGATGGGCCTTTTTAACAGGCTTTCCAAAAAGCAAAGAAACTGAAATGGCAAAGTAGGATATTTTAATTATGCATTCCATAAAAAAAAATGAGGTTCATAACCAGCAACACACAAAATAGACAACTTTGTGAAACCTATTTAACACAGACTAAGTCAACTCCCCCTATCTTTTATAAAGTTTCTTTTCTGTCCTGTTTCATAAGTATTAGTGATTATAAGTGGCCTTGTAGGAGAACTGATATTAAACTATGTTGTTAGTTCTCACGCCCTCAACAGTTTTTCTTTTTAGCAATCAGAGTGACTGCTTGACTAAATATCATTTTAAAAGACTGACAATTTTTCTGATTCATCATATTTATATTTCACTTCAATGACATATAAAACTTCAATAGGGTGTAAGGACATCCCTAAAGGAGATATTTAAGTGTCTTTCTTCAGTGCAAGATTTTTAATAAAATGTTAGAAGTGTTGCTTAGTGTAATACATCTTGTCGTTCTAAAGCACACATAAACACATCTGTGGGAAGAATCAAAAGACCTTGAAATGTACAGTGATGCTAAAAAGGCAAACCTCAGATTTGTGAGACAATAATACCAGGGTTATAAGGGATAAAAATAGAAATTGTGTTAGCAACCTATCCCAATGGCTTTATATCCTCATGAGAGAAAGAGAGAATGAAAGCGTTATGAAATCTAGACCTGGAATTGCTAGAGTGCAACAAAATCCCCAATTCCCCCAACCAAAAGGAAACAGTCTAAACCATCCATATTTCTATGCACTTTTTTCCTGGTTTCTAGGGAAACATACTTTTATACATAAGGCTGGCTGGGGAAATCTTTTTTTAGAACTCTTATTCCAATACAAATTTGCTGCTTCTAATTGTAAAAAGCACATTATGATTAGTGGATCTTCAAATCATCTGACTTTCAGGGTTTTTTTCCTTTAGTATCTTAGGTTAATGCCCATGATTATTATTAATTGCATTGACCTGACACTGATTACTAACCAAATTTGATACAGTTTTAAGAGACTAACTCAATGAATAAATAGTACATATGTCAGAGGATTTCTTAACCTAAGATGAATATCCAGTCTATAATAAAATATTTTTATATGTGGCTATAATAGAAAAGAAGGCATGTGTGAGTGTCTCTATGTGATTACATGTACATATAAGTAACAGACATAAAAATGGTAATATTGTCCATGAAATGAGGAAAAGCTAGGTCAAGATCTACAGTGACAAACATGAGTTATATTTTCCCACTCCCCTACTTGAACACATGCTTCAGGAATATCCAGAAATTTTGAGGAAGACTTTGGTCTTTCATGGAATGTGGGTTTGGGACAAGGAGGAGTTGAGGTAAAGATGAAGATCTTAAATCGCAAGGAGAGCTTAGCTAACATCTTCGTTATTAGACAAATAGGCTAAAATGCATTAGTGCTTTGTATTGTATTATGTGTATTGTGTTTGTATCATGAAGCTCCCAGTGCTTGTTCCATTTTTCAATCTGTATTTTGCGTGTCTTTTTTGCCTGTTTTCAGCTAAAACATGCCACCACATTTATATCAGATACAATGTGTGATGTTTGTCCAATTTCAAAATACCTTTAAATAATTTAGAGCTAAATAAAGTCTTCTGTTAAAAATAAACTTATGTGCCACACAGGATAATATAAGAGGACCTCAATCAGAAATCAATATCCAGCTCTTAAACTGTAATCATGACATAATTCACCATGTTATTTCAGAAGAACATAATCCCACTAAACCAAAGCTATCGATAGAATCATCAGTAGCTTATGATAGGGATAAATAAACCTCAAACTAAAGGAAATATTGACGTTTAAGAATTAGAATTACCTCCCCAAAGTGGCAGATATAATTAACAACAGCTTTTATTATTACTGTTAGTTTAGAGATAGTCATGTGACACCATTAGTGGCAGTAAAAACAGTACTGTATGTTTGGTGTTACAAACTTGAGTTTGGAATTAGGACTAGGTCTAAATTACAGCTCCGCCGCTGAATATAGATAACAAACTCTACAATTTATTTAACTTCTTTGGACTACCATATATAAAATTGCTTCAGAGAAGCGTTGTTTAGGCTTACTGTGAAAAAAGAAATGGTTGTGTGTGTGTGTGTGTGTGTGTGTGAAACCTACATAATTCTCAAGTATTAGTTTCCCTCCTTGTTACTTCCTTTGAAGGTTTTATTATAAATTTTTGTTTTTAGTCACTTTTTATTTTCTATAATTATAACTTTAAAATGAATAAAATTATCCACAGGAACAAAAGAACTGGGAAATATTAAAATGTCATGCATAGATAAATCTTATATAAGATTTATTCCTGTGTCAAATATATATATATATATATATTTGGGTGTGTGTTGTGAGATGGACTCTTACTCTATTATCCAGGTTGGAGTGCAGGGATGTGATCTTGGCTCACTGCAACCTCTGCCTCCCTGGTTCAAGTGATTCTCTTGCCTTAGCTTCCTGAGTAGCTGGGATTAAAGCTGTGCACCACCACGCCTGGCTAATTTTTGTATTTTTAGTAGAGACAGGGTTTCACCATATTGGCCAGGCTGGTCTCCAACTCCCGACTTCTAGTTATCCACCCTCCTTAGCCTCCCAAAGTGCTGGGATTACAGGCGAGAGCCACTGTTCCTGGCCTAAATATTTTAATTTCTATGGAATGGTTGGATATAAATATCTAATAAATCAGACTGCACAGAAACTAACAGGAACATTTTAAATAATGACTAAAAGCCAAAAATTAGAAATGATATAAACATTAGTTCTAAGAGTAAAATTTTAAATTAAGAAAATTAAAAAGGCAAATATTAATAGCACTGTACTGAGTCAGGAATGGGTTATAGTTCTATTTTCCGTACCTTTACTAAGCAAAAGGCCAGATCCCTGAGCTGCATGTAAGTCACGGTCTTGTTGGAGATCTGAATCAGTTGCAAACCCTCCATGGCTCTGTGTTTTCCATTACTGCAACAGTGGCTTTCAGTCTCATCTACTAAGAAGTGGGAGAATCCTAACTCTTTCAATTCTCTTATCTCTCAACCTAGGAAATAAGTTTCTTTCCGATTTATCTGACTATAACGTAATATTACAAAATGACATGATTAGAGAAAATGAAACAGCTAAACCTGAACTTTACTGCAGAAACCAGTCTATTATATTAAATTAAAAAAAAATAAATAAAAAGATGCAAATTGCATTTCAGAAACAGCATTACATAGAAACTTCACCTAGGACAGGGCCTTCTTGTGTAGTGAATACAGACTTTAACAAGCAAATTTGAGGCTTGTTCTTCTTAAGACATGTTGTTTCTCAGATAGTAAAAGGACTGTTTGAGAAATTCTGCTGCATACTCGGATTGTGTAGTTCCCTTCTTTGACAGTATGTGGAGAACTGCTCCTTTTTTATCTCTGTCTCCCAGAGTAACATTTGGAATAATTTTGAAATACTTGTAACTATTCCTCCTTGTAGCAGCTATTACACTTGACACCATATCCTCTAGGTAGGTATGATGAGGAAGATGGCTCTTTTTCCCTATGAGGAGTGTGAGAGCTGGTGGCTCTAGAGCCCAAAGAAGAGAGCTGAGTTACTACTATTTGGCATTTATATAGAGTGCTTCCTCTGCAGAGTGTGTGGTACATCATAAGATGTTAATTAATAGCTGGTATTCTTCGATACATCCCTAGAGATAGAAACTGTTGTTGATGATCCTGACACACTTGCTTCTACCCTGAGAAAAAAGCAGTTCCATCCACAGTAAAAATGGAGAGAAAATACAAAGAACCAGTAGTAATAAATGTTTATATTTAGTTAGAAGAATTGTCTCTCTATTTTAGGGGATAAGGAGCTTTGGAGAAATGTTAGAAGTTTTAAAAAAAGTGAAGAGAAACTATAAAGAGAGAAAAATATTTAAAGGCCTAAGAAAAGAAGGAAATAGAATGAAGAAAAACAGTGAAACATCTGTGACATCATTCTTCTTACCTAAGGCCTCAGATGGGCTAGAGGCGCCAGAGTTCTTGCTCCCCCTCCTTCTCCCACCCCCCAGAGTTCAGGGTCCCATGAGTGCAGGGGGCTGGGACAGCATGGAGTGGTACAGCCCCTCTCATATTCCCTGGTGAAAGAGTTTTTTTTTCTATGCATATACAACCTGAAATTTCCTAGCAATAATGATTGTTAGAGAGTCTGATTTTGTAGTTGGTTTTTATCTGCTTATATGTTTGTTCATTCAATGTGAGGGTGTCTGTGAATGTGATGAGTGCTTATGCTGTTCCTTGTCATTGCTTTTGGAGTGGTGGTGGTTTGTTGGGTTGCTATTTTAAGGTTAAAAAACTCATATGAAACAGATAGGATTTCCTCAAATTTTTAGCATTTGAGAAAATCTCAAGTGAGAAATGCAGCCATACTGATGTCAGAGCAGACTTTATTGGGGTGGGTTTTACATGCTGACCCCAATCTTTTACAGAAAAACACGATCAAAATGAATTTCAAGGACAGACTTTTAAAAGATAATTCACATAACATGCAACCTGGTGGTTTAGTTGGACAGTTGGAGGGCCACTATTTGCTTTAATTTTTTCCAATATAGTGTAAGTACCTAGCGCTGAGCAAATAATTTGTTAATTACAGATGATGAGTTCAGGAATATGGGTTTACGTACAGAAATCCAGATTACCTGTGGCACTTGCTCCTGCTCTCTTCCCTAGACACTTGGATCAAAGCAATACAGCCCTACTCCACACTTCTCCCTATGCAATAGTCTCAACCTTTGGAGTTCTCCCTAAAATGTCTCAGCATTATTTTTTTGGACTGGTTTTGATATCATGGTAGATTTAATCTTTAGTTTTTACATGAATCTAGATTGAAATACATCTTAGTAAAACACCCAAATAAAGCCAGATTTGCAGGAAATATACAATATGCATGGTGGTAGTTTTCAATTTCCATAAAAGTTTTATATTTCCTTAGAACCTAGAGATAAGGTAAAGAAAGTTGTTTAAAACTTTTTTCAATGTGTCTTAGTTGTCTAAATGTAGAGCCAAATGTAGAGTCTGCAAAATAATACAGTAGAGTAGTAAAACTTGAAGTTAGTTTCATTAAATTAGACTAACAGTGCTTAACTGAAACGACATTCAACAAATAGCATGAATGCCTATGACACGGTAGGCATTCAAGTGCTTAAAATAAAAAATAAAAATAATGAATATAAAATTCTATTATTTATAAATACTGAATATATTATATTGCTATTAACTAGAAAAATAAGATATTAGAATCTTGTATTCCTTAGATATCATAATTAAAATGGGTAAATTAATCAAAAAGTGATAAAGCAGAAAAAAATAAAGTTAGAAAAGAACACACAAATTATTTATTCCAGGTTCTTTAAAGTGTAGCTGAAATTCTAATGCAAGTCACAAACTTGCACCATATCAACACTTTGCTCTTCATTGTGCTGATGTTAACTATTTCTTGTAACTTAGAGACATGGCTAACATTATTAATAATTCTTAGTCAAGTTCTGAAAAAAAATTAGATGACATTTTGATCCATTTTCCAGTATTTAATTAACCTCTTTTATAACACTTAACACTTGTGTTAAAGGAAAGAGACTTATCTCACTTCTAGTTGTTCCTCTTTAAGTGAACAGCAGTATGGTAAAGTACCTGCCATGTGTTGGTGGAAAAAAAAATTCAAAAACACATTCTTCATGTTTACATCACTATTTCAACAATAAAAATGACTTAAAATATTCTTTACGTAAAATGATTCCTCAGGCAATGTGGTTTAAATAAATAAAATGCATATATTGGAGAAGACATTCTGAAAAGATAGACATTTACTCCCACTTATTTGCTCAGATTCTCACCTAAATTTGCTTGTTTTTCATCATCTTGTGTGAAAAGAATGCCTATGTATAGTGATTTAACTACGATATATTTCCATATGTTTGGGGTGTGAGGGTATGGAATCTACAAAATAAAGAATGTAACAGTGAATTAATATCCCCTTAGCATATGTGTACCTCCGAGAGCATCCTCTTGGTAATGAATGGCTGCATGGTAAAAATGCTTTGTGACTGAAATAAACATATAACCCACAATTTCTGTGAAAGTTATTGATTTATTGATTTTCAAAACACATGGTCAATGTTGGCTTGATTTACCTTTGTGGAGCTCATTCTGCCTGGACTTTCTTTTGCCAAGTCACCCTCATTATCACCTTCCTCCTAGGTTAGGTAACTGTAAAATTCCAAATGAACAGCTAAGCAGCCTGTTGTTGAGGTAACATCTTTTTAGAGTTGAAGTCATCATGTTACAGCGGTTTGTTATTCCAGTGAGATTTCACATTTGTTAAAATATACTTTGAAATTTAGTGGTAAGAGAGACCCTCCCCTGCCCTCAGTTGCTCACACCTTCCAGTGTCAGTTCCCTGAGGGACTTGGAGCAAAACTGAGCACTCTGGCAAAGCTAAAAATAATCAGTCCATTAGTATCAAGTTGCTTTCCTGAATATAGCAAGGTGTTCTTTCTCCCTCCCCATCCCCAGCCATCCTCCCACACTCTACCTGACCTCACCCTGAGATGTATTATGTTCAGAATACAATGGGAACTTTCCTGACTTACTGTTTTCACCCCAAGGATTAATCATAAGACATAATTGCATATAAAATTACACACAAAACTTTTTGCAATTTTGTAATGTTATTTTACTAAATTCATGTTTAGTGAATGTAAATCTTGGTGAAAACAAAGCCATGATATAAAAATAATACAATAAATTGGAACATATTAACATGAAATTTTGATTCTTTCCAATCATGTATAATTATTATTTTATATGGTCTTCGTGGAACAGCCAAAAAAGAAAAATATAAGTTTTGTAGACTGTAAAGGATTACTTTAAAAGGTATTATTTCAATATAATTATTTATATGTAAGGGACAAGAATATTAAAATACAAATCTAAAGTGTTATGTTTAAAGAAATTTCATTTATTCTTTTTCTCTGTTATAATTTGATATTAGTTGGAAAATCTCATGCAGTCCTATTAAAATTATTAGTTACTTCCACATGTCTGGAATTAATAGTAATTAATACTTTTAGCAATAGCTATAGAAAATATAGATTTTTCATAAAATTTCTAGGTTAAATAGAAGGTAATATGATATGCTTCTGATTATCAACCTTATATAAAATCATACTTATAAAAGCATCATCTAGTCCATCTCTTGTCAAATATATACTAACGTGCTCCTCAAAATAATTTCCCAATTTCTTATCTTTCTTTGGACATCTGGAAAATACATTAGTATCTACAAAAAAAAATTGGGTCAAATGTTCGTTTTCAAAATACAATTTTTCAGCTATGCACAGAACAATAAAAACATTCTACTAAGATTCTTTTTCCTGGTAAAAAATGCATGGAGTAGGGTCTGCTTTGGGGGATTGTAAGCGGAGAAACCCGGGGTGCTTTAAGGTTAATGGACAGTGATTAAGGTTAATGGCTAAGTGCTTAAGGTTAAGTGCTATATTTACATAGCTGTCAATTCCTTAAAAAAAAAAAAAAATCTTTATAAGGTCTATCAATCAGTTCTAGCTAATAGCCAATTAAACTGCAAATGGAGGATAGAGACCGTAGGTAAAGACCCTTTAACTTTCACTTATAGGGTGGAATGGTCAACTTTCAATCAAGAAGTACTTCTTGAACATCTATTTTGTCATGGCTGTGTTGCATACAAAAAAGTAGACATTGTGGCCCCCGTGTTAAAAATGCTTAGTGCCCAGCAGGGAACAGAACTAGCTGTGGAAATATACATCAGTACGGGCAGCTATTAAATAAATGACAGAGATGACACATGCTATAGAATTCAGAGTAGGTGAAGATACTATGTAGCTCAAGATTTCAGAAAATTGGAAAGGGTATTTAAAATAAACCTTAAAATTAATGTTTAACCAAAAGCTTATTATTAAAAAAGTTTAATCTCAAATCATGCGAACACAAGTCAGTGACATGATGACTATACATACCACTCTGCATTGAGAGGACTTCAACAACTTAACAATACGAATAAATAAGCTCAATAGTTAGGAATATGTGAATGCTCCTCTTTTTCACACACTAAATCTCAAGATCAATTTAAAGCAGGAATGACAACCACAACACAGAGAGCCAAAGCAAAACTAGGTTAGTGCATTAACTTTGAATCCAATGCAAACTTTCTGAAGCCAGGCAAACCAGAAAAGTTTAAGCTAACATAAGGGTCTGAAGTAGCCCCCAAATGGCAATGTGATTAATTATACAAATGAAATTTACTAAAACAAGATTAACGTCCATTTCTACAAAAGCCACTGTCAACAGTGCTTCATAAATGGAACGGCCTCACTTTCACTCAATTAGCAACATTCAGGCAGGGCTCTGGGATGTTTTAGTTGTTTGTTTTTTGATTTAACCTTTTTCACTCTCCCTGAATTTCCAACTGCAGGATTGAATTTTGATTGCTGAAGGAAGGTATACTAGGAATGGAGAACCCGAAGGTGAGGGGCTGAAGAGAAACACCTGGAATGGAGCAGAAGGTGAAAAATAGTAACACATAAACATTAAAAATAAATGTTAAAACTGCTCATAGGGAATATTTTCATTCAGTATTTTTCTTCCATTGGCTAATTTCAAAATGTTTAGAGCATAAGCATAAAACAGACAAAGATAAATGAGTACCAGAAATTCATAGTGAATTTTAATACATCCTGGTCTCCTGACAGCCAGAATGCTGTCTAGGTAGCAGTGCCCTAGGTTAGGGCTGGCCTGGGCAGAAGATTAGAGCTCTAAGGCCAGACAGAAGGAGACTCAGCATCTTGGCCTGAAATTCATGTCTTTTGAATTTTTCTGAAACTGAATAATTATCTGTTTTTGAATCAGAAATGTTCTCTTTTTAAAATGTACCTACTCCCTAAATGTTAGAACTTTGTCAATTCAAGGATATCCTATCAAACTATTTTTATGTACTGTGTCTATGTTTAATCATCTTCCCTCACATAACCTAGCAGTGAGTATTAAAGAAATAGGGTGACTGTTTTTACTTAGGCATTAGTGGGAAAGAGGGTAGCAATACCAACAAAATAAAGACTTTGATAGCATGGAGCTTTATGAATTAAAAACACTGATGTTGGCAGAAGTTCAGTACAGAGAAACTCTAAAGTCAGTAAGAAGCCTATGGCATGAGGGTGACAGTTTTTGAAAGAAGGGAAGAGAAGATACCCTGATTTTGGAAAAATGTGAAGAGAGAGAGTGTCAAAGATAAAGTTCATGACACTTGAAATTTGCTAAGGAGCAATCCTGTTCTTTGTATTTTCTAGCTTCTAAGTAGAGAAAGATACAACCTGATGATGGGGTTGATCAATGAAAAGATACAAGGGCAAATCTAAATATTCAAAGATCCACTAGTCTTTCAAATATTTACTACCCTCACTTTTTGCATGTGTCTCATTATTAATGGCTTCTGCTGCATAGGGTGGGATCAAACCTAATTAATAATGAACATTATTTCAAAGATCTTTTAGGGTAACTTTGAATTGTTGTCTTAAAAGAAGTAAGTCCAAAGATTCTTTAAGTATATTATTCATCCAAATTGAAAGAGCCAGCTATAACTGACGTTGAAATCCAATATTTGTTAAATAAGAAATGTATTGTTTAATAGAAAAAAGATCTAGCATAATCTTTACATATCTCTGATATTTTCCAAAGATTTGTATCTTTGATTTCAAAAGGAATATGAAATAACTTCAATACTTTTTTAACTTAAGTAATGCTTATTAAGATTTCTTAGGTTTTTTTCTTATTACACATAATTTAAGGTAAATTAACTTCACTCTTTTCAGCTAATTACATTGCACCATCTCCATTTTATTATATCTTCTATAGCTTGACAGAATAAAATATTACCTTTAATAGAAAAAAGGCAAATTATTATCTATTTAAAATGGGAGAAATGCATTTTAATTATTTAATTCATGATAAGTATTCAACAAGAGCTAGCAAAATTAACTAAAAGAATCAATGACCTCATTTTTCAATATCCAAGTAATGAGAATATTTAATTACTCAAGAGTAGTTTATTAATTTAGTCATGATTGACTGTAAGTCATTAAAAAGCATCATAAAAGATTTGTTTAATTTAGTACACATCTTCTTAACAGTAATATAGCTTCTACCTAAAGTTTTCTTAAAAGAATGTATTATGTCTTAATGTCAGTGTTAACTTATCATAAATGAAATTATATATATATATATATATATATGCATTTGAAAAATTAGGCACAAAATCGATTTCATCTATTTCAAACTTCTCATTTTACAAGTTAAAATACTGAGGTAGTATTATTAATGTTATTAGTGTAATAAATGTGTAAGTGCTATTAATGTTACTTGCCCCGGCTCATGTTTATTTTGACTTTACTATGGTGGAATCTCTGAACTTTTGGTTAATTCTCTATTTATTATAAAACAATGTATCCATAAAGGCATATGAATTCTAAAATTATTATATAGCTAAGATCTATTTCTAAACAGTTAATAGACTCAATTTCATTTGACATGTATTTAGTGTTCATTAACAAAATATTATTCTTTTGAATTTTTAGTGGTGCTTTTAAAATTTAATAATTAGTATTGGTGATAGCACAGTAAATACATCTAAAATATTCTGAGACAGTTCAACCCATATCCTTTCCTAAAAAAATAGTTGGAGTCAGTCTTTAAACACTGATGATCACAGTTGTAGGAATTTACAAGGTGTTACTTGTCCATTACACTGCTTCTCTATAGAACTTCTCTGAGTACCTGCCACATTCACATTTTTCCCTCAAGGCATGCTTATCTCATATGGCGTTATTGTTGTGGTCACAACTGCTGTTAGATACTTAGGTCCTGTTATAGCCTCTTCCAACTGTTATAGATAATGTTGCATGCCTAGTATCCTGAGTTTGAGAAGAGAATCCATGCTTTTCTTATATGAAATCTTATTTATTTCAAAAGTTACATGATAGACTCCAAATCCTATTTTTTTGGAGTGTAGTCTCAACTTTTCTTAGTCTAGGCTCATCTAAAAGACACAAAATCCCCTTGGAATGTTTAATTAATAAATCTAAATCTATTTCAGCCCTTTGAAATGTTTATTTGTAGGTGTAGTTTTTAGTTTATAGAAGGTGCAGAAATACATAAAATGTTTTGAAAGCAAATCAAAATTCTAAATAATGAAAACACTATGTGCAATAACTATAAGAGTAAATTATGCACAGGATGCATTGTAGACAAATGGGAATAGGCCATACTAGTCCTTCATATTAATTTTCTCAAACTCCTTGATAACTAGCTATGGATAAAGAGCTAACAATCAAATTTTCATTTCTTGGTAATTTGACCTTTTGTTAACTATCTAGTTCCATTCCCCTTGAAAATGATAAAAATTAGAATGTCAACCACGTTACTAGAACAATTTATCTACAAGAAAAATGATCCTTAAGTGTTACAATGAATCAGGACTAAGACAACTGTAAATACCTGACCCTAAGTCTAATGTTCGGTAACCCTTAATATGGTGATTTTTACTGCGCAGGCCCCTTGCAGGAATCCTAGAACCTGTGTCTCTCTTGTTACAAATCATGTTAGTTTTTATAGAGAAGGAGGCTTTCAAATCTGGAATTTCCCTCACCTGCCTCATTTGATCTTGCCTGCTTCCACCTGAGTTGCTGGACTACTTCATGACTGCATGAATTGGTGCCCTAATGGTGTTTTACTGTTGGTCCATGGTTCATTCTTGTTCTAGCTTCTGAGTAGTGTAGCATCAGATGTAGCCAGTCTTGTGAGTCTAGTTGTTAAGGAAAGTTTTAAAAGATTTTGGGGAATATACAATCCATATCATACTAATTAAAAACAAAATCTGGGCTGGGTGAGGTGGCTCACACCTGTAATCCTAGAACATTGGGAGGCTGAGGTGGGCAGATCACCTGAGGTCAGAAGTTTGAGACCAGGCTGGCTAACATGGTGAAACATTGTTTCTACTAAAAATACAAAAAATTAGCTGGGCATGGTGGCATGTGCCTGTAATCCCAGCTACTTGGGAGACTGAAGGAGGAGAATTCCTTGAACCCTGGAGGTGGAGGTTGCAGCAAGCTGAGATCACATCATTGCACTCCAGCTTGAGCAACAAGAGCAAAACTCCATCTGAAAAAAAAAAATCTGAGTATTGTTACAGTCAAAAAGGAAAGTTCACAATTTCCAAAGTGGACTACTTTAATAAAAAACAGTGTTGATAATAATATAGTGCTAAAATATACTTTACCTAGAGGGCCAGTATTTAAGGCTGTGGGTAGCTGTGACACAGTTTACAGTTACACATTAAATAATATAAAAATACAATGTTCCTAAAAAGGCAGAGAATAGCAAGTGATTCCCCTAAATGTTCAAAACTTTAAAGGGCTGGGGGGGAGTGGGGGAAGATGGCATGGTAGGAGCAACTCAGGATTGCCGCTCTCAGTGAAGGTGCAGAGGGTGAGTGCAAGCTGCATTTCCAGATGGATCTTTGTTGCCCACAGAACGGGGAAATTCCCAGGTGTAGGAGAGACATGGGGTGCCAGTGCAGCTTTTTCAGCTGGTGTGGCCATTTCGGCCAGCGCCGCAGCACAGCGGCACTCCGCACAAAACACACTGGTCTGGGTGCCCTGTTGAACCGGCAATTTGAGATTTGGGAGGGCAGATTAGCATATCCATCTGATTAAATGGGACTTGGACAGTGAGCCAGGCCAGGAGATTCTCGGGAAGCAAGATTTGAGCCAGCACAGTGGGTGGCTGCGTGGGAAATCACACAGATCCCGGGGCCCTATGAGCAGGCGACTGAAACACCTGGGAGAGAGTAAACCATTCAGATTTAAAAAGGAAAAAAGAGGTCTCTGAGGCAGGGAGCCAGGTGATCAGGCTCGGCAGGTCCCACCCCCACAGGGACAAACAAAACTGCGATTTGAAACACTCGGGGTTGAGAGTTTCATTGTGGGCAGAACTGAACTCAGGATGGTGCAGTGTGGTGGGGGAGGCGCGTCCGCCAATACCGAGGCATACTGCCCCTACTGAGGTACACTCCCATTGCTGACGCAGCCTGCCATTGCCAAGGCAACCCACCATAACAGAGAGAGTCCGCCAATACAGAGGCAGGCCACCATCACCACAGCAATTTTAACCACATCCATTTAAACAGGACTACAGGGAATTACACTCAGCAGCAGGGTGGAGCCCATAGCAACAGGGTGGAGCCCACAGCAGCAGGGTGGAGCCCATGGCAGCAGGGCAGAGCCCATGACAGCAGGGTGGAGCCCATGGCAACAGAGCAGAGCCCACAGTAGCATGGTGGAGCCTCAGCAGGCAAATAGTGACTAGACTGCCCCCTAGCTGGGCGGGACAGTGCAACAGATACTCATAAATAAAGCCCTAACTCCCTGAGACAGAGCATCTGAGGGAAAAAAAAGGTTTTTTGAGTTCTGCTGCAGCAGACTTAACATACCTGCCTAACAGCCCTGAATGAACACTGGAGCTCACAGCTCAGCACTTGAGCTCCTATAAAGTACGTCTCCTCAAGCAGCTCCCTGACCCCTGTATATCCAAAGAGTCACCTCAGAAAGGATTGATCAGACTGACATTTGGCAGGCATCATTCTGGGACAAAGATAGCAGAAGAAGAAACTGGTAGCATCCCTCACTGTTCTGCAGCTGGTACAGGTGTACCCCAGACAAGCAGGGCCTGGAGTGGACCTAGAGGGGCTAGACTATTAGAAGGAAAACTAAGAAACAGAAATACTTCATCATCAACAATCTGGGCATCCACTAAGAGTACCAATCAAAAAGTCAGCAACTACACAGATGACAGGTGGATAAATCCACAAAGATGGGAAAAAACCTGCACAAAAGGAGGAAAACACCCAAAACCAGAACACCCTGCCTCCTAGAAAGAACAAAAACTCCTCACCAGCAAGGGAACAAAGCTGGACAGAGAATGAGTGTGATGAAATGATGGAATCAGATTTCAGAAGGTGGATAATGAGAAACTTCCGAGAGCTAAAAAAACATGTTCTAAATCAATGCAAAGAAACTAAGAACCATGAAAAATGATTTGAAAAAAGATTCGAGGAAATGATAACAAGAATGGACAACTTAGGAAAATGAATGAATTGAAGGAGCTGAAAAACATAACACAAGAACTCTGTGAGACATTCACAAGTTTCAACAGCAGAATTGACCAAGCAGAAGAAAGAATATAAGAAGACGAAGATCAACTCAATGAAATAAAATGAGAAACCAAGATCAAAGAAAAAAGCACAAAAAGGAATGAACAAAGTCTCCAAGAAATGTGGGACTATGTGAAGAGACCTAACCTACGTTTGATAGGTGTACCAGAATGTGACGAAGACAACGGATCCAAGCTGGAAAATACTCTTCAGGATATTATCCAGGAAAATTTCCCCAACCTAGCAAAGCAGAACAATAACCAAGTCCAGGAAATACAGAGAACACCACAAAGATATTTCACAAGAAGAACAACCTCAAGGCACATAATTGTCACATTCAATAGGGTTGAAATGAAGGAGAAAATGCTAAGGGCAGCCAGAGGGAAAGGTCAGGTCACCCACAAAGGGAAGCCCATCAGACTCAAAGCAGACTTCTCAGCAGAAACTCTACAAGCAAGAAGAGAGTGGGGCAAATATTCAACATCCTTAAAGAAAAGAACTTTCAACCCAGAATTTCATATCCAGCCAAACTAAGCTTGATAAGTGAAGGAAAAATAAAATCCTTTGCAAACAAGCAAGTACTCAGAGATTTTGTCACCACCAGGCCTGCTTTACAAGAGTTCCTGAAAGAGGCACTACACATAGAAAGGAACAACCAGTACCAGCCATTCCAAAAACATACCAAATGATAAAGAGCATCAACAAAATGAGAATCTGCATCAACTAATGGGCAAAACAGCCAGGTAGCATCAAAATGGCAGCATTGAATTCATACATAACAATTTAACCCTAAATGTAAATGGGCTAAAAGCACCAATCAAAGACACAGACTGGCAAATTGGATAAAAAACCAAAACACACTGGTGTGCTGTATCCAGGAAACCCATCTCACAAGTAAGGATACACAAAGGCTCAAAATAAAGGGATGGAAGAAGATTTACCAAGCAAATAGAGAGCAAAAAAATGCAGGAGTTGCAATTCTCGTCTCTGATAAAATAGACTTCAAACAACAAAGATCAAGAGACAAAGAAGGTCATTACATAATAGTAAAAGGATCCATACAACAAGAAGAGCTAATGATCCTAAATATATATGAACCCAATACAGGAGCACCCAGATATATAAGGCAAGTTCTTAATGACTTACAAAGAGACTTAGACTCCCGCACAATAATAACGGAAGACGTTAACACTCAACTGTCAATATTAGACAGATCAACCTGACAGAAAATTAACAAGGATATCCAGGACTTGAACTCAGACCTGGAACAAGCAAACCTGATAGACATTTCAGAACTCTCTACCCCAAATCCACAGAATATACATTCTTTTCAGCACCACATCACACCTACTCTAAAATTGACCACATGATTGGAAGTAAAGCACTGCTCAGCAAATGCAAAACAACTGATATCATAACAAAGAGTCTCTCAGATCATAGTGCAATCGAGTTAGAACTCAGAATTCAGAAACTAACTCAGAACCACACAGCTTCATGGTGACTGAACAAATGGCTCTTGAATGTTGACTGGGTAAACAATGAAATGAAGGCAGAAATAAAGAAGTTCTTCGAAAACAATGAGAACAAAGACACAACATACCAGAACCTCTGGGACACATTTAAAGCAGTCTCCAGAGGAAAGTATATAGCAATAAGTGCCCATATGAGAAGAGTGGAGAGATCCAAAGTTGACACCCTATCATCAAAACTGAAAGAGCTAGAGGAGCAAGATCAAAAAAAACTCAAAACCCAGCAGAAGACAAGAAATAACTAAGATCAGAGCTGAACTGAAGGAGATTGAGACACAAAAAACCCTTCAAAAAATCAATAAATCCAAGAGCTGGTTTCTGAAAAGATCAACAAAATAGACAGACCACTAGCCAGATTGATTAAAAAGAAAAGAGAGAACAACCAAATAGATGCAATAAAAAGTGGTAAAGGGGAAATCACCACAGATTCAACAGAAATTTAAACCATCATCAGAGAATATTACAAACAACTCTATGCACATAAACTAGTAAATCTGAAAGAAATGGATAAATTCCTGGACACCAGTGTCCTCCCAAGCCTAAACCAGGAAGAAGCCAAAACTATGAATAGACCAAAAACAAGGTCTGAAGTTGAAGCAGCAATTAAGAGCCTACCACACAAATAAAGCCCAGGTCCAGGTGGGTTCACAGCCGAATTCTACCAGACACACAAAGAGGAGCTGGTACCATTCCTTCAGAAACTATTCCAAATAATACAAAAAGAGGGAATCCTTCCCAAATCATTTTATGAGACCAACATCATCCTGATACCAAAACCCGGCAGAGACTCAACAAGAAATGAAAACTTCAGGCCAATATCCATGATGAACATAGATGCAAAAATCTTCAATAAAATACTGGCAAGCCGATTGCAACAGCACATCAAAAAACTTAACCATCATGATCAAGTAGGATTCATCCTGGGGATGCAATTATGTTTATACAAGTCTATAAACATAATTCACCACATAAACAGAACCAAAAACAAAAACCACATGATTATCTCAATTGATGCTGAGAAGGTATTTGACAAAATTCAACAGACTTTTATGCTAAAATCCCTCAATAAACTCGGTATTGATGGAATATATGTCAAAATAATAAAAGCTATTTACGACAAACCAACAGCCAATATCATACTGAATGGGCAAAATCTGGAAGAATTCTCTTTGAAATACAGCACTAGACAAGGATACTCTCTCTCACCACTCCTATTCAGTATAGTACTGGAAGTTCTAGCCAGATCAATCAGGCAAGAAAAAGAAATACAGTATATTCAAACAGGAAAGGAGGAAGCCAAATTGTCTCTATTTGCAGATGACATAATAGTTTATCTAGAATACCCCATCATCTCAGCCCAAAAACTCCTGAAACTGATAAGCAACTTCAGCAAAGTCTCAGGATATGAAATCAATGTGCAAAAATCACAAGCATTCCTATACACCAATAACGGAATTAAAGAGAGCCAAATCAAGAATGAACTGCCATTCACAATTGCTACAAAGAGAATAAAATACCTAGGAATACAACTTACAAGGAATGTAATGAACCTCTTCAAAGAAAACTACAAACCACTGCTCAACGAAATAAGAGAGGACACAAACAGATGGAGAAACATTCCATGTTTACAGTTAGGAAGAATCAATATTGTGAAAATGGCTATACTGTCCAAAGTAATTTACAGAATCAATGCTATCCCCATCAAGCTACCATTGACTTTCTTCGCAGAACTGTAAAAAACCACCATGAACTTCATATGGAACCAAAAGAGAGCCCACATAGCCAAGTCAATTCTAAGCAAAAGAACACAGTGGGAGGCATCACACTACTGGACTTCAAACTATATTACAAGGCTACAGTAATCAAAGCAGCATGGTACTGGTACCAAAACAGAGATACAGACCAATGGAACAGAACACAGGCATCGGAGGCAACACAAATTATCTACAACCATACAATCTTGGATAAACCTGACAAAAACAAGCAAAGGGGAAAGGATTCCCTGTTTAATAAATGGTGTTGGGAAAACTGCCTAGCCATGTGCAGAAAGCAGAAACTGGACCCCTTCCTGATACCTTATACTAAAATTAACCCCAGATGGATTAAAGACTTAAACAGAAGACCTGGCACTATTAAAACCCTAGAAGAAAATCTAGGCAAAACCATTCAGGATATAGGAGTAGGCAAGGACTTCATGACCAAAACACCAAAAGCATTGGCAACAAAAGCCAAAATAGACAAATGGGACCTAATCAAACTCCACAGCTTCTGCACGGCAAAAGAAACAGTCACTAGAGTGAATCGGCAACCAACAGAATAGGAAAAAATTTTTACAGTTTACCCATCTGACAAAGGGCTGATATCCTGAATTTACAAGGAACTCAAATGGATTTACAAGAACAAAACAAACAAACCCATTCAAAAATGGGCAAAGGATATGAACAGACATTTTACAAAACAAGACATACATGAGGCCAACAAACATATGAAAAAATGTTCATCATCACTGGTCATTAGAGAGATGCAAATCAAAACCACATTGAGATACCATCAAATGCCAGTTAGAGTGGCGATCATTAAAAAATCTGGAGACAACAGATGCTGGAGAGGATGTGGAGAAATAGGAACACTTTTACACTGTTGGTGGGAGTGTAAATTAGTTCAACCATTGTAGAAGACAGTGTGGTGATTCCTCAAGGCCTTAGAAATAGAAATTCCATTTGACCCAGCAATCCCATTACTGGGTATATATCCAAAGGACTATAAATCATTCTACTATAAGGACACACGCACACAAATGTTCATTGCAGCACTGTTTACAATAGCAAAGACCTGGAACCAACCCAAATGCCCATCGATGATAGACTGGACTGGTAAAATGTGGCACATATACACCATGGAATATTATGCAGCAATCAAAAATGATGAGTTCGTGTCGTTTGTAGGGACATGGATGAATCTGGAGAACATCATTCTCAGCAAATCGACACAAGAACAGAAAATGAAATACCGCATATTCTCACTCATAGGTTGGTGATGAACAGTGAGAACACATGGACCCAGGGAAGGGAGCACTACACACTGTGGTCTATTGGGGGGAATAGGGGAGGGACAGTGCGGGGGGAAGCTGGGGAGGGATAGCATGGGGAGAAGTGCCAGATGTGGGTGAAGGGGAGGAAGGCAGCAAAACACACTGCCATGTGTGTACCTATGCAACTATCTTGCATGTTCTGCACATGTACCCCAAAACCTAAAATGCAATGAAAAAAATAAAAATATAAAAAAACTTAAAAAGACTGAGTGAAAGAGGGAACAAATATTTTAAATGCATGTATTTTTTCTTATTGGTGCAAACAAAAACTTGTGATAAGAGGTTTTTTTTAAAAAAGTTATAGACTATAGTTATTTAAACAAAATAAAAATTCTTTTTAATTTAACAAACCTATCACTGTGGAATATTTGATGGGAATCCTGTCAAGTATAGTTTTACTTATGCATGCACATATTCACTTGTTCACTTTCACACACACACACACACATAGAGCAAGTTTTTGTCACATTGTAACACTGAAATTAATAAATATAAAAACATAGGATTTAAGAATTTTATGTAAAAATATAATATTTCCCACTGATGACATAATCTTTAGCATTATATCCTCAGAAAAGTGCCAAGGTAGTAGAATACATTCCAAAGAATGGCAATACTCATTTCTTGAATCAAAATATGATGGCAATACTGATGCTCTTAAGACACTTACGACTCATATAAAGTATGTCTGCTCATCCTTAAGGACCATAATGTATTCAAGTAGTTCAAGTCTCTAAATGCCAGTCCACAGGAGTGAACTATAATACAAACAGTTTCTATTGCAACCTGCATTGCATGTGGGCATCTTCGCATGTTTGTACACATTTACTGCTTTCATTATTGGATTACTCATCTGAATAGATTTCTGTATGCTTAATCTTCTTTATAAAGTCAAGAAAATAGAACGCATTGCTCATCTGTAAAATGGAAATGACAAATCTCCTTTAATCATTAATATAAAGATTACATAAGATAATGTAAGCCACATGACATCTAGTAGTTACTGCATTAATGTTCCTTCTCCATATTTATTCACATATTTTTAATATCTTAAAATACATTTGCACATAAGCAAACATTTTATTCAAATTTTCATGTATAAAATAAATATTTGGCCACAGTATTAGATGTGATAAAATATACTTCTATCAATTAAGAAATGAAAAAAATCAAAGTTTTTGGGTACTATTTCATGAGGTAGCTGAGAGGAAACATGACAGTACTTGTTAATGTTTTATGTAATTTTTTTTTTTTTTTTAAAAAAGGGTCTCACTCTGTCACCCAGGTAGGAGTGCAGTGGGGTGATCATGGCTGATTACAGCCTCGACCTCTTGGGCTCAAGCAATTCTCCTGCCTCAGCCTCCTGAGTAGCTGGGACTATAGGCACATATCACCCTTAATATTTGTATTTGTCTTTTGTAGAGGCGGGGTTTCACCATGTTGCCCAGGCTAGTCTCGAACTGCTGGGCTCAAGCAATCCTCCTGCCTAGGCCTCCTACTGTGTTGAGACTGCAAGCGTGATTCACTGTTCCCAGCCTTATGTGAATTTCAGACATTCTTACCAGTATGAACAATTTTCAAACAAATATTAGCTGTGATTGAATTAGTGAACCAAATTTAATTCAAAGGTTCAGTATTGTAGGGCTTACTTTCAAGTAATAAAATTTGGGGCTCCCATTGTTAACTTTCTTTCATTTCCAAAATTGTTGAAAACTGGGTACAGAACACCTCATTTAGAAACAGTGTTTATCAAATATGGGTTCTTCATCAAGTTTACAAATTGGGGAAAGGTTTGATAAGTGTTTTCTTGGCCTGAGAAAGAAATTGTGATTTATTGGTGAAATGGAAATTAGATTCAGAAAAAATGTTTAATGATTAAATATTATAACAACATATTTTAATCTAAAGGGTAAAATAGGCATTACACTTTATATGATATAAAACTAATTACAGGTTAGGCGTGGTGGCTCATGCCTGTAATCCCAGCACTTTGGGAGGCCAAGATGAGAGGATTGGCCAGGCTATTGAGACCATCCTGGCCAACATGGTGAAACTCCGTCTCTACTGAAAATACAAAAATTAGTGGGGTGTGGTGGCGCATGCCTGTAATCCCAGCTACTCGGGAGGCTGAGGCAGGAGAATCGCTAAAACCAGGGAGTCAGAGGTTGCAGTGAGCTAGATCATGCCACTGCATTCCAGTCTGGCCACAGAGCAAAACTTCATCTCAAAAACAAACAAAAAACAAATTATATCAAACAGTTATTTTTATACTACATCTAGAATCTATCATATGGCTTGTACATGCTCCTATGTACTTTTTTATCTTATAATAACTTCTCAGAATTCCTATAGTACTTTACAAATAGTTTCGCAAAGTTTATTCACAAGTATTCACACAAATGTTGTGTGACAGATATTCTGTACATTTTGAAAACGAGGAAGTGATTGCCACAAGGAGGACCTGAGCCCTAGTGTTTTCACTCAATGTTCACTGTTCTCCTTACAGAGAATTTTAGATTTGTGAGTTACTCAAGTATAATTATAACCACAGAATTATATTGCATAATCAATAGAATTTAATTTATTTCAGAAAAAATAAATTCCAGAGTGACCAAAAATATTATTTATCAGAAAAAATGACTATCAGGTAACATTCAAGCATATTAATGCATCTCCCCAGAAAAAAAGGTTAAATCCTCAAGCTTTTAATAGAAGTACAAATAGAATACTAATGATTCTGCTGTCTGTTCCATACAAATTTGAAATGCACAATATGAAGTAATAAAGCAAAAGTGAAGGTACGACTAATTAGATTCCTCTTTGATTTCTTGCTTCAGACTGTAACTAGCTTCTACTGTGAACATACAGCAATGATAATATTAAAAATTTATAACCATGCTAAAAAATGGGGTAATTTAATTGGCCTCAAATGAAAAGAAATATTTAATATTAAGCAGGCTAGAAATGAAATACTACTAGATTTTGGTTGCCTGCAAACCCAGACCCAGGTGGCCAGGAGTCCGACTCATGCAGGAAAACTGGGACCAAGAGCCCCTCATGCAAAGGGAAGACCATGAGTTGGGTTGATTTTTGTGACCGCTGGCTTGAGCTTCAAGATGTTTGAAACTGAGGCAGTGAGCAGGGACAGCTAGCACCTGGATCTGGGCAGAAGTGTCCACTAGCAATGTGTAGGTCAGCAATGTTCCCAATATTTCTCTGTAACATGAGCCAGAAGTAATTAGCATAAGAATTAATTCTAGATGGGTTTGCTGGTGAAAGGTTTGGAACGTCAAGGAAGAACAGAAAGAGGGAGAGAAATACTTTTCCACTTAAGATGAACCTACAAATAAAAATGAAATAGCTACTGGATAATTCAAAAAGGATTTATGAGGATAAGATTAACTTCAAGAAGTTAACTTGTGGATCTCTTTGACTAATGATAATGATGGAGAAAATCTTTGACTACTATTTTTAAGTAATCATCAATCCTCAAGGTATTTAGAGCTTTCAGATCCTGTCATCATAGATTAATTTTTCCAAGACCTGGAGATTAGTTTTTAAAAACACTTTTCTCTTTTTTTTTTTTAAAAAAGAATAGTCTATGACTTAATAAATGCTGATCATATTTTAATAACTTTTATTCAAAAATAAAGGAAAATGAGAATTAAAGGAACATTTATTTCTACCCACTCTTGTAGAAAATGAGTTGGGGGTTGCTCAGGTTTGAAGGCATTTCCTCATGTTCATTCCATTTGCCTTGCATGAGTCTGCTTGTGTTTGTAAAAGTAAACTATGTGTTGGTTTAATAATTGTAAAAATATGGCCTATTAAAAAATCAAATAAAACATCTCTTTAAAATGAATATCCTGTGTTTATATGGGAGAGGATACATAAACACATAATATTAAAATTATAAGATACACGGATTTTGCTTTTATTTTCTTCACAAAGAATCTCAATCATAGTGATGAATGCCTGTCTTGAGAACAATGTTTTTCACTAGATAAATATACCATAGAGTAGGTTCTAGGAAATTATATTTAAAACGAAATATTATAAAGAGATATTTTCCAGGCTGTGTTTCTTCATGTATATATTGATTATATATATATGAAATATGTATATGAATATATATATATTCTCCCCACAGATAAAGAGAAAATTCAATTGGCATGCTATCTTTCAAAAAACAAATATCCAGATAGTCCTATTGAATACCTGAGGCCTAAAAGTCCTTGAAGGTGTTTGACAGTTCTTTTTTTTTTTCAGTGCCTTGCAGGTGGGAATGTGTTTAGGTGATTCTCAGTGAAAGACTATTGTAATTATAGTGATCTCTGTCAGTCAGCCGCTATAGCTGCGTTGGAAATGCCCTGAGGAGACAAACTTCCCAGAGGCCCAATATTAACAGGTGTGGACATTTGAAATGAGTGAGAGTTGAAGGGTCAGCTCTTCCTCACATATCAGGAATGTAACTGCAACTCCTTCTTTACCTATAGCAAAACCTTGTAAAATAATAAGGTAAAGTACTGAATGATGCAACCTGAAGTGAGATCATATTCACTGATTGACATTCAACTATTTATGCTTTTATTGATTGGCCATTCCATCAATTACCTTTTGGAATTTCTTTCTAAATCCGAGTAGTCCTGATAAGATGGTGAGATAAAGTCAACTTACCACTGATAATGAAGTCATGTATTAGAGAGGTAGTAGAGTCCGGTGTTTGGGGGAAGTATCTTCCCTCAAGCAAAGTTAATTTGAACCCAAGTTATACTATTTATTACCTGTATAAGTTTGTTTGCACGTTGCTATGAAGAAATACCAGAGACAGGGTAATTTAAAAAGAAAAGAGGTTTAATCGACTCACAGTTCCACATGGCTGAGGAGGCCTCAGGAAGCTTACATTCATGGCAGAAGGCACCTTTTCACAGGGCGGCAGGAAACAGAATGAGTTCAGGGAAAAGAAGAAAGCACTTTATCAATCCATCGGATCTCCTGAGAACTCACTCACTAGCAGGAGAGCAGCACGGGAGAAACCACCCCCATGATTCAATTATCTCTACCTGGTACCACCCTTGACACGGGGATTATTACAATTGACGGTGAGATTTGGGTGGGGACACAGTGTCCAACCATATCACTACCTGCATGACACTAAGCAAGTCCCTTAACCACTCAGTTTTCACATTCGTAAATGGGCATAGGAATACTACCTACTTCATTGGAGTAGAAGGACTAAATAAATCATGGCATGTTTAGGGCAGTTTCAAGGAATTTACTTTGTGAGAGCCCCACTAATACAGCACTGGGAAGACATAGCTGTGGCCATTAACAAAATGTGACACATCTAGGAAGCACTGTGCCCATTTTACAGAGTTACTAGATTTTCTCTCCCTTGAGTGGCTGTTGAAAGCTTCTTTTGTGTAATGTTGGCCTTCAAAATTGAACTTTTTTTTTATACTTTCAATCTTGATGTCTAACCTAATTCATTCAATAGAAGTGAACATGAAGTTATTAAGTGTTGATATGTGGTTAAGAAAAAAGTTCTTAGAAAGAGAATATGCCTTAGAATGAATTGATATATCCTATGTATTCTAAAAATTTTCCTCAAAGCATATAGCAGTTTTCATGTGTAATAAATATTGACTATATACTTACATAGTTTGTATTATTTAATTATATTGCAAACTCATTTGAAAACATGTTCAAGGTAAAGCCACAGGGACACAAAACACATACATATAAGGAAAAAATTAAAGATATTTAAGGACCACTTAATTTATTAATTGCCTTAATTTTATATATTTATAAACAAAATATAATTCCTGTAAAAAAGAATCATTTAAAAAATTTAAGTTGAATGTAACCACGTTTTTCCAGCAAAAAAGAAGAAAATTAACTGGAAAGACTATAACACTACCACTATTATAAATTTGCTTCTTTGAGGTTGTCACTAGGCTTAAAATTAGTTTCTTCATCCTCACTCAGCTATATTTGTCAACGATTTTTTTTGTCATTGGTGAAAAATCATTATCTTTATGAGTTACCTGTGTATATTTACATGCTAGCACATAGCTAGCATCTAAGCATAAAAAGCCTAGCTTGAAAAAACAAACCTTTTCACTCTACCTTTACACCTGCAGTGCCTTTTAAAAGTTTATTAAATTAACTGAAACTTAAGCAAAGGCTATATATTCTATTTGGATAAAGAGTAAAATTTTCATTCACCAATTATTAGCTCAATTGATTCTTTTTACTTAGCTGTTATTTTTTCTTTACTAAATCAAATACATTAACTGATGTGTTGCTATCATAAAAAAGCAACCACAATGCATTAAAAATGTGCAATATAATACCACTTGATTTTTATTACACTTTGAAAGGCAAATGGAGTAAATCAAGAAGAAACAAATCTAAATGCCGTGCTGAAGTGAGGTCCAGCCTTTGAAACCAGCTTCCTATTAATCACAGGGCTGACCTTTTCATTAAGGGGCACTTGTTGAAGTCATTGACACGGCTACAGCATTCATTTGTGAACTGTACTCTATGGCATTCATATACTGGGGAAGGCATAGTGAAATTAGAATCTCTCCCTGTAGGGGGTAGACATTGACCGCTATTCAATGCCAACGATTGTCGGTTAAAGTATTCATAAAGAATGACTTTGAAACTCCGTTTACTCCACCATCAGTAATGTCAAATGCAATTCTTAAAGAAATATATTTAACTAGAAGTAATTAATTAAACCTCTCATAGCAGCAACTTTGTCTAAGCTAAATCATTTATGAATATACACAAAGGAGTCATCAGGATTCTACTGTCATGGCTTTTAAATCATCATTTTAAATGATGTCCACTCTATAATAGTCAGAAAAAAAAAAACATTGGCTGATGGGGAATTATTTAAACAGTGCAATACTGTTTCGTCTAATTGTGCCTGTCTATCTACTTCACATATGTGTATTGTCCTTTGAGATGACAATTTCTTCCAGACTAATTTTTTATATTAACGATGGTTAAATTTAAAAAATCAACTCAAATGACTATTAATAAATAAAAAGTGCAGACAGCTTTTGTTGCATTTTCTTTTATCTGATCAGCTTTGTGCAATGTTGGATGGATTAATTTAGAAATCATAACTGGAATCTTTGGCAGGGCATATGTTCTATGTATTTATTTCTTACATGAAGCATCATACATTTGAGCAGCAAATACATTTTTTTACACTGGCTGACATTCCACCTGAAAGTGCACCACAGTTAGCTTGTTAACACAATTCAGAATATATGGTATAGTAGTAAAAAGATTCCCCATAGCCAAGTAAAACTCAGAGTAGGGGGCTCAAGGAACAAGGCTGTACTCAGATCAAATCTGAACTTCAAGTTCAAACATAGTTTAACGGTGAATCAAAAGTTGTAAATGCAAAATAAACGCAATGTGAAGGCTGCTTCAAACCAAGCATGAAAGACTAAAAAGTCAAAGTTGAGATTTCGTACATCTGGTTTTAATATATCCTCTTATGTTATTAGACAAATGACCTTTTGTTTTGTTTTGTTTGTTTTAAAAATTCACTATCATTGTCATTGCTGCTACAACCTAATGCTGCTTTTAGAGTTTTTAGTGTCACACCTCTAGTAAGAGATAAAGCTATGGAACAGATTTGTTAAGCAAAAAATATAAGCAAATTCCTCACATTAATGTATGAAGAGTAATGTAGCAGCAATACAGTTATATATAAAAGTTGAAATCCATTTTCAAGAAGGGTATGTGCTTCTTAAAGATTTGTTTTCTATTCTTGAAACTGACAGAGCACTGGCCACCATCATTTTTGACAGTTATAAAGGACATTTCACACAGAAATAGCAGTTAATACACCAAAATACAGGATTGAATTAACAGTATTATTAGCAACACATATCAGTTCCCAGACCTGAAAGGGGAGTCACTTCAGGAGTATTTCAGCATTAGTGACAGTGCCAGAGCATTGTGCAAAATGAAACTGGAGAAAATTCATGCGGTTATGAACATAAGCTTTGTCCTAGTTCACTTTTACAGAGTCTTTAGAGGATTCCTTGGGAGTAAACACCCTTAATTAATTCCCAAGTAAAAGAAAGAAAGATAATTTTTCCACTTACAGCATTTGTTGTCCTTTGTCCATGCGTTGAATTAAAAGGGCTGTTCTGTCCTTACCTAGCTCCAGGTTGCCCTCTGGATTAGGCTTAAACGTGAGCGGCAAGAAGCATGTTCACTTTGTAACTGTACCAGAAGCAGCCCATCGCACTGATGCTAGAGAGCCCGTCAGGACAAAGTGCTAAACTTCAGCATGAGAGCACAGCATCTATTACTCCTGAGGCTCTACCATTTCACCTACACCTGGGCGGATCTATCAGGCTTCCTCTCTATTAGAGCTATTTGACTCTGTGGTTTAAAGGGAGGACAAAAAAAAAAAAAAAAAAAAAAAAAAAAAAAAAAAAAAAAAAGGAGGCTTGCCGTTGTCACACTTGTTTCCTATTAAAGAGCCTTACGGTGGATTGAGTAATTGTGTACGAAGGTAGTCTGGCTGGCAGATGTGTGCAGCCCCAGTGGAGCACTAGATTCAAGGCAGATGGGTTGTACCAGGGCGCAAACAACATTGAGAGAGAGAGAGGCGTGATTAAAACAGCAGGCCTCTGTTTTATAGTGCTAGAAGTGGGGTAGCATTGAAACTCCTAGGAGACAGAGTTCCCCAAATGGTATTGCTCTGTAGCAAAGAAAACAATAAATTCAATAAAAAAAGAAAGATTCTCAAACTACAAAAGTTATAGAGATATTTATAATAATCACTTTTTAACTATTAATGAGGGATTAATGATGCACCATTCCCCCAGTACCCTAACCGAACTTAATTAAAACTACTCAATCATGGGTCATAGTGGGTTATTGATAGTGTTAACGTGATGGATTTGAAACAGATCCCTCATTCTGCTACATAAGCCAAGTTATCTTTTTAATCTGAATTAAATTGCTTTAAGGAGATTTACACTGTCAGGCAGATTGACATTCTGCAGTTGGACATTTATTTTAATGTACTTGAAGTCAATTTTTATGGACAATGTTCTCATCTGGGTATTTCTGTATATTACTTATTATCTCAGGCAACTTAATCCATGAAAACTTTAGGGTTTTCTGTGTCACCACTCTTTTAACAAGAAAAAAAAAATACACAAATATCAGAATTAGTATAATTAAGTTCCAAAACTCAGGCTGTTGAATCTATTTTCCTATGTCAATGTTACTGAGAGTTATTTCCCTGTGTTAAACAGTGTGCACTACTATTGTTAATCATGATGATGGTAATTGAACAGTTGCTACATGACAAACTATGTAAAGAGCTTTACACACATCATCTCTTTTGAGTCCTACAAAGATACTGTAAGGTCAATATTACTATTATTATCACTTTTTTTTCTTGTTAACAGATGAGGAAGTCTCTGAGAGGTTACTCTACCCAAGGTCATGGATTTGTTATGGTTGGAAGCAGGATTCAATTTGACCTGCCCCTAGAATTCTCACTGTTCCCAATGTCAGGCACTCTCCATGAAGAATAATTTTTATCCAGTACAAAATCAAATGATTATCATTACTTTCTTCTATAAGAAAATAGAAAATAAACTCTTGTTTATATTCATAATTATAGTTTAGAAGTTCTAACTTCATGTGCCCAAGAAGGTAGTAGAACTATCTAGTCCTCCGATAGATATTAAGACCCATGATAGAGGAACCCATCAAGTTAAAAATTGCCTAAGAACTTATATTTTTAAAATAACTTATTGGAAAGTTTTATAATGAAAATCTCTCGAGCAAATGTTTCTTTAATATCCCTAATTCATTTTTAGAAAGTTGGTAGAAGAAAGTACAGGATTAAAAATAAAAATTATCAATTGATTTTTCATGTTTCCATAAGTTGGTCATAATTCATTCATTGTTTGAATAAAAATTTCTGATTATCCTTTTATAATTTACCATTTTTCTGTAAACAAATACTTTATCCTAATAGAAGCTTATTTTACTCATCAGTAAAATTATGTAATTTAGAACACTAAAAAGGGAAAGCAAAAACCTCATTTCACTCACTGCTGGAAACAAGACAAGAAAATAATTCTGAAAAAAAGTAACTTAATCTTAATTAAAAACTGTATTTAAATTATGAGACTAACATTTATTGAAAATTGTAAATGATAAACAACAATATGTAAGCCTGATTTTTAAATAATTGCATTCCCTTATGCTGTATGGCAGATCACACTAGCATACATGTCTTTTGTCTTCTGATTTTTGATATTTATAATAATCATACTAAACAATTAGAAAAGTGTCCTCTCTGTTATTTCATCTGAAAGCAAAGAATAAGAACAAACATGCTTCAAAATGCAAAAACATTTTAAGGGAAGTGTTAAAAGGTAATAAACGAGAAAATTAATATATGGAAAAAATGTAAGGAAAAGACAGATGGGAGCAAAAACCAGAGATAACAGAACCCAAGAAAAAAACAGAGAAACACATTGTGACTTCAGTGTAGCCCAAGGGGCCAAGGCAATTTGAAGAGGTCTAAATGGTTCATAACTATCATTTGTATATGGCTGTGGTATGAGAAGAGGGTCTCTTTAACAATGTTTGGTTATTTTAGAGAGTGTTTCTGTATAAGTGCTTGTATATATGTGTGATTTTCATATCCTAAAGATATTGCAAACGTTAATATTCAAGTTACAGAAATTATACTACTGGATGAGCACAATATTACCTGTAGAAATATTATATAGGAGAGCAATTTATCATAACTTTCTTTAATTGGATTTGAAGTTTCTGGCTCTCTGATCTCTCTGTTATGAACTCCAGGCAAACTTTACATTTTCAGATTTCAAAAATTTTTATTGGAAAAAACAAACAAAACTTCTGCATTTTCATGGTTTCACATAATGTACCATGAAGATTTTCATTGTAATATTTTCTTGTATCTTAGTTGAAAATGAAACATATTGGAAACATCCCAAGAAAAAACATCCTGAGAAGTTTCCAGTCTAAATTTTATACCAAAGTTTGGATAAGATTTGGAGATGCATACAGTCTTTATTTTGATTTATATCTAGGTTTTTTTTCCCCCAACCCATCATACAAGCATATTCACAAGGGACTACTCTTTAACACATGCTCTCTAATTTATGAATTAATGATTCAATGCTTACTAACTTTTCTTTTTCTTATAGGGAAGCAAAAATCAAAATTTCCCCACCAACACATGTCTAGCTGGCCACATCATTCCTGATTTCGACCTGCCTTCAATTGAGTTTATGCCCATTCTATTAACTCACAAATTCCCCTTTCGTTTTACTGATGGAGACTGTAGCAGTGGTTGTGCTGTCTGTGAAGTTGTTATTAACAAGATTATTTTAACGAACTTCAAATATGGTCTGTCATTTCCAGTTAAATATCAAAATGGTTTGCTGAAATTAAGTACAAATATTTCTGCTTAGTAAATATGTTCAAGTATTTACAATATGTCATTGAAGCAAAAATTTAGTGCATTTTTGATAATATTGTTTAAGAGTTGATTCACTTTTAGACACGTGTCTTGCTTTGGTCAAGCTTTTGAAGCCCAAATGGTAAATAATTTCAGTTCAAAATCTCTTATTTCTGAGTTTAAGGAAATAATAAACACCATGATGATCCCTAGTATCAAGCTGGCATTTTTCAAAACAGTGGAATTTAAACACACTTGATATAAATTCCTTTAAAAACCTTTCCAACCAGGCTTGGTGGCTCATGCCTGTAATCCCAACACTTTGGGAGTCCAAGGCAGGTGGATCATGAGGTCAGAAGTTCAAGACCAGCCTGACAAAGATGTGAAAACCCATCTCTCTATAAACGAAAAAATTAGGTGGGAGTGGTGGTGGGCACTGTAATCCCAGCTACTTGGGAGGCTGAGGCAGAGATTTGCTTGAACCTGGGAGGCGGAGGTTGCAGTGACCTGAGATTGAGCCACTGCACTCCAGCCTGGGTGACAAGGTGAGACTCTGTCTCTAAAAAACAAACAAACAAAAAAAACCCAAAAAACAAATAAAAAACGTTTCATATTTTTATACTTTTTTACTCCATAGTTTCAATTTTGTGCCTCATTAATCCAAGGATATAAAACACATGGAGTTTCTTAAAGCATAAGGTTCACTGTCATTTTTACAGATATATCTTCTTCCCAGTTTATTGGGGTGTGGTTATATGTAAAGTGAAGATAAAACAGTTTTGTTTTTTTGTTGATTCACCAGTTTTAGAAAATGGGACTGAAATGTTATGTTGTTGATTCACCAGCTCTAAAATATATCATGCAATGAGCAAAGAAAGTAAAAATTTAGGTACCAGACTATTAATATTATATTAACATTATGATACTACATTAATAGCATTAGCTATCAATAGAAAAGGATTGGATAGAATTGTAGGAAAGGATTTACTTCTATGAGCAGAGCTGAAAGGAGTATATAGAGATTTGCCAGATGGGTGTGAATAATCAAGAATTCGACTAATCTTTGGGGTAACTCCTTTTATGGAAATAGACATGATTTAAATAATTATACAACATAAAAATATTTCCAACATTGGTTCCTTCTCTTTTAGGTTGGTGCAAAGTAATCATGGTTTTTTACATTAAAAATATTTACTAATCCTAGAGATATTATAAGCATGTGTTAATGTTCAAGTCACAGAAATTGTACCACTGGATGAGCAAAAAATTACCTGTAGAAATATTACATAGGAGAGCAATTTATCACTACTTTTAAAATTGGAGTTGAGTAAATTGGGTTGAAGTTCCTGTATCTGAACTCTCTGTTAAGAGCTTCAGGCTTAACACTTAAGCTTTAGGCTGAAAACTTAGAGCTTTTACTTTTCAACAGCTAAAACCGTGATTACTTTTGCACTAATCTAATATTAGATCTTAAATATCTTCCTAACAATATCTGGCCAAGCTAAGAACATGCTCTCTAAAAATTTTATTGCAATGAAAATGCTAGGGATTTAGGAGGAAGATAAAATGTACTAAGTGAAATATTTTTAAACTTATTCTTTATTCTGTGGATTAGTTTAGGACGTTAGCTAATGGTAGTCTGGTACAGTATACTTTTCAAAGGACAAGCTGCCTCATGGAATAATTTCTTTGAGGAATATGAATAGCATGGGTTGTCAAAAGTGGTACAGGTTTGTGATCAAAAGGCCCCAGGTAGGTTGAAGTCCTTAAAACCATAAATCTCCATGGTTTTAAAAGTTACTATTTGAGAAAGGTACGTTTTCAGGAAAGTTACTACTTGAAAAATGTACATTTGGGTGAGTTCAAAATTAGACAAAATTTGGGAGTGGGGAACAGAGAGACAGAGGGAAATTTAAAGGAAAGTGGTCTCAAAAAAGTTCTGCCACTTTACAGCTTTGCCTCGGCCAACATTGGGAAATATGCAAGGTAACTGGAGACTATTTGTAAGCCAGTTAATCAAACACTAAAATCCTTGCATAATAATTATGTTTTTACTATGTTTTTAAGATTTGTCAGACAAGTTTTAAATTAGCTGTCACTGATTCATAACAAGGCCTAGTGACTGACCTCAATATTTTGCAAACTACTGGGGATAAAAATATACACCAAAAGCAAATTAAATAATATTTCATGGTCAGAAGAATAATATATACAATAAATTTAATAAAAGGTCAGAAAATGAGAGTTCACTGTGGATTGCATGAATTCATAAGTGGTCAAGGACTTTGGTTCAAAAATGATGACAAAAGTAGTCTCTGTCAAATAGAAGGGTTAAATTGGGGAATCGTGAATAAAATGTGGGAAGGGCAAGATTGCATAGAACAAAGAAACACTGTTAGAAGTTTTCTGGTAAGTGTCTGACATGATAAATATCATGTTTGGGAAAGATTAATTGGAAGGGATTAGAAAAATGCAAGACTGCCTTTGAGGCTGCGGCAATAACTCAGGCACTGACCTACTTTCTTGATTTGATAGTCACTTTTCCCTCAGCATAAAAGTATCCCTGCAGACTGATACACTCTAGTCCTTGTTGCATTCCATTCTCATTTCTACTCCCATGTTTATGCCACGTGCTTGTGATTCACTGGAAAGAATAGGATTTAAAAACAGTCTTTGACCCAAATCCCGATTCCACCACTTAATAGAAATTTAACTTCCCTAATCCTATTCAATAAATGGAATTGCGACACTTACTTTTGAAGTTGAGCTGTGATATCTTTATAAAATGAATTAGATATAAACTTGAGGTTAATTAATATCTTTATATCTCCAATTTCTAACATTATGGCTAGATTCTAGTATAAATGTCCAAAATTTTTCAATATTTCTCAAAAATGCAAAAAACTTACCAAGTTTAATTTTGTAGAATTACCAAATGGACTCCGTTAATGATAATGATATTAGAAACAAACTAACACAAAAAAGCATTGTATTCAAGAGAAATCTCAAAGCTAAAAGCAACAATACTTGGTAACAAATTAGAGATGAAGACAGAGGCTGGGTCAAAATTGATTTGACAAATAACAGAAAATTACAGTAGATTAAACAAGACCATGGTTTATTCAATGTTTCTTTCTTGTTCAAGTAAGAGAAGTCCACAAGTATCCTTCCAAGTCTTGTATCATATGGCATCATTTCTCAAAACATAAGAGACCCACCAACTTCTTTGTTTCTGCCCTGCCATTCCCATCTAATGGGTGTCATTTACAAGGTAAAAAAAAAAAAAAAAAATGCTCCTGGAATTCTGGTCATTGGTTTTGTGGCAACCAAAAGTTTGGGAGACAGGCTAAAAACAAGCCCATACCAGGTGTTAAAGGGCCAATCCAAAATACTCCAAATAAAAAATTCTGCTTATATAATGTTGGCTTCACTATAAGGAAGGTTGATAATACAGTTGTGTTAACTACCTGAAATACAAACCGGAAGTATATTACTGAGAAGTACAGCTAAATACTTTGGACAGGAAACTAAAATTCTCTTCTTTATCAATTGAAATGAAGATTAGTATTTGGGAGAACTAATCTTCCAACTTAAAAAGGAACTATTTTAAGTTGGAATTTATTGACTTTAAATTTGAGTGGATTCTGTAATTCCAGCATTTTGGGAGACCAAGGAGGGCAGATCACTTTTGCCCAGAAGTTTGAGATCAGCCTGGGAAACATGCTGAAAATTCCTTTCTACAAAAATTGGCTGGGAATGGTGGTATGTGTCAGTAGCCCCAGCTACTTCAGGGAGCCGTGGCAGGAGGATCACTTGAGTCCCGGAGGCAGAGGTTGCAGTGAGCTGAGATGACTACTGATTGTGTCTTTTGATGCACAAATGTTTTAAATTTTGGTGTAGTCCAATTTACCACCTCTTTTCTTTCGTTGCCTATGCTTTAGGTGTCATAGCCAAAAATTCATTGCCAAACCCAATGATATCATAATTTTCTTCTGTTTTCTTCCAAGAGTATTGATGCTGTAGCTCTTACATTTGTGTTTTTAATCCATTTGGTGATAATTTTGGTATATGGCATAAGGCAATCGCTCAAATCATTCTTTTGAATGTGGATATACAGTTTTACCAACACAATTTGTGGAAAAAAACTGCCTTTTCCTCATTGAATGGTCTTGTCGACACTGTTGAAGATCACTTGACCGTATATGTGCAAGTTTATTTCTGGACTCTGTATTCTGCCCTATTGCTCTGTATGTCCATTTTTATGCTGCTATATATTCTTTTGATTACTGTAGCTATACAGTAAGTTTTAAAATCGGAAAGCATGAGAACTCTGTGTGTTTTGTGGGCTTTTTCTTCAAGATTGTTTTGTCAATTTGTGTTTTTTTAAGATTGCATATACATTTTTGGATAGATTTTTCTATCTCTGCAAAATCACCATTGAAATTCTCATAGAGATCACACTGAATCTGTAGATCACTTTGGGTAATACTGAACTCAACAATATGAAGTCTTCCAGTCCATAAACATGGGACATCTTTTTATTTTATTAGTGTCTTTAAGATCTTTCAGCAACTTTTTAAAGTTTGCAGTGTACAAATTTTTGCCTACTGGGTTAGATTTATTCCTAACTATTTTATTCTTTTTGAATTAGTCTGTTATCACACTGCTGATAAAGACATACCCAAGACTGGGTAATTTATCAAGAAAATGAGGTTTAATAAATTCATAGTTCCTCGTGACTGGAGAGGCCTCACAATCATGATGAAAGGTGAAAGAGACATCTTACAGGGAGGCAGTCAAGAGCGCATAAGAACCAAGAGAAAGGGGTTTCCCCCTTATAAAACCTTACAGTCTCATGAGACATAGTCACTACCACAAGAACAGTAGGGAGGAAACCACCTCCATGATTCAATTACCTCCCACTGGGTCCCTCTCACAACACATGAGAAATACAGAAGCTACTCTTCAAGATGAGATTTGGGTGGAGACAAAGCCAAACTATATCACTGTTATACTTTAAATTGAAATATGCTTAGTATTTGTAAGAGTAATTATTACAGAAGGTTTGAAGTCTTTGGTATTCTCTGTTCTCCCAAGCTCTATACTTCTTCTCTTTCTCCAGAATCTATACTAATCATTAATTTGGTTTTTATAATCAGAAAATATAATGGTATTAATTTGCATTAAGAGTATTTATTGGGTTTTAAAGTTTACTTTTTAAAACTCAACATTACAGACAGATTTATTCATGTTAATAGAAATATAGTGAATTATTTTAATAGGGGTAACAAAGTTTTTCATGTGACTCATACAATAGTTTCAGTCAGTAAACAGTTTTAATCTATCTTCTTTTGGTTTTGGTTTTATTTATTTATTTACATTTATTCTTAGTTCTAGATTCGGAGAGTAGATGCACAGGTTTGTTACATAGCTGTATTGTGTATAATATCTCTTTCTTGATAAATTTTTTAAACAATACTTATTTTCTTTTTCAAATAAACACAAATTATATGTATTTATTATGTAAAACATAATGTTTTGAAATATATACACATTGTAAAATGGCTAATTTAAGCTAATTAACATATGTATTATTTCATACACATCTTTTTTTGATAGTGAGAACCCTTACAATCTATGTTACCAATTTTAAAAACAATACATTATTATTAACTATAGTCACCATGTTGTAAAACAGATTTCTTAAGCTGATTCCTCCTATGCAACTTATATTTTGTATCCTTTGCTCAACATCTCTTCAACCTCACTCCACCCCACTCCTAGAACTTGTTAACCACCATTATATTCTGTACTTTTATGAAGTTAACCCTTTAGGTTTTAAATGTAACTAAGATCATGGCATATTTGTGTTTTTGTGCCTGGCTTCTTACATTTAGCATAATGTCCTCCAGGTTTATCCATATTATTGTAAGATGACAGGATTTCCTTCTTTTTTGAAGCCAAATAGTATTATCATATATATATATATATATATATATATATGAAGAAAACATTATATATATAATATATAAACATATATGATATATATGTAAACATATGTATTATATATAATGTTTTCTTTATATGAATGAAGAAAACATTATGTTGTATATGTTATAAATACAATGTTTTCTTTATATATTATATATAATGTTTTCTTCATTCATTAATGAACACATAGATTGATTTTATATCTTAGCTATTTTCAGTAATACTGTAGTAAACGTGGGAGTGTAGTCATTACTTAATGACTGTGCTAATTTATATTTCCCCAATAGTGTGCAATGATTTTCTTTTCTCCACATCCTCACCAGTATTTCTTATCTTTCACCTTTATAATAACAGTCATTGTAATAGATGTGAGGTAATATCTCATTGTGGTTTTAATTTGCATGTCTCTGATGATTAGTGATGTTGAACATTGTTTCATATACCTGTTAACTGTTTTTATGTCTTCTTTTGAGAAATAGCTATTTGGGTCCTTTGTCTATTCTTTTTATTGGGTTGTCTCTTTTCAAACTATTGAGTTTTTTGAGTTTCTTGTATGTTTTGGATATTAACACCTTAACAGTATATGGTTTACAAACATTTTCTTTCATTCTATGGGTTGTCTCTTTACTTAGCTAATTTTTTACTGTGCAGAAGCTTTTCAGTTTGACAAAATCTCATAACTAAGAATGTAAACTTATTTGGAAATAGGGTTTTTGCAAATGTAATTGAGTTAAGAACTGTGAAAAGAGATTATTCTCTATTTAGGATTACCTCTAGATTTAATGACTGATATTCCTATAGGAGAAAAAGCTGCAGAGACACACAGAGGAACGTACCATGTGATGATGAAGGCAAAGATTACTCTACGTGCCAAGGAACATGCAGTATTCCTGGTAAGAACCAGAAAAGAATAATTGTGGAACAGATTCTTGCTCAGAGCCTCCAGAAGAAACCAAGTCTGCCAACTCCTTACTTTTGGACTTCTGGTTTCCAGAATTGTGAGAGAATAAATTTTTGTCATTTTCAGTGATGAAGTTTGCTGTAATTTGTTATACCATCCCTAGGAATCTAATGCATTACTTTACAAGTGTTAATTCATTTATCTCTCATAATAGCTGTATGAATTAGTTCCTACTCTTACCCAATTTTATAGATGAGGAAATGAAGCTACAAGATACTAAATAATTTACCAAAAGTTACACAGCTGGGAAGTGGTGGAGACAGATGGTAACATACAAATTAGTAGAAATATGCCACATTGCCTCCTAATCTGGGCTAATTTAGTAATTATGGGCATTCAAATGCATATAGCTAGCTTGACTTGCTAACATTTGACCATCACAATGATTACTAAATCTTTACTTTCTGCCTTGTACATGTTAGAAAAGGATGGCTAACTGTATTTTCACACATCAAGAATGTTTCTATAAGTTTGTACATAAAAAACATTTTCTACCACCAATTTTTAAAACTTGTCACCATGATTTAGTAGAAGTTAACCACATCACATTTTGATTATACTTATTTGGACATCACTTTTTAAAGAGCATTGGAGGAATTTGAAAAACTAAAGCAAATGCTAAAAATCCCTTAGGCAGGAAGTATCAGAGGAGTGAAAGCTGGTTTTCATTGTTCAAATAATCATTCCATAATACTTCAATATTTCACAGTTGCACGTTACATGTATCATTTTGTTTATGTGATGGGAAAGTGCAAGGAAGTACAATTTATTTAGTAAATCCAGTTTTTGGTAGAGCAATAATCAGGAATAAAATCTTTATTATAATATGTATTTCTGTTCAATCATAAATCAGCAAATTTTACTAACTCATCAAAATACAACTAACTGTTCCTAACTTTCTAACCAATCTAAACTCATGTAAGTTTTCTCAAATCTTCATTTTAGCAATACTATGTTTATATTTATAAAGAATCATTTGTTGATACTTTAGATTTCCCATACATATGAGTTTTTATAATCTAGATTTTAAAAAGTTTATTAAATATTTAACATATGCTAAATATATTAGGGTTTATGGAACTGTAAAATTTATTTTGTGTCTGCTGTTGCTTAATGAATGAATGTAATTTCTTCCAAAAAAGAATTCTTTAAATTTAGAAATAACCTTTTATAATTTTATATATCCTTCTACTTTCCCTTATTAATATTTAATCAATCTCAAAAATTGTCCATTATGCCCCTAAAGCATGGCACATAACAGACCCTTTGTAAACCTAGTGTTTCTATAAGCTTTTCTTATTCTCTCTCCTTTTCCATTTCCCTGAACACATTTGTAATCTAGGAAAATGAAGTTAGAAATGTATGCCTTTATGTGCCTATAGAAACAAATAATTCTTCAGCAGTTTTTCATTGAGAATCTACTATATACAAGTTATTATACTAGATGCAGTGGGGTAAATATAACATTATTAATATTGTTTAGCTAAGACAAACTGCAGTTAAATTATTAGTAAATAGTTTTAAAATATTGTCCTTTGGCTTTATGAAATTATTAAACATATTAGGTAATGTATTTAAGGGTTATTTGTATTATCTTATAGTGGTGTTGATTATCAATGATGCCAATAACTTATTTTATTTTATTTTTTCAGTTAGTAAAACCCATCTACAAATATACATTGTGTTCAAAATTACTCTTCATGGGAATGCTTCAAACTACTAGTGAGTATGGATAATATATTGGTAAACATAAGTAAGTTGATTATTAAAAAATGATAATAAACCTGCTAATAAAAGCATATTCTAAGTTGCCAGCAAATGTTGTTTTAAATGATGTTAGAAACACTGTGTTGGTAACCATGTTTGCTCATCAGAATACTATGTGTGAACTGAGCTTTAAGCACTAGAGATTAAATGATAACAAGGAGAAGACCCTGAATACCACATTGAGAGTTTTATTTTATTTTGAGTGTCAACTGGAAGGCACTGTGGAGCCTTAGAATGGGAATCATGAAACATTATATTTGACAAGATATTTCCCTCTGAGAGCTTCACAAGGGTTTGGAGGCAAGAATGCTATCATTTAAAAAAATTCAGTAGTTTGGCTACAGGTAGTGATGACTTGAGCTGAGGCTCGAACTGTAATAACAGAACAAAGAAAAAAAATCAGGAAATAGCATGATGAGCTGCATTTGGGTAATTACTCAAACACAGGGGACAGAGAATAACAGATGCAAAGGAGACTTGAAAATAAATACAGACTATTCTGTGACAAAACAAGAGTGATCAACTATCTTTCTAATCACAATGTTTATGAAAGGCCACATACAAAGTTGACTACACAAACCAAAAATATAATTCTCCATATATACAAAAGAGATTTAATTTCTAAACAGCATGATCCACTGTTCTGCATATTTTTAGTGTGGCAAAAGGCAAAGTGCTTTTCCTGAAAATTTTAAGTGAACTCGTGTTTTCTGCTCTTTTATTTTATGCCAACAGTAATCAGTGGGCTGAATGGCCGTTCATACCCAGAGAAATGTTACAGCTGAATTAGTGTCAGCCTGGGGAGACACAATAAGTGATGTTTTGAAGGGGTCACCTTTACATCGAGGGCTGCTTAAGTGTTTCTTCAATGACCTGGAAAATGAAATAGAGAATAGGCTCATCAAATTTGTAGATGTGTTCAATCTCCTGAAGAGAATAAAGACAGAACGACTCATGGAAGATGGATTCAGTATTCAAAATGAACTTGGCAAATTGGAAAGGCAATGAAAGATGAACTGAACAAAGTTCAAATAGGTCAGATTCAAGTTAGTGCAACACAGATGAAGATCCAATGCGAAAGGATTAACAATACCTTTATACTGATGGGGAAAGGTGATTTAGAATAGTGTTTGAAATAGTCTCTTTAGCGATGCCATGCCAAAAAAGAGTGGGGAATGGTATCTGCAATGGCAGCCTTACACTGGAAAACCAAATTCACCACATTCTAGAACTTTCTGTAGATTTAATCTAGGGACCTAATCCTCACAAAGATTTCTCTGGGACAGTTCAGCAATAGATATTTACTAGATGGATTTATTGTGTTGCTTTTGTTGTTTTAATGCTACATCACAAACATTTGCTACATACATTTGTTATGTAGCATTAAAACTATATTTAATGTAGCTAATGTGTGAATAATTCTAGTCCAAAAAATTGGGATCAAGAATAACCTATGCTCATAAAAATGATTTTGTGTATTTTTGAATATGAATATTTTTCATAATCATGTTGTTTACAATATTAAGTAATTGAACAGCAAGTCAAGAAATAATAGTTAAGTAATAACCATGTATGATACTCAGGTAAATACTGGTATGTGGCTGTGGAATAAGCAATTGAATCTCTGACCTCAGTGAGCCCATATCTAGGGCAGGAGTCAGCAAACTTTCTGTAAAAGGCCAGGGAGTAAATACCTTAGACTTTCATTGACCACATGGTATCTGTTGCAAAGAATCAACTTTGCTGTTGTATCACAAAAGCAGCCAAATTCAATATGCAAATAAAGAGGTATGGCTGTGTTCCCATAGACATTTCTTTATAAAAATTAGGCAGCATGGCAAATTTGGCCCACAGGCCTTAGTTTGCCAATCCCTGTTCCAGTGAATAAGATAGGTATTAAACAAGTAAAAACTTGATATAAACACAAATAGAGTGACGTGATAAAATACCAAGAGATGAGCAAGAAGACTATTTTAGAATGGGTGGTTTAGAAAGGTTTTCTTCAGGAAATGACATGTCAGATGAGACATGTAGAATGTTTATGCTTTGCCCATCCCCACTGTGACAAAGGCTCTGGGGCAGAATGGCATTTGTGCATTGATGCCTTAGAAAAGGGCCAGGCAGCAAGAGATATAGGGCCTGATCTAAAGGGAAAGGACATGGTTTTAAAAAGAAAAAAGAAAAGAAAATGACACTATCATCCAGACAGAGTATTATGTTCCAATAGAATGAGGTCGTTTAAAAAACAAATCATCACTGGTCATTAGAGAAGTGCAATTCAAAACCACACTGAGATATCATGTCACGCCAGTTAGAATGGCGATCATTAAAAAATATGGAGACAACAGATGCTTCAAAGGATGTGGAGAAATAGGAACACTCTTACACAGTTGGCGGGAGTGTAAATTAGTTCAACCATTGTGGAAGACAGTGTGGCTATTTCTCATGGACCTAGAAATAGAAATTCCATTTGACCCAGCAATCCCATTACTGAGTATATACCCAAAGAACTATAAATTGTTCTACTGTAAAGACACATGCACACATATGTTCATTGCAGCCCTGTGTACAATAGCAAAGACCTTGAAAAACCCAAATGTCCATTAGTGATAGTCTGGACAAAGAAAATGTGGTACATATACACCATGGAATACTATGTAGCCATAAAAAATGATGAGTCCATGCCCTTTTTAGGGACTTGGATGAATCTGGAGACCATCATTCTCAGCAAACTGATACAAGAACAGAAAGCCAGACACTGTATGTTCCCACTCATAGGTGGGTGTTGAACAATGAGAACACGTGGACTCAGAGAGGAGCATCACACACTGGGGGCAGTTGGAGGGGGTAGGGGAGAGACAGCAGGGGATAGCGAGGGAGGGGAGGGAGGGGAGGGAGGGGAGGGTGGGGAGGGATAACATGGGGAAAAATGCCATATATAGTATGCACCTGAAGTAAAATAAATAAATTTAAAAAAATAAAAATAAATAACTGTGCACACATAAATGAGGCAGAGAATTTCATCTCATGAAAAGTGCTATGAAGAAAATGAAACAAGTTCATATGGTAGTATGATTTGGTAGCAAGGAGTCTATGAGCATGACACCTTTGACCTGCACATAAATAAGAAGTTCCAGCCTAAGGAAACAGTAAATGCCGAGGCTCACAGATGAAAGTAACTTGGCATGATATAGGGCCAGAACAATGTCTGAGGTGAATATAGCATCTTTTGGAAATGGTGACATTTACTGTGATGTACAAGATTGAGGGAGAAGCAGAACTAGAAAGAAATGTCATAAATTCTGTTTCGGTTTTGTCAAGTTTTCATTGTTTCATAAGCATCTAAATCAAGATCTTCGATATGCAGTTGGATATATGAGTCCAGGGCTTAGAGCTAAGAAAAAGGCAAGGGATGGAAGTAAAACATTTGGGAAGAAGTTTTAAATGCAGCAAGTCAATGTCTTTGGGTGTAGTGAGTTATGAAGACTCTGGCACAAGAAATTAGAAGGGTAAGCAAAGTCACATCATGCAGGGCCTTGCATGCCATGTTAAGTAGGTTATATTTTATTTCAAAAGTACTGAGAAGAACTTGCATGATTTTTAAACAAGGAGCAATGTGATTCAGTTTATAGTCGATTGTCATTATTTGTGGATTTCATATTTATGAATTTGTTTACCCATACCCACCAAATCTATACTCACAACATTTGTATGGTCACCCACAGACATACACAGGGGGTGAAAATTTGAATCTCCAGATGTCCATGTGCCCAGCTGAAGCTGAACAAGGGGATATTCTGCCTCCTTGTTTCAATTCTCATACTACATAAGTTTCCTTTTTGTGGTCTATTTAGTACCACATTTCCTTCATGTTTATGCTTTTTGTTGCGATTTTGTTGTTTAAAATGGTCTCCAGCCATAGTGCTGACATGCTGTCTAGTGGAGTGCAAGATGTCTGTGATGTGCCTTAAGGGACAGATACCTGTGTTAGATAAGCTTCATGGAAGCTTGAATTATGGTGCTGTTGGTCCTGAGGTCAAAGGTAATGAATCAACACTATATATTAAATGAAGTGTCATTAACAGAAACACTCTTAAAGCAAAATTATGTATTGACTGGTTGATAAAAATTTTGCAGCCAGAAGTTTGCAGGAACCTAACCTCGTGTTTCCCCAAGGAGTAATGGTTCTGTATTCACTAATTCAGGTTTGCAGCAACTTCCTAGAACATAACTACCTTGAATAAAGAGGATTGACTAATATCTCAAAAAGGCTACACTGAATTACATAATGGAACAGTTGGGTTTATTATAAGGAAGCTTTTCCTGTAGTTGTATAAAACATTGGCAGGACTTCTTTAGGGAACAAAAAAGAAAAGCAATTTCTGTTTCAAATCTATGTTTAAAAAAAAATCAACCAGTAATTGAGAAATTTTAGCCATATTATATATAGCTGTTGGGTTATTGTATCTGTTATTAAATATAATGTAAAGTGAAGTTTTAGTTGACTTTTTCTGCCCTGGCCTTGAAATCAACAAATACATTAATATACAAGTGTGAAACTAAAGCCAAGGGCTTAGCACAGTGCATGATGAATAATCTTTGCTCCAATTAAGTGTTAGCTGCTGCTGCTGTTTCCAATGCCCTATACAAGAATGCCCTATTTCTACCCAGAGATGGCATTCCCAAGGGACAAAGATGGCAACCCAAACAGATTAACCAAGATACGTTTCCAAAAGTTAGTTATGACCAAGACAGTCTCTGCTCATGCCTGTGGTTTCAGCCAGTATCCCATTTTGTTGGTGGCCCCTTTGTTGGTACAAAATATTATTTGCCCATGCTATGCAGAGATGTTTCAAAAATAAAAATATGAAATGTGGATTTAGTGGTGGAGCAGCTGCCATTTATCCTCTGAATCAGTTAGGTAAGGAGCTAGGGACTGGGGAGTATTCTGGGCCAATGTGCTCTAATCAGGAAGAGAATAGGTGGTGGCTGTCTTAGGTTCAAAGGGAGATGTTGGGGCTAAAATCCGGGAAAAGCAGAAAGTTTTCAGAAATGGGTTTTGGCAGTGATGGAGGAGAAAATGTATTTACAATAGCACCATCGGGAGAAGGAAGTAACAGGGATGCTGCAGAAACTTGAATTTGGAGATAGTTAGCAAATCACGAAATTTGTAAAAAAGCAAAAAATTTAAAGCAAAATTTTTAAAACATAAAAAAATACTCATAGATATATAATAAAAACAGAAGGGCTTACATAAATGTAAACATAAAATATTGATTTCATTTTTGAGTTTATTTCTTTATTTTCTGCCATTCTCTACTTTTCCTTCATGACCTAAACTATGTCAGAAACCATTCTTTAATACATAAGCCCACAGTGATCTATTTCATCTTCTTTGCATCACACATCTAGTCCCTTTGCTCACCTACTTTCTTCCTTCTTAATGGCTTACTTTTGCCCAATCCCTCCTGCTCACACTCTTGCCTGAACTATGTCAGCCACTCTCAATTCTTTGCCTCATCTCATATCTATATAGTCCTACCTTATAGACATATTTTAAAAAGTAAATTATAAAAATCCTTTTGTTTGCTTTCTTTTTTATATCCATCTGTTGAATATTGTACTAATCTCTTTATCATTCCATAATCCAGTTTTAACTCTCAGTAAACTCTTTTTCTCTGTTCTCATCTATTCATTTTTTTTCTTTCCATTTTGTTCTCTCCTTTTTGTTTCAATTGTTCAAATAAAGTATAATTTTAATGTTTTTCTTTTTTATTATGTTACAAAATTTAAGTGAATTGTTTGCTTTCTTTAAAAAATAAAGTTTGCTGTCATGTTATTCCTTACTAAGAAGGCTTGCTGTGTGTGCTCTGACTCCTGTCCAGCTCTCCTGCTGCATCTAAAGCCATTACTTACTAACCTTTACCATATCCAGAGCCTTCTTTCAGTTTCTCCCTAGAACAAGATCTTGCTAATTTCAAGGATTATCTATTCACAATTTTCTCCTCTTTGAATACATTTTCCTAGTCTTCATTACTCCTAGTAATTTCTTAGCTTTAATGCCACTTCCTCAAATAGGCCCACCCTGACTAGATCAATCAACAGATATTCACTGATTACTGTGATTATTGAGTGTCAACCTGATTGGGTGCAAAGTATTGTTCCTGGGTACATCTGTGAGGGTATTGCCAAAAAAGATTAACATTTGAGTCAGTGTACTGGGAGAGACAGTCCCACTCTCAATCTGGGTGGGCACCATCCAATCAGCTGCCAGTACAGCTAGGATAAAAGCAGGCAAAGGAAAGTGGGTGGACTAGATTGGCCTGAGTCATCTACCTCCATCTTTCTCCCATTCTGGATTCTTTCTGCCCTTGAACATCAAACTCCCAAGTTTTTCAGCTTTTGGACTTTTGGACTTATACCAGTAGTTTGCCAGGGGCCCTCAAACCTTCAACCACATACTGAAGGCTACATTGTCAGCTTCCCTACTTTGAGATTTTGGGACTTGGACCGCCTTCATTCTTCTTCAGCTTGCAGACAGATAGCCTATGTGAGATTACACCTTGTGATTGTGTGAGTCAATACTCCTCACTAAACTCTCCTTTATATGTACATCTATCCTATTAGTTATGTCCCTCTAGAGAATCCTGACTAATACGATTACTTACTACCCAGCAGAACTTGTCCTAGACAATGAGAATACAGCAGTGAGTAAGACAGAAAAATACCTCTGCCCTCATGGAGTTTAAAACGCAGTGGGAAGACAGACAAGAAAGCAAGAAGTAAATTTCTGTTAGGACAGATGGTCTGAGTCACACGAAAAATAAGGACAGCAAGGGAATGAGAAAGACCCGGTGGGTTTAGGGGTTGTACATTTCAAAATGTTCTTCATGGAGGGCCTTTCTGAAAAATCAGTTGTTTACTGAAGACTCAAGAATGTGAAGGCATGTGCCACATGGATATATGCAAAAGAGTTCAGCAGGCTGGAGAAGTGTGGAGTCCAAAAGTACTGAGGGGGAAAAAGCTAGGAAATGCCAATAGTTGGAGCCTGGTGAGCATGGGCAACTGCGGCAGAAGATGAAGCCAGTCAGGCAACTGGGCACCAGGACTGGATGACCATAGGCTCTAACCTTGATTGAGATAAGAAGCCAAGGACACATTAAGCAAAGTGAGATGCTCTGTACTACATTCAAACCACGTTATCCTAGCAGCTGGGTTGAGACTATACTGAGGCAGAGCAAAGGTAGTCTAAAGGAGCACTTCTCACCTCCATAAAGTGCGTCATTATGTATTCAATTTTATATTTATTTATTTATTTAGCATCATCTCTCTCATCCATTGAAATGTGTGTCCCATAAGGACCAGAACAAAAATCTCTTTGTTGACAATATCTCTTTTGTCAACAGGTGTTGAGCCTGAGTGCTTGGACACATAGTGAGTATTGAATATGCGAATTGAATAATTGCTATTGAAAATATTAAACAACCTTATTATGCATTATTTTCACCTTAGAAATGGGGAAACTGGATTTCTGGGAAGTTAGATTGCCCAGGAAAGTGGGATAATAGGAATTGAATTGACTTCTTCCAATTCCAAAGTCAAATGTTTTAAAATAAATGTCTTTTAATATTTTATATATTTTTCTTTAAAGATTATAATCAATACTTGAGTTATAAATTAACAGAACACATTAAAATACAAGTAGCTCTTTTTTATTGCCATTTTAGCTAGAAAGCTTCACATTTCTTATTATACCTTAACACTGCATTTCCCAATGTTATTCATAGAGTGTATTCATACAGTGTTAGTCCATTATATGAACTACATATATAAGGAAGACCAGGGGACAAAAAAAAAGCAATCTTTCCTTTCCCTTCAATAATGATGGAATACATTTCAAAAACAATTGCAGTTTTTGTTTATGGCAGCATAAAGATCTCAAGGGATTTGAATCTTTACAGTCTATCTTAGACTCGGCGAAGGTAGAGTAGAATCACATTTCCAGGAGGTTACCTAATATTATAAAAGGCTTTTGCTAAATCTCAAGTGATCAGCAGTAACATTTTACTGCTCCGTTGTTATAGCTTTCCACATGTAAGTGTATACAAGCTTTTTGAGAGTCTTCAAAAGTGAAATTCGATGGACAATCCATCATTAGTATATCTTTCCCATTAAATGAAAAAAAAAAGTTAATGTATTTTACCAATAATGCTCAAAATTCTCAGATTTTTTTTCATCTTGAAAAAAATGTCATTGCAAGCTAGGCTAAATTAATCTGTTTTTTTAAAGTAATTTTTAAACATAAAATCTTTCAATAATTATTTGTGTAAAGCAAAATATCAATTGAGTAGTCTTTGAAATGGAAACGTGGGAAGATGTGATAACAGAAATTACAGGAAATTTAGTCTTCGAATCTGGAACCTCATAAAAATGATGTAATCTAATCCAGAATACTCATGTGTTCCTATGTTTCAACATGTGCTTTGAAGGAGAAAAACATTAGGATGGTGGAAAGAAATGCTTTCTGGTAATGTCAAAAGTTGCTTCTTCACAGTCTTGAAACCACCACAAATATAAGCTAACCTTAAACTAAGAAGTTAACCTGTATGATACAGATTGCCTCGTAAGCAATGAAATAATACAGTTTTATTATGATAATTCTCTAAGTTAGAACATTAGCTACTAGTCAGATACAAGTTTCAGGGGAATAATATATTGTAAGGATTGTTTATAATTTCTTTGCCTTATCTTCTGCTCAAGAATGTATTAGAAACTGTAAATAAGACCCTGATAATACAAATTTCATTTTAGCAAACCTCATTTTCTCCCTACAAAACACTGAACTTCTGTAATATATCGGCTAGTCAATTTTGGCAATTCAACTAACTATAAATTGAACTAACAATTTAATGAATCTAGATATTTATCATTTTATGGCAAACATTCAGATAGTTAATTGTGCATTTCAAATTAAATTTATGTTTTCTCTGGGCATACTTTTAGGTTTATTTTAAAGATTATAAAGTGGCCATTTCAGATTTTTGGAGTTTATTGTCCACATTTAAAAATTAGTCAGAATAATTGAAGCATACAGTAGGAATTCACCTGGAAACAGATTGTTAAAGACATTTCTGGAGATGTCCTTGTAGCCTTGCAGAGTCTTTCTTTGCTGCCTACAAGATTTCCCCCAATTAAATATCCTATCAGTCCTGTGGGTATAACAGTGTTTTTATAGCTTCTGATATCCGGGATCTAGTATCTGCTTCTGTCATAGTTCTATTTATTTCTTCTGTATGTCTTGCCGCTTAGGAAGAAAATACATTTTATGAAAAATACTTTTCTTCTACCCTTGGGAGCCCCAAAGAAAGAAGCACTAGGTTGGGATGGCCTGTTACATATTGTTTATGGCAGTATCCAACAAGCAACATTTTGTATGTCTACATATGGTATAAGTCTGGTTTTAATTCGGCCCTTGGGACATCAATCCAATAATGCTGCCAAAATATACTCTTCTAGGTTCAGTGATAATAGAGTCTGAGGACAGCACACTTCCAAGCTTTTCAGCTTATAGATGGCTTATTTTTCTACATATTTTATACATATGCATAGTGAGAGATATGTAAATAGTATTTGTGACTTTATTTAATGCTTAAGCCTGAACTCTGATGTGTTAAGTAAATGTTTGTTTACTTTTACTAATAGTATTATGTCTTTACTATTTTGGTGTATTTTTCTTTTGTTTAAGGTGCAACCAAATACATGTGACATGTGTTAGGTGTTTGAACTTTTTCAAACACAGGTACACATTTTTTTTTGTTGGTAACTCAAATGCTTATTTTACACAGTGAAATATGGAATGTCCAAACACGTTGTAATGTCCCATTAGAACTGTTGCTTTCTCTGGATCTGTTTCAGGGTTTTTGGCCCAAGCATAGAAAGGTGTTCACTGATTTTACAAGCTAAGCCTGACATATGTTTTTTACAGAACTCTAGAATGAAGTAAAGAAAATTGTTCATATTTAGGTCACCACAATGCCTTGGGGAAGAACAAGTGGGCTCACTAAGTCTGTATTACACTTAATGCTCTAGCCTCTACATCAAGGTTTTATTTTGTGGGTTTTTTTCTAGATTGGAATGTTAATTATTACTACAAGTATATCACTTATGTGTCTTTACTTTCAATCTTGAATGACTGTGAACAGAGAAGTAGACTAAATTAACATAGCTCCCATTAAAATGCAAACTATGTACAGTATTTTTTTTCTCACTGCCATGTAATCTAAAGGAAAGACAGAATAGCAACTACAAATGGCTTCGCAGTATTTTTTTCCATAATGCTTTTAGTTTATTTCTGCACTTAAAATAGGTAAACAATCAGTTAAAATCAGATTCCCCAGACTTGTCACTTCTTATTGAAAGCCAAAACAAACCAGATGAAACAAAGATTGTTTTTATTCATAAACCATTTAGTTTCTCATTCCAAATCTAATAGTATCAAAACATTTTAATTCAAATATATTGCTTGTAATTTTATTACAAACTCACACAACTATTCATATAGTTCAAATAAGACAGTATTTAAACAGAGCTATATTTGTAGACTGAGTAATGACAAATTCAATATTCTTTGCCTTATAGTTACAGCATAAAGTAGGTTATCTAGGCACTCCCCTCTAATGTCAGTAATTCATTTCTGAAAATCAGAAGTTTTGTGTGAAAATAATTACTAGAAGTCCATTTCATATTGTATTAGTGGGAGAAAGTATAATGCATTGCATGTCAATCTCCAGTCTTCAACCAGTTATCTAAAATGTGTATGCATAAGTAACAAACTACCATGTTACGACGTTAAGTGGTTTAAAACATTAATTCCTGATAACCAAAAGAATAATACGTGTTGTTTAAAAAAGGCAGTAAATGCAGTACACTGTATAGTGTGCACTCCTTACCATCATCATTTATTTATGATAGGGCATTTCAAATGCAATATAATAAACATATTTAGAAAAAATGTAGTTGTTCAAAATACAATGAAATTATCTAAAAATATAGAATGACAAATGAAAACTAGGGGATTGTCTGGTTATCTCTTAATGCCTAATATTATCAATACTTACATTTCTGTGGGTTGACTGAACTCTGCAGGATCCTTCTTGTTTAGGGTTTTTCATGTGGTGACAGTCAGATGGAAGCTGGTATTGCAGTTATCCAAAGGTGCAGCTGGATTGGATGTCCAAGATTGTTTATGCATACAGCTGGCAATTAGTACTAGCTGTTGGTCAGGACCTGGAACTGTCTAGTAAAGCACCTACACCTGATCTTCTCATGGTATGGTGATGAACTTCATATAAGAAACATTCCCAGAGCAAGCATTTAAAGACGTTCAAGCAGAATCTGTAAGCCTTTTTATTTAGCTTCAGAAGTCCCAGAACATTATTTCTGTTGCATTTTCTTAGTGACAAGTTTATTTTAAGATCAGCTCAGATTTAAAGAGAAGGAGATTTAGAGTCTACCTCTGAGTGTCAGATGCAGCATGAGCATGTGCATATAAGGAAGGAAAATAAATTATACTGAGCATATTTGAAGATCATCCACCACAGAAATTAGCAAACTACAACTTGCAGGCAAAATCTATGTTACCACCTGGGTTTTTAAATACAGCTTTATCGTAAAAGTGCCACACTCATTAGTTTACATATTGTCTATGTCTGTGTTCACTACATAAGGGCAGAGTTGAGTAATTGTGACAGAGAACATATGTCCCACAAAGTCTAAGGTACTATTAGACAAAAGTTGATGAACCCTTCTTTAACAGCAATTTCCTGGAGCAAACCATTATTAGCTGAGGTAGAGACTTTAAGCTTTAAGAAAAGTTCAGAAATAAAGTGGGAAAGAGAAATAGATCAGTGTCACTGCGTGTGAAAGATGATGACACCAGGTGAAAAAGGGACAATTTTAGGTTAACTATTAAGACTTGGAGGCTCCACCTTAGATTTTTTATTATTTTGGTGTTTCTATTGACATTCCTAAGCAAAACAATCTTGAAATATTTTTAGTGGATTTAGCAAATTCTTTTGAAATTTAATATTTTTAGTGGATTTAAGACTTTGCTAAATCCACTAAAAATATTTCAAATGCAGCTTTGATCACATTCTTGTGTGTCTGTGTGTGTGTGTGTGTGTGTGTGTGTTTGAAATTCTGTGAATGTTGTTATAAAGGACATCAGACATTTTAAAAGAAAGGCCATACATGGTATATTCAAAAACAATGCTCATTGTTGTATAATCCACAGGTCTTCCAGCTACTGGTGTCTTGTGTTTTGATTGACTGCTCTTTGAGGTTTTTTACACCATGATCTTTTTCAGACTGGGTGAAACCTAAAAGCTTTTCAAAGTTATTTCTTTGATATCTTCAAAACTAGTTACTATTGCAAGAGCAAAACTTTTCCTTTTGGCATCAACTATCTTTGAAAAGCTTTTGAAATTAACCACAATTGCAGAATCTCTTTCTTCTGTACTGTTCATCATTCATGGGGAAACTCTTTGCCATGCCTTATCGATGATCTCTAATTTTTTTTATGTAAAAGCGTTTCCAAAGACTTTTCAGTGAAGCTTCTTGATTGACATTCACACTGTAGACCACATATTGTTTGCATAGTCAAATAAGCACAAGAAGCTATAAAGGAGGCAATACTGTACTAGTTCATAAGATGAATTAGAAAGGTTTTGTTTGGGAGGAGGAAAACCACCTGAATGTTGTCACTATGTATTACAACACTGTGTGGTTGTCTAGGAATATTGTCGATAATCTGTAAAGCCTTCTTTGCGAGATTTTATTTGACTATTTCCTCCTTCATGTTGCAGTTATAAGAATTCTATGTAATTTACAAAAAAATTATCATCAACTAGTATTGATGTTGAAACTCCAGACAGATGATAATTTTTTGAACGTTTTTTGAGTGCATGGAGGTTTACAAAATGATCATTTTAAAAGAGAGAACACAAACAGATGGAGAAACATTCCATGTTCATGGTTAGGAAGAATTAATATCGTGAAAATGGCTATACTGCCCAAAGTAATTTACAGAATCAATGCTGTCCCCATCAAGCTACCATTGACTTCCTTCACAGAACTGGAAAAAACCACCATGAACTTCATATGGAACCAAAACAGAGCCCATATAGCCAAGTCAATTCTAAGCAAAAAGAACACAGCGGGGGGCATCACACTACCGGATTTCAAACTATACTACAAGGCTACAGTAATCAAAGCAGCATGGTACTGGTACCAAAACAGAGATATAGACCAATGGAACAAAACAGAGGCATCGGAGGCAACACAACATATCTACAACCATACAATCTTTGATAAACCTGACAAAAACAAGCAAAGGGGAAAGGATTCCCTGTTTAATAAATGGTGTTGGGAAAACTGGCTACCCATGTGCAGAAAGCAGAAACTGGACCCCTTCCTGACACCGTACACTAAAATTAACTCCAGATGAATTAAAGACTTAAACATAAGACCTGGCACCATAAAAACCCTAGAAGAAAATCTAGGCAAAACCATCCAGGACATAGGAGTAGGCAAGGACTTCATGACCAAAACACCAAAAGCATTGGCAACAAGAGCCAAAATAGACAAATGGGACCTAATGAAACTCTACAGCTTCTGCACGGCAAAAGAAACAGTCACTAGCGTGAATCAGCAACCAACAGAATGGGAAAAAATTTTTGCAGTTTACCCATCTGACAAAGGGCTGATATCCAGAATTTACAAAGAACTCAAACAGATTTACAGAAAAAAAACAAACAAGCCCATTCAAAAATGGGCATAGGATATGATCAGACACTTTACAAAAGAAGACATATATGAGGCCAACAAACATATGAAAAAATGCTCATCATCACTGGAAATTAGAGAGATGCAAATCAAAACCACATTGAGGTACCATTTCACGCCAGTTAGAATGGCAATCATTAAAAAATCTGGAGACAACAGATGCTGGAGAGGATGTGGAGAAACAGGAACACTTTTACACTGTTGGTGGGAGTGTAAATTAGTTCAACCATTGTGGAAGACAGTGTGGCGATTCCTCAAGGCCTTAGAAATAGAAATTCCATTTGACCCAGCAATCCCATTACTGGGTATATGTCCAAAGAACTATAAATCATTCTACTATAAGGACACATGCACACGAATGTTCATTGCAGCACTGTTTACAATAGCAAAGACCTGGAACCAACCCAAATGCCCATCGATGATAGACTGGATTGGGAAAATGTGGCACATATACACCATGGAATATTACGCAGCAATCAGAAATGATGAGTAGGTACATGGATGAATCTGGAGAACATCATTCTCAGCAAACTGACAAAAGAACAGAAAATGAAATACCGCATATTCTCACTCATAGGTGGGTGATGAAAAATGAGAACACATGGACACAAGGAGGGGAGTACTAAACACTGGGGTCTATTGGGGGAGAAGGGGAGGGCCAGCGGGAGCTGGGGAGGGATAGCCTGGGGAAAAATGACAAATGTGGGTGAAGGGGAGAAAGGAAGCAAAACACATTGCCATGTGTGTACCTATGCAACTGTCTTGCACATTCTGCACATGTACCCCAAAACCTAAAATGCAATAAAAAATTAAATAAATAAATAAATAAATAAATAAATAAATAAATAAATAAAAAGGTTGAATCTTAACTTCTAGCAATGAAGTTGATCTCTTCTGGAGGCTTTGCATTCCAATACTTTCTTCTCCTACAGTAAATTAAATGTGGAGAAAGACATACACTTTCAAAACAAAAATTTGTTTGGCCTATTTTCTTTTATGTTGAATGATTGCTCAGTTGTATAGACTCCTTTATCAATACTTTTCTGAAATTAGATGGTAATGTGATGTTCATCTCACTGTCACCTGTAGCTGCCTCCCCTGTTGTCTTGGTATTGTGGAATATGGCTTAAATATACAGCAAAACTCAGAGCTTCCTCCTTTATTAATTCATCTTTCTCTACTACATTCTTTCCCTTAAGCTTCTCAAGCATTTTCACATTCTCTCAGATCAACACAGTACAGAAAAAACTGTCTTGATCACTTTAGCTTAACATCTACTTTTCCAGGTTATTCTAAGCTTTCCTAACATAGGACGGTGTATTATTTCCCCCACTGCATGCACTTCTACCAAAGTGCCTTATGACATTTGCTTTTTTTTCCTACTCATTATGATAGTACACAAGATAATGATTAAATAGTGCAATATGCACTTGATGTCTTTGGTGGACTGGCTGTCCATTGTAAAAATATTACTAACTTCATTTCTATTGTATTCACTCCTCATACTCTTCCCTAACTTATTCATGCTTTTTTTTCAAACTTATGAGGACATTTTGTAACATGAGACTTAAATAAAGGCTACATATAAGTATACATTGCAAAAATAAGTTTAGAACATTGTAGAGCTGAGGGAAAAGAGTTACACTAAGTGTGATCCTGTGATGATCTTCTTGGTGCTAGCAACATTTGATATTCATATCTTTATTAGCACTCAAAATACCTTTTAAAATATCGCGTGATTTTGCTATTTTACTGTTAGATTTCAAATGTAACCTAAGACATTACTTCCACATAATTTTGTAAATATATTTCAGTTTGGAGTTTTAGACATACACATGCACACAAAAACACACACCAAAAAGACCCTCCAAACTTAATAAAAACATATTATATATGTGTATATCAATGTGTAATATCTATATGTTTAAACTTCAAAACTAAATTAAGCTTAATTTATATATATTCAAACTTTAAAAATTATATGTAAACATATGCATACATAGTTGTTTACATGTGTATTTAAACACATATGTACATCTATGTACATTTATGTATATATAATTTTTTCTTCAACAAGCATCAGTTGAAAAACCTATTGCTGAGATATAATTACAGTCTAAAAAAACTTGATATTAAAATTTAGGTGCTATTTCAACAGGATTTACTATATATATGCCTACATAATTTTTGTTAAAAGAGGCAATGTTTATTTAAAAAATAACAATTTATGAAATTATATATAACCATTATTTTAGATACATTACTTTCACTTCATTCAAAATTAACATTTGTTGCACTCACTAAAATAATCTTTAAAAGATTATTAAAAAGAGAGACATATCCTTTATTACACATAGAAGGAAAAACATATGTATAAATACACCTAATTGTGCCAGTAATATCTGAGACTAAAAGTAAAAAAATCTGAGTACCTTTCTTCTTTTTGTTAATAAAGTATTTTAACAGAAGATGTGGTAAATATTACTACCTGTCCACCAAATTTTATTTTCTTTTCCTTTCTGTGGAATAGAATTAAGAGCCAAGCACATGACTGGACTCCACTCCCATCCTCCTGAAAGTGAATATGGTCACATTACTAAGTTCCTCCAATGTAACAAACGTCAAGGCTCGGATCAGGGCATATGTGCCCATTCTATTCTGACTTTCTGTTTTGCCTCTCCAGAAATGGCAGGTGACAATGTCACAGAAAAACATGGAGTCCACAGTTTCTTGTATTACCCTTTGAAAGACAGCTGCCTACCAGCCAGGAATGTCTGTTTTGGGTCATTACATGAACAATAAAAAAATTACTGCTGTGTTTATGTCATTAAGCATTTTGAGTTCTGGTAGTTACTGAAGTTCAGCTCACCTTTACTAATACAGAATCAATTTAATACATTGAAATTTTTGTGCAAAAACATGAAAGATTTGTAAATATTTTACTTATTCATTAAGAAAGTAATTAAAAATTCAGTCATTAAAAATGTAGAGTTCTAAGTTTGTTATAACCTCTAAATATGCTAACAATTTTTATTTTTAGTTTGGCTACTTGGCTGGGAATATTGACTATATGGTTTGGTGACTACATTTTCTAACACTTTTTATTTTATTTTTTATTTGTTTCGTGTTTATCATTTCCCTCACAAAAACCATGAAATTTTTCAGGGTAACATCATATATGTTTTATCAATGGTCCATCCCGCCTAGTATATATTAGTTACATGATAGGTTCATAACAGATGGCATAAATGAAATTGAGAACATTGGTGTTTTCTTTATCATTATACCCTCTCATATGTACCAGTCTTTGCCCATAATGTAATTCTATAAATAAGGATAATAAAATTTATCTCAGGTATTAAAGCTAAAATGCATAATTTTCACCTGGCCTTTACATTGTAAATGAATATACTGATATTATATATTTAAATAAATTTATTACAACACTAGTTTATCTTGGGAGTTGCTTTGAGATATTTAACATTTTTCCCTCTGATAGTTAACACAAAACTTATGAAAGAACCAAGTGTGAATCTCAATGATCACACACATTGTGTTACTTTAAATTACTTTATAACAGCTCATCATTATAGAATTAAAACAAAATGAATGTGAACAATATTACATTAGTATAACTTATTAAATTCTAATTTTCTCAGCACAATATTTCAAAAATTAGCTACTTTAAGAATAAAGCAGTTACAAATACCTTGAATAGGTTTCCAATAGCTTCCATTTAGGGAAATTTTCATTCTAAACAAATAGTATAAACATGCAAGCACAGACTTTGAATGCATATATATGAAAATCAAAAACTTACTTTTAAATAACCCACCCTAATCACAATATTGAAAATAATGACAAATCGTGCTGGCTTCAGGAGCACATGTACTAAAATTGGAACGATACAGAGTGGAGATCCTCAACATCAAAGTACGCCTAAAAGGAATCTTTGAGGAGAAAAGCCTTCTAGCAAGGAAATTCAAGATTCTGGAAGTTAAGGGAATATACTTTAAAATACTGAAACGTTTATAAATATTTTTTATTACAGTAGCACTTAAAATCAGTGTTTTCTGCTTTTACTATTTTCAGGTTAGTTTTTAGATATAAAGATAAAAAACTCAGATCACTCAAATGAGGTATCTATATCCCTATGACCTAATTGTATAGTGAGTGGAAAACTGAATTAATGTTTCCTTGCAAACAGGAAATTAAGACTAAACACATAGCAGTTATCTCATGGCCTTATGACAAAGGCATCAGGGCAAAAATATGTTACTTTACCATTTACCTAAGACTGTTAGTAGATTCTTGTTTTATAAATGTAGAAAATAAATGCAGACAACATCTCTACTAAAAAAAAAGAAAATAATAATAAATCATCAACCATTGAAAATGCAATAAAAATTTTAATATTCTAAGTTTATTTTACTTTTCATAAACTACTTCCCCAGTGTTAATAATAATTATTACCAAGACAAAACAGGATCCACATTATTTTTCACTTACTATGTGGTTAAATCACTCACTGAATCAACACATTGTGAAACATAAACTGAGTCATGTGCCTTTTCCCTCAAAGTTCTAATTTAGTAATTATCATCATCTTTTTACTTGTTTTAATGCTACAACTAGAAACATGCTTATATAATCAAACACTGCCTAGTGTGTTGTGTAACTATAATAAACACTGTTCTTAGTTCTTTCCTTATGTCATCACACACTGCATTTGATTAATAATATGAATAACTTAGCATCATCGTTTATAGCAAAGTTGCTCTTTTGCTGTGTCATTTTCATTGTCAATGTTGGCATCCTGTTGAGTCAAATGGAAGAACATGCACAGTGATGTCTTAAAAACAAATCAACAAAATTTAGAAAGAAACGACATGAAACAGCTAGACAGTTTGCCAAACATTCAGATGTCAAGAATTCTTTCCAGCAATCCATCTCCCTCTTTTACTAGAAGAAAATATGCAGGAGTAAGGACATTAGTCTTTTGAAATACTTTTCACCACCTATAGTTATGCTTGCAATTTTTGTTAAAGTTAATGAAAAATCTATAGCAGACCCTAGGCACTATCACAGATACGCTGTTCTTGGATCCCTCTCTCAGGCCAATAGGGCTGCAGTACTGACTGGCATGCCGTTTGGAGAAGTTTTGTGGAATTTGACTTGGTAATTCTTCATGTAGGTAACGCAAGCAATGCCTATGTTACCAGAGAGCTAGGAAATATGGAATACTTGCCACTTATTCATGTTTGTATTTCTTCCCAAAAGTCATAAATTATAATGTATACTTTCACTTTCTATGCATATAACTTTACTACCATCTATGTCTTTTACTTTTCAGTTTCCACAATCATATGAAAACATTGTAGGACCCTATAATTGGAGCTTTAATCTTATGGATTCTTTCTTATTCATAAGGAAATTTACACTGCCCTCCGGTTTTCTCTAACACAATTTGCAAGTATGACTGGGATAGGGAGAAAGGTAAAAAGTTTTCATCTTAAATTTACTCAGGTTAAAAAAAAATTACACACAATGACGGCCAAGACAACACTGATTGATGTGACAATGTTTTTTTTGTTGTTGTTGTTTTGTTTTGATGGACTATGCAGTCTGCTATAAAAACAGATTGGGATTTTTTTTCCATTATATTTGAGGTATTGCCTTATATTAGAAATATTAAAATCTCAGTAGTTAATGATGGAAGTTATATACTGGATTTCTAAAACAAGCATCATAATTTTTCAAACAACACAATATTAGGGTAGACTTTTCAGTCTTTATAAAAATTAAATCTAACTAGTTAGAATCAATGAGTTGTCACTTTCATAAGGATGGCTGAAAAAAAATCAGACAACCTCTCCTCAAACAATGGCATCTCTTCTATGTTTAATGTTTCAAATTCTCAAAGTTATTCCATTCTTTTTTAACTATAAAAGTCTATAAAGTAAATATGAGTATGGTTAAGAAAATCTAAACAGAAAGTAACTTTTAAACTTTTATTATAAAAAGTATACTTTTTATTATAAAATGTATTACACTTTTATCATAAAAAGTAATCATACCTTTAATTCAGTACATAGCTAGCATAGCTTGCAGCTATTAATATAATTATTTAACTTACAATAGATTTTTGCATACTCTTCTTACCTTTTTTATAACACTATGAACACCCCAAAAATGAGTCACACTGCTTGTATGCATGTAACTTGGTAGGCTGTTTATAGAGAACAGTGATTTTCAACATTTACAAAATATGTATTTTTGGTTGGCTCCAATTTTTTATACCAAGAATGAATGTAAAAGAACCAAGTGAATGAAGCAAGTGATCAGGATTTAAGGAATTAGCAATAAGGAATTTATCACAGTATTATTTGTGATATGAAAAAATTGATAATAGCCTAAAAGGGAATAAGTTAAATAATCAGTAAAGGATTATTGGGTCACTAAAATGATATTGTACATATTTCTTTATGCATGTGGAATGATATTCATGTCATATCAAGAAAATTTAAGCTTCAAAAATAATGTGTGGAATATAAGCCTACTTTTTATAAAACAAACATGAATATAAAAATGTCTGGGAAGATATACAATCTGTTGATTTCAGAAAGTAATGATCAGATGTCTAATACTAGAAATAACCCTCTGTTATAAAACTTAGTTGTAGCATATTGAATATTTACTTCACTCTTTTTCTGAATTACTATTACTATTATTATAATTTTTGCTGGGAGTGAGAAATGCTTGACAATTAAATGCAAAATACTTTAATGTCTACTGACTGTTAAGATAGAATTAACAAAACATTTATATGCATTCATGAGCTACAGTTTTTATCACATCACTAATAAAAAAGATTGCATGATGCCAGTAGAAAGACTGCTGATAAATTTGGCTTTAAGTAAGCAGTAAGCGAAGGCATGTGAAGAGCAACAAGTAAAATCGGAATCACAACAAAGAGTTATGTAGAACACTGAAAACTTCAGAATAAATATCTACTTAGATGATTTGATTCACTGCACTCTAGATTTGTCCATTTGATTAAAAGGCACATTAGCTCAAAGAATACCTCTTTCTTGGTTTTGTTCTATTGATATAGTTTCTTTATTAATACAGGAAGTTGTGCTTGGAGTTGCTTTATATTTTGTCATGTCAATCAAATTGAGTTTAGGGGAAAATGTTTTGAAAAACTAAAATAAATGGAAATAAAACCTTAAAGAGTCTCCTCTTCATGCACTGTGTGTTATCTTCCTGAAACCATAGAGCTTATGCCAAACTCTGCAGACCTGCTCCAGAGGTCTGTCTAGTCCACAGTGTGTGAGCACTTTTTGAGTTTAAACAGATAAACTTTGGAGGTGCAGTGAATCAATTCAGCCCACGTGGAAATGTCAGTACTTGAAATCTTGATAAAAAATTAAGTAGTCTGAAATACTAAACTCACATGAAAATTTGTTTTTACTTTAAAACATCTTTTTGTCTTTTTGTACATCAAATACAGGTCATATACATTGCCTATATACTTGTAGATTAGAAAATTAATAACTAAGAATGTCAGCACTGTAAACTGTAGTTGTGATCAACGTATATGATGGGTATAGTTGCTTTTTCTTTTTTGAAAGCAGACACTGTTAACTGATCAGGTTACAAAAATAATCACAGCACACACCTTAGTTCATCCTTCTAACTCTTTTTGATCCTTCTAAGGCTTTTGATCTGGTCTTCCCTGTTGTCACCCTCTCTGCCTTCTACAAAAAGAGTGCTCTTTTTTGAACATCCTAGAGAGGATGATTTGAAGGGCCACAGTGAGTTATCTGCTTCTTTGGAGCGGTTTCCAAAGGTATAGATCTCACAAATGAGATACTCCTTGCTGATGATGCCGTATTTCCCAAAAGATTGACCAAAGTGTTATCTGTCAAGGCAATTCTCTTCTTACTGATCTTGCCATAATCATGCTTATAGATTAGTTTATTTACTGGCTTCAGGTTCGAGTACTCCCATGCAATATATGGTTCTACAATTCTCAGCTTGTTAATTGAGGCCTTATTGAGCTTAAAAAAGTTCCTTTCAACACCTGATGAAGCCAGAGAAGCTGCAACACCTTTCAGACATTGGGACTCACACCACTGATACCTCTGATCCTGATGACAAATGCCAATTTGGGTTCTGCAGGTACATAGAAGCTGTCAGTTTTTCTTGCCACACTAGCCAATCGAATATCAGTTCTGTACATTTGCCAATGTTATTTGTGACAGTGTTTCACTTTTTCATAGATAAGCTCTGTCCTTGCTTTTGGAAGCATCTTTTGGGCTAAACTCCTTTCTCAGGCATTTGAGCTTCAGGTCTGCAAAATTCATTCACTTATTCTTAAGGGTTTCTGACACAGCAGCAACCTTCCATTCTTTGATACCCTTTTTGGTTCCAGCCAGAAAAGAGTGGTTGCTCTTTCCATTTAAGAAGTTGTTGGCTGGGCGCGGTGGCTCAAGCCTGTAATCCCAGCACTTTGGGAGGCCGAGGCGGGTGGATCACGAGGTCAAGAGATCGAGACCATCCTGGTCAACATGGTGAAACCCCCGTCTCTACTAAAAATACAAAAAAAAATTAGCTGGGCGTTGTGGCGCGCGCCTATAATCCCAGCTACTCGGGAGGCTGAGGCAGGAAAATTGCCTGAACCCAGGAGGCGGAGGTAGCGGTGAGCCGAGATTGCACCATTGCACTCCAGCCTGGGTAACGAGAGCGAAACTCCATCTCAAAAAAAAAAAAAAAAAAAGAAGTTGTTATTTTTTCAAACCATTGAATTAAGTATTCTTTGGTGGTAAGAAATGCAGAGAGAGCATGAAAATTCTCTGCCAAGGCAAAAAGTTGACATTTTTTTTTGTGGGCAAGCATCTTATTCATAAATATAAAGTATGAATTAAAGAAATGAGCAAAAGATGTATGTGAGCCAGATGGATACAACTTTCATTTTACTTTATCCTCACACCTGTATAAAATATTGTTCTAGTTCAAGATATTGGTGTGAATATTCAAGTCCTATCCAAGCCACCCCAGAATGTTAAGATTAATAATGCATGTCAAATAAGAAAAGCAAACATTATGGATCCAGGTGTAAGTGTTGTTTGTCATATCTCTAGCTTTGCTGAATATTTTTCCTCTCTTTGCCAATGATTTTTTTTTTTACAGGAAGTAATCTTTTATTCCATTGGTGAGATGTGTTTCTAATCTTTTACTTCATGCAGAATAGCACCATTAAGGAAATGTAATTGTATTTATTTTCTGTCTCCTCCTTTTTTGAGATATAGATTTTTTTTTTAAAAGACACAGGTTTAATGGGCTGCTTTTGACCTGAGATGAAAATCTTGGATTTGTCTTTAGAGGAGGGATTTTGTTCTGCCCCATAGTGTTTATGACCAAAGCATATATTTGCTTCCTTCGTCACTGCTGTGGGGTTATCATGTGCAACTGGGTTAAACAAATGGAAAATACATTCCTATCACACACCCACCTCTGAGTCCAGATAAAAACAAAAGAATGAGACCATAAATGTCATCATTAGCTTGATTTCGTATGTATGCACATATAATAAATGTGTGTTTGGCATGTACATATTTGACAATGAGTCAAAAACATTCTACTATCATCTTTAATAATTCTTATTTAAGCAAAATATGGCATGAAGTGATGTGATCCAGAACTCTGAGTAATCCCAGCCACAGTTTACTGGGATTTTCAGTAGTTATTGAATCCTATGAATGTGTGTAGCTTTTCTTTAAGTCCTTCTGAAAACAGATCTGTCCTTGAGGTGTCAGATTAACACTCCACTCAGAAGACAAATTGTTCGTGGGCACACTGGACATATGAGAGCCATTAGAGAGTGTGCTCTGCATTCTTGAAAAATGAAAAATTCTAGGCAACATTACATTTTATAAATGCAAGATGTTTATTATTACAGTACCAGCAATAAATGTTTAGAAACTGGAGAGGGTTCACAATGGTTCTGACTAGGAACATATGCCTATCAAGTTCATTGGAAGCGGAGCCATTGATTTTTGGCATTAAGCAAAGGGTCTGGAAGCTATTATGCATTTAAGCTTCTATGAGTATTTAATTATATCAATAGGAGAACACAATTTCTGTTGTGCGTATAGTGCTGAATGTCTCCATTTATTCATGTTACTGTGTCTGATAGATGAGTTCAAACCAGCTGCTGTAACTTTCTTACTATTTGGCCAAATTATTTAAATAATATTTTTTGGAAATGTAGAAAATACTCTATTGAACATTATCAAGTAAGCTTCACCCATGGAATCTGTTTACAGACTTTTCTAAGGACGATATAGAAATTCACACACACACACACACACACACACACACACACACACACAAACTGTGTATAAACATTCCCACCCTTTGATGTAAACTAATAAATACTATTAAATTGCACTTACCCTTATGCACTTTTCCAGGTCTGTCATATGTCTACCTTTCAATGATGCTTGCTTGAATATGTGATTACTACTGTTTATTTTATATTTGCCACTGCATGCTCAGGCATTATCCAATAATGCAATCCAAAGCTTTTTGTCTGGCAGCTTTCTTTTCATATGACTGCAGTTAAGATATGAGCTCTGGCCCTCTTCCACTGTTTTTGACAAAGGTGATTTTACATTTAGAGCAAAACATCTTTGGAAGAAACCAATTCCTATTTTGAATAAGGCAAATACATTTTATATGTAAACTGACAGCCCAGCACCTAGAACAATCAATAACTTACACAAAGTAAGGACACAAAAAATATGTATAAATATGTATCAAATGAACAACTGAATGAATGAGCTTATGAAAGGCTTCAAACAAAAGAAAAACCAATAAACATACAACTATTTCCTAAGTAGTCTTTGTCTACCATAAACTACTTCTTTTATTTTTTTAACTGACATACAGTTTTGTGCATTTACCATATGCAACATGATGTTTTGATGTATAAATACATAGGAGGTAATGCATTTGTTAATTAGCTATATTGAATTATTTGTTAATTAGCTATATTGAACCATTCCTTTGTAGTTCTGATTTAAGTAAGATATTTGGTCTTGAATTGTTCTGTTGGCCTGTTGGCTTGGCAGGAACCACTGTTGAAATTTGGAATTTATAATTTCATTTAAGTTTATACTTTATTCAAACTTCTGGATCATTACTACCCAATAGGTAATGCTGGTCATTATTCTTTAGATATTGTGCTATGACCACATATTTCTTATTTATTTATTAATTTTTTTTCTTCGTGGCTTCATATACATGATCTATTTGTTCCATTGTGGTTCCTTATTACTCCATGACAGATTCCATGACAGAGAGTATCTTGGGAGATTGAAAACAACAGGCTCTGAAGTCAGATTTAGCAATAGCAACAATTTGCCTTGTTTCTAAAATAAGAAAAATTGTATTACTTAGAAAATTACTTTGAAAAATAAATAATGAATATAAAGCAGCAGCAATATGAGTATTATAAATTAGACTCCCTCATTAGGTAAGCTACCAGTAAAATATCTCCTAGAAAACAATCATCACATCTTTGGGGTCTGAATGGGTATAATTTTGTCATGGTGCACACAATATTATTTATCACTGGTAACCTGGTTAAAAAAACAAAGTTGAGTCCAAAAAATTTTAAATAGCAAAATAGTTACTAAAACTGAAATGCAATAAGTAAATGTAAAAAGGTATATCAATATAAAAAATCATATTTGTGTTTTCATTCTTGTTTTTTCCTCTTCCAATGTCTTAGGTTAAAGTTAAAATTCTGAATCTAGTATAACAGCATCAATGACTAATTGAAATGTGCAAGCCAGAGGCAGTTGAGGGAGCAAAAAAAGTTAAATAAGACTAACAAAAAAGGAAACCTTAAAAAAATTAAATGATAAGACATTGTATATACTATCAAGACAAGGCAAATATCAGTTTTCAAATTCAGGAAAAATTTCCACATGGGTGGCATGAAGCACAGGAGAAGAATGTAATTTGCCAATGTTATAAGCATAAGCCCATGTGCAGAAAAAAATGAAAAAAACAGAAGAACAGGGGAAAGTAACAAAGTTACAATTACATTACTATTGGGTTGAGAACCAGATGAGGAATAATCCAAATGCAACATAATTGTGCATTTAAACAATGAAATGGTTTAATTACTTTATGATTTTTATATCTATTTTTTTTTTCTCTTTCTACATCTTTCCTGCCCTGAGTGAGAGTGCTAGGACATAGATTGAAGAGGAGGGGTGGTTGGCAGTGGTGGGGAATCCAAACCTAAAACAATCCTCTTGTTACTTACTAATCCCTCCTGTGGTATTCTGGGAATTCAGATAACTCATTAACAGTTATCTTTTACTTACAGTGCCTCAAACAAGAGGAGTACTTTCTTTTTAAATGTTTATAGTAGAAGAACATCAAGTATAGTTGCCAGCAGACTTGTTAATATTACTGGATGTGCCTGTGCCTCCAACGCATGGATTTGATAGCTCCATTATTGTAATCTAAATGTCCTGGTAAGAATTTTGTTATTTTACTACTTGTTTATGGTAAAATGAAGTCTTGGTACTTTTTAATAACTCTGACACCTTATTTCTGATAAGACGACTATGCTTTAATTTCTTGGCTTGTCTTAATTTGGAGTTTGCAACTAATTCAATGATTTAAACATGAATGATTAATACTAAACACTGTGAAAATATCAGATAATATTTGTTATAGTAGTATGAGTGGGGCAGGAGTAGTAATAGCATTAGCGACTAACATTACTTGTTTTCAAACTCCAGATTTTGTTCTATCTACTCCATTATATATCATCTAATCCTGAGTAAATCCTCATTTTAAAGATGAAGTAACAGAAGTTTTACTATGTAACTTGCCCCATGTCTTCTAGCAAATAAGTGTTAAAGTCATACTGGATATTAATACTTTTAAACGTAAGATACATAAACTGTTTTTTCCTCTTATTAAGCTTATAATTTAGTTAAGGTAATTATTTGCTCTATTGACCAAAAAAAAAACAGTCTCTTGAAAACTATTTTTGAATATTTGTTATTCCTATAAATATATGATTCATAGGTCCTGGCCCCTAATTAGACCATGACTATGAAACAAAATCATCCTTTATTTTTTTGCCTCTGATAATTTTATAGTATTACACAAGAGGGGAGTTTATGCTTTCCTGTCATCCAAAATACTGACTTTTACTTCTTTTTCCACTTCCTAATGGAACTGGAACTCAGCAGGGCTCCCTTGATAATGGAGAATTCTACAATGAATGCATCATCTGCTGCCTGTCCCCAGAGTGGGCTGCCTTGTATAGTGCTATGCTGACATGCTGTTTCTACTGCAGAATATTGTGCTGTTGGTAACTACTTTGTCAGGTCCATGGAGAAAGATCACACCATAATGCATGGGAGTAAGATTTTCCTTGGGAAGTCATTAATTACATCCAGGAATATGTTAAGTATCTGACTTGAGGTGAAGAAGAATACCCTATCTGAATTCACTGGGATGCTAAGCCCACACTCTGAGGAATGGAGCGTTCTCGATCTCTTCCAATAATGGAGTGAGCCAGCATAACTCGCAAGAAACAAATAGACCAGCAGTGGCAATAGGAGTGAGTAGTAATACCAAGATTCAATATTTAATTAGCAGTGGCAATACAGTAAATCAATTCTGCTTAAGACTACTTTCCAAAGAGATTACTGAGTGTCCTTTCCATGAAGTGTGGTGTGTTGCTTAATTGACCCTCTAGAGGTTATCTGATTCTACTTAGAGTTCAGTTTTTCTATTGAAAAATAGCCCAAACTATCACCTTCAATATATAACACTCTCCACCTTCAGCCAGGTAGTTTCAGGTAATAGATGATAATGGGATAGACAGAAGCAAAGTTTCAAAAAATTCTGGATCAAAGGTTTATGTTCACAACAGAACATAGAAATATGGGTTCATTTTTGAATGCAGAGTAAGAAGCTGTGGTTGAAGTTTATCAACTAGATGGTCCATAAAAACATAAATGTTATAAAAGTAGACTTTCATCCAAGAAAGAGAAATATATACATCACATCATTTCCTGAACATTAGGAATTCATTTTTGAAAATTCAGAGGTTCTGCATGAAAATACTAACTGGGGGCTTATATTAGTTTCATGTAGCTGCTGTAAAAAATTACCTCAAACTGGGTGGCTGAAAACAACAGAAATTTATTCTCCCACAGTTCTGCAGGCCAGAAATCACTGTGCCTAAAACAAGGTGTTAGCATGGTTGCACTTTCTCCAGAGGCTCTACAGGATAATCCATTTCTGGTCTTTTCCAGTTTCTGGTTGGTATCAGCATTCCTTGGCTTGTGACCATATAATCCATCCTCTATCTCCCAGTACATAGCCTTCTCCTATCTATGCATGTCTGATTAACCTCTTCACTTTTATAAAGATACATGTAATTGCCTTTGTGGTCCACTCAGATAATTCAGAATAATCTCATCCAGACCATTAACTTAATCATATCTACCAAGACCTTTTTTTCCCCAAATATTTAAAAGTTGCAGAAATTGGGATTTATTACAGTATCTAGAGAATGTTATTCAGCTACTACAGAATGTATTTACTATTATTTTAAACTGGAAAAATGATAATAGGCCACATGTTAAACTAAGACTATTAGGCAATATCTTATATCTAAAACATGGTAAAACACCATGTAAATATATACAATACATACCTAAAATGCTACTTCTCACCATACAGTTGGGCTAAGGCATTTCTTAAGAATATAACTTAGGCACAAGGCCACACTGCAAGTAGATATGTTGTTTCTTTAGGATATCAAATTCTAAGGAGGGTCAATATTGAGAGTCTGCTGAAATTATTTCAGGGATTCACTGGTACATACAAAAATGGGTTTCAGGATCCGGTGCGGTGGCTCACACCTATAATCCCAGCACTTTGGGAGGCCAAAGATGGACAGATCATGAGGTCAGGAGATCGAGATCATCCTGGCCAACCTGATGAAACCCCGTCTCAACTAAAAATACAAAAATTAGCTGGGTGTGGTGGTGCATACCTGTAATCCCAGCTATTTGGGAGGCTGAGGCAGGAGAATTGCTTAAACTCAGGAGGCAGAGATTGCAGTGAGCAGAGATCGCGCCACTGCACCCCAGCTTGGCAACAGAGTGAGATTCGGTCTCAAAAATAAATGAATAAAATAAAATAAATAGTTTTCAGGATGCCCAAATATTTATCTTTTAGTTTTGGATTCTGTAATGTGAGACCTAGGATGTCTCAGGAGGGTGTTATGACAATCCTTTCGTGTTTACTTAAGTATGCAATGTAAACAGCAAACAAATCATTTTCTGGGTTGCTATGACATTTAATGAGTGTTGAGAAGTACTGCACAGACACTACTAAATCCTCGCTGTGCCCTTCATAGATACCTTTGCCTTTCCTGGTACAGAAGACATGCTCCAGTGCTCTCCCTACTCCTTGTCTGGTCCATTTGTATTGCTGTAACAGAATATCATGGACCAGACATCTTATAAACAACAGAAATACATTTCTCACTTTTCTGATGCTGAGAAGTCTAAGATCAAAGAATGCCCATGTCTGGTGTCTGGTGAGGGTTTGTTTCCTGGCTTATTGATGGTGCCTTCTTACTTAATCCTTACATAAATTCAGCTTGCAAACAAGCTGACGGCTCTTACCACATTTACGAGGGCTCTGCGCTCATGACCCAATTACTTCCCAAAGGTCACACCTACCATTATCATCTCCTTAGTGGATAGAATATTAACATAAAACTTTGGTGGTTAACACAAACATTCAGACTATAGCACTCCTCAAAGATCTGGACTTTGGGTAAACTAGATGGAAGTTGCCGTCATATTTAACAAAAATTTCAATAACGGTACAGTACCTGCTACAATTTATATAGTCTTTGAATACTGTTGTTGGCATTAATAGTGGATTTTTATAAATAAAAATAAATAGATTTATTGGTTGGAGGTTGATGAGACCAAACAGAAGAGTCAGTAAATTCCATTTGATAAAGGAACTCATACAGGAAATTTTAAAACAAGCAAAACAAAATATTAGCAAAAACAACCCACAGTTAAAAACAAATTATAAGTGACATTTATTTTTTTCTGTATGTCATGCCAGAAACATATATGTTAGTTACACAGATTCTTTTAAGTTGCCCTGGATGTTAAAATTACCTTGTCCTTTTTGTTCTAAGAAACAATTAGGTTGAAATACCATTTCACATCCCAGCTCCAGTCAACCCATCCCTTGGGTTTAGTAAGGGGCTTGAACTTTGTGCCTAATCATATGTGGTCCCTATTTATTGCTTCTCAGTAAACTCTTCATCTCCCTCAAGTCTTTCTGCATATGGCTGCTTCTGCCTTTCCTCTCTTGTCACCCAAATCAGTCCCTCTTCCACACAGCCCTTGGAGTAGGAGACTTCTACTGAAGATTGAGGAGTAACAGAAACACAGTTGGTGTACGAGGAATAGTGCTGCATCACTGAGCAGCACGTAATTTAAATTGGTACATTTTACAAGGCTCTTTAATAAAAAAGTGAGTCAGATCCACATCTGAAAAAGTATTCTTTTCACTTCTGGGGTTCTCTCTGAATTCACAATTTCCCAGATACCTCTCTTTACATTTTCATTTTTAGCCAGCTTCTGTAGTCTAGACACTCATATAAGAACTGCTTTTTAAACAAATTACAAACCCATCAAGGTAACCAGTCCTCCAATCAGTTCTAAAAATTATACTTTTTCTGCCCTCTCTGTAAGGTTTGTAATTACTTAATATATTTGATAGTGGATCTTGTAAGAGCTGTAATGCTACTCGTGTCTTTATAATATAAACTAAGGGTGTTTTTTTCTCCCCATTATCCTAAATCAGTAGGAAAAAGGATTAGGTACGAATTTAGTAACATGTTAACAACCTAGTTAACATTTAAAAACCTAGAGGCCTTGTTTATACATGGGCAGAAAACAAGGCAGATAAACAGAGCGCAGTGTTTCTGCTCTGGGGGAGTTTCTTCTTTCCCATTGAGATGAGACAAAGGAAAACTCTAGAGTAACTGGAATCAAGAGCCAAACTGGGCAGTGAGTAAAATAAACACACTTCAGCTCAGCCAACAGTTGAATTAATAAATGTACACTGCAAGCCAGGCCATTTTTAAAGAGCATACATTCCTTATGAAAATATCTGGGTGGTACAGAGAGGGGAATCCAGCCTGGAAGACTTAAGAATACAAATATTAGATGAGTAGGGCCCTTAAAAAATATGGGAATTTATAGGGTGGCTTTCCAGGTAGAGAAAACCCTACCCTTAAATACATTTCCTTTTCTGTTTTTGAGTTTTTCAGTGGTAGAGCTACTCAATCCTCCATGCCTTATATCTCACATGTTTGTCTATTGACCTCAGCTGGGAATGTTAGGGAGGTTAGATACAAGTTTACCATTGGGTAAAAGACATATATCAGCAAACAGACCAATTCTGTGGTTCTCTGGGTTTTAAATTTCACTTAGTACATTTCAAAAATAATATTCATTATAGCTACTAAGTTTTGTAATTTGCATAATTGAAAAGTTGAAAATAACAACAAAATGACCTCTATGTATAATCATTTCACAAAAGTAAGGGCATTTTAACATCAGAAAAAGTAGAAAAGCTTCTTAGACAAAGAATTAAAATATCCTTAAATAAAATAAATTTAGCTTTGTGAAAACTTTTAAAATATTATGTTCTGGTTTTCATTTGGCCCAGACCCAAGATAAATTATTCATAGACTGACTCCAAAGTGCAGGCGAATGACTGGAATATTGGAATAGCTAATTTTTTTGTCACCATTTTTCTCACTATGATTACCTGGTAGAAACTTGTATCTTTAAGCACATAGGTTCGCATAATTTCTGCGTCTCCTTCTGGTTTTCATTTGTTTATAACTTTAAACCACCATGAACTTTAAAGTGTTCAGCATAAAACCAAATTTGTGCTTTTATTCATTTACAACAGATGAGGTCAGAGTGAAAAGAAGGGCAGATTATAGCTTCCCTTTCTTGTAGATCCCTTTATTAAAATCACTTGCATCATTTTTACAAGGCTCACACTTTTCTCTAAGATGTAATTTTTATAAAGGATACTTTATTTAGAACTGTTTAGTACTTAGTAAACCTGGGGCCTCAAGGTCTGTATAAAAAAGTTACGGCCAAACTGGCCTTCATCTAAATCACAATACAGAAAGCTAATAATTTTTTGAACATTCAGAAGCCTTAAGCAGAATGAAATTCCAATAACATATGCTACAACTGCTGACAATGAATGTGGCCAATCCAAAATAACCAAGAGCTGTTGTTTACCAGGGTAAGAAATGAGATGAAAAAAAAAAAAAATTACTCTTTATGACTGAAAAGATACTGCCAGTCAGTAATCCAAAGAACTGGTACTTAAAATTCTTTTTAGACTTACAATTATGGGTTTATTAGTAGCTATTACACACATACACACACACACACAATGCATATTTCTAATTCCAATTCTAATTTGAAAGGGACACTCAGGAAGCAGGTCATCAAAGTGAAGGGCAAAATAGGATAGATATAAAACAAGTTAACGAGTAACATTAATAAAGAAAAAATTTGAAAGGAAATTGTTAGAAAGGGAAACACACCCTCCATCTTCCAGAAAATGTCATTCCTTTCTTAGCATGTATGTCACTGGACCATGTAAAATCCCTATCAACAATCCTTACACTTAGGAATTTAGCTTACAATATAAAGGAAAGACTATGGTAACAAATTGTGCTGGTCTAATAACTCTAGTCTCATATTAATGTACATTTGTTTTTTTCCCAGTTTTTACAATTCAGATATTGCAGCATAAATAGTTTTGCACATATTGTTCTCTTTTTCATATTTTTGTCAGTTTGGGATGTAATCTTAGGGATATGTTCTTCAAAATGGGATTGCTGGGTCACAAGACAAAGGCATAGATGTGCTAGACCTTACTAAATTTCCCTCCGAAGTGGTTTTGAACATTTTGATTTTCGTCATCAATGTATGAGACTGTTTTATTCACCCTCCCACACAGAAGACACTGTCACATTTCTGGATTTTGGCCAATTCAATATGTGAGAAATTGGATCTCAGGGTATTCTTAATTTGCAGTTTTCTTATTAGGAACAAAGCATAATATTTTTTCATATCTTTAAAGGAATTTTTATTTTCATTCTTTTTAAGCTATATATATATTTTGCCTATTTTGTACAGTGTTAAAGCTTTTCTTTATTTTTAGAAGATAATGTGTTTCATATACTACTTTTTTAATTGTGTGCATTACATTTTTTTCCAGTTTCTCATTTGTCTTTTACACTTTGGAACGTTTTTGCATTAAAAATTTTTATATGAACAAATTTATCAGTATGGTCTATTATTTTGTCTATAAATTGTCATAGTTTGAACCATTTTCCCCTTTCTAGATGTATACTTTACTTAACCCATGTTTTTACCTAGCACTGGTATATAGTTTTTTAATTTAAAATTTTTAACCCATCTAAAATTTATTCTGGCATAATAGGTAAGAACTTGAACAAAATTTATTTTTTCTTACATGGCAATTTCATCACACAATCTTAATTATTAAAAAGTAGTATATTTTACTCAATGATTTGTCTTATACCAAATTTATATTCACAATTTGGGCTACTTGTGGAATATCTATTATAAGGTACCATTGTTATTCATACCAACTTGTTGAAGTTAATAAAGCAGCTGTCCAGAAGAATGTTTTGCCTTTTGGGTGTGCCTACTTGCTACCTTTTGATGTATTTTACTTTACTTCTCATTTACTATATCTTTGGCAAACTAGAAGTTAAATATAAAAGCTTTATTAAATCAAAGGAAGCATTTTGACTAGAATAATAAGTGATAAAATTATATCCTTCATAGTACATCATAGCAGAATTTATGTAATACCAGTTTGACCCACCAGTAATGGTACCATAATTTGTCACTACACAAGTTAACACAGGTGATCTCTCTGTTGTACATTTTTCCTTGAGACTTTTAGGATAAAATTTAGAATACATCAAAATTTAATTAGGTAATTTAAATTAATTAACATTTATCAATGATTATTTAAAATATCTTGATATATTTTATAAAAATAATAAACTGTAAGATTAAAAATTTAAAATATGTATGGCACCTAGAAATATAGTTGCCTATTTAACAAAAATCTGTAGTTTTTGTTTTCATCTACTTTTATTTTTAAAATTGTATTAAAACTTGCATCATTATTAAGGTAAGGGTCTGAACTTGCCTTAACACTGATACAAATATTAATACCTAATATCAAATCATATCAAATCATCATATAATCAGTAGACATTTTAATGACAGATGAATGATTTAAATAATTTTTCACTTTACTTGTTCTCTTATTCTAGGCAGACAAAGCAAATGGCAAAAAAAAAAAACCCACATTCAATAAAAATATGTGAACAATTTTTAAAATTAATAATTGTATACTATGAGTTTAAAAATATTTTTGTATTCAGTTTTACTAGAATTATTGAGTATATATAATACATGTTTGGATAAATACTATTTAAAAAATTTTTTCACCTTTTAATGAGAGCACAGATGTTTCCCCTGTAATTATTTTATGCATGTATGGGTTAATATGACTTGTTTCTAAAATCAAGATCCAGCCTTAATTGTATTCCCTTTCTTATTTTCAGAAATGTCAGCAGTCACTAACATTTTTCATATTTCAAATAAATAGATCAAAATATAAAAAATTCTAATATAGATGTATCACTCAATTATCTAAGTCCCTTCTGTATTGTATGTGAAAACTATATTGCATTCATTTACCAAAAATTACTTTTAATGATTAACTGACAACCCTATTTGACCATTTTTCAATTTTGTTGAAAGCAAACATGGAAACCACTTGAATTATAAAAGCATTTGTTACCCAATCAGCAAAGACATACACATCTTTGATTTTGGGAAAGTCTAAAAATTGACTTTACCAAGATCTATCAAATGTCTTAGTTTTCATACAAGTGTTAGAAGTTAAAGGTTGCTTCTTAGGCACCAGTAAATTTCACTGTGTTTTGTTTAGTAGTACCAAGTAAGTGAGAATGAATAAGTGAGTAGTACCAAGTAAGTGAGGTGGTCAGAAAGTGCCGGAAACTGATAGAACACCTTTACAGCACGTGTGTTCTCAGGCAAATAGATTTTAGCAAATAGTAAGAATATGAAATTGAGAATATGATCTGGAAAGTGACTGCCTAAAGACTGTCCATGTCAGCTTCTCCCTTGGTAAATATCTTTTCCAGGGGGCACATGTCTCTCAGTTTGAAGAACACTGCCCATAGGTCCCAACAAAGTCACGTAGGGTGACTTTCAAAGTAAAAGAAAAGTTGACAGAGGAGATGCTGATAAGATTCAATAAACTAATTCAGGAGACAGCACTTCAAATTTGTTTAGCTCATCATGGGTTTAAAAAAATAGATATTCTGGAAGCCTATTTTGTCTCTTTCCTTAGAATACTCTAAAAATAGTCACCTGGAATCTGTTTCTTTTATTAATCCAAATAACAGGCCCTGAACACAAAAAGATTCTCAAGTTTTAAGGGTCGAACACCTTCACTGAAACCTGGCTCTTAGCTTATTATAATAGTGGCAGGTAGACCTCATGGAGTATAAAATACATGTCATGAACATTAGTAAATACTGGCTTCAGATTTGCTATAGTAGGCATTAGCATCTTATCTTAGTGTGTTATATATTAACATCTTAATGTATGGTTTAAAATACTATGTTACTATAACAGGAAAAGTTCCCTTATCCCCGTCACAGGGCGTGTGTAGTGCCCTTGCTTCTTTAGTGCCCTGCTGCTAAAAACCCATAGAGGGTGCATGTAGACAGGCAGATTATGGGGAGCCTGGGCTCTGACCCCATGGCAGTGTCTAGGGTTGAGTATTTACAGACCCCAAAACCCTAGTGGGCGTGTATTACAGTATGCTCTTTCAGCTTAGCTATCTGAAGGGGGTTTGTGTTCATCAGCTCAATTAGAACCTCTGCCTCTTCTCAAGGACAGAGGACTTTCTGTATCCTGGGTTCTTGCCTTAGTGTAGTGGAAAAATCGGATCACACATGAGCTTGGAGAATGAGTCAAAGTTTTATTGAGTGGAAGTAGCTCTCATTGAGGTGAATGGGGAGGCCAGCAGGGGGATGGAGTGGGAAGTTGGATTTGGACCACCCAGCAGCCAGATTCTCCTTCCATCAAATTCTCCTCAGCATCTGCGTCATTCTGCCAAGGATGACCTCCAGCATCTGCAGATGTGTTCTTCTGCCAGTGTGTTTCTCTAGATGCCCAGCTGCTTGTGTCTATGCTCACTAGGGTCTTGGGGATTTTATAGGCACAGGACGGGGGCATAGCAGGCCAGGTTGGTCTTGGAAAATGCAACATTTGGGCATGAAAACAGGAATGTCTGTCCTCATCTAGGTCCATGGGCAGAGACTCAGGGTGTAGCCCTACCCAGGGACCTGCCCTTCTCTACCCAGCACTTCCCTGCCCACCTACAGTATCATTATGTTATACATACTTATACATAGTTACACATTGTATTTAACATACTATTAACATACATTAGTGCCTAGGGAAAGTACATTAAAACATCCACCTAATTTTTTTGGAGGGGCAAGAGAAATTAGAGCCTTCTTCATGAACAATGACTATTATTACCAACTTAGATGAATTCAAAGGTAATCAGGAAAGCATTGGTATTAAAAATAACATACACATCAAAGTACTTAAAATGTCGTGGTATAGGATGAGATATGGTAAATTGGACAGAGATGACAAAGTGAATGGAGAATGACATGAAGGCTAAGTATGATAAGAATGTGTCTTATTCAATTCTAGGATTTAATGATATTTTGATTTAAGGTTAGATACAATCCAAATCTCTGAAATTTTAGGTTTATTGGCTAATGTGAATTATTTTTTATTTTTCCCCCCAAAACTGAATTAAGTTACTTATAGTGTATTAAATGGGGCCATTTGTACATTCAATAGGTCTATTTAATCAGAAACAAACTGTTTTCTTGAAAATATATATGGGTGTAAATATTAGTGGAAAATGTGCTTGGCAAGGTATTTTTGGAGCTTGCCAAACCCCAGACGTCTTAGAAATGCTTGAAGATGTTATAATGAACAAAACATACTAACAGTTCACTGAACCTTGGAATTATGTGTCAGGAAAGCAGATAAAATACCAAATATATTGTCATGCTTTCACCTAACGAAAGCCATCATTTTGCATTTGAATTTTACTAAAGACTTCTCCCATTTTTAGTTCAGCTCTGAGATGAATTAGTGTGATTAAACCAATGGCAGATTCTAATAAAATTTTTCAACAGTTGCTTGTAATAATCTCTGAAAAGGAATTAGGCATGTATGCTTTGAAGACTTTCACAAAAGGACACAACAGCATTTAATGAGTTGTCTAAACTTTATATTGGGTTTTTTTTACCAGTGGTACATGGAAGTTTTTGCATTAGAAAAAAGTTAGTAAGAGCACACACTATATGCTTTTGTGGCCGGAACTTTCAGAGGCTTATTATGTCTCATAATAGACACAGAGCAGTACAAATTCTTATTTTTACATTGTATGCTGGTTATGCTTCATGTCAAACATGTACAAAATGAGTTCCTCTTCTGCCTGATCCAAGACTATATTCTCCTTCATTTTATTACCCGAAGTCTACTCCTATGTTATCATTCTTTTAGACGAATTGAAATTGAACACATATTTTATGCACTACATCAAGCCCAGTATAGCTTATTTATATATTAACTATTTTGCTTCTAATAAGAAAACAATCCACAATTCATCCTACATCATATATATTATATGAAGTGGGTTAACAAAGGGGAGATTCTAGAATCTACGAAAACTACTGGGTAAATGTTCTGTTTTTAGTTTGCTGCTTCCATTTGGATGCCTTTAAACTGAGCTAAGAGAAACTTTCTTTGGTTTCATTCTGAAGAATTACTAAAAGAATTCTGACATTCAGGTGAGAGGGCAGAAGGAACCAAGAGGCATATAAAGCTAGCAGCATGCTCATTCTGATTTAGAAATATCCAAAAGGCCCAGCCACAAGTGGAAAAACCACTGGAATGCCAAGAGTGCAAATGTTTTCAGAAGACAAGAATTCTAATTAGTCTGAATGGGAAACTCAGCATGACATTTGATAGCTGGTTTGATGTTTAGAATCATTACACTGAACTGTGTTGGTAGGATTATACAGTACTATTGTGATAATACAAATGTCAAATAAACCACCTACCTCAGAAATTTCTAAACAGAACTTTACAGTTTTTAGAGCAAATTAAAAAATCGTAGTATTTTTCTTTGTTAGATTTCTAAATGAATTTAGCAGTCTTTACACTTAGCAGGAAATCTGGACTGATCATTTGAGGCCTGTTTTCTTTATACATTTTGGAGTATGGGTTTGCTTTTGGACACCTAATAAATCATGATCTAACATCTAAGAGAGACTTATGGCTACACTGTTAAATCAAGGGAGGAAAAACAACAGTGTAAATACCTGGACTATCTTGCTATATTCTTTGACCTATAGGACAGTAATGAACCAAAAAGCAAAATTCTCTAGCAATTTTAGTGCCCCAGTCTTATTACACGGAGTTAGTAATGGTTTTGCATTTGAAATGTTAAGCCTTACCTTGTTTGTAGTTCACCAAGGAATACGACCATATGTGATGCTTTTTCTATTTCAGGCAATGCCCCCACTGCTGGATAGATTGCTGTTGACAGCTTTTGACCAGAGGGAGCCATTAGATTTTGCTGGCTAGCAAACAATTACAGCTTTGATATGAGCTACAAGGTAAAGATTAAAAGGAATACCAATGCACAAAAATATGCTGGTCCTGTGTGGTCTCTAGTCACTTCTTGTGCAAATGAAAAATTGTTTAGATGTAAAATCTAACAAAAGACAAAACCAAAAAAAAAGTCAAACTTTTTAGGCTGAAAGATCCCTTTAAGAATAGTAGAGACTTTATACCATCAAAAGAATTCAAAAGGTTCATTTAAAGATAACAATACCTTTCAAATAATGCTATTAGTGAGGAAGGTTTACAATAATTTTTATATTTGGAAATGTACTGCTTTTAATTCTAGCAGTGTAGTCTTAGGGGAGAGGTTATATGTATATATTATGGTGCAACAGTGCAATTAAACTCACTAGGCATATGGGTCAATGAATGTTGTCAAATAATAAGATTGTTTATATTATTTGGCAACTGCCAAGAATAAGCTAAATTCATAATCTGTTAGTTTGAAAACATTGCATGGAATAGAAAAAGAGACATAAACTATGGCAAATTTAGGATTTTATGGATCTGATATTATAAGAAAAATCAACTTAAACATTTTCATAGCTATATCTTCTTTTGGCTGAAAAGACCTTTGCATAGATTCTGAAGGGAATCTTATAGAGAAAAGATGAAAATATTAACTTCTTTTGTGTGTGTGTAGTGCTCTGTGCACTGAGATTTCTAAAAATTAGAATATAGTCAGTAACCTATGGGTCAAAGTTTCAAAAAGTAAAAGGTTTTGATGTCCTAATACAAATGCAACCTTACAACATTTTACTGTGGTAAAGTGAAATATGTTACTCTTTATAAAAAGTCTATAGATTTGACAATTTGTCAAAGTAGTAATATACCATTTAATTTTTGTTTTGTTTTTAACTGCATGGGTATTATAATTTGTCATCTGTTTATTTTCATCAATATCTATATCATAAGGATAGAGTAGAAATTGAGCTATTAAACATCACATATTTAGGTTGACTACAGTATGAACACTGATATGGTTTGGATGTGTGTACCTTCCAAATCTCAGGTTGAAATGTGACCTCCAATGTTGGAGGTGGACCTGATTGAACGTGTTTGGACCAGGGAGTGGATTTTTAATAAATGACGTGGTGCCATGCTGTTGGTAACAAGTGAGTTTTCACACTATTAGCTCACACAAGAGCTAGTCGTTTGAGAGACTAGCTGGCACCTCTTCCCTGTTCTCTTGCTCTCTCTCTTTCACCATGTGGCAGGCCTGCTCCCCCTTCATCTTCCACCATGAGCAGAAGTCTCCTGAGGTCTCACCAGAAGCTGAGCAAATGCTGGTGTCATATTTGTAAAGCTTGCAAAACTTTGAGCTGTAAACATTCACCCCTAGACACTGACAAGGGGTCTGAGTCCCACCGCCTGCCATCTGTATGCTCCCCTAAGTGTCTCAGCAGCAGGACACTGAAGAAGCAAGCCACACAAATTCATCGCACACTCAGCAAAAGGGACAAAGGAACCTTTCCCGTTTCAATCCTTCCACTTCAAACTATCTTAGACTCGTCCACGTTCTTCTGCTTACACTACCATCATTTATTTCCTGAAGAATAACCACCACCTTCAATTTGGTGTTTCCTAGTCTCTTTTTGCTTCCTTTAATCTAGTATTCCCATAATTGAATGCAGTCTTAAAATGTAAACTTGTTTTCTGCATTTCCTTTCTTAAAATCATGTGATTGGTTTCTTATGGTGTGTGAATAAGATGAATACGCCTTGCTATGGTGACCTCTCAGGACCATATCATCTTTCACTGTATTCAAGCCCAACTGGCTCTCTTCTGTTTCTACAAATGTTCAAATTCTTTTTCTCAGAGCTTTAATATCTGCCCTTTTCTTTGTCTTAAATGCTCTTTTCAGAACTGTGCCTCAGAAAATAGCTATCTAAATAATTAAAGTCTGAATTTTAAAAGCTAAGGTCCTAGAGAGAACTGTCCTCATCAAACAATGTAAGTTATATTCTTTCTGTTACTCTGCTTTACAGACTCACTGTTATTCTGCCTGGTAGACTCAATGTATTTATTTTTTTCTTAGGATCTATTTACCATTTTTCCTATTTGTTTTCCTGTGAAATTGATCAAACAGAAAAGTACAGGTAGGCTATAGAGTGGTACACAATAGTCTTCCTGCCAATGAGATTTAATCTTATATACGCTGCCCGATTTTAAATATGTTGCAATAAAAAGTTATCAATATCAGCATTTCTGGATGGAATGTTTGTTTTCACCCTTCCAGCAGTATATGGAGCTATTACACTCTCCTAATCCTTGTTAACACTAGCAACTCTCAAGGGTAATAAATGAAGTCTCCTAAAAGTTTCATATTGTTTACTGATTGCTGTTTTCTTAGGGAAACTCCCCGTTTACTGCTTAAATATCTTCATTCTTTTGTGACTTGACTTCATAATATTTATCTATTTTCTTCTTGAGTCCTACCATCCTCTCATACCACCATTATCAGCTTCTGGGAGATTTTTATATGTTCAGCATCTTATCATTTGTTTGTAATATATGTTGCAAATATTTGCTCCTAGTATGTATGTGTGTTTAATTCAATTTACTTTTAATTTTGTTTTGCAGTGTCTTTAGTTACACTGGAATATTTCATTTTAATGTAATAAAATTATTATTTTTTAAATTGTGAAATTTAAACATTAAAAAGAAGTATTGTTTTTGCATTTCCTTTCTTAAAATCATGTGATTCGTTTCTTATTGTGTGTGAATAAAATGAATACTCCTTGCTATGATGACCTTCTCTCAGGCCCATATCATTTTTCACTGTACTCAAGTCAAACTGGCTTTTTTTCTATTTCTAGAAATGTTCAAGCTCTTTCTTTGCTGAGAGCTTTAATATCTGCCCTTTTCTTTGCCTTGAATGCTTTTTTCCCAGCTGTGCTTCAGAAAATAGCTATCTAAATAATTAAAGTCTGAATTTTAAAAGTAATTTTAGTGTAATAAAATTATTTTTTAAATTATGGAATTTAAACATTAAAAAGAAGGATTGCATCACACTTAAAAGTAGAAAGGAATGAAAAATTGCTTTTAGGACATCTAAATCTGAAGTTCAAATATGAAGATGCGAGACTGTGGGTAATGTGAGGCTGCAACATAGGAAGACTCATGGGACTGAGAGGAAGGAAAAGCTAAAAGCTTAAGGAGGAAGACAAGAGGCACAAGCTGAGAGAATGAATGTAGCGTCCTGGGGATTTCTAAGGCTGGAACTTTACTGACGTTACAGTAGTTTAGGGAAGGAGTATGATAACTATATAAGGTAGGTATTGAGATCTAAGAGATAGTGCTAGAAGGATTAAGTGATAATTTTTCAGGGCTAACCCAAAACTAAGAACTGGAGATAGATTTGAGAAAAATGTTTTTAATATGAGCTCAAGGCCCCAAATGAGTGAAAAGAAAAAGGAAAATGGGCAGAGAAAAGTGTGCATGCAGGATGAGTTCCAATAGATCATTCTGTGCATGTTGTTTTCTCAAGACTAGATGACCAATGTCTTACATCCAGTCAGTGTCTGGTGAGTATGACCTAGATGAATGAAATCCCTGTCACACTTCAGTTCTTTTGCACACCATGGATAATACATGCTTTCCCCATAATCCCCACTCATGGCACAGTGCCACTCAATTGCAAGAAAACTCCTCAGTTCCCAGTTTCTCCCTAGAGAGAGAAAGCTGGACTGTGTATCAAACATTCCAACTTTCCAGGTGTTTGGGGAGGAACTGGATTTTTTGTTTCACCTGTCTAGGAGCACTGACAGAATCCAGCATATACTAGACATTTCATGGCTTCTGTGAACAACGGCAGTGGTTTGACCTAGTATCTGGGCACTCACCACAAATCATCATACTAACTCTGCATACAGTAAGTGGGTAAAGAAGAGCTTCACCTCAGAGCTTCTCCCTGGAAAAAAATAGCTGGACCACAAATCCAAGGATTCAAATTTTTCAGGGGCTGCTCAAGAGTCTGGCTCTGTCTTGCTTGTCTCAGAGGGCTGACAGAACGAAGCACAGTCTAGAAACCTGACGGACACTGAAAATAAATATAATTTTTGAAAAATTTCATTTTTCTTTAATTTGAATTATACAATTTCTTCGTTACAAAATTGAATTTATATTGAAATACAGATAAAAATCAATGTATACAGTTACAAAATATAGACAGAGAATTTTCCTTCCAACCATCTCCAGCCTCTTACTCATGGGTTCTATTTCTTAAAAGGAACTATTTTTTACTGCTTTGTTTTTAGTCTTTCTGGCTCTTTCATAAATTTAAATTATATGTTTATCCCTGTATATCTGAATAATCTATGCTAAATAATGTCTATTGGTTTTTATAATATATATATATTATATTTTATTTGTTATTTCATCTTTATTTCATAATCATAAACTTAACTCTGCAATCCAGCTAGGCATGGATGGGAACAAGGAAAACATGGAACCCAAAGGGAACTGCAGTGAGAGCACAGATTTTAGGATATTGTGAACAAATGGGGTGGAGGGTGCTCTCCTGAGCTACAGAAGGAATAGACTGGTGGTTAAGATAAAACACAAGTCAAACTTATTAAAGTTGTCCACAGTCAGCAATGGTGATCTTCTTGCTGGTCTTGCCATTCCTGGACCCAAAGCGCTCCATGGCCTCCACAATATTCATGCCTTCTTTCACCTTGCCAAAGACGACATGCTTGCCATCCAACCACTCAGTCCTGATAGTGCAGATGAAAAACTGGGAACCTTTTGTGTTGGGTACAGCATTTGCCATGGACAAGATGCCAGGACCTGTATGCTTTAGGATGAAGTTCTCATCATCAAATTTCTCCCCGTAGATGGACTTGCCACCAGTGCCATTATGGCATGTGAAGTCACCACCTTGACACATCAACCCTGGAATAATTCTGTGAAAGCAGGAACCCTTATAACCAAATCATTTCTCTCCAGTGTTCAGAGCACGAAAGTTTTCTGCTGTCTTTGGAAACTTGTCGTTAAACAGCTCGAAGGAGACACGGCCCAAGGGCTTGCCGTCGATGGCAATGTTGAAGAACATGGTGGGGTTGACCCTGGCTGATAATACAAGGCTCCAGGCGGTGGTGGCATCTGCAAAAAAGCATATATATATTATACTTTTAACATTATGTCATCTCTGAAACCTCTTTTCACTGCTGGAAATATTTTTGTTTTTAATTTTTTATAGATATATTTACTTTTCAATTGACACATAAATGTCCATATTTATGGGGTTTAAAGAAGCACAAAAGCAATCTCTATAGACCTTCTCCCCTGACCAGTGAAGAGTGAGTGGGTGAAAAAACTTTATCTACTATCTTCTCCTTGGAGAGGTAAAGAGTTGGACAATGAACTAAATGATCAAACTCTTTGGGTTCTATATGAGAGAATGGCTTCTAGCTCTACTATATTGAAGCAATGGCATGATCTGTTGTACTCTAAACACCTGAGGGGGCTGGGAACTAAGATGGCAGTATGGACTACCACAGAGGTTTGGGAGATCAAAAGATAATATGGCAAAGCTGATTGATGGTCTTTTCCTACACAAGGCAAATATGTGAAGACAGAGTGAAGCGATTTTTTTTTCTAATGTGTAGATCATGCAACATAAAAAGTAAAGGAAATTAAGAAGGAAGAAAACACAATCCAAATAAAGCAACAAGATGAAACTCCAGAACCAACCCTACTAAAACAGGCAAATATAAATTAATAAACAGAAAATGTGCAATCAACATTATAAAAATGTTTAATGAGCTCAGGTGAACAATACAAGAACAAGAGAAGTTCAACAAGCAGATAGAAAATTTTTACCAGAACAAAACTGAAATCTTGACACTGAAGAATATAATAGCTGAAATAAAAATGTAATAGAGAAGTTTCAGCAGCAAACTAGAGCAACCAGAAGAAATAATCAGCAAACTCAAAGACAGGTCACTTGAAATTATCCAGTGAGAGTTGCAAAAAGAAAAAGAAAAAGAAATAAAAAAGAGTGAAAAAAGCTTAAGGAACTTATGGGAAGACATTAAGCAGATCAAGACATGCATTATGGAAATTTAAAAAAGATAAGAGAGTAAGGACCAGGAAGATTATTCGATGAAATAACGGCTGGAAACTTCCAAAATCTGAGGGAGAAACTGGACATCCAAATGCAGAAATCCCAAGTGAACCCACATAAGATGCACCAAAAAAAGAAAAAGAAAGAAAAACACACCAAGGCACATTAAAATCGAATTGTTAAATTCAAAGAAAATTCAAAAATCAGAAAGAGAAAGGAAACTTTCACATACAAAGAATTGCTATAAGACTAAAAGCAGATTTTTACCTTTCAGGCCAGTAGTTAGAAGGATGATACATTCAAAGTACTGAAAGAAATGAAAAATATGGCAATCAAGAATATTATACTCATTATAACTATCTTTCAAAATTGAAGGAAAGAAAGATTTTCCCAGGCAAACAAAAGTTGGATAATTTTATTACCACTATATTTGCCTTACAAGAAGTACTATAGAAAAAATTTCAAGTTGAAATGAAAGGATGCTAAACCATAACATGATAGTATATGAAAGTATAAAACTAACTGGTAAGGGTAAATATATAAACATATATAAAATGCTGTACTAGCAGTGGATAAATCACTTTTTATTCTAGTATAAAAGCTAAAAGCAAATAGATACACAATATAAATAGGTGGAAATTGTGGCAAAAATAACAAATAGTGTAGGAAAGGGAGAAATAAATATGTAGAGTTTTTGTATATAATTGAAATTAAGCTGTTAACTTTAAACAAATTAAACCTCAAGGAATTGAAGGGAAAAAACAAAGGCTAAGCCCAAATTTAGCATAAAAAGGAAACAGTAAAAATGAGAGCAAAATATATAAATAACGAATAGAAAAACAATAGAAAAAAATCAACAAAACTGAGGGTTTTAAAATATATATATATAAAGTATTTATCTTTTTCAAAGATAAGCAAAACTTTTAGCTAGACTAAGAAAAACAGAGATTTAAATAAGTAATCAGAAATTAAAGCAGAGACATTACAACTGATGCCACGATAATAAAATGGATAATGAGAACATTACCACTATATGCTCTCTGAATGATATAAAAAAAATAAATCAAACCCTAGAAAAATATAGCCTACCAAGATTAAGTAAAAAAGGAATAGATAATTTCACTGATGAAATAAAACTAGATTTAAAGAAAAATTAATGCTAGGTCTTCTCAAACTCTTCCAAAAAATTAAAGAGGAAGAAACACTCCCAAACTCACTTTATAAGGCCAGTATTACCCTGATAACAGAGCAAGACAATGACATAAGAAAAGAAAACTGCAAGTCAATATCCCTGATGAATATACAATTCAAAATACATAACAAAATACTAGCACACTGCATTCAATAGCACACTAAAATGTTTGTACACCAAGACAACACAGGTGTTATTTCTGGGATGCAAAAATGGCTCAACATAAACATCATTATAATGTATCACATTAAAAAATGAGGAATATAAATTACATGATCATCTCAATAGATGCACACAGAAAGCATTTGAAAAGTTCAACACACTTTCATGATAAAATCTCAGTTAACTATGTATAGAAGGAAATTACTTTAACATAATAAAGGACATACATGAGAAGTCCACAACTAACATCACATTCTATGGTGAAAAATGGAAAGCCTTCCCTCTAAATTCAAGAATGAGGCAAAGATGTCTATTCTTGTCACTTCTACCATAATAATGAATGCCCTAGTAAGAGCCATTAGACAAGAGAAGAAAATAAAAGTCCTCAGAAACAGAAAGAAAAAAAATTGTCCCTGTTTGCAGATGACTTGATCTCATATATTGAAGATCCTAAAGACACCACCAAAAACCAAAAATGAAAAAAATCTTTTAAAATGAATAAATAAAACAATAAAATTGAAGGATATAAAATCAAGATACAAAAAAAAGATTTTTGATAGTAAGTTTTTTTGTGTGTTTATGCATTAGCAATGAAATATTTGAAAAGGAGATTACCAAAACAATCCTCTCTAAAAAAGCACTAAAAAATACTTAAGAATAACCTTAACCAAGGAGGTGAGCAATCCTGTATAATGAAAAGTACAAGACATTGATGAAACAAATTAAGGAAGACATAAGTTGAAATACAGCCTGCACTTATCAATTGTCAAACATAATGTTTTTTAACTATCCATAATAACAGAAATATTCTCCAGATTCAATACAATCCCCATCAATATTGCAATTGCTTTCTTCACAGAAGCAAAAAATATCCTAAAATTAATATGGAAGCCCAAAAGGCTCCAAATAGCCAAAACAATCTTATGAAAGAATAAAGCTGGAGACATCACACATCTTGATTTGAAAATATGGTACAAAGCTACACTAATTAAAACAGTATGGTACTAGCATAAAGACAGACATATAGATCAATAGAACAGAATACAGAGCCCAGAAATACACCCATACATTTATGGTAAACTGATCTTTGCAAGGGTGACAAAATTATGAAATCGGAAATGATAGTTTCTTCAACGAATAGTTTTGGGAAAACAATATCCAAATGTAAAAACAATTGATGTGAACCCTTATCTTACACACACACACACACGCACACACACACACACACACACACACACACAAACTCAAAATGAACTAAGGCCTTAATTTTAAGAACAAAAATTGCAATAGTAACAGAAGAAAACATGGAGAATAGGCTTCATGACATTGGTTTTGGCAGTGATTTCATAAACATAACACCCAAAGCACAGATAGGAAAAACAAAAATGAACATGTTGGATTACATATAACTAAAGCTTGTGCACAGCAAAGAAAATAAGCAATGAAATGAAAAGGCAACCTATGTAATGGGAGAAAATTTTGCAAACCAGATATCCAATGAGCTTAATTTCCAAAATAAAGAAAGGACTTCCACAACTCAAAGTAAAATCATATCAACAAACACAAACCTACTAATCCTACTTTTAAAATTGGCTAAGGATTTAAAAACAGGCATTTATCCAAAGAAGACATGCGAATGACCAGTAGGCCTATAAAAAGATGCTTAACATCATTAATCATCAGGGAAATGAAAATAAAAACCACAATATAAGTTATCACTTCACACCTGTTGACACAGTTATTATAAAATATAACAATAATAACAAATCTTGGCAGTGAAGAAATTGAACCCCTGTGAACTGTTGGTGGAATGTAAAATTGTGAAACTCTTATGGAAAACAGTATGGAGGTTTTTCAAAAAATTAAGAAAAAAAAAAAAAAGAACTACCATATGATCTATCAATCCTACTTCTATGTATTTATCCAAAAGAACTGAAGTTAGAATCTCAACAATATAATGCGTTCTCATGTTTGTGACATTATTATTCACAATAGCCAAGGTATGGAAACAACTTTTATGTCCATCAGCAGATGGGTGGAGAAAGAAAATGTGATATATGAATACAATAGAATTTTTCAGCCTTAAGAAAGAATTTTTGACATATGTGACAATATGGATGAATCTTGAGTGCATTATGCTAAATGAAACCCAAGCACACACGGCACATATTTTATGATTCTACTAATATGCAGTATCTGAAATAGATTCTTAGAAACAGAAAATAGCATAATTGTTGCCAGGGTCTGGGGAGATAGAGGGACATAGGAAGTTGCTAATGCATTGGCATGAAGTTTCAGGAAAGCAGAAAAATCAGTTTTAGAGATCTGGGCAAAATACTGTACCTGTAGTTAACCATGCTGTTACTGTATATTTAAAACATTCTTATGAGGGTAGATCTCATGTTAAATGCTCTCACTACTACAAAAACTATAAAAATATAAGTAGAATAAGAATAAATATAATTGTATTATAAATAAATAGAATAAGTAAACTATTTTCTAACTGCCTTATAATGTGCAAGGATTCTCTCTCTGGGGCAATACTTTATTTTGTCAGTCAGGTCAGAGAGTGCCATTGATAAAGTCATTCCTTTATCAGTGAGTTCAGGGTACACACTTTCAGCCTGTCTGTAATACAAAAGTAGCTGAAAACTTAGAGGTTCATTGTTCACTCTCTGTGAAAAGAACAGAGTCACAGAATTGGAGATTACTATTAATACAGGTTAAATTGTAATCATGGCTCAAAGCTCTCACCTTCTTCAATGTGAGGGAAATGAGGAGGGGAGAGAAGGTATTTTTTTAATATACTTTTTCCTTTGGTTACATTAGAGTAGAGCAATAATTCAAAGACCTGTTATATAACTAGAGAACTAAGACAAGTATACCTTGTATACCTGATAGTTGATTTCTAGTTTTTACATGCATCAAATAATTATCAAAGTGCTCTACACTCCACTGCACATAAATTTCCTTACACAGTCAATTCATTATTTTTTTCCGGCAAGTAATGATTGAATGTACTATGTTCCAGAAATATGCTTGAGTCTGAGGTTACACAAACATGTTAGATGTGGTGCTTGCCCACAAGAAATATTTGAATAAGGGATATAGGTATGTAGTTCATAAATTATAGTGTTATAAATGCTAAGATTAGAGTATGAAATGGGTGGTATTGAATTACATGGAAGGGGTATCTAAATAAGGTGAAGAATTAAAAAAGGTTTGAAGAGATGAACTATTCCGGTTATACATAACAAATGAAGAGAATAAGAAAGATATAATATAAAAGTTAACAAAGTTATTAAGTAGAGGGATTAATAACCATTGATTAAGAAAGAATTGTACTTTTATGTATCACAGACTGCATCATAATTATATTTTATATGAATTTTATTAATTTTGATCATTAAAAATGAGTTACTTATTTTTGTAGCAGAGCTGCTCAGTGTCCCCGATTATACATTATCCTTTTGTCAGTAAGGGAATCCCAATTTTGGTTAGGCACAGGTCTTAGCATAAAGCTTGCAGCCAAGATTGGTCTATGATTAATGATTAAGTTCTGGTCATTAGGATATAAATAGCAGGAATGTCCTCAAAAAAAAAAAAAAAAAAAAAAAAAACAGCAACATAGGCCAGGTGAGGTGGCTCATGCCTGTAATCCCAGCACTTTGGGAGGCTGAGGTGAGTGGATCAATTGAGGTCAGGAGCTCAAGACCAGCCTGGCCAACATGGTGAACCACATCTCTACTAATACAAGAATTAGCTGGGTGTGGTGGTGGGCACCTCTAATCCAAGCCACTCGGGAGGCTGAGGCAAGAGAATGGCTTAAAATCAAGAGGCAGAAGTTGCAGTGAGCTGCGTTATGCCACTGCACACCAGCCTGGGCAACAGAGCTAGACTCCATCTCAAAAAGCAAAACAAAACAGCAACATATCCTTCTCTATCCCTTCCTCCTTACAGATCATGAGAATACAGACCTGTTGGCTGGAGCTGGAACTGTCTTTTTGAACAATGCTGAGATAATTGCAGGTGGAAGTTGGCAGAGAAAAACATAAAGGAGCCCAAGTCCTTGCTGGCCCCATGGATCAACACCCCACCCTTACCCATGGATAGGCTATCCTGGGTTTTTCTTTTTTTAACTGGAAAGAGAAACAAATACACATATTGGAGTTTCCTATTATTCAGAGCCAAACGATTATAATGAATATAGTTGTATTCTTACAACCCTTATTTAAAAAGTATTTTGTAAATAAATGACAAATTTAATTAAAATAACAGTTAATACTTCTAACCACCTCTGGTAGCCTAACACTTTACCTAGATATATGTAGCTCATCTAAGTGTATCAGCATCCCATGAAGTAGGCTTTATTATTACCTGCTCCAATTTTCAGGGGTTAAGGCTCAAGGTCAAAGAGTTTGTATAAAGATCAATCAATATTTGAACCAGGCACTCGAAATCCAGTGTCTGGCTCTTCCTGTCTTGCATATTCTGCCCTTCCTAACTAGATACAAACTAAGAAAAACAAAACAATTCATTTTTTTTTTCAAAAATTATGAAGACAAAGTTAATAAATATATTGAGTTTTCAAAATATATTTTCTATGTTTGTCATTAGGCATGTAAACTGCAATATATTTCAAAAAGCAAAGCTATTTGAAAATAATGCATTTTACATATACATATTCTGGGAATTACATTTATGAACTAAAGAAAGAAAAAGATGAACTCTCAACAGCATACAAAAACATAGACTTCTGAAAATATAAAATAATGACTTTTAAAACTACTTAAAAATATTTTAAATATACTAACATCCAATTCATATTACTCTATTATTCCTGTATATTTTCAACTGATGTATGACTTCTCCTATTATTAAGTCAGCAGTCAATAAGAGCAGGAACAGTTTTCCATAAAATATAGGTGTCCAAATAATTTCCAGTTTGGATTGGACTTAGAGAAAACCTAATTCAATCTCTTTATCAATAAATAAACTATTAGAGAATTAGAAGAACTACATTTGTAGCAACTTACAGTTCAAATTGTAGTTAGATCTAATTCTAACTGTAAATCTAGTAATAGTATCACTACATCTCATGTATGAAGAGAATCTTCTGCCTCCATTTGATGGAAAAGTAGGAAACCTGCTTAAGATATTTACAGGTTAGATATTCCCGTACAGATTGAGGGCTTCATGGTGTCTATTATTTGTTTCACTTATTTATTTATTATTTTTATTTTTATTTATAGAGATGGGCTTTTGCTATGTTGCCTAGGCTGGGCTCATACTCTTCGCCTCAGTGATCCTCCCTCCTCAGCCTCCCAAAGAACTGGAATTATAGACATGAGCCACCATGCTTGGCCAAGGTGTCTATTATTTGACAGTAGATATAATATTATTTGAAAGTCTTAGTAGTTTATTGTACTCAATGTCTCAGACATGCAAAAGTTCCTAATCTGGAGATGGTTATTTGAAGGTATATAAACCACTGATATTGCACAACAAATTATTTACATGTAATTTTATGTTGTCCTGATGAAGGAGTATATAGCTTTTTTAGATATTCAAAGTACTGAATAATTGAAAACATTGAGAGCAGTATCCACTTCAAATGTCCTGATTATCTGCTGAAGCATTTTTTCTCACCGCTTTATTCACAATTATTTGCTCTTATATTTTTTGTGTGTGTGCCATAATTTGGAAAGTGAGACATAATCCAGGGAAAGGGAAAATGATACCATAATTGCTCTGAAACAATTGTCCCATTCAGTAAAACAGTAAAACAAACAAACAAAAACAAAACACTAAATGTGAATGGCTTAGATGAAATAGTTGTGATGAGAAGGCAGTGGAGTTAGTATTTGTTGCTGACATGGAACATACAGGTAATCCTGAGAATGGGGCAGAAGAGAAATGTTCCTTGAATCATCTTCCTTCTTATCCTTTAGCAAAATAAAGTGAACTGTTTTTTTTAAGTATCATACCCTTTATGAAAACGCATTACAAAACACATTTGACTTCACAGGTATTTCACATTAACTTATTCTTTAGGTATGGTGATGGCTGAAAGACACAAATGAAATAATTGTTCATGAGACTGCCAAAAACACCAATCATGCAGCATATCTTATACTTTTAACTAAAAACAATTCAGCACAGTTAGGATTCTCCATCTAAAAAGAGTTTCAATATAAAGTAAACATGGCAAATGAATTCTTCTCCTTCCTTTGGAGGGGTCACATTTGAGGTTCACTAGCAATGCGAGATGGGAAGGCCTGGCCTGTGCTCACCTGCTAAGAGTTCAATAGAGAGCTTGTGCCATCAATGCCTGCTGTTTAATGGGCAGCACTGAATTTATCACCTAAAACTCCAACAAGCTGATATGACATTTAGTAATTTGTGTTACTTTTTGCATCATAGAATTTCCCTAACTTGAAAACAACCACCCTCCCAAAATATGAGAAAATTCGCAGGCAAAATAATTGCATGCATTGCTTTGGAAAATCAGCTTTACCACGCAGGTTTTTTTGTGTTCTTCTCAGCATGATTCTTAGTATCTAAAGTGCCACCACATGTTGTAACAATAAAGCTATTGCTTATCAATCAGACCAAGTTGACAACCAACAAATGCTACTATGAGTTGTTTTAGGCTGGATTACAGTCCTCTCCTTGGTAACCTATCAGTGTGTGTCTAATCAGTAGTGTTCAGGGTAGTAAACTCATGCAGAAACACTTAGAAATTAAAACAAAAACAAAAACAACAAAACAAGAAAGAAACGCTATGTGTGAAGAAACTTTTCCAGAAACAACTAACTGTGAAAGTACATATTTTCCACAAGGGGAAAAATAAACTCTTGTTTAAAAAGACATGAATAATTCTAGACAACACCATGTTTTTTATTAAAACCTAACCTTACAAGTAACACTGGACTATTCTTAAAGATGGATGGGCATTCATCACCCTCCTCTTTGATGGAAAGTGTTGATACATTTTTGGTGGTAGCTTAGCTACATCGTTCTTTAACTCTTTCAGAAGTTTTAGATGAAGACCATTTGAACATAGTGATTTATGAACACTTAATTTCTCATATTTTTTCAATCAGGTCTTTGTTTTGATTTCTTTGACAGTTCTCCGCCTTCCTTCTTTGTATAAAGTTAATTCCAGAGTAGATACTTCTTCATCATCCTGGAAAGCAAGCCAGGTTCAAAGCATGCATTCAGCCTCTGCAGTCTCTTTGGAATTTTCCATTCCCAAGATAGTCTAACAGGTCAACTTGGTCTTCAGTGGATTTTGCATTTCTGATATACTTGTCTGAAGGGAATTCTTTTGTTATGCACTTAGGAATGACATTTGATTTTATTGTTGTTGTCGTTGTTTTAAACATTATCTCTAAAGATCAGTATTACAGTCTTTTATCACTTCTCTATCTTTTCCAAACTCAAACATTCAAACTTTATATTTACTTTTGTCAGTGTTCACAAACCTCTGATAATGTATCCTTAGTCAAGAAATATGATATTTCTATGGATTTAAATTTCCTAACTTTTTCCTTTTGGACCTTTCTAACTAATCTCCTGGTTGTTGTTTTCTTAAACTTTCCTTTTCAAAATTTGAGAATCCATATGTGTTCCCTTTGATTTAAAGTTTTCTATGAAAATGTCAAATGTGATTGTTTTTAAAATTAAAAATTTTTTTTAATTTATCATCTTTTACCTAAAAGTTAATCATTACTTTTGACTAATGAGTCAAAAGTAACAGAACCTATATCAACACTAATATCCTAAATTAGGTGCTTATTAGAAAAATGTATTTATCCCACAGTGATACAAGTTTCATGACTTAAACTAACAATGTACAAATCTAGTTAATTTTATGCCACCTTTCAAAATATGCCACTTATGCCAAAGTAGCCAGAACAAGTTTCCACATCTACCAACCCTGTCCCTAAGCCTGCCCAACTGATGTCCCATGCTCTATATAACATGCCTCTGCTGTAATGCAAAGCTTATGTCTTGTATTTTAATATGATAAATCAATCACAATGAAACATAGGTTTCTTATTAACATATGTCAATCACTGTTTGGTAGTTCAACAGCACTTATGTATAGTAACTATAGTTTATCCTTCTTTGTATAAATAAAACAATGTGTCTCTCTCACTTTTCTAACCATTTCAATGTAATGCCTAGTGTCAGACAAACCAAACTAAGCAGTGGTTAACCTATTCTTACTCCTTCCAGATTGAATAAATCTAATGGAATCATTTTGTATTACCACAGATTCTGTTTTGCAAGAAACCTGAAAGAATTGCCAAATTTCTGGTATAACTGAAAAACATACAAATCTTTCAGCAAAATCTTAAAGTGACTTGGTAAAAAATCATAAACCCAATATATACTTTGCTGTTACCAGGGACATTTTTTCTGAACTTGGATCTTAGAATGTTTTATAATCATCTATTTCTTTTATATGGATTATTCAGATTGCCAGATCACTTGCAGACCTCATTATCAATATTTCCCAAGTGCCCACAGTTTACAGAAAGCACACCTGGTTCTGTATCTATCAGGTAATATTTGCACTTAAATTTGGATTCAGGGTGTCCTGTCCTTGGAGGGAACTCAGGCCTTTCAGAAGATAAACAGGCTTGGGACAAATGCTATGGATGGATTGCATCTCTCCCAAATTCACATGTTGAAGTCCTAACCCTAAAATACCTCAAAATATGGTCTTATTTGGAAATAGGGTCATTGTAGATGTAGCTAGTTAAGTTGAGGTTATACTAAGGTAGGGTAGGCCCCAACCAAATATGACAGGGATAGTTATAAAAAGGAAATATTTGGACAGAGAAACACACACACACGGATTATTCTATGTGGATTTTGGAGTTAAAATGCCACGAGCTAATGAACAATCATAAGCTAGGAAAAAGGGTGGGAACTGATCTTTCCATACCCTTACAAGGAATACAGCCTTGTCAAGACCTAAATCTCAGAGTTTTGGCCTCCAGAACTGTGAGACAATTCCATTTCAGTTGGTTAAGCCACCCAGTTTGTGATAGTTTGTTATGGCCTTTTTAGCGAAATAATGCAATAAAATTCAGTATAGTTAATCAATATCAAATAATGAATCACACAAATAATAGTTGATGGTCAGAGAAAAGAGAAATCTATAACAAAAATTTGAAGGACTGTTATTTTAAATAATCCTGAAGTGTAAATTTTTTTCATAATTGCTGGGTGATTATCGGCTTGCTCTTCAGAACCCAGATAGCATTTGCTTCATATGTTTGTTAATGGTGCTTTTCATACTGTTCTGATCATTTGTCTTTAGGTCTGTCTCTGACATTACCTTGAGATCGAAGAAGGCTGGGACCACATGTAGCTTCTTCATCTAAACTCCTATAAGGGTTCATGATACATAGTGCATCTTTGTTAAATATCTTCAAAAGATGATGAAACTATCTTTGCCATCATATTTTAGAATTTTAGCTAGATTGTTCTTTAAGATTTTTACTCAAAATAGTAATAAACGAGACACATGAAATGTTCAAGACTATCCTCACCCTGTCTTTTTTTCATCATAACTACAAAGGAGATATATTGTTTTTTAAAAGGGTTTTAGAAGACCAAATTTACTGATGATAAAGTGGATTGAAAAGTAAGAGTGAAGAGACAGAAAGCAGTCCCTGGCCTCTGAACTAGATTTCTATTTGTAGATTCTCAGTTGTTGTCTGTTTCTCAGAACTTAGTATTAAGAGAAGGCATAAAAATATTGCCATGTGTTAACCTCTATTATAGACCCAGCTTGTTCTGCTAGGCCAGGGATGGAAATATGCGAGCTGAAACATACATCTTAATGTGAACCAGACTTGGTGGGGGATTCACCACTGTATCTTGCCAGGTATTCAAGCCTTCCAGATACTCTGCCTCTTTTGATGATCTGCCTATAAATTCTTTCAATCTTGGAGACTGAGCCCAGCATTTCTTCTCCTCCTCCTCCCTCTGACCTCCGTCGTGTCTCATCTGCATTGTACAGTCTGACACAAGCTACCATGGTTTTGTCTCACTTTTATTTTGCTGCATCTGTTTTACCACATAACCCAGATCATTGTGTTTCCAAGCATAGCTTGGAAATCTGACTCCTGCTCCTGATAGATAATTCAGTTTTATTTTTCTGACTCCATGTCTTAAGCCACTAAGAAATATCCAAGGCATAGCAGTTCACCACAAGTGTGGAAGCACAGACTTCTGATCTCTGTCCCCAGATGTATGTGAAGAGGCCCTTCATTTGATCTTGAAAGATGTGTGTTCCCCAGGTAACTGTGCTATGAACAAGAGCTACTATTGCCGGGTTCCTGTATTTCAATCAAAGGGGAAAAAATAAAGCATTTACAAACACTATTTCTCAATCTCATTAGTTTAAAACATATAGGGTATATTTATACAGTATTGCTGAAAAAGTTTGCCTTGTACTGAAACTATTTATTGTAGATTCTTGATTTTCAACAATTTTTCATGAGATTTATATTATTTAGAAAAATTTGTAAGTTTTTCTCTCACTGTCATTACTTTTTCACAATCTCAAAAACATTTGATATAAATACAATGGAGATTTTAAAATATTTGATACTCCTACAGTGGATGTTGAAAGTTGAAAGACCCTAGATTAAATGAAGTTCAAAGTCATCTGTAGGGCTGATAAAATGTTTTTAAAGTGTATTTGCCAACAGGATTTAAAGGCCGTATATTTTTACCCACCTCCCTTTATCTAAAACAAAAACAAAACTAAATTCTGAATCTCCAACTGATGTTGAAAAAAAATGAAAGATCTGGCAACATAATATTTTCATTTCCACATGGCTAAAATTGACTCTGATATGGTATCTTCAGTTTGCCAGAATCCCCACCTCTCCCTCTTATCCCTACCAAACTTATTTCATTCATGAGAGATAGCTGCTGGCTCCTGTATTAATTTAAATAACCTGTAAATTGCCTGATATGTTATGCAAATGATTTCAGTAGGATGAATCCTACATCTTACTGAAAAAAAATGTTTTTCGGTCAAATAATTGTGCTTATTGTTGGGTGTAACTTCCATATAAACTGACCCACTCAGTACAGATACATATGTCCCACATTTTAGCCTTTCTTAAAGAGAAGAACTTTGACCCTGTGGATATAGACTTTTTGTTCAATAAAGAAAACCATCAATTACATTATGCTGTTTGGTACCAAAAATGCTTTGATCTTTTTTTTAAGGGTATTTATTACAAAGAAAAGCAGGGTGAGAACCCTGACAGACATGAGGCCATAAGGCCTTATAGATAAACCTCCAGCATCTGTGACTGACTGACATAAAACCATTGGCATAAGATGTTTCAGATCTGATCCACCTCACCTTTCTGGATTTGATTTCTAGCTCTTCTATTTACTAGTTATGTATTTGTGGAAAAATCCCAATCTTTGTGGGTCCGAATTTTTAAATTTGTCACATTATTTCTTTTTTTCATGTTTCTTCTTTTAAAAAATTTTATTTTAGCTTTGAAGGTACATGTGAAGGTTTGTTACATACATAAGCACATGTCATGGGGTTGTTGTACATATTATTTTACATCACCCAGGCATTAAGCTCAGTATTCAATAGTTATCTTTTCTGCTCCTCTTACTCCTCCCATCCTCCTCGCTCAAGTAGGCCTGAGGAAAACCCAATTTGTTCCCTTACTTAGGTTCATAAGTTTGTAACATTATTTCTAAAGTTCCAAATATTATTTCTAAAGACTGACTGAATTTTTTAGAAAACTTTAGTAAGACTCCATAGCATTTAAGAAATTCTCTTTCTAATTAGTGCATTAGAAATTCATGGCCACAACTCAAATATTTTACAGTAAAACCATTTTGCAAATTAACCTAAAATTGCTAAACCCATTGTTGTTCTATGGGTACTATATATTTTTTTTAAAAAAAGAACTTCATATTTTCATCACAACATGTTAAATTTCAGGATGGATTTTTACCCTAGAATCTATTCCAACTGCTAAAGGGTTTGAATGTATTAAATTACATTTCAATTCTCTGACCCCTCCCCACTTTCTGTTTCATCTTGAAAACAGGCTCTACTTCTCCCTTGGGTATTAGAAGTCTGACAAAAGAGCTGTCTCCATGCAGATGGACCAAATGTCCTCCTTCCTGTGGCTGATTGTGCTGCATCACCCCAACATGATAAACCAGAAATTGTGGAGTGTGTTAGCTTCCTATCCCTCCCTGAACCTCCAGCACCCCACTAGTCATGTAATTTGTGCCTTACTTATACCCACCCCTGCCCAACCTGCTGAGGTTTTGTAACAATTTGCCCAAGGACTATCCCCTTAAAAATCTGTGACAGTGCTGCAATAGCAAAGACTTGGAACCAACACATATGCCCATCAATGATAGACTGGATCAAGAAAATGTGGCACATATATATCATCGAATACTACGCAGCCATAAAAAGGATGAGTTCATGTCCTTTGCAGGGACATTGATGAAGTTGGAAACCATCATTCTCAGCAAACTAACACAAGAACAGAAAATCAAACACCATGTGTTCTCACTCATAAGTGAGAGTTGAACAATGAGAACATGTGGACACAGGGAGGAGAACATCACACATTCTCCAAGGGAGTGGAAGGCCAAGGGAGGGATAGCATTATGAGAAATACCTAATGTAGAAGACGAGTTATTGGATGCAGCCAACCACCACGGTACATGTATACCTGCATAATAAACCTGCACATTCTGCACGTGTATCTCAGAATTTATAGTATAATAGTTAAAAAATAATAATTTTAAAAAATCCATGACAGTATTTTGAAATCTGCATTTCTGTAACATGTGCTTAACTATTTCTTTCTTTTTCATAAAACCATTGTCCTCTTTCTCACAGCATTATGAAGTCAGCATATAATGATTATAAGAACACAGGACTTGGGGAAGGTGACAAGTCAGGGTTTATATGCACTCCATTGTTAGCTATGTAGTCACAGTAAGTAGCTAACTATGTTTGAAGGGAAGGCATTAATAACATTACTTTAGGGAAAAGATTATATAGGTTTTATATGTCACCACAGAAGGCAAAACTAAGACTTCCTGATAGTCATGATAAGAATAAATATTATTTTCAATGTAATACGCTGAAGAATCTTCACTGAAGCAACTTCAAAATGAAAGTTAATGGTTTATGAAACACAATTTTTCCATCCTTAAATGTATTTTAGTAGAGAAAATATGATCACAAGTTAAAGAAAGAAATGCAAGTATCAGATGGGAAAGAAGGGAGGTTGCATAAGGAAGCAGCAAAAGATGTTTTCAATATGAGATTTTCAAATTCTCTGGTTTTTGTTTAATTGAATTGGCTTAAATTAAATTCTCATTCAAGTGTATTTTATAATTGAATTTCAGGACCATATTCATTTATAGAAAGAAATTTTACTTTATTACATGTAAAACTTCTTTTATCAAATGATATATACTATAAAATGACTCTTTCAAACTTAATTTGTATAGAATTTGTACTTGGATTTAGGAATGTATGAACCAACATTACGTTTAAATCTTTGGTGGGTAACTTGAGAAAATTTTAATACATTTCCTGGGTGGGAAATCTATACACATGTATACACACAACAGGTTTTGTGATAATTCTGCACAACTATCTATTGTTTTACTTTTCTCATTGTTCCCAAATACTGATACATTCAAAACATATTTTCATTGAAATGAATAGTTTATCAAAGGAATTACACTATCAATCTTAGAGTTTCTATAGAAGTATAGTTTCTTATAGTTTCTATAATAAACTTGAAATATAGTTTCTATATTCACATATATGTTGAAATAAAGTAAATTATATTTGAATCACTATAAAATTTACTTTATTTCATTTACATTTATTTACATTTACATACATTTCAAAAGCTACCTTTTGAATACATTCTTTTTCAGAATCTAAACAATTTTTGTCCTTGAAAAAGTATTTTGTTGTTGCTGTTGCTTTTTAAAATAATGTTTTTGTTTCATTCAGGCCTAGATGTAAGGAGATAAATTGCTACAAACTCTGTTTTTGTTTTTGTTTTTTATGATGTGAGTACCTGTCCATGGGATTGAGATCACCAACCAATTTCCTATAAACCACCAAGTAACATCATGTGTTAACAATTTTCAGTCACTTTTAATCTGGTTTGGATTCAAAATGGTAAAATAGAGGTGAAAGGTCAGATTTAAAAAAAGAGAGAAAATTCTCCTGGGCTAACCAACCTTTTGAATTTCTGAATTCAATTTAATTATATTATTTGAATTTAATGAAATTATCAACATGTTCACCTTCATTTCATAGTAACACTTCCTTGTTCATATTAGAATAAATCTTTTAATGTTTATCTAGGTCTTTATAAAGAGAACTAAAGAGGACCTAGTGTTTTTTTAATGCACTTTATTATTAGATTTTGGAGTAAGACCATATTTTAGGATTTAGTGAGAGTAGTGCTTCTTTTAATGGTAAATAAACAGTATTTTTGTATGTTCTCTCGGAATTTATACATAAAATTTACCCACTGGTTAAATATTTATCTCAATGCTGCAGCATTACTTTTTGATCTGAATGTTATATTTTTATCACTGTAACTTATTTCTAAAATGAAAAAATATTTAAGTAGTTTAATATAAAGACTACTATTTCTTCTAACCAATATAAATATAAAATAAAAAATTATTTTTTCTAAACTTTCATATATGATAATCTTTTGAACTTAGTTTCTAAAAAGTGAGGATCAGTTTATGACTATTACAGGTTTTACACTTCACGTATTAGATTTTTAGTGTTTTTAGATTATCTTACCAAAATAGATGATTCTGTGAAGGCCTTAATGGCTCCAGTTTAACTTTATGAACTTAGTTACTGTTTAAAAAAATTTTTTAATTTATAGTCACATTTTTATTAGGGTAGGTTGCTTTCTTATGTCATTTAAAAATGTATTAAATAATACAAATATTTAGATAAATATTAATGGAATGTGATATAAAAGTGATAAAAATGAAAGATTAACGTAGAGTATTTGTAACAATTGTTTCTTTTTCAGATGATACCAAATGAAGTAATTAATGAAGAAGATATACATTTTAAAAAGAAATAATAGGCTCTTGGATTTTTGAAAATCTATTTAGTAAACAGAAATAAAATATGAACATATGTTTTAAAATTCTGAAATGGTGATTTGTTAAAAATATATTGGCAAAAAGACTAGGAAACTCATAACACACCTCAAAATAAGGACAACCATAAGTATCTCATGATACAATAAAATATTATAAATTGAAATACTTCTATTTTAAAATAAAAAACAATTTATAATAAACTACAATTGATTATGAGCATTCTCTTCTACCAAGATGATGACGGTGACCTTTATATGCTTATAGATGTTAAAAATTTGTATATTTGTTGCACTCTTTTCTCTCTTCAAAAAATCCATTAACACTTAATGTTCTATTTGTAATTTTGTCATTTTTCATTCTTAAAGTGGATAAAAACATTGTTTAAGCTTTGCACTCCACAAAACTTGGATCACTTTCTTTGTTCAAGGTAATATTGTTTAAGAAATATTTAAAATTCATTCCGATGAAGAATGGTTTTAGATTTCTAAACAAGAAGTGGCAATTACAATCTTTTTGGCTTTCTTTTACCTTCTGCCTCCCCTTCCATTTTCATCTCTGCCCTATGCTAAGGTGTCTATTGCAAAGCCTTCTTTAACCATGCAATCAGAAAAAGGTGTGCATATATTGAATGAAAAAGTTCATAATGTATACACCAGCAAATTTTATTTTGAGGCAAGAGACTCTTATTGTAGTCATTATTTCTATTTTATTCCTTCAACAACACATTGTTTATCAATATAACTAACTTGAAACACAATTTCAACTCTGCCAACTGACAGAAGATAAATTAATAGAAAATCCTAAATGAGTGTGGTTTAAACAATATGATAGTTTATATCATTTCTACTTAATTGTAAGCAGTCTAACACTGGTCTGAGGCCCTGTGTTATCAGGTTTGCCAGCTCTTTCTCCTTTGCTGATCTATTGATCACACTATACAGTTTCTACATCATTTTCCAAGGCAGCACCTCAAGTAAATTCCTAAAGCAAGAAAAAAAAAAAACACATGGTAGAAACAGATTCCTCCTTTAAGACAATTCCTGGATATTCCACAAGACACTTCTGCTTACATTTCATTGGTCAGAATCTTTTTACAAAGAAAAGAGTTATTTATTCTGAGTGTCCCGGGCATAGCTAACCTCCAGGGGTTATATAAGATGTCCATGTTGTGCAAACTATGGAATATTTGTAACTACAATTTTCCAGTTGATTATCTTTATTGTGGCTAATAACTTGAAAGTACCCTGCTCAATTCCAGTCACTGCACAGTTTCTGCTGTTTGTATAGAAATGAATAAATTATTGGTGTCATTCTCAGCCACTATTTTTAGTTGTCATTCTTAGAGAGTGTAATTTAAGATAGGAAGTTAGTAGTTCTTTTTTACTTTTTTCCCTTAAGGCTAATCTTAGGAGATGAGCCTAGGAGTGCACAGTTCTCTTAATGCAAATGTAATATTGTATTAGAATATTACATATAATAATATTATTTTACCTAAGGAAAAAATATTATTTCACATTATCTGAAATCCTAAGAAATAACAAAAATAAATAAATAATTTAATATGACATACCAAAATTAGATACATCAAAAATAAGATAAATAAGTAAAGGAAGAATACTTAATTAATGAACTAGGGTAGAGGGAAACCACTGAAGGTGCTTGAAGTTTCAGATAATATCAAAGAAAACAAAATGGAAGGGGAAAGACAAAATGATTATGTTCGTATTATATTTATACTAAATGGGAAAAGAATAAAGCTAATAATATAGTTAAAATTGGGGAAGGAGGTGAATAACTTTAATGGCTAAACAGTACATATTCATGAACAACATAGAAAGAAGCAGAAAAGTAATGTAATTTTATGCACCAGTTCTTAATTTTAAAAATAGATATGGTAGGCTTATTATATTCTTAGCGTTTTGGGCTCTGGCAATTAAAGAGTGTATAAGACAAAGCCTGTGACTTTAAGAGTTTATATTTTAGGAGTAATAAAGGCAATAAAAATATAGAATTAATTGAAGTCAGTTAATTATTAGTATGTTGAGGAAAATGAAATAGCATAAGGAGACACAGAATGATTTACAGAAGGTAAAATGGCAGTCATTTACAGAACATGGAAGGGCAGGACACAGAGTGATTTACAGAAAGTGGCAACTATTTTGCAATTACAGTGTGAGAAAGCATTTCTGAAGATGTCATATTATAGCAGAGCAAAGTGGTGACAACAAGATTCTTGGAGGAAAATGTTCCCATCAAAGGAAATGTTTCAACTTTGTACCCGGGCTCTGAAATTTGAACATAGAGAAGGCGCAAAAAGATTTGTGGTTAGGTTTATTACAGATCTCATCATCCAGAGAAATAAACATTACTTTGAACATGTTACAAAGGCACAGAGTGAGAGAAATAACATGATAATGCCATCATTTATAAGATACTGAAGATCATGAAGCAAATTATTAACCCTAGAAACAATGCTGAAATGCACAAAAAAATCAACTGATAACTTAGATAAATTTTCTAAATTTTCCTTTTTTAGATAAAAGGTAGTGATACTTTTAAATACAGAAAAAAAATGAAACAGGATTAATGTTGTTTGTCGTATTTGGAAGGGACTCAGTATCCTCCACCTCTTCCATGTTGAATAATAATAAATTGAATTGCTCCTATTCTAAAAATTACATTAATATGTACTAGATGCAATGATACAAATTATTGCATGTTATTAGAAAACCACAGAACAGGGGTTTTTAATTCACCCCAGAGAATGTGCAGCGAAGCCATCAGCCAGAGATTAAGTGATATTTGATCAATGGTGCATTGCTGCAGTTTTCAGGAAAAATATGAACAGCTTAACAGAATTAAGGATGCATAAAAGAAATGACTGAAAAATATTCAGGTGGGAAATTTTTTGATTAGCTAGCAGGACTTAAGGAAATTGACAAATCAATCATGACTCCCCAAATTTGAATGTAGGGCTGCAAATTTAGATGGTTCCTACAAGACTAGGACAACATAGAAGATACGGGAAATGAGTTAAGCACACCACCCAAGGCCTATTCTATTAATGCTGGATTTAATTACCTGGCATAACTAGATCAGTAAGGGACCAAGGGGAGAAAAGTTAATTTATATGCCCTGTCTCCTCTGAGTTGCTATTTAGGTTATTAGAAAAGCACATAGTAGGGGTTCCTAACCCCTAGTGTACATCATTTTATATACTAATAGGTTTTGAAGCTGCTACTTCCTTGTATTTCCTCTCTCGGTATTTACCCAATGATAATAATTATGATTTCACATGAGACTAAGAAATAGTGGGATAATATTATGCTTTTATTCTAATAAAAGTTATCCAGTGACAGCTGAATACAAAAATCTGAAAATAGGTAAATTTTGAAAATCATCAGCATGTAAGTTAGGGGTGAAATCATAAATGTAGATGAAATAACAAAGAGAGAACATAAACAATAAAAAAGACATGTAACTTGGAGAAAGGGACTCACAAATAAAACTAAGAAGCAACAGTAACAGAAAGATAAGGCAAATCACATGTATTCAACAATTCAATTAATTATATAATCCCATAGTTCCTGGACAATAAGTCAACAATGTCAGGTTTTATTTAAGTCATGCACTTTTAGTTAATTTTGACACAAATTGTTATTTGGTCTTTCCAAATAAAATTCAAATGTTCTATCTGCTAATATTTTGTTTGTGGTAGTACCTGAGTACTCTGAAAAGCATATTGACACATTTTAATTATAAATCAGTAAAAACAATTATGTAAATATTTATTTTAAAATTATATCATTAGTTCTATTTATAAGAACAGCTTTTAGTTACAAATCACAAAAAATAAATACTAGAATATGTTGGCTCACATAAAAATCCAGGGTCACTTAGTTGTAGCTGGATCCAGGAACTCAATAAAATACTCATATATCAGATAATCTGCATCTTTTTATGCTCTCTCTCTCTCTCTGCCCAATTTTACTTTCTAATGGTTTCATGCTCAAGAAGTTTGTCTCCTAGCCATCATCAGATATAGTTTGGTTTGTACTTAGAACTAGCAATGCCAGAGAAAAGTGTACAGCATCTCCTTCCCGAGATTTGTATCAGTCTTTGGAAGGTAAGTCACTGAAGCTTTTTTTTTTCCATATGCACAATAAAGTTGAGGAAGTGAAGCCAGGTGATTATAAACTCTACCAAGTGACAGAAAGTGCTGTCCTCCTTAAAGGAAAAAGATGCAAGAAGATAAAAACAACTACTATCAACTGCACTACCTAGGCATGTGATAGGTAAAAGGATGAAGAGTCAGTATTTGAAAGATACTGTGACCTATCAAAGCATGTGGTTTTTTTTTCATATAAGTAAACATAGTGTTCTTTCACTCCTTACTATTACATAGAATAGTTCATAGTCCAAATCAAAATAACTATTATGATAATGTTTCTTCACCAGACGTACATAGAAGTGAAGACTTCTAATGAAGGATTTGAATTGCTGTTTTGAATTTAACTATTTGTTTAACCTGTGCTGTCATAAGTACTACAAATCTATCTTGGATAATTGTATGTGTCTTTTTCTTTTGCTTGATACACTTAAATGCCACTAGAGACTATCTTTTCTTCACAAATGGTTAAATTTTCTCAAATTATACATTTACATTGAAAGATGTGGAAATAGCATGAAATATCAGGAAATCCACTCAGGAAGGAAAGCCAAAAATAACACATCTGAAAAAGTAAAGAGTACAGCAGTTATGCCAATGGAATATCAATTTAAAACATAAATAATTATAATATTGATTGACTATTTTAAAGCACTTTTTCATAAGCATATGAAAGCAATGTTGAATTGAATTTTTTCTGAAAGCTTCTCATCTATGGTTTAAGATTTACATATTTTACATAAAAATAAATTTTACTGCTGCATTTATTAATAATTCAACAGCTATTTGATAGCACCTGTGGCATGCCAATCAGTGTTCTTGATTTTGAAGACAAGAAATGTACCTACCTTTAGACTTTGCAAAAATAAGAGTTTAAACAATTATGATTTGGGAATAAAATATAAGGAGGAAAAAGAATTGAGAATGACTTCTAGACCTTTGGCCCTAACATATTCTGCAAATAATGATTTTATTCAGTGAGATGGGAAGGAAATACAGATTGAGATGATATATGGGGGAAGAGCAGTTACGTTTTGAACACAGTTTGACATGCCTATCATAGGGCGAGATGAAAGCATGATTTAGACAATTGGATACAGAGGTTTCTGTTCAAGAAAAAAATTAAGCCTGGAGACAAACATTTGGAAGTAAAAAAATGGATAGATGGTAACCAAGGAGATCAGACCAAATGAGATTCTGTAGGGAGAGAAGTTGTTAGAGAAAAAAGGGCCAATGATATCCTTCCGGCGCTTGATAATTTACAGCTATGGAAAAAAGCAGAAGTCAGCCACAAAGATAGAGAAAGTGATGTAAGAATCTAAGAGCAAAATAAAGACAATTTCAAGGTACACTCAATTGGGTTAACAGTTGCTAAGAAATCAAGTACGAAGAGGATTAAGAACTTTGCAAGATGTTGATTATTAGTAACATCAACAGGACAAATTTTAATGCTGTTATTGAAATAAAGAAATAATTAAAATTAAGGAAATAGAGAGGTAATATATGCTTCAAACAGTGTTTCTATAAAGAGAAGCAGAATAATAGGGTGGCAACAAGAAAATGAGAGAAAGCTTTTAAAACGTGGTCATATCATGATGGAAATGATATAGCAGAGTATGAAAACTGATTATGTAGGGGAAACAAGATGGATATTTTAGGGAACAGAACAAGTCTTGAGGAGTTTAATGATTTGGATCTAGCAAAGCTGTGGAAGAATTAGTCTTCACTACAAGAAGTGACATTTCATCCATACGTTCAGGAAGGAAGATGTGATGTACAAATATAGACACAAGTGGGTTTATAGATTTTCTTTCTTCCCATTAGGGATACAATAAGCATTAGTGAAACCCAGGGTTGGAGAAAGTTGTTGACAATTTGAAGAGAGAGGAAAAGGTGCGAAGTAGTACGGGGGACTAGAAGAGCGATGCTGGGGCCCATGAAAGATTACATTATCAAAGAAGGGAATGGGAGGATGAGTATGATGGTTCATGATATGCTTAAACAGCAACCATAGGGTATGATCCTGATCTTATCAAGTAATCAATTGAGATGGGGTACAGGGCATAGTCTAGGTCTTAGATTGGGAAACATATTTTTGATTTGATAGTGAGTTTGTTGATAAAAAGTTTTTCAATTTGTAATATGCTGAAAAAACAGACTTACAGCTACATAGCTATAATACCATTAATCTCACTGATAAATAAGAAAATGCAAACTACAAAAATCATAAAATTCCATTTCATATTTTGAAATTTGGTAAAAATTAAAATACCATAATAGAAAGTTTCATAAGGACTATATTCCCTGCTAGTAGAAACATAGTAATATGCAATCACTTTTGGATCACTTTGTCGATATCAAGTAAAACTGAAGTTGCCCCAGTTTTATAATACTGAAATCTCACATGTAAGAATGTATCTTAAAGAGACTCTTGTCAGCTTCACCAGATGTACACAGGTAATTACAATAAAAATGAAATGTATATTTGTAGGAAAATAGGTCAGTAAATTGTGTTATTGTTACAAGTTAGAGCGTTCTGGAGAGATTTAAATGAATGAATGAGCTATACGAACCAATATAAAGTGAAACAAGAGGGAAGATAAATATTTCAGTGCTGGAGAAAGTTGCCTTATAGATTTGATGGTGAGAAGATGATATTTCCATCCTTTGTTGTCTTAATGAATTGAAAAATGAGATTAGAATCTAAAATAGGATGGAGGAAGGAAGATAAATTTGGAGACTTCAGAAAAAGGAAAACTGTAGTCTTTAGAAAAAGAAATGAAGAAAATTCACTAGAAAGATCTGGTATTCATAAGCAGAGTTACTACAGCTTTCATCATTTCAACAGCAATAATCATTTCAGTAATATAACTTAAATTTATTTGAATCTACAAGGTGATGCTGCTAGACCAGAATGTTTCAAACTTTCCAGGGACAATTAGCTAAATTTTTTAAAAAGGGTGGAGCTGAGGAGGCTAAATTTATCTGGGCCTTGAAGATGCTCATGCAATTACAGATCTCTTAAAGGATGATATAGTATCTTGCAGAAGCATTTTACCAGGGAGCACCTAATTGAACTTGATTTGGGAGACCATTTTATGTATAGCCTAATAGACTTAGTAAAATATTGTTTTTTGTAATAAATATTCATTTAAAAAGAATTCTTGATTTAGTAAAATTCCACCATGTTAAAAATAACCATTATAATTACAAGAATATAGTCAAACACTTAACAGTGTTCAGTCATTGAATCACAGAGGTTTGAAATACTATTTAATATGTCTCTTACAAATCCAAGTTATTGTACAGTTTTTGCAATTATGAGAGGTACTTCAATGTAAAAATCTCTGGAATAAGATGAAATATATTTTCTAAAGCAACTTTAAATTTTAGAGAAATACAAATAATTGTATATCACATAGTGGTTTTCTCAAGCATGTGCTCTTAAATTTAGTTATTTCCTATTATTTTATTTCCTAGAAGTATTTTTTAAAGTAGAATTCGCTAAGGTTTTAACCTTCATTATTTCCTAATACATATCTATATGGAAAAAGTATTCAAGGTGTTCTTATTTATAGAATGCATTATTTTGCACTGTATTAACAAGAAGGAAGTCTATCCAGCTGAATATTAGTATCTTTCTTCATTTTCCAGGAGTGGTTTGAATTCCTGGTCTCAGATATAATCTTAAAGAAATTCCTGAAGTGGAAACTCTGTTCTGACTATTCCATATTTAGTATCAATTTTATTTATAAGCTATTAATACTGAGTGCTTCAAACCCTCCTCTCCAGTTTCCTTAGTTTAAGTCAAGTGAATTAAAAATATATAAATTTATTTTTATAACAATTTTCAAATGATAATTTCGGGGATAAAAATGTCAATTGAATGCATTCAACCACAATAATCTTGTTTAATAATATCTTTCAGGCAAGGTCATATGCATCAATGGCACAGATGACTTTTAGATTAATTTGAACATTTTCAAAGAACTATCCTCTTTATGAACAACTTACCTTGAAGAAGTATGAGGGAGCAAACATTTTAGGCTTTACAGATCAAGTAATCTCTGCAGCAAGTTCTCAGCTATTCAGCTCTGTTGTTGCAGTGTGAAAGCAGCCACAGATAATTTGTAAATGAATGGCTGTGACTGTGTTTCAATAAAACTTTATTTACAAGAATGAGTTGCAAGTCAGATGTGGCCCCTATCTGTGGTTTGCTTACTCCTGGATTGGATCACTTCTATATAAATAAAATCCATTTACTGAAAGGTATGTATTATTAGGAAATACCTGGCCTATGCAGCTGATGAAGTAGAAGAATTTTTCCCAGAAGATTAATAAAATACTGATGTGATAAGATAAATTGTATTGACATTAGAAAAATTGTTTTTGTCTGTAATCTTAAGATAAGATATAAACACAATAGTTTGATGCTTTATTTCTGTATTCTTCTATTAAACTTTCTTCTAAACTCTCCAATGTTGCTTTTAAACACATTCTATATTGGTCAAATACATTATTTTTAAGTTTCCAGTAAGTAAAAGAGTACATGTTTAAATCCACATCTTTGTATTTCAATTTTGGTTTATTATTGTCAAATTTAAACGAAGAGGGATCTGCCTAACTCTGAAAGACAGGAGTTTACAAATATTAACGTTACTGCAAGTGGAGGGCTATTTAGCCACTACTCCAGTGGAATTGTCATTCTGCCGGAATGACTCGCTAGCAGAATTAAAACTCCACTACACATAACACTGAGCCCCTCCAAAGCTATAATTTTCAGTGCTTTGCAGTGATTTAATGATGTATCTCTATAAACTCTAATTTTTTCCTGAGTTTAAATTGTTTTATCTCATCTCTCTAAAAATAGGTGCAACTGCTGAATTTAACATTTTTCAAAGTTTAATTTACCTGAATGTTTAAGTATCTAAATGAATGATGACATAATTCTGTAGTTTCATACTTTTCATTTTACATATTTTCTCTCTTGCTTATTCTATTTCATTCTCATATACATATATACAATATATATTTTTGTTCATTATGTGTAATTTTCAAACATGATTATACATGAAATCAATATTAATTTTTAAGAACTTTACTACTACCTGTAAGTTAAATCCTAATATATAAACTCCTATAATCTTTCAGAATTTGTAATATTGTTAATTGGGTGGCAATTTCAGTTAAATAATTTTTTCTTGTCTAAATGTATAGCTTAATGGCTAAAGTAGAAAGAATATAGAAAAATATATACTCTATAAATGGTCATTAGAGAAAAATTGCTGAAACAATTATCTTTTTCACATGCCACATCCTCATTCTTATGTAAATCCATATAATACTGAGACTCTTCACAGTAAGCATACAAATATATATAACTGGCTCTTACTGAAGAAATCTGAAAGCATAATTTTTGTGACAAGAATAATAACTATGTGAGAAATAAAAGCACTAATTTTTAAAGTGTTCACCTTCTATTAATGTATTTTCACTCTTTAAACAAAGATGGCCTAACAGGATAGCATAGTATTAAGATATTAGACGACTTGAGGTTAATACAATTTTTTTACAATATATATATATTCTTTTGATGGCAGAACACAACACAATACAATTCAGGCAGATTTAAGGCAGAGTTCTTTGTTATTTATAGCTCCAAACAAGAGAAGCTGAAACACAGGGCCAGACAGGGAGTTGTACCTAGGGCCAGGGTAGCAGCAAGCTGAAGTTTAGAGGGTAACTTGTGTGGGGGAAGTGGGATGACACTAGCTAGAAGTCAGGAGCTCTCTGCTCTGCAAATTAACTCAATTAAATTAGTTAATTTGACTGATTTCATGGGCTCTGAGCATAGGTGCTATCCCAGCTAGCTGGTACCTGTGCCCTGGGCAATTAAGAGAGGTTCCTATGGTCACAGAGTCTGAGAATTTGAAATAAGAAGTGTTGGAAGTATGGACTTAGCAGCTCAAGAAACAAAACTGACAGCCTCTAGTTAAAGCCCGAAAACTGGGTGAAGACAGCATTTAAAACAAAAACTGAACTATGTTATAATTGACCCTTTTGTGTCTTGAAATTACTTTTGACATCAATTATTTGGGAAATCCGAATGGTCTAAATAGTAGAATTTGCCAGAGAGTACTCTACATATTGCCCCAAGTTCTAGAAAATATTTTATTATGACAGTAGAAAGGAAGAAAACAAGTAGGAGTACAAGAAATCTTTATAGGCTTCGCTTAAAGGAAGTTTCCTATGAATAGGGTATTACATGGGAAAACAAATCTAAAATTTCTGGGGTGTCTAACAGTATCTTTGTGGTATTAGAAAGTATGTTAAAAGTAGGAATTAATTTTTATGCCAATAATATCTTTGTGTATTCCTGAGTCAAGGCGACAATACCAGTAGTTATGTTGTAAAGAGCATGAACTAATATTCAGTAAAGTACAAAGTGGAGAGTAACCAAAGTGAAAGGGACAGTGTGATGCTTATGGTCTGAGATGTAGCATGGGGGGTCATGGTGAAAAGCTGGAGTGGGGTTTAAGAGAAGGAGCTATGGAGTGGGAGATTATTAATGGGGCTGAGGAGTGGACTGATACGAGACAGCTAGCTCCTGGAGAAACTGGTAACCTTTATCAACTTTTAGAATGGCACAGATAATAATCATGACTATAAGATTTCCCTTTAGGCTTGAGAGTACAGGAATGCATATTTTGGAGGAGCACAGGGGTTATGGACTAAGGAAACAGTGAGCCCAGAGAATATAATAGAATCTGAATTATGAGAGAAAGAAAAGCAACAAATGCCTGATCTCCAATTTGTCTGCATCTTAGGAGAGACGGTCCATGGGCATTGCTGAGGCAGTGTTCTCAGTGTCCAGGATAGGGTGTTCTCTGGCAGCAAGTTCCTGGGCCGAGAAAATGTTATCTAAGCTGTGGAACTGGAGTATTTTTCTCAAGTAGATAACCATTCAGGCCTGTGGATCACATTTCTGTGGTTCTATGGTATAATGAGTCTGAACCACATATGAAATTTGAAGGAAAATTTTGGCCTGGGAGCTTGACTTGAAAATGTCTTTTAAGTCAAGGGGACTTTGGTTACATAGCAACAGTGATGCCAGCATCTGAAATATGGTAGTAATAGAACCACAGTGCTAAAACCTGACTGGCACAATTAAAGTATCAATTATTGGTGACTGAATCCAAAGGCCTCCAGGACTCCATGTTTTTCCCAGTTGGATCAGGAGAGGGTTTTGATACAAATATGTTTTAAATCACATGGCCTGATTTTGGTTCATGTGGTTAATATGGTGTTAAGTTGCTTGCCAATCAAAATATCTGTGGCTATGAGTAGAGCTGCAACATTAGCCTGTAGGCAGGCCCTCCAATTTCAGCAATTGCTATGGATCCTTTGCATCAGAAAGGGATTGGAAAATGCTCCTGTAAAATATGGCACCTTGGCATTTGAGGAAAGAGCAGAAGCAGGCCCTAGAAAGTAGAAAGAATCCCCCTTGCTATCCTGAAGCAGGCCATAAAACCCAGCTCATTTTTCCCTTAAAGTAGATTATAATACTCTACTTTATTCCATTCCAGAGGGATTTTCCTTCTACCTAGACAGGGAACAAAAATCTCCTTAACTCTGAAGGCACAAAGACACAGAGAAGAATCTGAACACCAGGCCTCGATTAATTTTCTTCCCAATTTATTACTATCACCTCATATCCCTTTTTGTTCAATTATGTCTCACCACAATTATCTACTTCTTCTTCATACTTAGCATAATATGTACAGAGTTTTCCCCATTTTTCTGAGCCTTCATTTCTGAGAACGTTCACGTAACATAAAACATATTACATAAATGTTTATGCTTTTCTCTTGTTTGCATTTTTTGAAGACATTACTTTTTCTTCCTTCCACATCAGTTGTTGGTTTGTTTGGTAAAGGACAAGCTGGTGAGGCCTTTGGGCTTTATTAGCCAAATTCAATATTTGCTGTTTGGTTAAAAAAATTACTTGGAATGTTTAAGTCTATTTTTCACAAACCAGTGAAAATATCCAAACTGAGAGTAGCAAGACTAATGGCCTGCAGAATAGTGTGCAGTTAGACTTGACTGGGTTTTGCTGTTTGATGTCACTTTTCCTCTGGCATATTCCTCTGGCAACCCCTGAGGAGGGGTTGTTTGGTTTTATCATTATGAAATATGGTGTTAATTCCATTATTATCTCTCAAGATAATTTTAATTTACTAAGTTGAGTTTTCTGTTTTCCTTCTGTGTAGTCTACACTGTGGGATTGGCCCTGGAGCATTAATTTTAATTTTATGGAGGGATGAGAAAGAGAACCCAGATTAATTAACCATCATTAGATCCCAAATATTGAGGAAAGTATTTAGGGTGGTGAAAATTCAAGTTCAATTGGGTCCCATACTTCAGTTGGGTCTGGCCTGTGAGACAATCTATACTTAATGGGTCTCAGGAGAGTATGTGCTATCCATATGGCTTCCAGACCTTATGAGACATAGTTACAACTGAAAATTTATAAAGGAAGGAGCAGAAATTATTGAGGTAACTCATAAATAAAGAGTCTTCATATATAAGGAGGTGAAACATATCCTCCATTACATATAGGAATGGGCAAAAGGTAGGATTTTAAAAGTTGTATAAGGTGTAAGGTAGGCCAACAGGCCTTGAATTAAGATAGATGAAAGTCTGGGGCATGATATGGACCCATTTATAAGTCTATTTGTCATTTCATAACTTAAATAGAAGTTCTTTGAGGAACCCATTAAGCCTCCCAATTAAACCCTCTGTCTGGAACCTATAGTGGAGATGAAAGTTCCATTGAATGCCTTTTCTAAGAGCCAATATTGGGTATTCTGAGCTGTAACATGTATGCATTAGTAATGTCTGGAACTTTTTTATTTTGAGATGGAGTCTTGCTCTGATGTTAGGCTGGAGTGCAGTGGCACAATCTTGGCTCACTGCAACCTCCGCCTCCTTGGTTCAAACGATTCTTCCGCTTCAGCCTCCTGAGTAGCTGGGACTAAAGACGTGCACCACCATGCCCAGCTATTTTTTTTCTTTTGGTATTTTTAGTAGAGACGGGGTTTCATCATGTTGGCCAGGATGGTCTTGATCTCTTGACCTCGTGATCTGCCTGCCCCAGCCTCCCAAAGTGCTGGGATTACAGGCATGAGCCACTGCGCCCGGCCTGTCTGGAACTTTTAAGAGAACAAAAAACATCCTGATGAGGCCTTATGTTGTTGTCTTAGTATATCTGAAGATACATGAGGTCTTGATTTATAGTTTGGATTTCTGTGTGTCAAAATATCTCAGAACTCTTTATCCTGAAGGGAACAACTCAGGAAATAGCCCAAGAGTTTGTAAAATTGTACAGATGAGGGTCATTTTAGCTACAACATTCAGTGCTAAAATTATTTTCTAAAGTTTGGCCAATGGTCCTGCCTATTATTAAGGAATTCTTGGTTAACTGTGGAAAGCAGCAACATTCTACTGAGCTTCACCCCTTATAATGGTTGCAATGCCATATGTTCAGTCTATGTGATCCCATGGCTATTCACTCAGTTAATCTCACTGAATTTATAGGTAGCCAAGGACTGGGCATCCAGCCCTATGACATCCAGCTAGGAACTGAAGACAGACAAGGCCATTCTTTCCTGCAAGAAGACTATGTTAGACAGCTCAGGTTCAGGTATGTCCTGTACAAAGGACTACTCACTGGCCATCCTGAACTTGTAGTATTACTTCCATGATCCAGGCCATAATGGTCAGGATGGTATGCAGGGCCACAGGCATAGGGTCTGAAAGAGCTTCAATGTCCAACAGAGTCCAATATGTGGCCAGAAACTGCCACTCTAATGGTGAGGGTCCGAGAAGAATACTTTCTTGCATTGGACGCCCATGGCCAATTTAGGTTCATCATAGCTGGTTCAGAGACACCATGAGTCAAGAAAGGACACTGTTAATGCCTCCATAATGAAGAAGTCTTTAAGGATACTAACAGGAATATCTGTTGATCTTAATTTAGACAGAAAGATGTACTCATATTTCCACAAAATATGTGTCAAACAAATTTCCTCAGGAGAAAATGTCATATCTGTGTTCCTGGAGAAAAGTGGATGCAATTAAGATGTTACCTGCAGAGATGGCATGCAAAGGCAATTTTGTTGCAATATCCCATCAGTAGGCTAGGGGATATTGCAATCCCTTCAAATGTGAAGGTAGACTGCAGCTGAGAGACTGTTGAAATAAGCACCAAAGAGAACATATTCATCAAATATACAATAGCAAAATATTTACTAGATGCCAACTTGATAAAGTTAATAATTTTAATAATAACTGAGTTTTTGCTAGTGGGGCCTTAATGGATAGGACTTGAACATTAAGATTGAAGTAAGACATTGTAATGTACCATTCATTTTTGGTTTAAGAATAGGCAAACTGAACCTCACTCTTTCTGGACATAAATCATGATGCAGTGAGACCCTCTCCACTCCATACCCAGGCAGATCTCCAGGTACTAAGAGCATCGGCTCACCTAGATCAGCAGCCTGAACTGTCCCATCCTTCCTGTGAAGAAATCCTTGTGCAGAGTGGGGTGCCTCTCTGCTACATGTTTAGGCAGATCTCCATGCGTTCAAGAGCACCTGCTTGCCTGGTTCAACAACCTAAGTCCCCTCCACTCCTGTGCGGACATCTTGGTGCAGGGGAATCCTCTTCACTCCACACCCGGGTTGATCTTCAAGCATTTGGAGCACCCACTCTCCTGGTTCATCAGTCTAAGCTACTCCACCCTTCTTGAACATAGACTGTGGTACATACAGCAAAGTCTTATCTGCTCCACACTCAGGCAGATCTCCAGGTATTCAGAAAACCTGCTTGCCTGATTCAACAGCCTGAGTTGCCCCACCACTGTTGTGTAGACATCTTGATGCAGTAGGTCCCTCTCTGCTCCATGCCCAGAGAAATCACCAGGCATCTGGAATGCCCACTCTCTAGGATTAGGAATTTAGTATATCCTCATCCTTTTGCAGAGAACTTGAGCCTAAAGAGGTTTCCCAACTCCATGCATAGACATACTTCTAGGTGCTTGGTGGCCACCCATTGGATTCTCCTTCTGAACAAGTATTTGTGCATGCATGAGAATACATGGACACAGAGAGAGAAACATCACACACCAGGGCCTGTTGGGGGGTGGGGGTGCAAAGCGAGAGATAGCATTAGGAGAAATACCTAATGTAGATGGTGAGTTGATGGGTGCGGCAGACCACCATGGCCCATGTATACCTATGCAACAAACCTGCATGTTCTAGACAGGTATCCCATAACTTAAAGTATAATAAAAAAGGAACTATTTGTTTTTAAAAAGTACTGCTAGATCTATGAAAATACTTTGACAGACAAACAATAATAGTGAAGAACTTTGAAACCCCAATGTCAGCATAGACAGATAATGTAGGCAGAAAACTGAAAAAGAAATTTTGGACTTAAACTCAACACTTGACCAATTAGACCTAACAGATATCTGTCAAAAAACTGCAATGGTCAATGACAGAATATATATTTTTCTTCCCTGAAAATAAAACATACTCCATGATTGATTCAACCATATGCTTCACTATAAAGCAAGTTTCAATACATTCAAAAAATAAAAATTATACCAACCATACCCTTGGGCCACAGAAGAATAAATATAGATATAAATAATCAAATCACAGAATTACATGACATTAATCAACTTGCTTCTGAATGACTTTTGAGTAAACATGAATAATAAGGCAGAAAAATGGAGACACAAGATACCAAAATATCTTGGTTCCAGCAAAAGTGATATTAAGTTTATAGCATTTAATACATGTCCTAAAAAGTTAGAAAGACCTAAGATTAACAATCTAACATCACTCCTAGAGGAGTTAGAAAAAAAGAAAAAGAAAAAGACAAAAAAAAAAAACTACCAGAAAAAAATAAATAACTGAAATCAACACAGAACTGAAGAAATTCAGAACCAAAAGTTGATTTTTGAAGGGGTAAACCAGACTGATACACTGCTATATACCCTAACAACCATAAAATGAGAAACTATTCAAATAAGCACAATCAGAAATGGCAAAGGGCACATTACCACTGACCATGTAAAAATACAAATAGTCTTTGAGGGAAGACTATTATGAACACATACAAATTAGAAAATACAGAGGAAATGGATATATTCTTGGAAAATGAATTTCCCAAGTATGAATCAGGGAAAAATAGAAACCCTGAACAGACCAATGTCACATTCTAAAACTGAATAAGTATAAACACCCTACCAACTGAAAAAAAAAAAGTTCTTGGCCAGATGAATTCACAGCTAAATTCTGCCAGCATACAAAGAAGACATGGTACTAATTCTACAGAAATTACTCCAAAAATTGAGGAGGAGGAACTCCTTCCTAATTCATTTTGTGAAGTCAACATCATCCTGATACCAAACCTGGCAAAGACAAAATGAAGAAAGAAAACTACAGGCCAGTAGCCCTGATGAAGATAAATGCAAAAATTCTTAACAAAATACAAGCAAACTAAATCCAACAGCACATTAAAAATTTAATTCATCGTGATTGAGTACACTTCATTCCTGGAATGCAAGATTGTTTCAACATATGCAAATCAATAAATGGGATTTACCACACTAACAATTAAAACAAAAGCCATATGATCATCCTAATGGATGCAGAAAGAGCTTTTAATAAAATCCAACATTCTTTTCATGTGATTTGGATTTGTGTCCCTGTCTAAATCTCATGTCAAATTGCAATCTTCGGTATTGGAAGTGGGGTGTCTGGTCAGAGGTGATTGGATTGTGGGGGTGGTTTCTAATGGGTTAGCACCATCCCCCTCATGCAGTCTTGTGATAGAGTTCTTATGAGATCTGGCTGTCTAAAAGTGTGTGGCACCCACCCTGCTCTATCGCTCTTCCTCCTGCTTCTATCTTGTGAAGTAACAGCTTCCCCTTCACCTTCTGCCAGGATTGAAGCCAAACAGATGCTGACATGTTTCCTGTACAGCCTGCAGAACCATGAACCAATTAAACATGTCTTCTTTATAAATTATTCAATCTCAGGTATTTCTTCATAGCAATGTGAGGACAGACTAATGCACCTTGATGATAAAAACCCTCAAAAATTAGGCATCAAAGGAACATATCTCAAAATAGTAGGAGCTATCTGTGACAATCCAAAAGCTAACATCACACTGAGTGGGCAAAAACTGGAAGCATTCCTCTTTAGAGAACTGGAAAAACACAAGAAATCCCACTCTCACTATTCCTATTCAACATAGTAGTGAAAATCCTAACCAGAGAAATAACACAAAGTTTTTTAAAAGGCATCTAAATAGAAAAAGAACATGTCAAATTATTTCTCTTCACTGATGATATGATTCAATACCAAAAAAGCCCTAAAGAGTCTGCGTAAAGGCCCCTAGAACAGATAAAGCACTTCAGGAAAGTTTCAGGATACAAAATAAATGTACAAATATAAGTAGCCTTTTTGTATGCCAATAATGTTCAAGCTGAGATCCCACATCAAGGATGCTATCCCATTAACAATAGACACACAAAAAAGCAAATTCCTAGGAATACATCTAACCAAGGAGGCAAAGAATCTTTATAAGGAAAATTACAAAATGCTACTGGAAGATATCATAGAAAACACAGATAAATGGAAAAAACTTTCCATGTTCATGGATTGGAAGAATCGGTATCATTAAAGTGGCCATATGGCACAGAGGGATTACAGATTCAATGCTATTCCTGTCAAACTACAAATGTCATTTTTCACAGAACTAGAAAAGAAAAAAGATTCTAAAATTGTAGGGAACCAAAACATAGCCCACATAGCCAAAACAATTCCAAGAAAAAATAACAAAGCTGGAGGCATCACATTATCTCACTTCAAAGTGTAGTATAAGGCTACAGCAGTCAAAACAGAATGGTACTGGTATAAAAACAGAGACATAGACCAGTGGAACAGAATAGAGAATCCAAAAATAAGGCATTATTTCTAAAGCCGTCTGATCTGCAACACATTTGACAAAAACAAGCAATGCAGAAAGGACTCCCTATTCAACAAATGGTGCTGAGATAGCTGGCTAACCATATGAGAAAAAAAAAATGAAACTGTACCCTAATATTTCATTATATACAAAATTAACTCAAGATGCATTAAAGAGTTGTATGTAAAAATTCAAACTATAAGAATCCCAGACAGAAACCCAGGAAACACCATTGTGGACATTAGCCTTAAGAAAGAATTTATGATTAAGTCTTCAAAACCAATTGTAATGAAAATAAAAATGACAAGTGGAAACTAATTAAAGAGCTTTTGCATAGTGAAAGAAACTATCAACAGAGTAAACATAAAATGTACAAATAGGGAGAAAATATTCACAAATTACATATTTGACAAAGGTTAACTATTTAGAATCTATAAAGAACTTAAACAATTGAATAAGCAAAAACCAAATAACACGAAAAAGCTGGCCAAAGACATAAACAGACACTTCTGAAATGAAGACATACAAGCAATTAACAGACATGAAGAAATGCTCGACATCACTATTCATCAGAAAAATGAAAATCAAATTCACAATGAAACACTGTCTCACACAGTCAGAATGGATGTTATCAAAACATCAAAAAACACTTTGCTGGTGAGGCTGCCAATTAAAGGGAACATTTATACACTGTTTGTGGGACTGTAAATTAAATCGGCTATTGTGGAAAGCAGTTGATGATTTCTCAAAGAATTTAAAAAAGAGTCACCATTCAACCCAACAAATCCCATTATTGGATTTGCATCACAAAGAAAACAAATCATTCTACCAAAAGACATATGTATTCACATATTCAGTGTACCACTATTCATAATAGCAAAAGCATGGGATCAACATGTACACCATGAATGTTATATAATCATAAAGTAGAATGAAACTGTGTCCTTTGCACCAATGTGGATACAGCTGGAGGCCATTGTCCAAAGTGAATAATGCAGTAACAGAAAACCAAATACTGCACGTTATCTCTTACAAGCAGGCGGTTAACATTTGGTACTCAGGAACATAAAGACAACAACAGTAGAAACTAGGGACTACTGAAGAGTTGAGATAGGGAGGGAAGAAGGTAAGTATTGAAAACTTTTGGGTACTATGCTCAGTACCTGGGTGATAGGATACTTTCTACCCCAAACCTCAGCATCACAAAATATATCCATGTAACAAACCCGCATGTGTACCCCGTGAATCTAAAACAAAAGTTAAAAATATAAAAAATAAATAAAGAATAAAGGATAGGCAAACTGTCAAATAGAGAAGCTAATTAAGACAACATGAGTTTTGATTCTTTAGATTCCTGTTTTACTTACAGTAGGTCATATTAACTATTTTAACTAGAATCCATAAGTAATATTTTGTCATGCCAATTTGTAAAAGTTCCAAAGATTTAATTCAATTTTAATTTATTAGTCATTGTATCAGTGATTCTATGCCCACTATGATATATTTTAGGGCATTGGATACTATTATCTTGGGAAATTTAGGCAAGGCTACAACTAAAGTGAGGTATACCTGTATTTCCTCCATTCAATATTTAGCTATTTTCCTAAGATAGAAGTTAACATGATTAAATTCAGTGGGATCCCGATATAACTGCAATTTGAGCCCCAGCATTAAATCCAATCTTTGGCAATTTGTGCACTGTAGAAAAAGTTAATTAAGAACTGATGTTACAGAAAAATAAAAGCCAGTCAGCACCCTTTTAAATATCTCTTACACAAATTAATTTTGTAAACTTCATATTTCCAATTGGGTCAAATCGTCAACCATTGTTTCACTTTGATAATAAATCTCTCTCTTGCTCTCTCTCTAACACATACACACACACACACATACACACACACACACATATCCTTTCCTTACTTATCAGGGTAAGGAATCTCCTCCATGGTAAGAGTTGTATATTTTAAAGACTCTGGGCCTGGCTTAAGTTTTGACTGAACTAACCCTTCTGTTGTACCACAGAGTACATGAGTATTTGCCCTTGCAACCCTGATAATTAGGTTACTATTTCAACAGACCCATAAGTAGGATAGGTGGATAACAGAAAAGCGCTGGGTCTCACAACTCAGAGAGGTTGGATGGAAACCACCCAGTAATGTAGCTTTGCATTTTTTCTTTGATATGGTGTATTAGTCAGAGTTCCCTAGAGGGACAGAACTAATAGGAGAGTTACATATATACAAAGGGGAGTTTATAAAGTATTAACTTACATGAGCACAGGTCCCACAATAGCTGTTTGCAAGCTTGAGGAGTATGGAGGGTCAGTCTGAGTCTCAAAACTAAGAACTTGGAGTGCAATGTTTGAGGGCAGGAAGCATCCAGCACAGGAGAATGATGTAGGCTGGTAGGCTAAGCCAGTTTCACCCTTTTAACTTTTTTTCTGCTGGTTTATATTCACTGGCAGCTGTTTAAATTGTGCCCACAAGATTAAGGGTGGGTCTACCTTCCCCAGTCCACTGACTCAAATGTTAATCTCCTTTGGCAACACCCTCACAGACACACCTAGAATCAATACTTTGCATCCTTCGATTCAATCAGTTTGACACTTAGTATTAACCATCACATATGGCTCTGCTTTTTCCCTTCACACTGTCCATTCTATTCCTAATCCCCTCTCCCCTTATTTCACCTCTTTTGGGTTTCTAGCTGTGTAAAGCTGTCATTCTGTTTCTGTCATCTTTTGATACTTTATAATGTGGGCCTTTGGGTGTTTACAGAAGAGGACAGGAGTCTTGGTAACTTTCCTTATAGGAGGATGATATGGTCTGGATACTTGTCCCCTCCAAATCTCATGTAGAAAAGTAATTCCCAGTGTTGGAGGTGGGGCCTGGTTGGAAGTGAGTGTATCATGGGTGCAGATCACTCATGAACGGTTTAACACCATCCTCTTAGTGATGTCAGTTCTCAGTGAGATCATGTGAAATATAGTTGTTTAAAGGTGTGTGGTACCTCCGACTTTCTCTCTTGCTCCTGCTCTCACCATGTGACATTCCTGGTCCAACTTTGCCTTCCACCTTGAGTGAAAGCTTCCTGTAGCCTCACCAGTAACTGAGTAGAAATTGATGCCATGCTTCCTGTGTAGCCCGCAGAACCGTTAGCCAATTTAACCTCTTTTCTTAATAAATTATCCAGCTGTGGATATTTCTTTATAGCAATGCAACAATGGCTTAATACAGCAGCCATCTCTCCTTCCAAGGTTTCTCAGTAAGTCCATTTTGGAGGTATCTGGGTTTGTATTTCAGAAAGCTATAGTAGCCTATCCTTGGGACAGTCAACTCCATGGTCCAAATTTAGTCCCTTCTCATGTTGATATGAAGCAGCATTTAGTAAAACTCAGGTACACTAGCTGAGTGTTCAACACTTAGTAATGGAGTCACTTTGGCTGGTATTTGGAGGTATCCCAGGAACAAAGTATATATTCCCTTACCCATTGAATTAACTATTAACTTCCATGGTTGAATCTGCATATCATATCCCTGGGAGTCTGGGAAACGTGAAGTTTTCCAGTGTTAGCAGCAGTGTATGAAGCGGCAAAGAAGGCCAGCAAGTCAGCTGGCCACCTGAACAACACTGACGTCAAGATTAGGATGCCATTTAAATTATTACTTGTATTATTATAATTTTTCTAATACACTATAAGATATACTATATCTAATAGTAAAATATAATGTAATATAGTACTATATTATAATACACTATTGCAATATTTTTATTGATTACTATAATTACAGTAATTATGCATCCCTGTAAGTATATGAAATACCATTATATTGTACAGTTTTTAAAAAGCAAAACAGCCTATATTAATACGAAATGAAATAGATTAAAGGATAAGGAAATCTCTCAGGGAGTAAGAGAGATATTACATAATGATAAATGAGACAACCCATAAAGAAGTCATAGTAATCCTAAGTGTGTACGTAACATAACGAAGCTGAAAAATACGTGAAGCAAAAACTGATAGAAATGAGAGGAGAAACTGGCAAATCCACAAATGTAGTTGGAGAAGTCAATTTTCTCCTCTCAACAATGAAAGAACAACTAAAAACAAGTCAACAAAGATATAGAATAATTCAGCAATGTCATTATTCAAGAATAACAAATAGACCTCATGGGACAATTCACCCATGAATCTCAGAATACTCATTCTTTTCATGCATCCACAGAAAATATGACAATATAGACCATATTCTGGGACATAAGACAAATCTCAATGATTTAAATAACCAAAATCATACAAATTTTCTTTTCTGACCACAATAGAATCAAATAAGAAATGAATAACCGCCGGAGGACTCAAGATGGCGCTGTGAGAACAACCCAGGATTAAAGCTCTCGCTGGACGCACGGAGAGGGTGAGTCGGGGAAGCATTTCCAGATGGATCTTAGTTGCCCACAGAACGGGGAAATCCCCAGGTATAAAAGAGACGCGGGACGCCAGGCAGAGGTCTCCGCTGGAGTAGCCGGCAGCCGGTACGGCTCCGGCCCGCGCCGGAGCGCAGAGGCGCTCCACAGCGCTCCATACAAAAGCGCACTGTTACGGGTGCCCTGTTGAACCGGCAAACTAAGACCCAAGAGGGCTGAACTTGAGACTGAACGGTTCTTGAACTGTAACCCAGCCCAGGAAATCCCAGGGACTCAGCGTTTGGGGGAGCGCAGTGCGACAAACAAAACGGCGATTCCAAATGCTCCCGGTGAATAGGTTATTTTTTTAAAGCGCAGCTCCGCGGGGGAGGGGCATCAGCCATTACCCAGGCAATCAGCCCCTACTGAGGTACATGCCCATTGCTGACGCAGCCTGCCGCTGCCAGGCAACCCGGTACAACAAAGAGACTCCGCCGCAGGGCGTAGCCCATGGCAACAGGGCGGAGACCACAGCAGAAGGGCGGAGCCTGCAGGAAAAGGGCGAACCTCACACCAGCAGGGCGGAGCCTTGGCAGGCAAAAAGTGACTAGACTGCCTCCTAGCTGGGCAGGACAGTGAGGCGGACACTCACAAGGAAAGCCCCAACCCCCCCCCCCCGACAGAGCATCTGAGGAAAAAAAGGGGTTTTCTTACGAGTTAGGTTGAAGCAGAACTAAACATAGCAGCCTAGCAGCCCTGAATGAACAACAGATCTCACAGCTCAGCACTTGAGCTCCTACAGACTGTCTCCTCAAGCAACTCCCTGACCCCTCTATATCCATAAGACTGACATTAGGCAGACATTATCCTGGGACAAACATAGCAGAAAAAGAAACTGGTAGCATCCCTCGCTGTTCCGCAGCCGCTACAGGTGCAACCCAGACAAGCAGGGCCTGGAGTGGACCTCAGCAGTGGTACAGCGAAGGGGCTAGACTGGTAGAAGGAAAACCAAGTAACAGAAATACTTCATCACCAACAATCTGGGTGTCCACTCAGAGATCCAATCAAAAAGTCAGCAACTACACAGACGACAGGTGGATAAATCCACAAAGATGGGAAGAAACCAGCGCAAAAAGGAGGAAAACACCCGAAACCAGAACACCTCGCCACCTAGAAAGGACCAAAACTCCTCACCAGCAAGGGAACAAAGCTGAACGGAGAATGACTCTGACGAAATGACGGAATTAGACTTCAGAAGGTGGATAATGAGAAACTTTTGTGAGCTAAAAGAACATGTTTTAAATCAACATAAAGAAACTAAGAACATTGAAAAAAGATTTGAGGAAATGATAACAAGAATGGATACCTTAGAGAGGAATATGAATGAATTAAAGGAGCTGAAAAACACAATACGAGAACTTCACGAAACATGCACAAGTTTCAATAGCCAAATTGACCAAGCAGAAGAAAGAATATCAGAAGTCGAGGATCAACTCAATGAAATAAAGCGAGAAACCAAGATCAGAGAAAAAAGCGCAAAAAGGAATGAACAAAGTCTCCAAGAAATGTGGGACTATGTGAAGAGACCTAACCTACGTTTGATAGGCGTACCAGAATGTGATGAAGAGAATGAATCCAAGCTGGAAAATACTCTGCAGGACATTATCCAGGAAAATTTCCCCCACCTAGCAAGACAGGCCAACACTCAAATGCAGGAAATACAGAGAACACCACAGAGATATTCCGCAAGAAGAGCAACCCCAAGGCACATAATCGTCAGACTCAACAAGGTTGAAATAAAGGAGAAAATACTAAGGGCAGCCAGAGAGAAAGGTCGGGTCACCCACAAAGGAAAGCCCATCAGACTCACAGCAGATCTCTCGGCAGAAACTCTACAAGCCAGAAGAGAGTGGGGGCCAATATTCAACATTCTTAAAGAAAAGAACTTTCAACCCAGAATTTCATATCCAGCCAAACTGAGCTTCAGAAGTGAAGGAAAAATGAAATCCTTTGCAAACAAGCAAGCACTCAGAGATTTTGTCACCACCAGGCCTGCTTTACAAGAGCTCCTGAAAGAGGCACTACACATAGAAAGGAACAACCAGTACCAGCCATTCCAAAATTACACTAAATGCTGAAAAGCATCAACATAATGAAGAACCTACAACAACTAATGGGCAAAACAGCCAGCTAGCATCAAAATGGCAGTGTCAAATTCACACATAACAATATTAACCCTAAATGCAAATGGACTAAATGCACCAATCAAAAGACACAGACTGGCAAATTGGATAAAAAGCCAAAACCCATCAGTGTGCTGTATCCAGGAAACCCATCTCACATGCAAGGATACACAAAGGCTCAAAATAAAGGGATGGAGGAAGATTTACCAAGCAAATGGAGAGCAAAAGAAAGCAGGAGTTGCAATCCTCATCTCTGATAAAATAGACTTTAAAGCAACAAAGATCAAAAGAGACAAAGAAGGCCATTACATAATGGTAAAAGGATTGATACAACAAGAAGAGCTAACGATCCTAAACATATATGGACCCATTACAGGAGCACCCAGATACATAAGGCAAGTTATTAACGACTTACAAAGAGACTTAGACTCCCACACAATAATAGTGGGAGACTTTAACACTCCACTGTCAATATTAGACAGATCAACCAGACAGAAAATCAACAAGGATATCCAGGGCTTGAACTCAGACCTGGAGCAAGCAAACCTGATAGACATTTACAGAACTCTCCACCCCAAATCCACAGAATATACATTCTTCTCAGCACCACATCATACTACTCTATAATTGACCACATAATTGGAAGTAAAGCACTGCTCAGCAAATGCAAAACAACTGAAATCATAACAAACAGCCTCTCAGACCATAGTGCAATCAAGTTAGAACTCAGAATTCAGAAACCAACCCAGAACCGCACAGCTTCATGGAAACTGAACAATGGCTCCTGAATGTTGACTGGATAAACAAAGAAATGAAGTCAGAAATAAAGAAGTTCTTCGAAACCAATGAGAACGAAGACACAACATGCCAGAATCACTGGAACACATTTAAAGCAGTCTCTAGAGGAAAGTATATAGCAATAAGTGCCCATATGAGAAGAATGGAGAGATCCAAATTTGACACCCTATCGTCAAAATTGAAAGAGCTAGAGGAGCAAGATCAAAAAAACTCAAAACCCAGCAGAAGACAAGAAATAACTAAGATCAGAGCTGAACTGAAGGAGATTGAGACACGAAAAACCCTCCAAAAAATCAATAAATCCAAGAGCTGGTTTTTTGAAAAGATCAACAAAATAGACAGACCGCTAGCCAGACTGATTAAAAATAAAAGAGAGAACAACCAAATAGATGCAATAAAAAATGATAAAGGGGAAATCACCACAGATTCCACAGAAATTCAAACCATCATCAGAGAATACTACAAACAATTCTATGCACATAAACTAGTAAACCTGGAAGAAATGGATAAATTCCTGGACTCCTGTGTCCTCCCAAGCCTAAACCAGGAGGAAGCTGAAACTATGAATAGACCAATAACAAGGTCAGAAGTCGAGGCAGCAAGTAAGAGCCTACCACACAAAAAAAGCCCAGGTCCAGACGGGTTCACAGCAGAATTCTACCAGACACACAAAGAGGAGCTGGTACCATTTCTTCTGAAAGTATTCCAAATAATCCAAAAAGAAGGAATCCTACCCAAATCATTCTATGAGACCAATATCATCCTGATACCAAAACCCGGCAGAGACCCAACAAGAAAAGAAAACTTCAGGCCAATATCCATGATGAACATAGATGCAAAAATCTTCAATAAAGTATTGGCAAGCCGATTGCAACAGCAAATCAAAAAACTTATTCATCATGATCAAGTAGGATTCATCCCGGGGATGCAAGGCTGGTTCAACATACGCAAGTCTATAAACGTAATTCACCACATAAACAGAACCAAAAACAAAAACCACATGATTATCTCAATTGATGCAGAGAAGGCATTTGACAAAATTCAACAGCCCTTCATGCTAAAAACCCTCAATAAACTCGGTATCGATGGAACGTATCTCAAAGTAATAAAAGCTATTTATGACAAACCAACAGCCAATATCATACAGAATGGGCAAAAACTGGAAGCATTCCCTTTGAAATCCGGCACTAGACAAGGATGCCCTCTGTCACCACTCCTATTCAATATAGTACTGGAAGTTCTAGCCAGAGCAATCAGGCAAGAACAAGAAATAAAGGGTATTCAAATAGGAAAGGTGGAAGCCAAATTGTCTCTATTTGCCAACGACATGATAATATACCTAGAAGACCCCGTCACCTCAGCCCAAAAACTCCTGAAACTGATAAGCAACTTCAGCAAAGTCTCAGGATATAAAATCAATGTGCAAAAATCACAAGCATTCATCTACACCAATAACAAACTAAAAGAGAGCCAAATCAAGAACGAACTGCCATTCACAATTGCTACAAAAAGAATAAAACACCTTGGAATACAACTCACAAGGAACGTAAGGGACCTCTTCAGGGAAAACTACAAACCACTGCTCAACAAAATCAGAGAGGACACAAACAGATGGAGAAACATTCCATGTTCATGGTTAGGAAGAATTAATATCGTGAAAATGGCTATACTGCCCAAAGTAATTTACAGAATCAACGCTATCCCCATCAAGCTACCATTGACTTTCTTCACAGAACTGGAAAAAACCACCTTGAACTTCATATGGAACCAAAAGAGAGCCCGCATAGCCAAGTGAATTCTAAGCAAAAAGAACACAGCGGGGGGCATCACACTACCGGATTTCAAACTATACTATAAGGCTACAGTAATCAAAACAGCATGGTACTGGTACCAAAACAGAGATATAGATCAATGGAACAGAACAGAGGCATCAGAGGCAACACAACATACATACAACTATACAATCTTTGATAAACCTGACAAAAACAAGCAATGGGGAAAGGATTCCCTGTTCAACAAATGGTGTTGGGAAAACTGGCTAGCCATATGTAGAAAGCAGAAACTGAACCCCTTCCTGACACGTTACACCAAAATTAACTCCAGATGGATTAAAGACTTAAACATAAGACCCGGCACCATAAAAACCCTAGAAGGAAATCTAGGCAAAACCATCCAGGACATAGTAGTAAGCAAGGACTTCATGAACAAAACACCAAAAGCATTGGCAACAAAAGCCAAAATAGACAAATGGGACCTAATCAAACTCCACAGCTTCTGCACAGCAAAAGAAACAGTCTCTAGTGTGAATCGGCAACCAACAGAATGGGAAAAAATTTTTGCAGTTTACCCATCTGACAAAGGGCTGATATCCAGAATTTACAAAGAACTCAAACAGATTTACAGGAAAAAAACAAGCCCATTCAAAAGTGGTCAAAGGATATGAACAGACACTTTACGAAAGAAGACATATATGAGGCCACCAATCATATGAAAAAATGCTCATCGTCACTGGTCATCAGAGAGATGCAAATCAAAACCACATTGAGATACCATCTCATGCCAGTTAGAATGGCGATCATTAAAAAATCTGGAGACAACAGATGCTGGAGAGGATGTGGAGAAAAAGGAACACTTTTACACTGTTGGTGGGAGTGTAAATTAGTCCAACCATTGTGGAAGACGGCGTGGCAATTCCTCAAGGCCTTAGAAATAGAAATCCCATTTGACCCAGCAATCCCATTACTGGGTATATATCCAAAGGACTATAAATCGTTCTACTACAAGGACACATGTACACGAATGTTCATTGCAGCACTGTTTACAATAGCAAAGACCTGGAATCAACCAAAATGCCCATTGATAATAGACTGGATTGGGAAAATGTGGCACATATACACCATGGAATATTATGCAGCAATCAGAAATGATAAGTTCGTGTCGTTTATAGGGACATGGATGAATCTGGAGAACATCATTCTCAGCAAACTGACACAAGAACAGAAAATGAAACACCATATATTCTCACTCATAGGTGGGTGATGAAAAATGAGAACACATGGACACAGAGACGGGAGTACTAAACTCTGGGGTCTATAGGGGGGAAAGGGGAGGGCCAGTGGGAGGGGGAGGTGGGGAGGGATTGCCAGGGGAGAAATACCAAATGTGGGTGAAGGGGAGAAAGCAAACAAAACACACTGCCATGTGTGTACCTATGCAACTGTATTGCATGCTCTGCACATGTACCCCAAAACCTAAAATGCAATAAAAAAAAGGAAAAAAAAAAGAAATGAATAACCATTTCTTTCATTGATATGACAATATCCACAGAGTAGCTAACAAACATTTAAATAAATGGATTTTTTTTTGATATTTTTACTCCCCAAATCCATGATTATTTTTAGGTGTTCATCTCTAAAATGAGTGGGATGTTCCTCTAGATAAGACAAATGTATAGTAAAAATCCACAGACTTGTATCCAAATCTCAGTTGGACCTCTTAGAGGCTGTGTTATGTTGAACAAGTTATTTATTCTTTCTCACACATAGTACAAAAATGAATATATCTACATTCCAAAGTTACACAATATTAATGAAGCAATCTCTGTAAATGCAAAGTATAATACTTTGATCCTACCAAGCAATACAATAACTATTGTTTCTTCCTCATTCTACAAACTGTGGCTTCTTAGAGACTGCAGACACAATACTGAGAATTGATGTTTTCAGCTAAAACACAACCTTGGAAAAATATTTTCTAGATTTTAGTATTGCTTTCTACCAAATATATGATATACAATATAAGAACTGCAGAAATAATGTCCAAAGTTATGAAACTACTTAGTTTTACAATAAGAAAATTAATAAAGGTTTTTAGAGATCATTTTTATTTAAAATAAACTATGTTAATATTGTACAAAGTAGAATTTTAAATGTGTTGAAACTACTGTGTGATTATCTCTCATCAGTTTAATTCTAAACTTCCTGTCTTTCATTCACCTGTTTAGGGATAATAAAGTGAAAAATAGTAAGCCAAGTGAGACATATGTTGTTAATGAAATAATTTCAAGATTGTGTGCATGTAATTCTGAAATAAAGTTCAACAAGCATTACACAAAGTAAAAATAAAATCGTGAAGATGACTTTGGGAAATATGTTTTGAAATTTAGGAAGAGAAAAACAAGCTTACATCTATGTGGTTGAAGTTAAAAAAAAGGCTCCATAATGTAAGTTCTATTTCTGATAGTTTTATACTAACAAATAGGATTTCAGAAGTCTAAGATGGAGAGAGTATTCTAGTGATGTCAATATTATAAAGAAAGCCAAAATTCAGAGTGTGAGCATGTCCTGGCATGATAAGTACGCCAGTTTGACACAACGGAGGTTATTGGCATTGGAATAGTGAATGACATTCTGAAGAGAGTCTGGTATTATTCAGATTAAGTAGGTTATTGTGTACAAATATATCCTCTATTTTTAAAAATTTGCTTAGAGTGGGCTAGTATTATGTTTAATAATATAAGCTTAAAAATATAAAAGATGGTTGACTAGATGCAGTTAGTATGTGCTTCTACCACAGAGAGGAACCAGAATAGAAAGTATATACTCACATTTCAGATAATTTAGGAGTAAATGCTAGGCTTAACGAGAAAAGAAACAGGAAGCACCAGAAGTAAGTAGAGGGTTCAAGGCAGCCTGCCAAGCTGCCAAGAGAGGCTCCTGAACATGGGAAAACACTAAGCGAGAAACCCTCTAGGTTCAGATTTTGTAATCATGGCTATGAGAGAAAGTGTTGATCCACTAGGGACTTCAGCCTGACATACAGAGCTGCTTAAATATTGCACAGAGACTTTACTCCAGAAGGGGAACCCAGAGAAGAATCTTACAGGCATTTGAACCTAATCTATCCTCGCCTGGCTCCCATTTTGAGAATGTAGATACAGGGCATCTACAAACATGGCTGCTGCCACTGTACTGTTCTAAAAGGGAGGGGGACACCAAATGCTCCCATGCACTTCCAGTAGGGTCCCTACCACACTACTGTGAGCTGATATTGAGACTACGATGTGAGTGAAGTGCACTCTCCAGAGCTTCTTGTCTATGCTGCTTGCCTTGAAATAACCCTGCCCTCTCTCTGGTTTGAGGCCATTTTGAGAGTTTAAAGCAGCATTGCACTCCACTGCCTTCTGGCCAAGTTAAGGCTGATGTAGCTGTAACAGCCACCTGGGCAAGGAGGGGCAGAGAACTGAGCAGAAATTCTGGAGCTAAAAAATTCACTGAAGGAAATACAAGACACATTCAATTACTTCAATAATTGACTATACCAAGCACATACAAACGCACACCCCACCTACCGGCCACAAAAGAAAAAAAAAGGGAAAAAGAGAAAAAAATGTAAAACTTGAAGACAGGTATTTTGAAATAAGCCAGTAATCCAGTCAGATAAAAATAAGAAAAAAAAAATAAGAATAAACAAGACCTTCAAAATGTCTGTGAGTACATAAAGCAACTTACTTTATGAATTATTGGTACTCCCAAAGAGGAAGAGAGATCAAGAGGTTTAGAAAATTTATTAAAGAAAATAATCAATGAAAACAGTCTAACAAGAGAATCAGACATTCAGACATGGAATGCCCAGAAAACCCTGGGAAAAGACATTGCAAAAAGAACTTCACCATAGCATATGATGATCAGAATGTCAAAAGTCAAAGCGGAAGAAAGAATTTTAAAATTAGCTAGAGAGAAGCAACTAGATACCTATAAAGGAAACACCATCAGGCTAAGAGAAGACTTTTGAGGAGAAACATTACAGGTCAGAAGAGAATGGGATGACATTTTCAAAATGCTTAAAGCAAGCAAGTAAGGAAGAAAAAAAAAAAAACAAACAAAAAAAAACTTCTCAGCCAAAATTCTATGTCCAACCAAAGAAGCTTAGTAAATAAAGGAGAAAAATGGTTTTTCCCAGAGAAGCTAATAATGAGGGACTCTTTCACCACCAGCCTAGTCCTATAGGAAGTGCTTAAAAGGATCTTAATGGAAATGAAAGGTAGACATTCACCATCATGAAAACACATGGTAATATAAAACTCACAGCTCTTATAAACCCATCATACAAAAGCAATAGAGAAAGGAGTCAAATTGATAACACAACAAAATCTCATCGAACCATGAAAACAAAAAGGCAGACAAAAAGAATGAAAGAAATAATTTATTTTAAAAACAGTTAACAATATTCCAGGAACAAAACCTTGCATATCAATAGTAACTTTAAGTATAGATAGATTAAATGTTCTACTTAAAAGATACAGATTGGCAGAATGAATAAAGACATGATCAAACTATCTGCTGCCTGCAAGAAACTCACCCATAAAGAGCCATATAAACTTTTTTTTGCAATATCATATAAAACAGCGTAAATCAGCTAGCTGATCTTCAACAAAACACAAATTGGGGAAAGGATACCCTTTTCAATAAATGGTGCTGGCGAAACAGACAAGCTACATGTAAAAGAAAGAAACTGGATGCTCATCTCTCAACTTACAGAAAAATCAATGTGAGATAGATCAAGAACACAAATCTGAGACCTGAAATCATAAAATTTTTAGACAATAATATCAGAAAAACTCTTTTAGATGTTGGCTTGGACAAAGAATTCATGACTAAGACCCCCAAAGCAAATGCAACAAAAATAAAAATAATAAATGGGACCTAATTAAACTCAAAAGCTTCTGCACAGCAAAAGAACTAATCTATAAACAACCCATAGAGTGGGAGAAAATATAATAGTGGGGGACTGTAAATGATACTGGATTTGACATGTCTTTCAAATGCCCTAAACAATGAATGGAAATGCTATTTTTTTAAACCAAACAGTGATTCTAGAATATCTACCAGTTTATGTTAAGTCATTTTTAATCTGTTTATCCAGAAATGTTAAACCAAGATGTGTAGCAAGAAAATAAACTTGGAGTGCAAAGTGCTTGGCATCAATAAACTGGCATTGGTAAGATACATTTTGATGAGAAGATGTGTTAGGTATAGGATGTCAAGTATGCACCAATTGCAGAAAGTCCTCCATGTCATCTCTGGGAGATTTAGTTGTCACACAGAGAGACCAAAGGACAAACAGCCAGTGTTACAACCACTACAAGTCAATTGCAATTCATCTGGCAAACTTACCTATAATAATGCTTATCTATAAACAATTTTAGTGTCATGTCAAATAATGTATTTAAAATTTAAATTTTAACTCAGGTTTATTAAACAAATATTAACTGGCCCTTAGGTTTTCACACTGTTTTTAATGTAAAGCATAGGAAATTTCTGGGAGTCCTTTTGGAAGAGAAAACTGTGGAAGAATATTCATTCATTTTATACTCATTACTCAAGAGTACATGTCTAAGTTGTGAGAAACAATAGAGTAGTGTTCCCAAAAACCTAGAAATGTTTAGAAAAGCATTAATGTGAATATATGAATAGCCAGGTGCAGTAGCTCACATGTATAATGCTAATACTTTGGGAAGCTGAGGCAGAAGAATTGCTTGAGGCCAGAAATTTATGATCAGCCTGGCCAACATAGTTAGACCTTTTATTTATAAAATGTAAAATAAAAATAAATAATAAATAAAATATATGAATAGACACATTTTTATAAATATATACTGATTCCTACATATATCTTTACTCCAGCAACATATAACTACATTTATAATATATAAAATGCATAAAAAATAAAAGTTGCTTTTAGTTGAAGAAAAAATGTCATATGTATAATAAATGTATGCACACACACATATTCACGGACTTAAAAACTAATATTCTGACCAATTTTCTGAAAACCTATAAACATTTTGAATGCAGAATAATTTCAGGATTATTAATTAGAGTTTTCATTATCAAGTCTTCCTTTAAGAATAGTCTATGGAACAAGAAACATATAATGGAGCTTAGTTTTTTTCAACACACTAAAAATCTTTTTAATTAAGCTATTTGTTTGTAAAATCAAAATAGAATGACATTCATTTCCTGTAGTGAAGGTTTAGTTCCACTAGAAGCTGCCAATCACTTTTCTCACACTCAATGTGGTTGGTCTAATTTTTTCTTTACCAATGCATTCAAATTATTAATATCTGCCTTGACTTCTGGTTGGTAAAAAGCATGACTGAGAATGAGATTAAAAATTATGTATACCTATACTTAAAAAATTTACTCTTACTGTTTCTTCTGGTTATTATTCTATTTACTGTTCCAGGAAATTGTAAAATTAAATACTTTGAGTTGCAACAAAATGTGTTTCAGTATGCAATCTTTACAAACAGATTTTCCTAAATTTATACTGATTGCATTGCATAGATTACTAAAAAAATTGAATCAAATTTGTAAAACCTAGGAAAGATAAAAATCACTAAAAATCTTTTAAAAAATCAATAAATGAAACTCTCTTCAAAAATGGCTAATATCCAGAATCTACAGAGAACGAAAACAAATTTACAAGAAAAAAACAACCCCATTCAAAAGTGGGCGAAGGATATAATTAGACACTTTTCAAAAGAAGACATTTATGCAGCCAACAAATATATGAAAAATGCTCATCATCACTGGTCATCAGGGAAATGCAAATCAAAACTACATTGAGATACCATCTCATGCCATTTAGAATGGCAATCATTAAAAAATCTGGAGACAACAGATGCTGAAGAGGATGTGGAGAAAAAGGAACACTTTTACACTGTTGGTGGGAGTGTAAATTAGTTCAACTGTTGTGGTAGACAGTGTGGCGATTTACCAAGGATCTAGAAATAGAAATTCCATTTGACCCAGCAATCCCATTACTGGGTATATACCCAAAGAACTATAAATTGTTCTACTATAAAGACACATGCACACGTATATTCATTGCAGCCCTGTGTACAATAGCAAAGACCTGGAACCAACCCAAATGCCCATCAATGGTGGACTGGACAAAGAAAATGTGGTACATATACACCATGGAATACTATGCAGTGATAAAAATTGATAACTTTATGTCCTTTGTAGGGACTTGGATGAATCTGGAAACCATTATTCTCAGCAAACTGACACAAGAACAGAAAGCGAAACACCAAATGTTGTCAATCATAGGTGGGTGCTAAAAAATGAGAATATATGTACTCAGAGAGAGGCATGTCACACACTGGAGGCAGTTGAGGTGCGTAGAGGAGAGACAGCGGAATGTGGGGAGGGATAACATGGGGAGAAATGCCAAATATACTATGTACCTAAAGCAAAATAAATAAATTAAAAAATAAAAATAAAATATCAACAAAATAGACGCTTTTTTTTTTTTTTTTTTTTTTTTTTTTTTTTCCTGAGACGGAATTTCGTTCTTGTTACCCAGGCTGGAGTTCAATGGCGCGATCTCGGCTCACCGCAACCTCCGCATCCTGGGTTCAGGCAATTCTCCTGTCTCAGCCTCCCGAGTAGCTGGGATTACAGGCACGCACCACCATGCCCAGCTAATTTTTTGTATTTTTAGTAGAGACGGGGTTTCACCATGTTGACCAGGATGGTCTTGATCTCTTGACCTCGTGATCCACCCGCCTTGGCCTCCCAAAGTGCTGGGATTACAGGCGTGAGCCACCGCGCCCAGCCAAAATAGACGCTTTTAACTATATGTACTATGAAAAAATGAGAGAAGACTCAAATTTGTAAAATCAGAAAGGGGAGTAGGCACATCATTAGCGATTTTACAGAAATAAAATTGACTAGAAGAGGTCACTATGAGCAACTCTATGCTGACAAATTGAATAACTTAGATGAAATGGACATACTCCTAGAAACAAAAATCTACCAATCTTGACATTGAAATTTGAATACAACGATAACTATAATAGAGATTAAATCAATATTCAAGCATCTCTTGATAAAGAAAAGTATCAGCTCTGATATCTTCACCAATGAATTCTACCAAATATTTAAAGAACTTAAACAAACTTTCTCAAATTTTCCAAAAAATTAAATAGAAGGGAACACTCCCTAACATTCTATGAGGCCAATATTATCTTGCTACCAAAGCCAGCCAGAGACACCACAAGAAAACAAAAACCTAATGTCCCTGATGTCTACTGATGCAAACATTCTCAACAAAATACTAGCAAACTGAACTCAGCAACATATTAAAAGGAATATACACCAAAACTCAGTGGAATTTATTCTTGGAATGCATAAGAAAAATTAATCTTGTAACACAGACACACAAAGAAAAATCGTCATCTTAAGATGAATAAAAAACATTTGACAAAATCTAACATTCTTTCATGATAAAAACATTCAACAAGCTAGGAATAGAAGGAAATTACCCCAACATAGAGGTCACACACGAAAACACAGTGGTGAAAGACTAAAAGCTTTTCTCCTAATATTAGGAATGAAGCTAAAATACCTGTTTGCACTACTGATGGTAGTTGTGGTCCATTTGGAGCAGCTGCTGCAAGGATGCCAGTTGCAGTGGGGTAGGCACTGCCTGGGTTATGGGCTCCGTGGTGCTGGCCGGAGTCAGTTACAGGATAGAAGCCCCAGCCGGTTCCAATTTGGTGGGGCAGCAGTCTCGCACTCTTGGTGCAGCCACACCTGCGGACCCAGGCATCCTGGCACTCTCAGGTCTGGGAAAACCCATCCCCCTGCTGGCTCGGAAGTGCTTGCTCCCACCGCCTGACGTCTCTGGGCTCCCCGAGCCTGTTCCAATTTCAGAGCAAAGTTGAAGCCGAGTTCGGCAACCGTCACGACCTGACCAAGTGTGCACACAAGCGGGAAAATGCTGACCTGCCAGCCTCCTGCCGCCTAGGCGCCCTCTGATCTTTCAGTGCTGACGAGTATGGGAGGGGTGTCAATGGGAGGCTGAGGGTGGCTTGGCATGGGCCTGCAGGCACCCCTTGGCACAAACAGCCCAAGCACTGTGGAAAACATGATTGGTGGTAACAGCAAGCACATAGTCCCTTGGGCAGAGAGACCAGTCCCGGGGAAGCCCTACCGTCAAGCCAGGAGGGATGACCTGAAGCCGAGGGGCCGGTCAGTTCCTAGTGGCGTCCTCCCGCGCAGAACGAGGACTTGTGCTTTTTCCTGGCTGCCCGTGGGCCAATCAGCAAGCACTTCCTCCTTTCTAAGCCCATAAAAGCGCTGAAACTCAGCCAGACTTAAGAACAGACTTCAGAACTACCGGCCTCGGTTAGGAGCTCTCCACTTTCGGTTTCCTGGACTTGTTGGGACAACCTGCCTGCGGAAAGGAACTACCCACCTCGGGTCTCCTAAGAGCTGTTCTGTGGCTCAATGAATCTTCTCTCCACCTTGCTCACCCTCCAATTGTCCACATACCTCATTCTTCCTGGACATGGGATTGAAGGAGCTGTAACACAAACAGGGCAGAAGCGTCTCCTCCAACGCCAGCTCGCCATGTTGCGGGTGATGAGAACAGAAGTGCTGTAGCCCTTCAGGGAGCCCAGACATAGGGATACCCTTTTGGGGGCTCTGCAGTACCTCCTGCCATCTCCAAGTTTACGGGTACCACCACATTCCTGTAGTTCAGAGGCAGGTGCCCACAGCAGAATATGCATGTGGTGCATCGGGTCCAGCCACAGCTTCACACGGTACTGGCACCTGTTGCTGCCCACCCTGCTGCTGCAGCTAGTGTGCCTGGGTGTGGTTTATCGGACCCCACACTCATTTGCCCCCACCCTTCCCTGCTCCCTGCCTGGCTTGCCCTTGGCAGGTGTGGGATCCGGCCAATAGTGTGAGCCCAACACAGCCTGACAGGTCGAGTGGGAGGAACGAGCCCAGCAGTTATGAGCGCAACTCAGGCAAAGGTGCCACGGGCCACAGAGGTTTCTGGTTGGTGAAGTGACACCCCAATTATCCCATGAAACTATTTCTATTTCACATAGTATTAGAAGTTGCAGTAAGATCAATTGAGCTAGAAGAAAGAAATAAAATCCAAGTTGAAAAGGAAGAAGTTGGCAAGGCGCGGTGGCTCAAGCCTGTAATCCCAGCACTTTGGGAGGCCGAGATGGGTGGATCATGAGGTCAAGAGATCGAGACCATCCTGGTCAACATGGTGAAACCCTGTCCCTACTAAAAATACAAAAAATTAGCTGGGCATGGTGGCGCCTGCCTGTAATCCCAGCTACTCAGGAGGCTGAGGCAGGAAAATCGCCTGAACCCGGGAGGCGGAGGTTGCGGTGAGCCGAGATCGAGCCATTGCACTCCAGCCTGGGTAACAAGAGTGAAACTCCGTCTCAAAAAAAAGAAAAGGAAGAAGTTAAAATCATCTGTTTGCAGCTGATATCTTATATGTAGAAAATGCTAAAAATTTCACACAAATTATTGGACCTAATAAACGAATTCATTAATGTAGCAGGATACAAAGACAACACATTAAAATTTGTTGTATTTCTATATATAGTAATAGTGACTAATCTGAAAAGGAGATGAAGAAAGCAATTTCATGTACAATAGCATCAAAAACAAAAAATTAAAATCTTAGAAATTAATTTAACAAAGAGGTGGAAGAATTATAATAGAAAAACTACAGAACATTTCTAAAATGAATATGAAAGTGTAAATAAATGGATAAACATTCCATTTTTATGATTTGATCACTTAATAGTGTTAATGTGTCAGTACTACACAAAGTGACCTACAAATTCCATGCAATTTCTTTTAAAATTCCATTATTATAGAAAAGAAAACAAAATCTAAAATGTGCATGAAACTACAAAAAAGCTCCAATAGCCAAACAATCTTAAAAAAGAATAGCAAATCTGGGGGCATCACATCTCTTGATTACAAAATGTAGTACAAAACTACAGTAACCAAAACAATTCAGTTCTGGTGTAAATATATATAAACAAATAGGATAAGATAAAGACTCAGGAAATATACTTTCACATAGAGTAAATTTGATGTTATATGTATTTTACCACAATGCAAAAGTGTGGGTGGGAAGCAATACACAATCATGGGTCAAAGATGATTGTAGCAGGTTGTATTTTTCAAACATAGGTATAGCAATATCACTAAAAAGTCAGGAGACAACAGATGCTGGAGAGGATGTGGAGAAAGGAAACACTTATACACTGTTGGTAGGAGTGTAAATTAGTTTAACCATTGTGGAGGACAGTGTGGTGATTCCTCAAGGATCTAGAACTAGAAATACCATTTGACCCAGCAATCCCATTACTGGGTATATACCCAAAGGATTATAAATTGTTCTGTTATAAAGATTAATGCAGACGTATGTGCATTGCAGCACTCTTTACAATAGCACAGACCTGAAACCAACCCAAATGTCCATTAATGATAGACTAGACAGTGAAAATGTGGCAAATATATACCATGGAATACTGTGCAACCATAAAAAATGATGAGTTCATGTTCTTTGCAGAGACATGGATGAATCTGAAAACCGTCATTCTCAGCAAACTGACACAAGAACAGAGAACCAAACACTGCATGTTCAGACTTATAAGTGGGTGTTGAACAACAAGAACACATGGACATGGGTAGGGCAACATCACACACAGGGACCTGTTGGGGGTGAGAGGGCTAGGGGAAAGATAGCAGGGGATGAGGGGATTCGGGAGGGATAACATTAGAGAAATACCTAATGTAGGTATGTGATGGGGGGATGGATGCAGCAAACCACTGTGGCATGTGTGTACCTATGTAACAATCTTGCAGGATCTGCACATGTACTCCAGAACTTAAAGTATATATTTGTATGTTTGTATGTATGTATGTGTGTGTGTGTATATATGTATGTGTATATGTATGTATGTATATATATATGTGTGTGTATATATATATATATAAAGTTTGACATAGGGTAAGTAAGAGACAGCTATGTTTTGAGGACTATTGAAGAACTATCTAAAAGTTATTTCTAAGACTAAATTGTACATATCGAAAGAAATGTTTGTAATGCTCATTGTCATTATCCTTTAAATAAAGAACCATTAATGGGAATGTTACTCAATTTCTATATATTTCTATTGGCATATTCTATCTTTCCCCTTATTATCCTCTCATTCTCTAGTCCTGTTTAACTAACAACTTCATCTTTGATTGCTTTTTCAGTATTTTGCAGTCTACCCATCTGACAAAAGGCTGATATCCAGAATTTACAAAGAACTAAAACAGATTTACAAGAAAAAAACAAACAAGCCCATTCAAAAATGGGCAAAGGATATGAACAGACACTTTACAAAAGAAGACATACATGAGACCAATAAACATGAAAAAATGCTCATCATCACTGGTCATCAGAGAAATGCAAATCCAAACTACATTGAGATACCATCTCATGCCAGTTAGAATGGCAATCATTAAAACATCTGGAGACAGCAGATGTTGGAGAGGATGTGGAGAATATACACCATGGAATATTATGCAGCCATCAAAAATGATGAGTTTGTGTCCTTTGTAGGGACATGGATGAATCTGGAGAACATCATTCTTAGCAAACTGACACAAGAACAGAAAATGAAATACCGCATGTTCTCACTCATAGGTTGGTGATGAACAATGAGAACACATGGACACAGGGTGGGGAGCACTACACACTGGGGTCTATTGGGGGGAATAGGGGAGGGACAGTGGAGGGAGGGAGCTGTGGAGGGATAGCCTGGGGAGAAATGCCAGATGTGGTGAAGGGGAGGAAGGCAGCAAATCACACTGCCATGTGTGTACCTATGCAACTATCATGCATGTTCTTTACATGTACCCCAAAACCTAAAATGCAATAAAAAAATAAAAAAAATTAAAAACAGATTTTTAATGAGAGAAATTTCAAAAAGAAATTGTAAATTTACTTTGTAGTACAATATAATATCTCCCCTTCCCCTAGCACTTCATCACTATCCATTAAGCTAATTTTCTTTTTGTGTGAGAGAGATTATATATTTTTGTGTGTGTGTGTCTGAAGGCAATGAAGAAGAGGTGGGATTTTAGGTTCATATCAATATGGTAACTTCCTTAAAGGAATCAGAGTCAGTTGGAGACCTGAGAGTGTTATTTGTTCTCCTCTCCATCCAAGAAATTCTTAGAAACTTTGGGGGGACAGTTTAGGCAGTTCAGATCTTAGAAGTGAGGAGTTTGATATAACTTTTCTTGTATTTTAAAAAGTAGAGTTTTTGAGTTTATATCTGGGTTCCATTAATATTAAGCCTCCTTTTTTTACCTGAAATGTGTTTTGACTGAGCTCTGTTTTTTTAAACCAGACAAGTCCACTTCATTGAAGAACTTGAGCAGTCACCTGGAATTGTAACAAGTGTTAGCTCTGATTTTAACCAGATGGTCTGAAGTGCAAAGGATACATGAGGAATTCAAATTAATAATTATGACACAGTGTGATAAATGCCATAATAGTAGAAGCATGTAATGCTATAAGAGTAAAGAGCAGGCACAATCAAGTACTTTGGAAATGAAATAGTTCAGAAATGTTATAAGAAAGGGAATCCATAATTAAATCTGTATTGGTAATTTTAAGATTAGGCAATTGACTGTGAAAAATGAGTAGAAGGCAGAGATATAAAAGAACTTGGAATATTTAAGAGACAAGTATTTTATGTATTATATAATAACAATATATGATATTAAATGATTTGGTGCCGATTTAAACACCAACTGTGTTTGTAACTAGAAATTAAGTTAGAAATAATTTTGTTTCTAATTAATTTTATGTAGCTTAAATAAGGAAGAGTCTGAAGGCAAATGGAAAAAAAATTAAACAGATGTATTTAAATTCTGAGAAAATCCACTTTTGGTGGCAGTATGCAGTATTTATCATCATGGACAACAGATACTATGTGGTAAGGAGACAACTTGGGAACTTTTTATAGAAGAAAGGGTAAGTTTTAGAGTCATATAGAAGGCAAAATTAATACAACTTGGTATTGGTGACTATGTGAATATGAACGCAATTAGCAAATAATGGAATGAGGTAAGACTGCTGGATGAAACTCCGAGGCTTCTTTCTGTCTTGGGTGACTGGCCTCATGGCATTTGCTTTCAACAAGATAGAAAATAGGGTCAGTTTATGCTATACTCCTTCTACAAATATTCAAGAGATATAATAAATAGATAATAGAATAATTCTGAAGATCAAGAGAGCCAAAGACATTTGTGACTTAAAAGCATATAAGCAATAGTGAATGCTGTTAACAAGAATAAAATTTATCAGAGCACATAGTTTGACAAGGAAATATGGATTGCCAGAAAACTAATACTTTCTGAGGGAGAAGAAAACAAAAGGAGTTAGAGCCAGATTAACAATAGGAAGCTGGCCGGGTGCAGTGGCTCATGCCTATAATATCAATACTTTGGGAAGTCGAGGTGGGAGGACCATGAGGTCATAAGATCGAGACCATCCTGGCCACCATGGTGAAACCCCGTCTCTACTAAAAATACAAAAATTAGCCGGGTTTAGTAGTGCATACCTGTAATCTCAGCTACTCAGGAGGCTGAGGCAGGAGAATCTCTTGAACCCTGGAGGAGAAGGTTGCAGTGAGCCAAGATTGTGCCACTGCACACACACCCCCAAAAAAGAAGCGTCACCTCCCCCCCAAAAAAAGAAGGAGAAAGAAAAACAAACAATAGAAAGGCAAAGATTATTGACATGGTGATCAAGGAAAGTGAAGGCTAAAGAAGAAGAAGGCCTGCAACTGACTAAAGATATAAAAGTGTAACATTGATTTAATAATTAATTAAATAAATTGACAAATGGCTTTTTGGCACTTACTATTGGCTTACTTGATTGATGCAAACCTCTGCAGACAGAATGGTACCTCAGAGGCCAAATCCTTTTATTTGTGGATGTTACTGTTTAACAACACGGACAAACAATTAATAAATCAACAAAGATTATGAGTTAAGTGGCAAGAGATGGTCTCTTTCAAGTTGATATTGAGTTGATTTGAATCAGAATTTTAGCTCAGAGTTGAAAGATAGGAAGGAACTAACCAGAAGAAAAATCAGGCCAGGAAGAAGAAAAAGTGTGGTTAAAAGTTTCAGACAGGAAAGAGGATGGCACATTTTCAGAAACATGAACAAGAATCCACACAGTTGAAGTGATGAGGTGGGAGGAGTAACCACGTCCAAATCATGTTTGTTTTAAGCTTGAAGAGACATCAACTTGTGACATTTTTCTCAAAAAAATACAGAGTACTTACGCTAAGGTATAAATCTGTTAAGACTCAAAGATTCTGTAATAAAGTAAGAAAAATGCATACTTTCTATTAAAAGTATTGACAATCAAATAATTAATCTTACTTTGGGGTATGAATTTTTCTGATGTTTATTTCAACACCTGACCCTAGTTCTTCTCTGTGAAAACTTTTTTAAAGTATATGAATCTGGTATGACTTCCATTGGAAACTGCCTACCTGCCAGAAGCTAGGTGAATGGCCCAAAGTGAACCCACTTAAGGGCTTCCCTACTATTTTTCAAACTGGGCTCTCCACAATTTCATTAAGTATATCACATTCTCAGGGCTAACCAAGGAAATAATTGCCTACCTCATGGAGAAGGTTTTCAGAAGAATGAAATTAACACTGAGAGCACCACCGACAGACAGGAGATGAAGAGAATTCTTAGGATTTTCAAGTCTTTGCAGTCATCAATGAGACCTCTGGCCTTCTTAAAGTTTACCCATGTAAGCCAATAACTTCATCTTTTTATCTTTCTGTTTGTTTAATCCATTTTTAGTTTCATCCTTTTGAATAAAATAGTGCTGATTCATATGATAATTAAAGTGGTAGAAAGTAATCTCTTTCAAATTGATATTGAGTTTACCTAAGTTGATATTCTATCTTAGAAATGAAAGATAAGAAGGAGGTAACCTGGGAGAAAAATCATATTAGGAAAATCATGCAAAAAAATCACACCATTTATCTAGCATGGTTTGACAAAAGGGAAAAAGTTACTTGGGAACAATCACGTAAGCCTCAGAATAATCAAGTATGTTGGGGATAATATTGTTTTAGTTGCATAATTTGCTTTGTAGAACATTGCAGTTATTATAGCAAGAATAGAAAAAATAAGAGAGTCCACAGGCAGCTTTGACATTCAGAGTGAGAACAAACAGCAGAGAATCAGCGATAGACAAATCTTACCTTCCCCAGGGCCATGAGAACTAGAATTCTTCCCCACACAAACATGCATTTCAGGAGAGGAGGGGAAAACTGTCTCTTAGGGACTGGGACTTTACATTAACTGAAAGCTTAACTGAGACTGACTAGGTTACTCTTATTGGTAAGTTTATGGATTTCTAATAAAATGTGGGAGGTTTGTGAGAAATTTAGAACAATTATAAAAAATACAGTTTTTAAACTCTGCATCTTTATTGTCCATGTGAGTGCAAATGTATGATCCTTCCAGACTAGCAATAAAAGGGGAAAAACCCAGATAACTTTATTAAAGAATCTCCAATGAGGTGCTCAAGTTAATATATATGTAATAATATCCAGCTGGTAACCAGATTCCCCCACCACTATTGCCCACCTGCTGGCAGAAAGTTTTTATTATTTTTAATTAAAAAATTATCTTTTCATCCCTACTCCTGAAATAAACATGCCATCACATGACAACTCATTTTATCAAGAGTTTATAACATTTATAAATGGATATGCTTTGATCTGGCAGGTCCCCTATCTCTAGTAAAATCTCACATTCATTTTTATTAAGTACCTTTGTAACATCGCTTTTTATTAGTGCTGTGAAATAAAAATCTGGGCATCATTCAGGTTCAAGGTCACTGTTGTAAGAGAGGTAAAGTGCAGGACTTGACAAGCTTATGAAAATTATAAGAAGGATTAATAGTATCAAGGGATCATTAAGATCTCTATGATTGTACAAAGACTATAAAGTTTCTGTGCCTAATAGTTTGAGATTATCTGTTTCTTGCTTTCTTCTTTTTTTTCTTCTAAAAGTGTGCTCCCTAAAAGATGGCCCTTTAAAATACTAGTTGTATACATGTATCCATTGAAAATACAGTTTTTTTTTCTCTGATGTAAACTGTATTTAGACAAAGTTTAGTTGTTGATTATTATATAGGAAAAATTAAAGTTTCCATTTAATATAAAAATGTCGTGGAAATTTACTTTATGAGTTGATTTTTGTTTTTCAAACAATGTCAGTGTGTTAATACTTAGTTTCAGCACATTTAAAACTTGAGTCTAGAGAGCATTTTGTGTTACTTCTAGAATTCTTGTGGCTAGATGTTCCAGAGGAGAGAAGTGGAATAAATGGAAAAACTTAAAATGGTATGCTTAGAGGGAAGGTCTAACTATCTACCTTTCCTTTCTAAGTAAAGTTAAATAACACTGTGAAGAGAAATAACACATCACAAATAACATAACAGCTTACTGGTATGTTTAGTTAGGGCATCTTGAAAGTTCTTTTTATGCTGTATTTAAATTCAAAAGATAAACATCACAGCAAAAATTCAGGGTTAAATTTGAGTTCAAAGTTTAAAATGCACATTAAGAATGCCCAGGATTAAAAATAACTTGCAAATTGTTTGATAATAACTATAATTTTCTCCTCATTTTTGTTCTATTAGTGAATTACATCACCATAGAAGCAATTTAAGGTACTTGAATAAATATTCATTGTATTTACTGAAGAAAATCAGATAGAGCAATAACACTCATCTTTATTTACGCTCTTTTATTCACAATGGATAAACAAATATTTCTGAATAACATTTTCAGGTAGAATTTGCAAATAGATGAAAAAATAAGTCAGTTGAAATACTGGGGATCATTGGGACTGTAAGCTTTTCTAAGTCTGTACCGTGCTATTATAATCATTCGCTTAGAATAATTTAGGTGTTATTTGATTAAAATGTAGTATTTAACTCATTCCTCATGGTATTGTAAAGAAATTACAGAACACTTGGAAAGACTTATAAATACATAACACTTTGTTAGTATTAAAGAAAATACTAAAGACTTCCTCTTCCCAAGAAATACATTTCTGGAAAGTCAAATTAAGTTAATATTGAAATTAAGACAAACTGAAAATATATTCTATGTAAATCTATCTTTCCTTATGATTATAATTTGTATGTAGATAGGAACATTGCAAATGATTAGAGGCTGATGGCTAAAGTTTAATTCAAAGCTTAATGCCATGATTTGCATAGTTTAATTGACAGATGTATAATACTAATATTTAGGACTCTTTTCTGAATACGTTCTACATATGAAATACATTACAAATTGAACTGCTGTCAGTTTTCCTTCCGGATTGGCTGGGACCATTATTACAGTCCATCAACTCACCATCAGACCATTACTTGCTCAGCAGTGTTCCCTGTGGACTTGCATTCTCACTTTGAACATATTGCTTTAATAAGAAGAATTATTTCAGAAAGCTTGAGTTATCTCAAGCCCGGAAAGAAGCACTTCAGAACCTGACAAAGGGCTTTCTATAGTAAATGATGTGGAGATCAAAGAGTAAAATGTATATTTGACTTCATTTACATAAAAACATCCAGCATAGCATTTTACAAATTAACACAAATTTGATATAACATGAAATGATAGATGACTAAATTCTTTCATTTCTAGGATTCCAGATGTGTTTTTTATGTTGGTTGATTTACTTTTTGATTAGTTGTTAGAATTTAAGACATCTGTTGCCATTGTACAGTGTAGAATATTTTAATGGTATTACTAAATGCCATGCATCTATCAGTGCCTAATCATGTGTCTAGTGCTAAAGCAACTCCCTGGGTAGGCTTTTCTCACAGATGTGGAACACTAGACTGCTGATCATGAAATTCTTCCAAAACAGCACTTATGAAAGGCAACTTCTTAGTATTAAATTTAGGTAGCAAAGAAAGTACTAAAACTGTACAAATATAATTCAGCAAGTTTCATAATTTTATTTGATTTTTTATTGTTGAAGCTGTAATGGCATATGTTTTTGTAGTTGCACTGTATGTTTAAGAAACTTAATTTCACTATTATTGGTAACATCAGATTTTTCTGTTTTCTCTGAAACTCAGGAAGTAAGTCATAGTATGCCTAGTGTCTAATAACTAATCAAGGTGGAACTAGTGCAAATCAGACACTGATTAGAAAGATAATCATATTGTTATCCCCAAATAAACTATATATATTCTTTCTTATTCCTGCTTTATTATCTAATTCTTATGGAATGTAGGACTGCTGAGAGGATTTACATTGTTTATTGACAATCCAGGGTTTACTTTCTTTAACTATTGATAAGAAATACTATGAAAAGATAAAGTAATGACAAGATGAACAACTAGCTACCTGGCAAATTTCAGAAATTGATAAAAGATTGCAGTTCAAAAATAGTTTCAGTAATACATTGCCAGGTGTTTTTATTTTACATATGTAGAAATTTAATGATAAATAGAATTCTGCGCTTACTTAGGTCATAAATACTATCAACGGGCACATCTTATTAAGAGGAAGAAAAAAGTATTCTTTCTGGACTATGATGCTCAGCTACACCTAAGGCAGTAATGACTGATCCCTTCAAACTGTTATGGGAATAAGTTAAAGTTAGAATTTTGTTGCTAAACTCCTTGTACATTATATGGACATAGTAGACATCATTTTAGATAAAGTAGAAGATAGCTCCTGGATAAAGAGAATACAAACATGCTTAAAAAAAACCAGCATAGGGATTCATTGCTTTAATGAATCTTTAAAGCCGAATAGAAGAATGCTCAAGTTATGGCTTCACCATTACCTACCAATATGATCTTTGGCAAGTTAAATAGCCTATTTTTTTTTTCTGTTTTTTAATGAAATGTGGAAATAGAAATGACTACTTGGTAATAATTGTAGTAAGAAATAAATATTATGTACTTCATGTTTTCCATATAAAGTTCATATATACCAAGTGCTCAATAAGCCTTAGTTACTGCTTTTTAACATTGCTTATTATTATTACACTATTATTTTTATTCTCTCTGATAATTATGTAGAGTTATTCTGAGCCAAAATGTCCAGTAAAATAACAAAACAGATGTTTAACTCTTAATGAAAAGAAGTTCTCACTCAACATCAGTTATGGCCAAAGGAAATATTTGTGGTTGTCACTACGCAACTGTTCAATGGAAAGAATGGGAACTTCATCACGGTGTTCAATCCATTCTGCCACGTGGGGCCATATTTTGCGCTTAATTTATTCTGATGTATCAACAGGAGGCAGATGATTATGAATGAGCTAACAGAAATATAACCTCTAGAAGTAATATTAAATTAATCAGAATAGAAAATAAAAAGAGGCATTTATTTCTAAAACTAATTTTTAAGATGTATAGTGCATCTCCAGTCAAAATGTCTGTTTCGTGTAGAAATAAGGAGGAAATACAAAGGCAAACTTCAGGACATCTTTAAGAAGCTTACTTGGTAAGTTTCTACCAACTGCTCCCACACATAGCACATCAACTGAACTGTGTCTCACATACACTTTATCTTTAAGGGAGGCCGAGATGCTGAGTTTTTGTTATTATTGTTGTTGTTATTGTTCTGTTTTGTTTATTATCAACTGTATGTTGTGCCACTCTTAATCAAACTGAAGTCCCATTTTCAAGGAATAAGGATCAACTAACTATTAGCTAGACAACAATCACCCCTTGTCACAGTAGGGTACACAATAGTTAACAATATGTGATTAAGGCAAACATCAATTCTATAACATGAGAAATAACAAGAAGGAAAGAGGCATAACTCTGGGAGATCACAAGTTTCAAACTCGTTGAAAACAAAGTAACTCTGGAAGCACTTCAGAACTTCATCAGAACCTGAACTTGATATAATCATTAAAGTTCTTATTTTAATTTTCTTTACCCCAAAAATAACTAAAATAATACATGTCAAACCCTTAGAATATTCAAGAAAGCTCTAAACATAAAGAAAAAATATTTAGTGTAATCATAACCTCAATGCAAGAACCAAAGTTAAGATTTTTACTAACATGTACGTTTTTAGTTATTGTTTATATTTATTTACACATATACACACGGTTTATAAATATAATTCATCTATTTTTATCTTCACTTTAAAACATAAATTTAAAAACCTTCAACATTATGATTTTGTATTATTTTAATGTTACAGTATAGGCAATTTGAAAGTAATAGAAGATACATTGCTCCTATATAAGAGCATATAATTGCTTATTATAAAGCTCTGTTGTAAAGAAGATCATAATCATGAACAAAGTGACATAGTGAGGTTATAATGCAAGAATTTCAATAGTAATTTTCATTTAAACATTCATAGATTCTCTATTGTTTTAATTTTTCCAATATTATTTGTGAACTCGACTTTTAAATCACACACACACACACACACACACACAGACATATTCATACACATAGTAAAGGAAAACAAAACACGTTATTATAACTCAATTTTTTCATTCCCTCTCAAATTATCTTCTCTCATACTATACACCAATGTAACCACAATATTTCCAGCTACCATGACTTAAGCCAGAACATTCGAAGAGGACTGTATCAGAATGTAATGTGCTCCAGCTGCTAGAGTTGAATCCAACTCAACCACGGATATTTAGAAACTTGGATTATTGTGATTTTAATTGCACTCCCCTAACGACTAATGATGTTGAACATCTTATATTTTTACACACATATATACACACACATACATATGTATACATATATGTACATGCATATATTTATATTCAAATCTTTGTCTGTTCAAATCTTTGCCTAATTTGAGGTCTCCAAGATTTTCTCCTGTTTTCCTCTAAAAAAGAGTTTATTGTTTTAGTTCTTAAATGTAGGTTTATGATTTATTTCAAGTCTATTTTTGGCGTGTGGTATGAGGCAAGGGTCTAAGTTAATCTTTTTTGTGAATTGCTTTGGTACCTTTTTTGTAAAACAATTGACCATAAATGTTAGAATTTATTTCTGAATTCAGAGTTTTAATCTATTTATCTACCTGTGTATTCTTATGCCAATACCACATAGACTTGATAAATATAACTTTTAATGAGTTTTGAAATTGGGAAATGAAAATCCTTTGACTTTGTTCTTTTTCAAACTTGTTTTGGTGATTTTAGGTCTCTTGGGTTTCCTACAATTTAGGATCAACATCAATTTCTGCCAAAAAGAAAAAAAAAACCTGCTGGAACTTTGGTAAGAATTATATTAAATCTATTAATTACTTTGGGAGAATTATCATCTTAGCAATATTACATTTTCCAATACATGAACATAGAATATATTTCCACTTATTTTGGTTACTTTTAATGTCTTTCAACAATGTTTTATGAATTTCAGTGAACTATTCTTGGATTTCATTTGTTAAATTTATTTCTGAGTATGGTATTTTATTTTATTTCTATTTCCTTTAGAGAGAGAGTGTCATTATGTTGCCCAGGTTGGAGTAAGGTGGAGCAATCATAGCTCACTATAGCCTTAAAGTTCTGTGCTGAAACAATCTTCCCACCACAACCTCACAAACTCCTGGATATCTAGGAATAGAGGCACACACCAACACACCCATTTTTTTCAATATTTTTTATTTTTTATTTCTTCTTTCTTTCTTTCTTTCTTTCTTTCTTTCTTTCTTTCTTTCTTTCTTTCTCCTCCCCCCTCCCCCTCCCCCTCCCCCTCCTCCTCCTCCTCCTCCCCCCCCCTCCTCCTCCTCCTCCTCCTCCTCCACTGTTTTTCTGGAGATGGGTTTTTCTATGTTGCTCAGGTTGGTTTTGAACTCCTGGCCTCATGTTATCCTTCCACCTCGGCCTCCCAAACCTCTGGGGTTAAAGTGTGAGACACTGTTCCCAGCTGAAGTATTTTATTCTGTTTCATGGCCATGTGAATAAAATTTTCTTCTTGATTTTATTTTTGGGTTGCTCATTGCTTGTATATTAAAATTCATTTCATTTTAGACATATCAATCTTGTATCATATAAACTTGCTTAAGTTGTTTATTTTTTCTAATACATTTGAAGAGGATTTCTTAGGGAATTTTTTTGCATAAAGGGTTATATCATGCATAAAGACAGTTTTAATTGCTTTTTCTAGTCTAGATACCTGATATTTCTTCTTAGGTTTTACACCCCATAACATCCAGAACAATGTTAAATGAAGTGATGACAGTGGACATCTTTGAAATTTTTCAAATCTTAGAAGAAAATCATAATTTTATTATTAATTATGTTAGCTACAGGGTGTTTTGTATGTGGCCTTTACTAGGTTGAATATACTGAGAGTTTTAATTACAAATGGGTGTTGGTTTTCATCAAATTCTTTTTCTACATATTGAGATGATTATTTTGATAAAAACATCCATATATATGTATATATATACACATATATACACACACACATGCATACATACACACACACACATCTGTCTGTCTATCTATCCATCTATCATCTATCTATCTATATCAGTGTTAAAGCACTCTATATTCTTAGGATAAATCCCACGAAGTCATAGTGCATAAATGTATTATTTATGTTGTTTGACTTTGTTTACTAATATTTTGTTGTCCTAAATAGCTTCTGAAAAGGTTATTCAAATCTTTTCCTTTGAGTGTTTGTATTTTCCTAATATAAATCCTATACTAGCTATGCTACTTGAACGATTTGGTGATAAAGAAGAGATTACCTTATGCTTTTAATTACAATGCAGTATGGTGACTATAAGAGAAAACAAATTTCCAACTCCAATTTAAATACCTCTGGGGAATATCACAGCATACTCATTATTAGTTCAAAACTAGTGCCATCAGAGAGCTGGTGAGACAGAGAATGGGGATTTTCAATTTCACCTAACTCAATTTCAAACCACAACCCCTTGCTTCTGAACTCTCTCCAACTCTTTCGGGTATGTTAATTCTCAGCTTTGATCAAAATATATCTTTGCCTTTTTTCCTCTTTCATTTCATACATTCCAGCAAACACCTTCTGGCTACATTTTGGTTTCTTTGCCTACTAGTTTTAGCATCTCTAAGTCTGTTCTTAATTCTACTAGACCCACTGAGTCATCCTTCTTAACTTTTAAACTCTGAGTTATTGGAGAATGTTGGAGAATGTCTTTATATGATGTTGGCCTGAATCATTGTGAAATCACATTGCTTATTTATCTGTTTTCCCCTTCCCCTGAACTGAAGCTGACTGATTTGTCACATAGAATATGACAGAATTATCATTGTTCAAATTTCAGATTCTAGGACTTACAAGGTGTTACAGATTCCACTCTTGTTCTTTTGGAAGGCTGTGAAAAAATACAGACTGGAGGTATGAGGTCATGTAAATGTGACCTAGGCAACTCAGCTCACAGCCAACACCAACGGCTAACATGTGAGACCATGTTAGAGCCTCCATCCCAATCAAGCCTTCAGATAACTGCAGCTGCATGAGCAATCCTAGATGACATAGGAGAAGAAATGCCTGAACAACCATCCATGGAATTATGAGGAATATTACATTTATTATTCTTTTAAGTCACTAAAGATTGGGATAGTCATAGAAAACTAATACACTAAACAATTAAGGTACTTCATCTACCACCCTTGTTTTTGATTTATCACAGTCAATTTCACTAATATTTGTCCATATTTTCATAACAAAAATATTTCTCTTACTATGAAAATTCTCTTTGAGTTTAGATAGATTTAATTTTAATAATTCTTTCTAATGTCAGTGAGTCCTATTCAACCTACAACTTCCACTACGTACATATTTGTTCTGCCAGTATATAAACATACAAACCCTTTACTGACTCATCCAGCAGATTGAATAGCTCCTTTTTCTACACTGTGTGTCTACTTTGTATATGCTTCTGTAGTTGTATTATTCACTCTCCTTTGCAACAGTATGAGTTTACTTGTCTGTCTCACTTTTTTGACTGTGTATTTCTTGTTTTAAGGGATTGTGTTTTGCCAACCTAGGTATTCTAGATATTCACACTCTTCTGGCACAAATACAGAACTCAGTAAATATTTAATAAAATAATGTAAGGATTAATGATGAATTGTTAGAGCCAGTGATGAATAAAGAAATGACTAAATGAGTACCTTATTTAAAAATATTTCTTTAATCTTTTAGTTAGTTCCTTTCCACTTTTACTTGTAACATCTCTAGAGTTCTACCACATTTTTCTCGTGTTTTCATGTGTGCTTCACTTTCTTCCCCAAATAGATTTCAGTGTCTTGGGTGGTGAGACTGTAACTGATAGTATGATATATATATATATTGTAGATAAGTGATTTTCTAGCATGACTACTTGTTGTCATATATTTGACTGTTTTATTCTTAATTTCTCTACTTCTCATAGAGCTATATGAAATTTTGCATTCTCATAGCTAAATATACTTGTTTTTAAAATTTTCATGACAACTGGCATTTCTAGAAACATCACAGCTTGTTACAGAAAAAGGAAGGAAATCCAGCACTAGGGACTGATAAAATTATTGTTGGCTAAGACACCTAAATGTAAATCTTAATTGCAATAAGTAGTCCCCCATCTCTATCCACCAGTGCTAGCAAAGCTTTAACGTTTAAGTAAAAAATCTAGTAACTATCAAAATTTTACATGTGTTGTTTCTGTTATTTGGTAAATTCAGTTGTTGAAAACATGATAGTTATTTCTGGTCCAAGGATGCCCTATTCCATCCAGAAATTATGTTTCTTTTGCAAAGGAATTAATCACTTGTATTAAAATACCAGTTCAGAACATGTTTTCATGTTCAAAGGTCAACAGCATCAATGTCAGATAAAAATAGTAATGAACATTATTCTTATTTAAATATTTTTCATTTTGTAGGCTAAGATACTATTTTGGTAGTATAATTGGTAGTATAGAAATCTTACTTTGAAAAGAAATATCATATATATACACACATACATACATACATAGATATATACAATATATATGTTATATATCTATCATCTGGGGAGGGAGTTGCTTGTGGATGATGTTTGGTATACAATACTAATGAAGTCCTTTAAGACTTTTTGTCTTTTAATCACTTAATATTATATATTTTGAATATTGAAATATTTTACTTGTGAGATAGTTCCATAATTAACAATCCCAATTATTGTACTTCTGACTGTGATTTTATTGCTCTGGTAGAGACAAACAGTAATTAGATATTTACTATATGCAGTCTCTTGATATTTACAATACTTTTTCCCAAAATCTAATGAAAAACAAGGATGCAGCCTTCTTTCTATAATAATTGCCAGAAATTTTTTTCCTAAGTAATTTTAATTATTTTAATAAATTATTTATGCATTGATCTGATAAACAAGTAGATAACCAAAGTTTATACATTGCTTTAATGAACAGCAACTTAATTTTTTCAAAGTCATAATCAAAAAACATTTTGATGTAATAATAGTACACAATCATCTAACTCCTGTGTAAAAATGGGAGTTTGATCATTTTGAACAATGGGTATTGATTACTAGGAAAAAGTGTGTTATAGCTTAACTAGACTCAAAGGAAAGAATGAAAAACGAATTCAGAGCTTTCCCAAAGCAATTACTTCACCCAATTGCCTCTTGTCTTCTTACGTAAGTACTGTTATTTTGGGTAAGAAACATTTGTGGATTCACAAAAGCTTTAATGAATCTGAAAGAAGTCAGAAAACATCTGCCACTTGTAAAATTCTTCTGATTTAAGGCAATGGCATCTTTGTAGTCAATGTACAAACTAAATTACATTCAACCTACTATACTACTATTTATTTATACAGATATGCTGTAATGTGATTCAGTATTCAAACCAAAATAGAAGACTAGCAAAGGAATCTATCTGAATAGTGACATTTAAATAAACAGCCATGGTGTTAATTAACAGAAGATATCATACACAAATGACATGTCTTTAGGATTTTTTTAAACAGAAAGAAAATGTGGACTTGTAAAGATATAAAACTTTTCATTAATTGAATGGTCAAATTGTTATTGAAATTTTCTACCATGAAAAAAATTATAAACTGATAGTATTTTGCATTTCATGAAACAACCAATTAGCTTTGTGGAAAACTCTATAATATGCTAACATGTTTTTTAAAAAATTAATAAGAAATGTATATGCTTTCTCCTGCAGTGGATTTTAGTATAAATCAAATTACCATGGGATTGGTAGTTACCACTTTTAATTCTTAACTTTTTGAATAAAATCCTTTATCTGCATGGATCAGACCCTCTAAATTGGAATAAAAAGCAAAAGTGCCAGGAGTTAGGTTCTACAGATTTCAAGTAACAAAATTTTACAATAAAATCTATTGTTAGAATCACTATAGAATGCAATTTTATATTTGGAGCTCTTGCCAGTTTCAATATATATGTATCTGCTGCTTAGGGTGCTTCAAAAATTATGGTGGTTAAGATGTCTTAGTTGGTCCCAAGGAGAATAAGAGTTAGCAGAGTTGTTTGAATTTATAACTCCTGTTCTAATGCTACATTTTCTCTCTAGAGATCAAGCACACATTTTTCTTATTAAAGAAGTTTTGGGAGAGTAGATCATCATATTCCTGTCAAGATCACCCTTTGTCATGAGTCAAAATCATCTAGCTAATCTCTCATGATTTCCTTTGAGTGCACTGCTTCACTAGAACATATCTTTAATTTTAAACCCCAGTGTTTCTTCTCTTAATAGAAAAACATTGAGAAACATTAAAAATGAGTTTGTTCTGGTGATGTGGAATGAATTAGCAATATAAGACAGGAGGCTTCTTATGATGTGTGTTTTCTTCAGTCAAAAAATGGCATTAGAAATATTCATATTTATTTCACTGCCAACTTTAATATTAAATGCTAAAACCATGAAATTTTTAATGAACTTAACCTGATCCTGTGGCTATACTGACATAAGACAGATTAGAGAGCTATTAGTCATTAACAATTTACCATGATGATTAGATTCTTGTAACATAAATTTAGAGTAAAATCATCCTGCTTACTTCATACTTTGTTTTCCAGAAAAGGAAGTTAAAAAGTACATATACATACACTGTAACCCAATATGTGAAACATTAGGGAGTTTTGAGAAATTCCTTTTTTCCCCAAGTGTGTTCTCTTATTTTATATGTCTGAAAAGGCTTGCAAGACGAAGAGCTGTGATGAAAGCATCCACGATTTCTCAGAAAAAAGAATTAATGTAAGAAGGAGGAAAACAATATAGTGATCTCTAAGAAGCATCACCTTCTTCTGAAAAGAGTCTAAAACCCAGTGCCTCATGGATTTTCAGTTGTAATAATATTTTTCTAATTATTAGGAATTAGAAAAGCAGCTATAATAATTGCAACCATTGTGGAATTAAAAGAAATGTTTGTTTACATCATTTATAACTGCAAACATTTATACTATTTTGATATCACTTATTATATTAAAATAAGTATATTACTTAGATTTTTTGTAAATTATTTTTATTCAAGATTATAGAATTTAGCATTTCTATCAACTATTTGATCTAAATCAAATCAAAGCTTTGTAATGTTATGATTCATTGTTACGATGTAAACATTTTTCAGAAAAGGAATTTTACATTGGTTTCCCTTAATGAACTTTTTATTTGTTTTCCTGAAAGCCACTCTTAATAAGATCTGCCACATAAGTGAGTTTTCTGTTCTCAAAACAGTATTCTTGGTACCTAGCACAGTACCTATCATATATTTATGGCTCTCTCTTTGGTGAGCGAAAAAGTGACTACTTTCTTGCAACTAAGCAAATACCAATTATTTTAAGGTCCTTAAAACTTTTTAAAATGTAAATCTCTTGAAGGTTCAGGCTCATATAAAGGAATGCTCATATATTTCCAATATTTTATTTGAACCTAAGGAAAAACAACATCGTAAAAATTCTAAGAGAGTAAACACACACACCAGAATAATTTTGGAGGGGCATATGGGGCACTAAATTATGCATTTAATGCAAGAGACATAGTTCCTTATAGTTTGCAGAAATAATCAGGTAAATGAATTGGATAATGAATTATATAAGTGATGTCAGAGTTCCAAGAAACAAAACAAATGAACAAAACACCTTATGTTAAATCTAACGAAAGTCATAAACTAGAGACTAATTATTAATGGGTATCAGACAGATTCATTTTAGCATGTCTTTACTTTTCTCAATTTCCTTGTTCAATGACACTCATTTTTGTTAAGGCGGTTTTTCTTTTATTTTCTGACAACATTTTACGTCGCACTATAATATTTTTATGCATATAACTCTGATATTAAAAGGTATATTCTGTTTTCGTATTTAGTACTCAATTAATATTTTAGAATTAGAAAAAAATGAAAATGTTTTATTTTCATCTTATATTTAGGTACAATTTTATTACTATTATTTTTTAAAATAATGTTATATGAGGTAACAAATAATATATATAAAAGTTGTTTCAAAGCAAGCAAATGGATAAATCACTCAGAAAATTTTTTCCCGGTCTACCTTTCATCATAGTGAGAGATAATTGTATTACTGTTTTTTTACCAGCAACAGGTATATTAACATGATTAATCTCTCATGTTGTATCAAGTTAAAAAAATAATCCATCTCATAATGTATTCTCATATTTCTCTGTAATTTAAGGAAATGTTAGTATGCACATTAGCTGAAACATGGAAAATCCTAAACCTTTTAATCATTGAATAGATAGAATTCAACCATTCCACGTAAGGAAGCTCCAGAATTATCTGTCCCAACATTTACAATGTGATTGACAACGTAAAAGGTAAAAATAATCTCAGAATTATACTATTGCACTTATATCAGAGAAAAAAACCACCCTTCCAGTTTTTCTTTGAAAACTTAATTCGCTATCAAATTTTTGTATATCAAAATTGAATCAAATTTTTCTTTTTCTATTCAGAAACATATATTTTTATAATTGTCACTTAAAAAAATAATTAGTAACCCCAAATGGCATTAAATTATGGAGAAGACTGATTGCTTTTTAATCACAAAATTCAGGGTAAAGAAAAAGTAAAAGTAAAACAAATGTACATAAATAAGAGACCATTCAAACTTAAGCCTGAACTCTGAGTGTCATCACAGAATCATTTGTTTAGTTCATTCATTTGCATAGGTAATAGAAATGTTTTAAAATATGTAAAACAAATTAAACATTTGGAAAAGCAGCAAAATGGATCATATTCACTACATTTTACTCTACAAGTGACTCTGTACACATATTAAGCACATTAGAGGTGTGTCATTTGTTTAATCTGTAAGAGTCTGTAAGAAGGTATTAGCCTGTTTCTGGATTTTGAATTCATAACAGATCATCCATTTATATCAGTGCCTTAATTTTTCTGGGCAATCTCTTTCATTACACTTACTAGAGTTTTTCTCTATCCTATAACTAGAGCTTCCTCATAGACAAAGTTATTAACCTCTGTGGCTTACCTCGCTACAATTGGGAAAACTTTTCCCATCTCATCACAGCCATGTTCCTATTTGTGCACAAAAGTAATTTGCAGTTCTACGGATCTGTTGAGAGGGGCTCACCAAAACGTCTCAGACACTTCCCTTGAATAATATTAAGTGTCTCAAAATGCACACAAATAAAACTCTAGAGTACAGTCAAATTTTATCCAACCATGAATTTGATATGTTAAACTTACTATAAATTTGTTGGAAGTTAGCTTAGGGATAAGTCTCATTCCTTCTAAAGTATAAGCTATTATATATTGAATGTCAGTCATTGTGCTGTGCACTTTCACTTATTCTTCCCATTAATCCTAAAAGTCAGGGCCCATCATTTTCTCTGCCGTGCATATGAACTAATTGAAGTTCGGAGAATAATTAACTTACCCAAACTTAATGGCAAAGCAGAAAATCAAACTCTAATTGTATGACTTGACTTCAAAGTTATAGTTGAGGTCTTTATACGTATGTCTGTTTTTGCTTTAGAAAAACCTCTTTAAGAGGTAACTTATATACATATAAAAGAACCCATATACAATTTACATTTTGACATCTTTTTTCTAAAGGATACACCTATATATTCACCAGCATAAATCAAAATGAAAAAGGTTCATTATTCTAAGAAATTATTTTATATACCTTTTCAGTCAATTGGCCCCTTATTGTCAGCCACAAATAACCCCTGCTCTGCTTTCCATCATGATCATTTGGTGCTTCATAGTTACATTACATTACATGGAATCTCAATTTATGAAATTTCTGTGTCTGTTTCATTTCTCAACATAATATTTTTAATATTCATTCATGCCATTGTGCATATCAGTCTGTATTGCACAGATTGTAAATTGTTTGTACCAGCTGTTGTATAAATCAGCGAAATTTCTTTCTATAGCTGATAGGGCTCCTTTGTGTGTGTGTGTGTGTGTATACACACAACAACATTTATTGAGCCATTCATCAGTGAATGGACATTTGAGGTGTTTCCAGGTTTTTGGCTCTTATGCATAAAACTTTGATAAGCATTTGTTTTAAGTCTTTGTGTGGATGTATGCATTTATTTTTCTTAAGATAATACCTAGGTATAGAGGTTTTTTTGGTCATTGGTTAATTGCATTTTTCACTATATAAGACACTATGCTTATTTGTAATTCTCATTTTCCTAATGACAAATGAGGTTGAGTATCTTTTCACATAATTTTTGGCCAACTGTATTGCATTTCTTCTTTGGTAAATGTGTTTTGTTTTTATCTTTATTTTTTGTCAAAATGTTAATTGGGTAGTTTTTCTTTTTACTACTAAATTGCAAGTGTTCCATATCTTTTTATTTAATTTTATGTCATTTGTGTGTGTTTTTATCTCTACATTATTTTCTTCCAGTCTGCAAATTTATGGTTCTCTCAAAAACAGAAGTTTTAAATTTTGATAAAGTATATATTTGTTTTTCTCCTACAATTTGTGTCCTAAGATATGTTTGCCTATTCCACATTGTGAAGATTTTTTTCCCTCTATTATCTTCTAGAAATTTTAAAACTTTGGCCATACATTTAGTCCTATAGACTACTTCAAGTCAACTTTTTATCTGATGTAACGTAAGGATCAAAGTTTTTTTTTTTTCTTATGACTGTCCAGTTTATTCAGTACTGTTGAAAAGACTCTTCTTTCCCCTTTAAATCAGATAGAAACTTTTGTTGAAAATCAATTGACCAATAACCTTTCTATGACTGGCAGAGCAGTAGGTTTGTTTAGACCAGCATCACCACAAACATGTGAGTTATGTGTAGCCTACTGTCCTGCCGGTTGTAGAAAAGTATAGCACATACAATAATAGACAGTACATAATCTATAGAAATAATCATAAACATCTTGTTACTGATTTATTTACTATACTACAGTTTTTGTCATTATTTTAGAGTGCACTCCTTCTACTTATAAAAATAAATGAACTGTAAAACAGCCTCAGACAAGTCCTTTAGGTGGTATTCCTGAAGGCATTGTTCTCATAGGAGATGACAGCCATATGTGTTATTCCCCTTGAAGACCTTCCAGAGGGGCAAAATGTGAAGGAGAAAGAAAGTTACACTGATGATCCTGACCTTGTGTAGGCCTAGACTAATGTGTGTGTTTGAATCTTAGTTTTTTAAGAAAAATCTTTAAAAAGTAAAAATAAATAGAAAAATCTTATAAAATAAGCATGTAAACAAACCATATTTTTATACAGCTATCCAATGTTTGTGTTTTCATCTGTGTTATTACAAAATCAAAAAGCTAAAAAAATTAAAAGTTGCTAAACTAAGCTTTTTTTTTTTTTGGAGATGAAGACTGGCTCTGTCACCAGGCTGGAGTGCAGTTCCATGGTCTCGGGTCACTGACACCTCTGCCTCCTGGGTTCAAGCTATTCTCCTGCCTTAGCCTCCCGAGTAGCTGGGCTTACAGGTGCACACCACCACACCCAGCTAATTTTTAAAATATTTTTAGTAGAGACAGTTTTCACCATGTTGGCCAGGATGGTCTTGATATCTTGACCTTGTGATTGGCCTACCTCACCCACCCAAAGTGCTAGGATTATAGGCGTGAGCCACTGCGCACAGCCTAAACTGTTTAAAGTAAGATCCAACAAATTTGTTATTACAGAAAGAAAAGTGTTTTGAGTAAACTTAGTATAGCCTAAGAGTATAGTGTTTATCAAGTATAAAGTCATATACAGTAGTGTCCTAGGCCTTCACATTCACGCACCACTTACCGACTCACCCAAAGCAACTTCTAGTCCTGCAAGTTCCAGTCATAGTAAGTATCCTGTATTGGCGTACGCTTTTTTTTTTTAACTTTTAGACCACACTTTTACTTACCTTTTTATGTTTAGATAGATCTTAGTACACAAATATTAACATTGTGTTACAATTGCCTGTAGTGTTCAGTACAATAAAATCTTGTACAGGTCTTGCCTAGGAGCAGTAGGCTTTACAATATAGCCTATATGTGTAGTAGGCTATACCACCTAGGTTTGTGTAAGTATACTCTATGAGGTTCACACATTGACAAAATCATCTTATGACACATTTATCATAATATATCCCTGTTGTTAAGCAATATATGACTGTACATATATATATGAACACACATATACACAAATATATAAACATTATATCCATATTTATATCTGTATATAGAGAGACTTATTTTGAGGAATTGGTTTATGCAATTGCAAGGCTGGCAAGTTCAAAATCCGTAGTATATTCCGGCACACTGAAGACATAGGAAAGGGTTGAACTAGGGAAGTGTTGATGCCTCAGTTCAAGACAATCTGTTGGCAGAATTTCATCTTTTTTGAGGGAAAATAGCCTTTTTCTATAAATGTTTTCAACTGATTGAATGAAGCTCATTCACATTATGGAGAGTAATCCGCTTTACTCAAATCTACCGATTTAAATATTAGTCTAATTATATTAGGCCATTTTTGCATTGCTAAATCTCATTACCTGAGACTGTGCAATTTATATGACAAGCAGATTAATTGGCTATCGTTCTGCAGGCTGTACAAACATGGCACCATCATCCCTCCACTGCTGGGGTGGCCTCAGGGAGCTTTTACTTATGGTGGAAGGTGAAGCAGGAGCAGGTACTTCATATGAAGCAAGAGAGAGAGAGAGATTATGTATATACACATACATATATTTATACATATTTATGGGGTATATGTGATATTTTGTTACATGCATAGGATATGTCATGATCAAGACTTGGTATTTATGGTATATCTCACCTTGACTATTTCTTATTTCTATGTGTTGGTGATATGGTTTGGCTTTATGTCCACACTGAAATTTCATTCTCCCATAATTTCCACATGTTGTGGGAGGAACCCAGTGGGAGACAACTGAATCATGAGGGTAGGTATTTCCCATGCTGTTCTCATGATAGTGAATAAGTCTCACAGGGTCCAGTGGTATTAAAAATAGGAGTTTGCTTGCACAAGGTGTCTCTCTTTACCTGCTGCCATCCATGTAAGATGTGACTTGCTCCTTCTTGCCATCCACCGTGATTATGAGCACCCCCCACCAGCCACATGGAACTATAAGTTCATCAAACCTCTTTCTTTTGTAAATTTCCCAGTCTCAGGTATATCTTTATTGGCAGCATGAAAACAGACCAGTACAGTAAACTGATACAAGCAGAATGGGGTGCTGCTGAAAAGATACCCAAAAATGTGGAAGCGACTTTGGAACTGGGTAATAGACAGAGGCTAGAACAGTTTGGAGGGCTCAGAAGAGGACAGAAAAATGGGAAAAGTTTGGAACTTCCTAGAGACTTGTTGAATGGTTTTGTCCAAAAGTCTGATTAGCAATATGGACAATAAAGTCCAGGCTGAGGTGGTCTCAGATGGAAAGGATAAACTTGGGAACTAGAGCAAAAGTGACTCTTGTTATGTTTCAGCAAGAGATTGGTGGCATTTAGCCCCTGACCTAGAGATTTGTGGAACTTTATACTTGAGAGAGATGATTTAGGGTATTTGACAGAAGAAATTTCTAAACAGCAAAGAATTCAAGAGGTGCTGTTAAAGGCATTCAGTTTTATAAGGCAAGCAGAGCATAAATGTTTCAAAAATTATCACAGGCATGGAGACCTAGGAGAAAAAATGGTTTCATAGGCCTGGCCTGTGGTCCCCATACTGTGTGCTGTCTAGGGACTTGATGTCTAACTTCCTGGTTACTTCAGTCATGACTAAAAGGAATAAAGGTAAAGCTCAGGCTATTGCTTTAAAGGGTGCAAGCCGAGCCCATGGGTGTACAGAAATCAAGAATTGAGGCTTGGGAACCACCGCCTGGATTTCAGAAGATGTCTGGAAATGCCTGGATACCCAAGCAAAAGTTTGCTTCAGGGGTGGAGCCCTCATGGAGAATCTCTGCTAGGGTAATACAGAAGGAAAATGTGACGTTGGAGCCCACACACAGAGTCCCTACTGTGGCACTGCCTAGTGGAGCTGTGAGAAAAGGGCCACCATCCTCCAGACTCCAGAATGGGAGATTCACTGATACCTTGCACCATGAACCTAGAAAAGCTGCAGACACTCAACACCAGTCCATGATAGCAGCCAGAAGGGGGTGCTATACCCTGTAAAGCCACAAGATCCTACTCAAGGCCATGGGAGCCCACCTCTTGCATCAGTGTGACCTGGATGTGAGACATGTAGTCAAAAGAGATCATTTTGGAGCTGTAAGATTTGATTGCCCTGCTGGATTTGAACTTGCATGGGGCTTGTAGCCATTTTGTTTTGGCCAATTTTTCCCATTTGGAACATCTGTATTTACCCAATGCCTGTACTTGCAGTGTATCTAGGAAGTAACTAACTTGCTTTTATTTTACAGGCTCATAGGCAAAAGGGACTTGCCTTGTCTCAGATGAGACTTTGGACTGTGGACTTCTGAGTTAATACTGAAATGAGTTGAGACTTTGGGGGACTCTTGTAAAGGCTCAATTGGCTTTGAAAAGTGAACACATGAAATTTGGTAGGGGACAGAGTGAAATAATCTGGTTTGGGTCTGTGTCCCCATCCAAATTTCATCTTGTAGCTCCCATAATTCCCAGGTGTGTGAGAGGGACCTGATGGGAGATAATTGAATCCTAGGGGTAAGTCTTTCTCATGCCGTTTTTGTGATAGTGAATAAGTCTCAGGAGATCTGATGGTTTTAAAAATGGGAGTTTCCCTGCACAAACTCTCTCTCTTTGCCTGCTGCTATCCATGTAAGACATGACTTGGTCCTCCTTGCCTTCCACCATGATTGTGAGGCCTCTCCAGCCACTTGGAATTGTAAATCCATTAAACCTCTCTTGTAAATTGCCCAATCTCAGGTGTGTATTTATAAGCAACATGAAAATAGACTAATACAGTTGGGAATGGAAAGTATATCCATTAAACCTCTCTTGTAAATTTCCCAGTCTCAGGTATGTATTTATCTCAAGTCTTCTCTGAGCTATTTTAAATATCCAACACATTGTTGTTAACTATAGTCACTCTGCTATTCAACATTAGGTCTCATTTATTCTATGTAACTGTATGTTTGTATCCATTAATCAACCTCACTTCATCCCACCCATCTCAACCCACATACCCTTCACAGACTCTCGAATCTATCTATCATTATGCCAACTTTTTGGCTGTTTGCTATTCACAATAGCAAAGACACGAGGTCAACCTAAGTGTCCATCAACAGACAAATGAATAAAGATAATGTGGTATATATAAATAATGGAATGCAATTTGGCCATAAAAAAGAATAAAATCCTATCACTTAAAGCAACATGGATGGAGTTGGAGGTCATTAAATGAAATTAGACCAGCACAAATAGAAAAATATTTCATGTTCTTAATCATTTGTGTGAGCCAAAAAGTTGGCAGAGTGACTATAGTTAACAACAATGTGTTGCATATTTAAAAATAACTGAGAGAGGACTTGAGATAAATACAAGAGCAACTTATAAGAGAAGTTCAATGGATATACTTTGTTTCTCATTTGTGTATTTGCTTTACCAGTGCATATTATACTTTTGTGTCTTTTTATAATGGTAGATACTGTTTTTTACTTCTAAATATAGAACTTCTTTTGAATTTCTTAGAGCTAGTCTAGGCGTGATGAATTCCTTCAGCTTTTGCTTCTCTGTGGAAGATTTAATTTCTCTTCTTTTATGAGCATAATGTTTCCGAATATAGCATCTTCGACTAACAGATTTTTTCCCTAGCACTTTAACTGTATCATTCAATTTTCTCCAGACCTCTAAGGTTTCTGCTGAGAAATGTGGTGTTAGTCTGTTGGGGGTTGCCTTATAATTGACTAGACACTTTTTTTTGCTGTTTCTAGAAATCTCTCTTTGCCTTCGATTTTGATACCTTAACTATAATGTACCAAGAAGAAGATCTTTTTGCTTTGTATCTGTTTATGGATCACTGAACTCATTTTCTGTGGAAGTCTAAATCTTTTGCTAGACTTGAAAGGTTTTCAGCTATTATGTTATTTAATAGGTATTCTATCATTCTCATTTTCTTATGGTCTTCTTAGATGCCAATTTTTTTTAAATTTTTTGAAATGGAGTCTCACTCTGTCACCCAGTCTAGGGTACAGCGGTGTGATCTTGGCTCACACAACCTTCACCTCTTGGATTCTAGCAGTTTTCCAGTGTCAGCCTCCTGAGAAGCTGGGATAACATGTGTGCATGACCACAACCAGAGAGGTTTTGCATTTTTTTGTAAAAATGGGGTTTTACCATGTTGGCCAAGCTAGTCTCGAACTCCTGACCTCAGATGACCTGCCTGCCTTAATCTCCAAAGGTGCTAGAATTACAGGCATGAGCCACCACAACCAGGCCCCCAAAATTTGAATACATGAACACATTTGAATACTTTATGGTGTCCCATATGTCACAAAGGTTTAGTTCATTCTGCTTTTTGTTTTAAATTTTTTTTGTCTGACTGGACATGTTTTGTGCCTTCAAGTTTGGAAATTCCTTCTTCTCCTTGATCTAGTCTATAGTTTAAACCTTTGAATGTATTTTCTATTTATTCAATGCAATTATTCAGTTTCAGAATTTTTGTTTGGTTCTTTTTTAATGATATCTATCTCTTTGGTACATTACTCATTCATATCCTTAATTGGTATTCTGGTTTTTTTTGTATTGTTTTTCAGAGTTCTCTTATATCTTTCTGATCTTATTTAATATCCCTGTTTTGAATTTTTTATCTGGGATTTTAAAATTTCTTTTTAATTTTAATCTATTGGAGAATTATTGTCGTCCTTTGAAGGTGCCATATTTTCTTGGTTTTTCATGTTTCCTCTGTACTTGTGTTGATATGTATTCATCTGATGTAACAGTCACTTCTTTCAATTTTTTGAATTTGCTTTCATAGGAATGGACTTTTTTTCTGAAGGTGTATTTATGATGTTATTTGAGTAGGTCACTTTAGCTTGGATTCTAGACACATGTAGTCATGCCAACTTTATATGATTTCTTCAGTTATAAACAGTGTCATTAGTGTCTGTGATTAGTGTCTGTGGCTTAGGTTGCATTTGTTAGTGGATGGTACAGTAAAGTTTTGCTGGGACATGGATATCTGGTAAGCCAGTCCTCTGGTCCTAGTGGTGGCAGCAGCAGGCCAAGCATTTTCATCCATGGGCCACAAAGTGGCATATGCTGGCACCATTGTTGGCATGTTCAAGAAAACGATTCTTGGGCCTCCAGGTGGCTTTCTTGGGTACCAGCAGTGGCCGCAGTAGGCCATCCAGGTATGTGGGCTCTTGGATGCCTGGGGTTGGGCATGACGTGGATGATGGCAGTAGCAGTGGCCAAACAATCCTCTGGCTCTTCAGGTGGTCTGCATTGGTCTTGACAGTGGCTTCAATCAGCTGGGTGGGCCAATCCCCATGCTCACTCATGGAATAGGCGAGTAGGTGCCAGCCTTGATAATAGTGGCAGGTAAAGTGGGCCCATCTTCATGCTTCCAGAAGGAGGGCTCTGATGCCAATGGTGGTGGATGAGGCAGGGGATCTTTGGGTCCTTGGATGACATATTTGTGCACTGGGATGAAGTATGGAGCGGGGCCAAGCAGGCCTGTTCTAGGGCCCTTTAGTGGTGTGTGGGGGTGCTGGCTATAGTAGGTAGGAGCAGGGTGTTCTCTAGGCGCTCAGTAGAATGCTTGAGTAGGGGTGAGGGGAAACAAAGGTGGACTGTACTCTTGGGGGTAGCAAGGTCATTTCCAATGGCTCACATATTGGGCTGGTTTGCAGAAGCCAGCAGTACCACTAGGTTGTGGTTGTGAGATATCAGTGGGGCTACAGAGGTGGGATTGGCCCCTAGGGCTGGATGCAGTCTGGTGAGCACTGGGCTTTCCAAATGGTATCTTGCTGTATCTGCTTAGGGCTTGAAAGTATGTGGGACATGGTGTGCTTCCCACCCCATTCCTGGAGTAATACCACTTCATGGTTTCTAGATGGATTTCTATGGCTTTCTATCCTGCAAGGATCAAGGGACTCTCTTGTGGCTATAATTACAGGAGTTATATCCATTTCATTAAAGAACTTCTTTCAGTTTATTTAGTTTTGAATTCACCCATACACATTCTTAAAGTTATCTAACCATTCACTTCTTCTAACACCTAGAAGCATTTATTTCCCTTATTATAAGGTACAAGGAGAGATTTTTGACAACTACCATGGCCTATGTCTTCAGCAATCACTTGATCTAGGAATCTAATGATACAGTTAAAAAAAAAAAAAGAGAAATGACACTTGTTTGACAATAACTAGCTTCTAGTAAGTTCATGCTGACTGCCAGCATTCTCAACATGCCTAAGCCTAACTGTGTCATGTGCTAAGAAACCTGTCAAAAATTCCTTGGTAGGCTATGTAGTTTTGAGCTTTACTCATTTCCTGTTTGAAAATAAAGATATTTACTTCTCTGCTTATTTATCATAAATCATAAATTCTGAAAAATCATCAGGAGTGGTTTCACTAATGTAATTATAATTACTTTTGGCCTAAAATATAATTTTGGGGGGTCTAGAATATTTGAGTGCTTTTAATTAAAGAGCTCATAACTACTTTTTACCCATTATAAAACGTCTGAGCGTTTAAAATGCATAAAGATTAATGTAATGATATCTTACATTAGTAGACATTAGGAAGCAAAGCACATCTTGTCCTCACCCTTACAAAACTCACAGTTTGGTAAGAGAAAAATATAAAAATATTTACATAAACTATGAAAAATAACAAATGTGAAATGTCTTAAGAAAGAACAAATAGTGTTGAAAAGGTAGGAGAGTCTAACTGAATTTGGGATGCCACAGAAGGCTTATCATAGGGAGGTTTTAAAAACAAGTAGCAATAAACTAGCATGGGAGGCAGTAAAGATAAGAAAGCTAGCATTCTTTTTTTTTTAATTTTTTATTGGATTTTAGGTTTTGGGGTACATGAGCAGAGCATGTAAGACAGTTGCGTAGGAACACACATGGCAGTGTGCTTTTCTTTCCTTCTCCCCTTCACCCACATTTGGCATTTCTCCCCAGGCTATCCCTCCCCACCTCCCCCTCCCACTGGCCCTCCCCTTTTCCCCCCAATAGACCCCAGTGTTTAGTACTCCCCTTTCTGTGTCCATGTGTTCTCATTTTTCATCACCCGCCTATGAGTGAGAATATGCGGTGTTTCATTTTCTGTTCTTGTGTCAGTTTGCTGAGGATGACGTTCTCCAGATTCATCCATGTCCCTACAAACGACACAAATTCATCATTTCTGATTGCTGCATAATATTCCATGGTGTATATGTGCCACATTTTTCCAATCCAGTCTATTATCAATGGGCATTTGGGTTGATTCCAGGTCTTTGCTATTGTAAACAGTGCTGCAATGAACATTCGTGTACATGTGTCCTTATAGTAGAACGATTTATAGTCTTTTGGATATATACCCAGTAATGGGATTGCTGGGTCAAATGGAATTTCTATTTCTAAGGCCTTGAGGAATCGCCACACTGTCTTCCACAATGGTTGAACTAATTTGCACTCCCACCAACAGTGTAAAAGTGTTCCTTTTTCTCCACATCCTCTCCAGCATCTGTTGTCTCCAGATTTTTTAATGATCGCCATTCTAACTGGCGTGAGATGGTATCTCAGTGTGGTTTTGATTTGCATCTCTCTGATGACCAGTGACGATGAGCATTTTTTCATATGATTGTTGGCCTCATATTCCAAGCAGAGAGAACAAACAGAATGTGCAGAGGCACTTGAAAACGATAGGTTTACAAGTTCTGAACTATGCCTTTGAAGAACTATATGCTTAATCAATATTGTTTTGATCCCCTAAAGATTGATTTTATTAACTACACTTGGGTGGTATATCTGTGTTTTAAACCAAGTATTGCTTGTGCAAAACAGTTATATATAACTCCACATGGAAAGATGTGAAAATTGATTATCAAGTATCATCCACTGTGTCCTTTTCCCTTTGCATGATAGATTGAAACAAACAAACATACAAACAGACAAAAAATAAAACAACAGCAGTTGACAGAAATCAAAGGGATTAAGGGGCGTGGCTCTAAAAGCAGACTGTCTGCGCTTGAATCCCTGCTTTAACACTTACTACAATGTAATTTTAGAAGTTATTTAGCCTTTCTCTACCTCAACTTCTTCATCAGAAAAAGTCTGAATGCGAATAATTATAATAAGATCTACCTTAAGGTAGTTTTAAAGAGTAAGTAAATTAACACTTGTAAATAGCTTAACAAGTTATATAAGATTACCAGTAAGCAAATCCACATCTGTAAATAAATTAACCAAGTACCAGACACATAGTTAGGACTTAATAAGCATGAGCTACTGCAACTTATATTACAAAAAACGTAACAAAGCTGAAAAATAAGTTCAATCTTAAGGGCTATATTCCTTCAAACCTAAGTAGTATTGAAGCCACCAAGGATTTTTCTAGGGTAATGCATTTAGCTCAAATCTTTGTTCAAAATTAAAGATTGCATATTGTGTAAAATTTGCTGATTTTTGTTCAGTAGAAATTAAATTATCTGCCTGACAGCACAAATAATATCAAAGGTTTAATATCTATGGGATATTAGACAGTTTTGTCTCTAACACAAGAGACTTACACTATTATTTACATAATTAGATCAATTTCTATCTTTATATGTATATATGTAGTTCTCAAATGACCTTTAGTTCTTTGAGCTAATTTTCACGTTACTAATATCCTCTTGTAATAAGTTGAAAAAATTCCTTAATAAATGTTCATTTTGTATTTGCATTAAGTCACTATTTTACCTTTTCTAACATTTACGTTAATGCCTATTATATTCTCTTTGTTTTGTCTCCTAAGAATCTCCATACCCAGTTTATGACAAGTATACAATTCTAATACTGGCTTCGATGTATTATTCTACCCTTAATAACTAAACCTTTTCACCTATATCATCATAACACTACATATTTGTACCAATCACCTTAAATATGTTTTAATGAGGCAGACTGTACATTGCCCTAGTATCAATCCAATAAACAAAAAAATTTACACTTTTTTAAATCATTTCCTATCTGCATCATGTTTTATCATCTTTTCTCTTATGACTGTCTTGAAAATGGAAATCATATCTTATTTTGTTTATTTTCTTACTTTCTTATTAAATAAACCATAAATATTTTAATAATCATATTTAAGATGCATTCACAGAATGTAATGGGAACAAGAGAATGCACATACTTAAAGTTGTGTTTAAGACAGCACTAGAAAAATATCTCACAACCATGGAAACTTGCATTTCCCTAAGGAAGAGTTTTTCATGGAGAGATGCACCTTTTCACATAACAAATCAATTGAATAATATTTTACACAGATGTATCACATTTTCCAGTGAACAAATCAATAACACTATTTTACAGCATTGAATCCTGACACACACAAAATTTCATAACACACCTTAACTCACCCAGCAGGCAGACTGCAAATCTGAAAACATAATTCACTTTAAAATTAAAATGTTAAAAAATTGTCTATATTAAAACAATCAGATTGAATGCTTTTCAGGGAATAGAGTAGGTAGTATCCATCTGCAGGGAATACTAAAGGAGATAACAGTGATGAAAACCTGACAACAATCTGACACATGAAAGGAAGTTCCCACTATGACGGGAGAAGTGAAAGTTACATCTGTTATTAACATTAAACAGAAATAAAATCACTCAATAAAAAGTGGTACAAGGAAATGCAAACTAAATTGCAATTTTGATTTTGTCTTTTTAAAATGGCAGAACTTTCTGTTAATGGAAAGTTAACAAATATGATATACACAAAGACTATTAGCAATTTTATAGAGTTCTAAATAAGATAGCTGGTAATAGTCAACACTATATGTAACTATAAAAGTAATCTTTGTATTTGATGAGATATTTATATTAATTTTAGAACTATGAAGAAATGTAATGCCTATGAAGTTCAATTGTTATAGTTAGTAGATCAGATTATTTTTCCATATTTTGTGGGTACCATCTGTTTATAAGGCAGTGGTTGCTCTACAGAATACACAGGCTATGCCAGTTTACTGCAGTTTTTGTTTAGACATTCAAACAGACAGAACTCAGCTGGGAAAAGAAATTACAACCATTTTCTTCTGGAGATTCACTGTTAAATGTAAATTCGACCTTTCCATTTCTATGGCTCTTAAACATTTGCAATTTTGGGGGGAATGCATATCAACCATATTCCATAATATTTGTTTCTAAGGGCAGATAGACCACATGTATTTGACATTACCTATCAAATTCCATCTTCTCCAGAACAATTTACTTACCACAGTTACTCTTTTGTTAATGTAAACTTTGATCCTGCAGCATGTTTGATGGTGTACATTAATATAGTCTGAATTATTCCTTTAGCTATCCTGAGGAGACATTTTTCGTATCAAAAAATCTTGTGATTTCAGTTAAAGGGAAGATTGACTGTAACTACCATTTATTTAAATGACTAATCATGTATGAAATTATAGAGACTATGATTATGAGGATACAGTTCTAAAAAGTGCATCATATGTTATTTATCAACACAGAGACTGTTAGTAAATGCTAATTAAATGATCAACTGGAAAAGTCACTAGTTCTGTTCAGAAAATAAAAACCCTGGAGTGTTTGAAGAAATGAATTTTCTCTTTTATGTTTGGCCATCATCATCCATATACTATAGTATGCTAATGATTTTGTTGCATATGTATGTTCCTTATTCTCTGAACTGTGGCTTTTCTAAAATTGGATAAAAGTAAATGATGGAAGTGATGACTTTACTTTTTACTTCTTCAGTTTTTTAGAAAATAAGATCTTCTTCACAGTGAATAGGTTTAGTTAAGATTAAGAGGAATTTAAATTTCTCCTTTAAAAGTTAGAGGCAGATCCTACAGCTAAACTTTCATCAGCTGAAAAACATTGATCTGTGTAAATTTGATATGCTCAATGAAATTTAGAATTTCTGCTCGATAATAAGGGATACCTTAAATGACAGAATAATACTTAGATGAAGAAAACATATTGTGAAAGCCAAAACTAAAGGAATGAAGAAATAATTCTAAAAATCTTCATTTTTCAGTTGTTAGCTCTTCCTTAAAATTGACTAGAACACTGTTATCTCAGTTATCTGTCCTTTTGATTGTTGATCACTTTGGAGGGAAAGGGAGACATGGAGACTATAACAACAATGAAAACTTAGAACATTCTTTAATGAAATTCAGAATTGTCAAAGTGAAATTAAGCCAGTGAAATATAGGAATGATATTGGGCACCACATAGATCTTTATTTGAATGGCTGCTTTGCCAAATTCTCCTTAGGGGAATAAAGGGCAAAATAATTAATATTTATAAATCCTAATTTCTTCTTCTCTAAAATGATGATAATAATAATAATGCTTATTTCACTAGATTGCTAAAAGTAATTAATGATATAAGACATGTAAAGCTCCTAACTCATTGCAGCCATTTTGTAAAGAGTAACAGTTACAGTGGTAGTAATAGAAATATCTTTAGACGTGAAAAAACACAAGACATAAAAAAAATTATGTAAACATTAATTGCAGGTGACTAGATATCACCTCAGAAAATTATGACTATGAAGATGAATTATAATTAAGAAAGAAATTTAACTGAAGTTGGTCAGCCCATTATCTATATTGCAGTGTTGAATATTAATGCTGTTTACTAAACAGGACACTTTTACCTATAGATTTAGTCATACAGTCTGTCTCATAGATATACATCTGTAATGTTGACAAACACATCCATTATCACATATAACATACATTTTATACACACACACAGACGTAACTCATATATTGCACAATTGACCACCATATTTTGATTGCATGTTCACCAAGCAGTTCTCTAATTATTATTTGGTATTATATGTATTTTGCCTATCAAGGTACAATGTACTTGTCAGTAAGCCTGATAAATAGTTGTTATTAACTAATGAACTAGCCTGCCTTATGCATCCACTGCCGTAATTTAGATAATATTGTATTAGCTAGATTTTTTTGAGTCTGATCATTCTGACTCACCCTCTTTGAAATTCAACCCGACAATGTGACTTTATCTAATAAAACGTTAGCATAAGCAACAATTTTAACTTCCAGGAAGAAGTTTTAAGAAAACATGTATGAATTGCTATATTTTCTTTGCCTGCTTTAATGATTATGAAAGCATGGACCAAGATGGAGCTTCTATCGCTATGCATGCCTGAATGGCTACAATGAGCCTTTAGATATTCCTCCTTCTGCAGTTGCTTGGTCATATAACAGAGTAAGCAGTTTCATTTCAACTCCTGATATGTGGGGTTATCTGCTATTGCAACACAATCTACATCATTCTAAGTGATGTAAAAACTAATTGCCCACTTTTGAGAAACATTAGTATAGTATTACACTAGTTAAGACTTTTTTTTAACCCTACTAGAAACATTAAATGATGTGTTTCCATATCATTTTTTGTTCTCTTTCTATTACTCTTCTGAAGTATGAGAATCCATTCACATGTAATAGGAAAAGGTATTTTTGTTCTATTAAACTACCTTAACCATAAATGTCCATATTGTAAAATCTCTGCTTATGGAAATATATAGCTCTGTACTTCATACTCAAGGATTTTGAGGGATATGTTCTTCCTGATATGGAGGGGGATGAAATATTATTCCTTAGAAAGATTTTCTACAGGTAGACATTCCCAGGCTTATTATTAATTCTTGTTTATCTAAGTATAAAACCAATTGTCTAGTTTAGTTCAAATTCATTCAACACTTATTATGTTCTTTATACTATGCTTAGTGCTTTTATTTATTATTTTAGTTAATCATCACTACAACCCTACAAGCTATATGCTGTTGTACAGGGAGAAAAATGTGGGATGCAAAAGTTTAAAATATGTCCCTGGGTATGAAATCAGAAGGTGACTGAGCCACCTCTTAGCTCTCTGGTATTATTACAAACATTTTATCAGCTCATTAATTGATATTCGATCATAATCATTAACTGAGCACTTGTCCACTGTATTTTAACATATTTTTTTTGTCTAATGGTTTTCTTAATAATTAGAAACTAAAAATACCAAATATCTCAAAATGGCAAAATCTAATGCATTTTTTATGTTCAACCATGATTAATTATATTTTAATAAATATAATGTATGTTTAAGCACATACTCCCACCACAGAGATTTAAAAAAAGTATAGGAGAGAAAGAACAATGTGTTTATTGCTTCTGTGTGTGTATCTTAGGTCTCTAAACTGAGATTGACAAAAAAAAAACCTAGTTAGTAGGCACAGTAGCTTGTGGGATGGAAACATCAGCTGTTGAACTATCCTGCTCTTAGGTGCACTGCAGTAAAGCTGCTGATGTGAAGATTTATTAAGCAGCATGTTGCCTTTCACTAAAGACAATACCTGTAAAATCAAAGGTGGGTGAAGAGTATTATTCATTTTCAATTTAGTATTCAGCACAAAGCACACTTTTCTGTTGGTATGTTTTTTAATGGGAAGGTAAACATATCAAGAGTTGAAATGAAATGTCAGAAAACAAGTTGAACAGAAAATTAATAGAATGTTTGTTCATGGATGTTGTAAAAACAGATCAATACATTCATAAATAATAAGTACATAAAATTTTAATATTAAAAATTAAAACTTATCAAGAATTGAAAATAACCAGCAGAAAACCAGCACAACATAATGTTAATAGAATGTTTCTTCCTGAATGACATGAAAATTAAAATATCTGTAAATAATAAACACTGAATAAAATTTTAATATTGACCAAAGAAAATAGCTGAGATAGAGTTTCTGTAGACATAGAAAATTTTTGTTTTTTCAAAACAAAAATTACCCTTTAGGGTAAAAAAAATTTTGTTTTTCCAAAATGAAAATTACCCTTTTAGGTTGCCCAGTGAATAATAATACACATTTTAATATAAAACTTCATTTTGTTTAAGTCTTTAATCCATCTGGAGTTAATTTTAGTGTAAGGTGTCAGGAAGGGGTCCAGTTTCTGCTTTCTGCACATGGCTAGCCAGTTTGCCCAACACCATTTATTAAACAGGGAATCCTTTCCCCATTGCTTGTTTTTGTCAGGTTTATCAAAGATTGTATGGTTGTAGATATGTTGTGTTGCCTCCGATGCCTCTGTTCTGTTCCATTGGTCTATATTTCTGTTTTGGTACCAGTACCATTCTGCTTTGATTACTGTAGCCTTGTAGCATAGTTTGAAATCCGGTAGTGTGATGCCCCCCGCTGTGTTCTTTTTGCTTAGAATTGACTTGGCTATGCGGGCTCTCTTTTGGTTCCATATGAAGGTTAAGGTGGTTTTTTCCAGTTTTGTGAAGAAAGTCAATGGTAGCTTGATGGGGATAGCGTTGATTCTGTAAATTACTTTGGGCAGTATAGCCATTTTCATGATATTAATTTTTCCTAACCATGAACATGGAATGTTTCTCCATCTGTTAGTGTCCTCTCTTATTTCATTGAGCAGTGGTTTGTAGTTTTCCTTGAAGAGGTTCCTTACATTCCTTGTGAGTTGTATTCCTGGGTATTTTATTCTTTTTGTGGCACCATAAAAACCCTAGTAGAAAATCTAGGCAAAACCATTCAGGACATAGGAGTAGGCAAGGACTTCATGACCAAAACACCAAAAGCATTGGCAACAAAAGCCAAAATAGACAAATGGGACCTAATGAAACTCCACAGCTTCTGCACGGCAAAAGAAACAGTCACTAGAGTGAATCGGCAACCAACAGAATGGGAAAAAAATTTTGCAGTCTACCATTCTGACAAAGGGCTCATATCCAGAATTTACAAAGAATTCAAACAGATTTACAGGAAAAAAGACAAACAAGCCCATTCAAAAATTGGCAAAGGATATGAACAGACACTTTACAAAAGAAGACATATATGAGGCCAACAATCATATGAAAAAATGCTCATCGTCACTGGTCATCAGAGAGATGCAAATCAAAACCACATTGAGATACCATCTCATGCCAGTTAGAATGGCAATCATTAAAAAATCTGGAAACAACAGATGCTGGAGAGGATGTGGAGAAATAGGAACACTTTTACACTGTTGGTGGGAGTGTAAACTAGTTCAACCATTGTGGAAGACAGTGTGGTGATTCCTCAAGGCCTTAGAAATAGAAATTTCAATTTACCCAGCAATCTCATTACTGGGTATATATCCAAAGGACTATAAATCGTTCTACTATAAGGACACATGCACACGAATGTTCATTGCAGCACTGTTTACATTAGCAAAGACCTGGAACCAACCCCAATGCCCACTGATGATAGACTGGATTGGGAAAATGTGGCACATATACACCATGGAATATTATGCAGCCATCAAAAATGATGAGTTCGTGTTGTTTGTAAGGACATGGATGAATCTGGAGAACATCATTCTCAGCAAACTGACACAAGAACAGAAAATGAAATACCGCATGTTCTCACTCATAGGTGGGTGATGAACAATGAGAACACATGGACACAGGGAGGGGAGCACTACACACTGGGGTCTATTGGGGGGAAGAGGGGAGGGACAGCGGGTGTAGGGTGAGCTGGGGAGGGATAGCCTGGGGAGAAATGCCAAGTGTGGGTGAAGGGGAGGAAGGCAGCAAAACACACTGCCATGTGTGTACCTATGCAAATGTCTTGCATGTTCTGCACATGTACCCCAAAACGTAAAATGCAGTAAAAAAACACTTCATTTTGTTGTTAATTTGGAACAAGCTATAATGATTATTTTGCATGAAGTATTTCATAATTTCTGTTATGTTTTTCTGAGTTTTCATCTAACATACATTTTATCAGCTATTGCCTGAATTATATTGTACACAAATCATTCAGCATTGTCTACAATATGTATTTATATGGGTAATTGTGTATATATTTTACTATAAATTAGAACAATGCTATTTTAATTTTTTTAGAATAAAAGAGTGAAAATTTAAAGAAATTGGTTAAATTTGTCATTCACTAATGACAAAAATAGGCTTAAATATTCATAAGAAATGCATTTCTTAAGAAAAATGTGCATATATTAATACCTTACCTTTTCCCTAAAAGACTTGAGGCAGTAGTGGAATATTTCTTAGAATAAAGGGTTTCTTTTTTGTGAACAAAAATTATAGCAGGCTGTTGGAACTACTATATGAGCTTCTTAATTTAAATAACTCAGGATACAAGGAGTAAAAATTAGAGACCCACATGAGTGAAATGTAAGATCTGAACTTCCTGAATGATTCACTTAGGGCAATAACAGGCTATTAATAAAAGCCATGAACTCTCTCAACCATGTGTAAAAAAATAAATAAATAAAATTTTGCACACACAGCTAAATCTCATGTTGCAAATTGTTTTTATATCCATGCTTAAATATTAAGTTCTAAAGAGAATACCCAAGAGAACTGTGGACAAGGGCTGGTGAACTAGGAACAAAAAAATGCATGGAATGCCTGGAAAGAGCTTATTTTACTAAGCTCTGAAGTAACTAAAAATGGCAAGAGAATGGTTGAGGTACTCTAATTTCTGGGCCCTAAGCCTGTTCTTTAGAAACAATATGTGTGCATTTGTTTATTCTAAAATCCTAAAATTCCTGACTCAAAGCTTATACAATGAATCTCATTCTGGAAATCATTCCGGCAACTGCAAGAATCAAATGTTGTGAAGAAAAAAACTAAGATGAATGGGAAATTATATCCATAGCATCTGCTCTCAGTGTTGCTCTGATTGGACACAAAGGCATGAACAAGTCATGCAAAAGGTTAGTTCTCACAGAAAACCATGCAAGTAGGGTGTCTTTTTGCCAAAAAAGAAGAGTAATGCACTAAATTTTAAAATGGTCAATAAATTAAAGAGAATCTTATAGACAATGTGCTATAAAAACATCTGTTCACTTTGGGTTTTATATCTTGTGCACATTAAATTTTAAACAGGGCGATCACAGAAGGTATATCAGTTAGTTATTGCCATAAGAGTGCTAAGTAAAAACAACACAGCAACATATAACAACACATGTTAATTTAGCCCACAAGTCTGGGGCCTATTACAGGATGGTGATCTAGGCAGGGCCAGACTGGGTAACTTAGCTCTGCTCCATGTGTTTCTTGTTCTTCTCCTGGGACTGACGGATCAGCCTGAATATATTCTTCTCATCTGGATAACAGAGGTGCAAAAGGGAAGATTTAATATTATAAATGTTTTTCAAGCAGAAAAAATCTATACAACATTCCATTGGCAATTCACATGGTTAAGGCTAAAAGTCAAGGGAGCTAAGGGGGAGTGTAGGTAAGTACACAGCACTTGTGCAGGTGGGATGGAGAATGCATATTTCTAATCTGTAATATACCACAGAAAGCCTTTCTGAAAATAGCTCATTTGAACAAGAACAATGGAACTAAGGAAGCGGAAAGCTGTGCTTATATTATGAAAACAGTATTATTGGAAGAAGTAACACCAAAGAGCAAAGATACAGAGTTGGGAACATGACATTGATGTATCCAGGAGCTAGAACAGCAAGATTGTATGGCAAAGTGCAAAAGAGACACAGAGTTTAAAGAAGACTAGGCTGTGTATGACATTTTGCTCATCGTAAGTAGTTTGACATTGATTCTGAAATGGGTAGTTTCTGAATACTTTTGTATAGAATAACAGGTTCCTTCCAAATGATCACCATACCAGCTCTTTCAATAACAAAATTTTCAAAGCATAGTGGACACCAGCAAGACAAGGTTGAAGGTTAATCCAGGTTTAACTAAAGGGATAATGGAAGAAAGAGTGAATAGAGTAGGATTTGTTATATTTTGTCATTCATCTCATCTACAAATATTTATTGATTACCTATTATGTGCCAGATACTTTATCGAGCTTATATCTAGAGAATAGATTAGGAAGACATGTAGAATTTGCTAATGAATTAGATAAGAGAGTAGGAGAAAGGAGTCAAAGACATTAGCAAGGGCTTTGGCCAGAGCAACTGGGGTGGATGGAATTGGAGGAAAAGGTTCAGGTATCAAGAATAGGTGTCTAAATTTTCGCATGCTGAATTTTAAATACTAACTACCCAAGAAAAGATGTCCAGTAGACACATAGTTACATAATATTAGAGATCAGGAGAGAGGTCTGGGCTGGAGATATAAATTTGCAATCTTCAGTCTTAAATGCATTCAAAGCCATGAGAGTTGATGAGATCAGTAAGGAGTGAATGTACAGAGAGAAGATAATTACGAACTAAAATCTAGTACATTGAAAGTCAGGAAGATGAGGAGAAGCCCCAAATACAAAATGAAAATTGACTAATTGAATGGAAGAAAAACCAGAAAATACATTGTTCTAAAATAAAAAAGAGTTATTCAAGGAAGAAGAAGTCAACTGTAACAGAAAAATGTCATGATTTAGGAGAGAGAAAGGAACCTCCAGATTTGGTGAGGTGTCAGATCAAGCAGCTTAACTGTGTTTAGCTGCTTCACCAAATCTGGAGGTTCATTTATCTCCTAAATCTTGGGGCTTCTGTGTTTTAACAAGAAAATATTTTCACTCACAACAAAAGAAAAACTGAAGAAGGTTGTATTGAGCCTGTATTTTTAAAATAAAAATAAAATAAAAATTAATCCTAAGAGGAGAATATGGGCTGGGCAGGGTGTAATAGGGATTACACCAGTAATCCTAGCACTTTTGGAGGCTAGAGCAGGAATTCACTTGAAGTCAGGGGTTTGAGACCAGATTGAGGACTATATTGAGATACTGTCTAATAACAAAATACTAGTTGGGTGTGGTGACATGTGCCTGTAGTCCCAGCAAGTCGGGAGGCTGAGACAGAAGGATCGCTTGAGCACAAATAGTCAAAGCTGCAGTGAGCTCTAATTGTGCCAATGCACTCTAGCATGGGAGACAGGGCAAGATCCCATCTCAAAAAAATTAAATAATTTTTACATTAAAAATTTTATAAAAGATAAATATGAAAGCAATATCAGCATGCAAATACTCTATGTGTTTAACTAAAATTTAAAGTTCTACTTGCTTCCCTTTGCATAAACGATAGCAGAAAAAAAGGAGTTAAGTAATGACAGCCAGTCAATCAAAGAACAAAGGACATTTTTCACAATATAACACACATTCCTCTAAATAACTTGTGAAAAATAAAAATATATTTTTCACTCAGTATACTGAGTCTGTTTCTGAAGACAACAACTTCAGAAAGATTTAATGTGAGGATGTAACAGGAAAAATGATGAATAGAAATTGAAACCAGCTCTTTATGGTAGCAGCTTTTGAGCCTCTCTACTACATTCCTCTCTTATGTTACCTGGTACACATGAGGGGTTCATTTTATAAGGCTGACATGTCTAATGATAATAAGTGGAGATGAGTGAGAACCAAAATCTGTAACATGACTTCCAACAAAGAGTGCCAAAACACCCATGGGATATCTAACCTGGGTAGCTAAAAAATAATAGATCCCATATATGGCTTATGCTTTCTCTTCAAGCCTCCAAATCCAATTAAAGATACTCATGTCATGGAGGATTATCCTACTTATTAATTTATTAAGTCATGGAGATCATTCTATTTATTATTCTGCCTTAATCTGAGTTCTGCTGAGCACATTGGAAATTTAAATGTTAAATATTTTATTGTCACCAAAAAGTATTAGCAGTATTGCTTTTGATGAAATTGCTTAAACTGAGAACTAATGAGATTACTTTTAAAAATATGTACTATTTCATTCGGTAATTCTATTTTTTGGCTGCTATCATCTAGAAGCACATGTAAATACATGTTTTTTTGTATTATGGAAGCAAGTTAGGTTTTAAGAAATCTTCTTTAAGATAGAAAAAATTGAAGAAAATACCTTTGAACCAAATATAGCAATTTTATATACTCCTTCTTTTAGCTACTATAACATCATCTTAAACATAGATGGCTTGGTAGAATCTTTAAACTTCATCAACTACCCAAATAACTTTACAGTAAATAGCTCAGAAACATGAGAATATTGGAAATAACTTTTAGGGGAATTAAGTTTATAGTTGGTAAATTTGAGCTAAAGTTATTAGTGTTGCTATTGAGTGATACTTATGGTATTTAAAATTTTTGTCAGCGCTTCCATAGTAATATCTTAAATTTATAATACTAAGAATGCCAAGAATGTCTGCTATATCTATGATGGCATACTGTGTGTAAAATAGTGATTTGATTTGGCCTGGTATAGTTGCAAATAAGTTCAATAACCTCTTCAATATCTTTTGAGACTGGAATTTCAATTCTTCAAATTTTGCCTGAGCCCCAGAGCCCTCTGTTATTAATAAACAAGTACAGAAGAGAACAACCTACTCAGGCTGAGATATTTTAAAGTCTAAAATAGTTTTTTTTTTCTACAACATGAAGAATTACGTGTTAAGTGAAATCAGCCCATGTACAGCATATTTCACACACCAGATTTCTGCTCAGTTTCTAAAACAGGAGTTGTCACCCATAAACAAAAGCATGTGATGTGCCCCCAAACAGCTCATTCAATGTCCTTACTACAATTCTACTCACTTAGCTTATATTCAGTTCAATAAACATTTGAGTGACTATTTTGTGCCAGGTATCAGAAATACTATCAATGAATTTAGAGTTTAGGGAAGAAGACTGAAAATAAAATGGAAAATTTCAACAGTGAGAAGTGCTAAGTTAGAGGTTTGCATGGGTAGCTAGCTCTAGGTTAGAACTCAGAAGATTGACATTTAGCCTCTGGTTTATACAGAGATGACCTCTGTAAAAGAGTAGGCTCTGAAATCTAGACTCCCAGTGAGGGAAAAAGTTAAGTAAACTTATATTTAAGCATCCATTTTCAAGATGGATTGAATGTTAGAAGAAAATCCGAGTTTCATTCACATTAAGGCTGACAATTTTTAAAAAACACATGAGAAATTTCTCATGTAATTTTGTGTCTTTATATTTTTGTAGATAACTATATTCAAGATGAATATACTATGTAATAACTGCTCATAAAAATGATGCTTTAAAAATAAAGATAAAAACTGTTTATATATAACCAAAGAAAGGGACAACACAGAAATAAGAAAATTTTTTTCTATGATTTCAATCAGGTATATTTATTTCAACCTGAAATTTAGATGATCGTTTTCATAGGGAAAAAAAAAAAGAATAATGTAAATACTTCATATCTTTAATAATGTCCAAAGTTAGCATTCTTTTTTGTTGCATAAAGTGGGCAGGTAAATAATGCTGCTTGTATTCTTTTAAGAATTTATATATAAATTAGAATAGATAACAGATGATTTAGTAATTTAGGATAAAAGAATGTATTTTATGAAGGACACTGGAGAAAAGTGTCTTAAACATTAATTTAAACAATGTATTTCTTTCTTAAATGAATCAAGAAAGAAAACTTTGGAGAATTACCATAGTAAATACAGTCTATGATGTTGAAATTTAGAAAAAAGTTTTTAGGGAAACAACTTAGCATATTATTTTTCTACCTCGTTAAATATATTCTACCATTCATGATAATAATTAGAAATATTCAATGTCAGCAAAAGTGTCTATGCTCATATTTATATTTTCTACAAGTATTTTTCAAAAATGGCTAAGTAAGGGTGAACACTAAAACCATAAGGTCAGTAGGGAAGTGGAAATAGGCTAAAGGGCATTAACTTTCTGGATACTTAGTGCCTTCCCTTCCACACTGTTTTGGAGTCTTCCAAGCTGTGCAGCTAATATTGTTGGATGCATGATTTTAAATACAACTATTTTATAACAAGACCATTTGCAAAAAATATTAGTTATCCCCTTTCCCATCATGTTGTTTGTGTGGTTTGTAATAGATTCTAAAGTTATTTATTGAGAAACATAGATCAATCTAATAGAGTTTTTAAAGTATAGCACTTGTATGAATATATATGACTGCATTACTCCTTAGTGTAGCTCAGTATTTTATTTTTATAATTTAACTTCTGAATGGATTATCATATTGCTTTTTAGCATGTATTGTTAATACCATATCTTCTAAGAAACAGTACAATCCTTATAGTATCGTTTAGCATGATTAACTTTTTTAATTGTTAGATTTTATAGCACATTTATAAAATATTGCAATATTTATTTAAAAACATAATTGTTCTTGGAAGTTACTGAGATATTACACATTCTATGTACATTATGACATTATATATTTTAACATCTATTATACTTTGATATAATAATAAGAAAAAAAGGTTCCAATTAAACCATAATGAAAGTCTATAACATTGTCAATGTTAAAATCTTGATTCCAAAGAATCATGAATTAAAAGGAGTTAATTCTATGTTAATTATAGATGCTTAAATAAATGGCAGAGATTGGTTAACTTTCTCTTCTTTCTGCATTACATTTCCTGCTCGTCACTGCAATTAGTTATAGTCATGTGACTGTGTTCCTGATTGCAGGCAGCAGTGATATATTACATTTAAGGGTCTCGTTCCAAAGACCTCCCCTAAGCAATCAATCATCCATGTTCTTCCCCTTCTGCCTGCTGAATGTGAACACTCAGGAAAGCTTGGAAGTCATGTGTGTAAGATTGTAAAAAATTGGAACTCCATATGACAGCGTGAAACAAAACACTCTGTCTCTCAGCCACCAGGAAGAGCAGTATGGGATTGCTGTTTGAAAGAGAACACACTTTTCATTCAGTTAAGTTACTGGGTCTATGAGTCCAGTTATCATCCTAGTTAACATAATTGTCCATATAACATAATTATTCCTTATGTTCGCACCCTATGAACATAAAGCACCTTATTTACATAATACATATTCTGAAAATGTAAGATTCAGTCTTAAGAGTGAAGCAGGGGCTGTTCAACTTTTTCTCAAAGTGCTAATGAATAAATAATAGAATTGGAGAAATGTCAATAAATACCTATTAATAGCTATCACAAGCAAAATAAGGCACTAGATGTTGCAAGAGTACAAACTATAGGGAAATGCAAAGTTCAATTCCAATTATAATGTAGCCTACTTATAAGTATGCATAAAATGATTAAGAAATGAGAGCAACAAACAAAAAACTTCAAGCCATTATAGATAGAGAGAATATTTGTCAGAGAAATGCATATTAAAGTTAGAGAAAGAAATAGAGTGAATGAGAGAAACTGGGAGAAATGAAGCTTCCCATTTGACCTTTTTGGAAATAGAGAATTCACATTCTCTTGCGTAGATTTTGTGAATTATAAATACATGTAACTTTGCTTAATCTATGTGATATGCTCATATAGTTATTCTTTTATGAAGTACAATATTAATATCTTATAGAGACATCGATTTCATTGAGCAGTTTGCTCCCAGTGAGAAAAATAATTAAAATCTTTTCAATGACTAGAAAGAGCATTTACAATTTATTACAAATACTTTCTGACTGCTACCACAGAGATAGACAGGCATTCCTTAATAGCTTAGTGGTTAATTTGGGGCAGTTTGAAATACAAAGGTGAATCTCATTAGACTTCTTGAAATTAAAACCTATGGGAACAAGAAGAGAGATGTTATTAGTAAAGTTTAGGAAATACATAAAACATTGAAATTCAAGAGTCTCTGCAAGTTGCGTTTTAAAAAATCTGATGTGACCTAGCATATATCTATATAATATATAGATATCAGTCACTATATGCTAAGTTATGCTATGGTAACAACCCCTAAATTTCAAACACTCAGAACAACAAAGGTTTATTTCTGGTTCACACTATGACACACCCCTTCTTTTCCCTAACCCCTACCTCAGTTGGCTGCATTTTTAGTTTTGTATCATCACTGCCGTCGCTGGGAAGAAGCTAGTCTCTGGAACTGCGACAGAAGGATAGTATGACAATTCAGACGATTGTTCTTAAAGCTTCATTTGGAAGTGATACACATATCAGTTTTACTCATATTTCATCAGCCTGAACTTGTTCCATGTGCCTACCCAATCACGGGATGTCAAAAAGTAAAATACCACCTTCACATATCTGAAAAGTAAAGAAGAAAATGTTTATTTTGCATCATTAATAACAACTGTGTGAATCAACATAGGTCACAAAATGGGATTAATGTATCACACTGTAGTAGACTAATTAGGGAGAATCTTGACAGGAATGGAGGCAGAGATATTTCCTTTATACTATATTGTGAGGATTTTTACCAATTTCTTCATATTGACTATAAAAATATTGAAGTAGCAGCAATTAAAAAGGTATCCATAATTAATGTGATTAATTTACAGTTAGAGCTGTAAATTAATGATTGATAATACGGATAGACATATACAAATATATATGTCAACTGCCAATTTAATTACATACAGGTTATTAAAGGACATGGCTTTGATTACTTTTAATTAATCTTTTTTGTTTTAACTGATAAAGATGCAAGGGGAAAAAAGCATTCTATTAAATATTGCTAACTTCAGTTGTCTAGATGCTATGGCACCCCTGGTCAGTTTCAGCCAAGGCTCTCGATTATAGTTAGTAAATCATAATAATCAAAAAAGGCATGAACAATTTCTGTTATGATTTTGTGTAAATATAACAGTACAAAATATGCTAGTGTCAAATGCATTTAAAATTATATTAAAATAACCAGTATAGTATAGTGCTTAAGAACATTTATCCTGGAGTAATGCTGGCTGAGAACAAGCTTAAGTGCCATTATTTATTACCTATATTATCTAGGAAAAGGTGAGGTGAAGAATTATGGTAGTTCCCCTTAAGAGGGTTGTTGTTAGGATTAAATGAAGCAAATCACATAAAGTGTTTGCACTGTTCTTGGCATGTTGCAAAAACGTGAACGCCAATAAGAGCAACAAGAGTAACTAAAGTCTGGAATTTGGTGTTAACTCTCCAGACCGCAGCCTTTAGCCATCTGTTCTTCAACCATGCTGAATTACTGTTATTATTATACGGAAAGGCAAGGTGGTGGGTACTCACAGTTGGTAAAAAGCAAGAGAAAACATCTCATACATAGTACCTTTTGAAAAGCCACCTGCAGGAGCCCAACAGTTTTCTTCTAAATGGTAATGGCTTTCCTCCACATCCCTTTCCTCTTTCTGAACAAAGTTTCTCCATCTGTACTTGCACATTCAAGAATAATCTCTGAAATAATCCATGTGAACATTTCATTTTTTAAATCTACCTAGAATGTATCCCATTTTATCTGGGGTGTAGGCTGACTGGTTATCACCCTGGCTAGCTCTTCTCATATGTGTGTTCTTTTCTTCCATTCTTACTAAGTTTATCCTCATGTGCCAGAAAGAAAATATTAACACAAAGAAAGGCTAGTTTGGTGATAGCACAGATGATAGCACAGGTGATAGCAGAGCATAGGCTAAAATGGTTGCAGAATTATTTGTGAAGTCTCATTTGATTATATAATTTCATTGTGGACTAGTAACTATGTGAAAAAATAGGATACTTCTGTACTTCTACCAGTCATTCATGCTAAAATCTCTATGTCTGGTCTCCATGGAGAACAAGAGTTGGACTCCTATTGTGGGTAAACTGAAACTGCCCCATCTCCCCAGCTTCTTGCCATGCCCCCTCAATCTTCAAGTTAGAACTTATTTACTCAAAATAGAGCAGTATTTATCATCATATAACCTTTATTATCAATTCCTCCCCGAGGTGCCTCAGGGCTTCCAGTTTTTCATACTCCTGCTCTCATTCGTACAGCTGATGACCTTGTCTTGCACTTTTCTGAGAATATTTCAGCTTGTCCATTCTGTTCCTATCTAGTTGAGAAACATGCTTTTCAAACTGAAATCTGGTACACACATACTTGTTGTTATTCATTAATAACATTTACTCTAAATGATGACAGTATTTTTAATGTCTCATTTTTATTCTTTGAAGGATGTAGAAAATCAGGCATTTCGGCCTCAGAAAACACAGGCATGTAATGACCTTATGTTCTACAAAGACAAGATTATTAGAGGTAAAACTGGAAAAGAATCTAAGAAGTCTACCCATAAACCGTGTGGCCTGTGGCACATAGAAGTATCATCTTTAAAGAGAATTTAGGAATAAAGACAATTTGTATTAAAGTTGTCTCCTGCCACACAGTATATCTTTAGATTTTCATTCAAGGGGTCGGAATACCAAATTCCTTTGAATGATATATTTATATGAAAAACATTTCTATCTAATTTAATGTACTTTCTATAATCTCTGAATTTGAGAATTTAAGCATGTTAGACTTAAAATTTAAAGAATAAAGGTACGTGAGTGGGCTCATCATGGTGATTTGAAATATTGCAAATTAGATTTCCTTTCTGTTACTGCTTGTGATTTATGTGCCTCAATATCCCTTTTAGTAAAATTCTGTTAAAAGATACTTTTTGATCCTCTGTTTCATGTTTAAATTAAATTCATTAGCAGCTGTCAACCCCCAAGGAAAAATGTCAACACTAATCTAGACAACATCTGAAGGTGTCAGCTTTCCTTCATTTATCTCCTGTCCCCAGAAGGTACAGAGCCATCAAATGAAAAGCTCCAGGTAGTGACTGCATTTGTCATTTGTTAAGTGTGATTAGAATGCAGTTGCACAGGCATGAATGTTGTTTCAAGCTGCCAGTGACAACTGTCTTTACCTTTTTTGAAGAAATAAAATAATAAATATTGCAAACCTTATCATTACTGTAGGTCTGTACATGACAGTTCACATAGTTTGCTTCTGCATATTGTGATACTTTATGTATTTGTTTACTTGCATCTGTCACAGGAGGCACATTTCTTTGTTACCTACTACCCCTTTTCAGCTATTCAAATTCACAAACTAGGTCGTGTAAGTAATCAATTATTTTTATTCCGTTTTCTACAGCTTGTGAGATAAGAGAAACCTTCGTAAAGTGTTAAATACCTCTGTGCATAAATTTATCAATATCTGTGACTGTAAGGGTATTGCTTAACTTTGAACCTTTATAAGAGAATTTTTAAAATGATGTAACTAAAGTGACACCTTTAGAAACAGAAGGTTTAAGAATTTTTCTGTTTTAATTATTCTTGTTACCAGAATGTAATGTGGCTTGTTATAGATGTATAACAAGGTTATCCATTTATATTTTTAAGATATTTTCAGAAGAAAAAACTTATTCAAAAGCAAAGAAATATTTTAAGTATAATTTCATGAATTAATGCTGTTTTAAAAATTTTGGTCAGCAGAGAATAATGCTGTACTTATATATATATATCAAGTGGCAATGATAGAAAATCTGAAAGAGAGCTGACATGTGTTTATTAAATTTCAATTAGTATTCATTTACTAAGTTTCTACAATAATAAAAATCATTGAATTTCAGAGCAATAGAAAGTATTTGAAATTATTTTGCTTATTATCCTTGATGTACACATGATGATATCCAGGGCATGAAAGGTTAAATTATTTACTTCAAATCTATCAGCTAATTTTAGCAAAATCTAAACTAAAATTCTGACATTATCCCAGGTAGTTCAGTATTATTTGTCTAATATTATTTCTTATTAACTTTTGTATTACTACTGCTATTTCTATTATCATTATTTTTAATAGATGTTACTAGTATTATCAGATGTTAACAAAATACTAGACCCTTTGCTAAGGAGTTTACATGGATCCCCAGATTTAGGTAACTTCTATTATTACTCTCATTTTCAGATTAGGTAAATGAGGCTCAAAGTTATCAAGTAACTTGTCCAAAGTCATTTGGATAAGTGGCTAAATAGTCCTCCATTTAAAATGGCTTTTTCATGGTATCTAATGTTCTTGTTATAGTAATCTGATGATATGTAGAGAGCTGGAATGGCTATATCAACCTGCACAAATGAGAAGGCCAAGTTTTCAAGAAGCTTACTTATCTAAAATCAATTTAGTAAACTGCAAATACATGAGTTCTCCCAAAATCTTCAGCACCTGACCCCTTGCTTTTTGCATTATATCACATTCTAGTGTTTTAAGTTTAGTAGATGTTATGAGATAAGAATAAGTTGTCATATTCTCAGTGTGCCAATGCTATGGCACAGAGCTAATTAAATTTTAAATGTCAGTTAAATTTTAATTATTGAAAAATATTAGTTTAAGACGCAATTAAATGTAAATACTCATTCAAAAGTACCTCTGACTAAGGTGTTGATTTTCCCTTACTCAGTTGAGATCAAATGAGTAGGCAAAGTTATTAGGCAAAGTGCCTCTGAACCACCTTAAATAACAGTGTCTTTCTTCCTTTAACATCCACAATCTTCTTTTAACCTCATTTTCTCCATCAGACCTAGAACTCACATACTCTCAGTCAAATATGCATTTACCAGAAGCACAGTAACTGTTACCTGGTTCTTTATCCAAGGGTATTTGCATTCCAGTTTTTCATGTCTTGAGTATCAATACAATGGTGTGGAATAAACAACTATCTCTATTGCTATAATATGTTCAAATATGTGTCACTTTCAGGTACACCAATCAAATGTAGGTGAATGCTTTTACACTGTTGGTGGGAGTATAAATTAGTTCAACCACAACTTCCACACTGTGAAAGACAATCTGGTGATTCCTCAAGGATCTAGAACCAGAAATACCATTTGGACCCAGCAATCCCATTACTTAGTATATACTCAAGGGATTATAAATCATTCTACTACAAAGACACATGCACACATATGTTTATTGCAGCACTATTCACAATAGCAAACACTTGGAACCAACCCAAACTCCCATCAGTGATAGACTGGATAAAGAAAATGTGGCACACATATACCGTGGAATACTATACAGCCATAGAAAGTATTAGTTCATGTCCTTTTGAGGACATAGATGAAGCTGGAAACCATCATGCTCAGCAAACACAGCAACAGAAATCCAAACACTGCATATTCTCACTCATAAGTGAGAGTTGAACAATGAGAATACATGGACATAGGGAGGGGAACATTGCATACCAGGGCATGTTGGGGGGTGGGTAGCATTGGGAGGGATAGCATTAGGAGAAATACCTAATGTAGATGACACATTGATGGGTGCAGCAAACCACCCTGGCACGTGTATACTTATGCAACAAACCTGTACATTCTGCACATGTATTCCAGCACTTAAAGTCTAAGAAAAGAAAAGAAAAAAGAGTATGTTCAAATACCAGGCAGCCAGAAGGGAGAGAATTGCCTGAGGAAAGTTTTTCATTTTCTAATTTAAAAAATATCTAACATTTGCCAATTAAGATCAAACTTGTAGTTACAACATCTTTAGTACCTTTTATGTGGTTTAGTGTTTAGGGTATAGAAGAAGAAGAGAAAAAAGCAATAAATATGAATTTAATACCCTCCTATTTTTCTAAGTAGGAAAAGTAGCCAAACCTGTTTTGGAATGTAGAATGTACAAGTCTTTTCTCAGTAAATAGCAAGAGAAAATCTAGGGCCTTAAATCTTTCTGCTCTTCAGTCTACTCATAGTCCATGTGAGAGGCAGTAAGAATACAAATATAAGATGCCAGTTCTCATGAATTTACAATAAATTTAAATGATTAAATTTGTACTTGTGGAGTTTACAGTCTGTTAAAGGAGATAGACATTTAAATATAAGTGGTAGTCATTTCCAAAGAAGCATAAACTCAAAATGCTATGAGAATACAAAAGAAGAGTGCTTTGCATCACGTTGGTAGATGAAGAAAGGGAAAAACTTGAATGTTTATTGCAGCACTGTTTATAATAGCAAAGACCTGGAATCAACCCAAATGCCCATTGATGATAGACTGGACAGGGAAAATGTGGCACAGATACACCATGGAATATTACTCAGCAATCAAAAACGATGAGTTCATGTCCTTTGTAGGGATATGGATGAACCTGGAGAACATCATTCTCAGCAAACTGACACAAGAACAGAAAATGAAATACCACATGTTCCCACTCATAGGTGGGTGTTGAACAATAAGAACACATGGACACAGGAAGGGGAGCACTACACACTGGGGTCTATTGGGGGGAATAGGGGAGGGACAGCAGGGGGTGGGGAGTTGGGGAGAGATAGCATGGAGAGAAATGCCAGATATAGGTGAAGAGGAGGAAAGCAGCAAATCACACTGCAATGTGTGTACCTATGCAACTATCTTGCATGTTCTTCACATGTACCCCAAAACCTAAAATGCAATAAAAAAAACAGTGAAGCAAAAGAAAAAAAATTAAAAAAAAAAAGAAAGGGAAAAACTTTTGGAGGAGAATATAGTTGAGTTGAACCTTGAAAGAAGGGGAGGATTTAGGTCTGTGGAAAGGATGTATTACAACACAGACTGAGGCAGATGTCAAGAGAAGTCAAACAGCATCTGACTGAACGCTGGCTCTGCCCTCTTGTTCTTTGCCTTGTTTTGCTTACTGTTACATACGTAGAATCCTTGCTTTTAAAGAATGTGGTTCTGCACTGTGTGGCTTTATACCACTAGCATAAAATTCAGGCCAGAACAGCAGTGGTGTGTGTAGGGAAGGTTGCCTGTTCACATAAAGATGCCTTCTGCCTTAGAGGGTATAGGCTTTTAGAAGGATTTGGAAATAGTCCAATTTTTTTTTTATTTCTACTGACTCTGTTGTCTGCATAGTGAATTAGGGAAGACAGTGCTGGTCCTGCTAGATTTTATCTTAATCTTCACATAGATCCTTTTATTACTTAATGTTCTTCAGCAACAGACCAGAAAGAGATGCCAGAGTGTCTGTTTTTTTCTTTGCTTTGCTTTTATTTGGACTGCTCATATGTGCAATAGAGTTACAAAGAGCAGGGTTTAATCTATCTCTTTGAAAGAATGATTTAAAATAAACTGTGCTTTGTGCTTTTAATTTAGACATACTACCTTTAAGAGTGACCTAATATGTGTGTGTGTTTGTATGTGTGTATGTATATATATATATATGTTAAGTTGGTGTAAATTGCAGTCTTTGTCATTACTTTTAATGGCAAAACCACAATTACTTTTGCACCAACCTAGTATTTGTAAGTAAATAAATATAAATATTCATGTATGTATAAATGTATATAATATACATGTGTATGTGATATAAATATATATTTAAATTCACAGAAAATTAACATTATATATATTTATGATTGATAAACCTCTGCAGGTGTGATCTCAAAAGCCTTTTATTTCTAAGCTTTGATAGAAATTCATATTATAAAAAGGATCACCCCAGGAGTGTTAGGTAAAGATGGCTGTACCTGCTAAATATGTATAAAATATGAACCTGATTTACAGGTGGAGACCTGCAGGAAAGTTCTATAAATTTTGAGTTTTGGATTTCAGGTTAAATAGGAAGGTCTGTTCCAGGTTTTTTCTTTTAAAGAAATTCTTGCCATCTCAAATATCTGTCAATAAATCAATGCAACTGAAAACTGAGCCACCACATTTAATTTGAAATAGACTTCTGATGATTTAACAATTTGACTGTGTAGAATAATAATAATATATTAAGCTTTGCCTGAAATAACAGGCAAATGCTTGTACCTTTTTTGTACTTTTTTCCCCAAGTGGGATGTGTATTTTTATACAAATTTTCCTCATTTTAAAATGTAAGCATATAGCTACAGGGTAGATTGTGGCCTTTAGTAACATACTGAGTTCTTTAGGGTTTACTTCTTATAATCTCTTCTTTTCCCTTTTGTACTTTACATACTTAACACTCACATGCTAATATTAGCACTAATGCCTGAGGCCTAAATAGCAATAATTACTGGATGACATACTGGCTTCTATTTAAGTTGACAACTCAATAACTTGACATATGCATTACATCTCTATTACGCTGGAATCTAAATGACACTTTATAAAGCATTCCTTTTATATTTAGTTCACTGACTGATCAGACTGGAGCTTGTGCTCGTCATGTGTCTAGTAAAGACTAGTGAACGTGTCATTATTTCTAAGTCCTTGCCAGGGATAGATAATGCAATCACAGTAAGCTATATTTACAGAGAAATGTTGGGGTTGTGATAATATTATCGTGTTTCTTCAACAAGTAAGAGTCAAAAATATTTTTATAGTTTTTTAATATACATACTATAAAAGTCCTTCTAAGAATAAAATGCCTTACTTAAGAAGTCAGCCTGAGATATAAGGTATAACTTTTATAAGTCCATTTAATTTTTTATAACAAAAATTAAAATATGTTGAATAAATTAATCAACATTACAAATATTAATTTTGGGTTTTAGCCATTTTTGTTATGGCAGTAATTCAATTAGCAAAATGTACAACATAATAATTATAAAATATCATTTATTTTAAAATGAAAAATACCTCTGTTGGTCTCAAAATCTCACACAATCTGGAATGTTTCGATTCATCTTAAGGTATAATATAAATAGAGTGTAAAATATGAACACTGTTTCTTCCCTTCCACTCTTTATTCTTTGTCGTCTCCTCCTCCTTTGCTGTCCTCTCTCTTCTCCTCCTGTGTCAGCTCTCCCTCTCCTAAACATAACTCTCTTCTTTTCTCTTCCAAAAGACATTAGTCAGGGATACTAATGATGGCAGGCATGGGGTTTATGCAGAGTGAGAGTGAATATGGCCAGAGGTGGCCACTAATAGTAGCCAATGTGATCGTCAAGAGAATTGTTGAAGGCAGCCTGGCAGTTTGGGGAGATCAGCCACACATAGGGATTTAGCAAATATGTAAATATATAAATAATAAGAGCCAAGTTTCACCCTCACAGAATAAAGGTACAAATTTGGAGGGCTTTGGCATTAAAACACTCCATCAATAATGCACACACATAGTGCGTTAATTTGAGTTCCATGTTCTACTAAAGCGGACTGGAGACAAGAAAAATAGCTGATTTCAGTGCTGGGGCAGAAAAAGTATAATATGTGTCAGGAACATCTTGTTGTGACAATAAGGAATCTCTCAAAGAAAAATGGGAGTGTAACAAGAGGATTCAGAAGCCAATTTTGTGTAGAAGAGTTACCAGTGGCCAAATACAAGATGATCTAACAGTTTAATTAGATAATGATACTAATAGTCTATAGCCCATTAAATAAATGATGAATCAATGAGCTCACACTGATATTTAGGTAAAGATAGTTGTACCAGTTAAATATATCTGAAAGATGAACCCTCCACCCTCACAGGTAAAACTCTAGGATAGAATAAGCAAATGGACAAATAAATCAGAAGTGATACATACAGAAAGAATTTTTTTAAATCACAATTTGACATCCTAGCCTTAATTAATTCACAGAAGATACATTAATAACTGTTAAAACTAAAGGGTGACAGTGGGATGAGGAATTGCACATTTACATAGTTTCAAGTTGCCTCCACCAAAAATACTTATTAATTATGAAGAAAAAATAGAAAAACGTGGCTGTCACCATCTTAATTATGTGAACAAAGTTAACACAAAAATTAGGACAGAAAACATTATGTGTTATCTGGTAGGATGCAATAAAAAACACACAGCCACAGTGTCATTTCTGTGACATTCCTCCCCAAAATGTATAACCTGGGTTTACTCATGAGAAAACATTACAGAAACCCAAATGCAAAAATATCCTACAAAATGACAGCCTTGTAATATTGAAAATGATGAATGTCATTACATAAAGGAAAGATAGAGAAAGGTTCTAAAATGAAGGAATTTAGAACCATATGACAACTGGGTACATGCATGATTCTAGGTTGGTTACCTTTAGTATAAAAGGACATGAATGAGATGAAACTTTAAAAGGTTTTATGGGTATATGTAGGCATGTTTTATACATTTCTTGCACTATTCCTGCTTATTTTCAGTGGGTTTGAGATGATTTTAAAACATAATTAATGCTTTCAAAATAAAAGTGTTATATTTATTTGCATTTCTAAATACTTTTTAAAGACAATACCTTTATTGAAGAATAATTAATATACAAAAACTGCAAATATTTAATGAGTTTAGCTATATGCATATATCCATGAAACCATCACCACAATCAAGGAAATAAACCTGTCACCTTTAAAACTTTCCTCCTGTCCCCCTTCTTTATTTGCTAAGAACACTTAACATGATATCTACACTTTTAACAAATTTTTAAATGCAAAATACCGTATTGTTAAATATAAATGCTTTTCTGAGAAGTGATTTTTTTCTTTCACCTATTTTATTTGCTTGACATGCAACTTGCGTCTTGCCTAATTTCCAGCACATGCTCACATAAAAACTTCCCATGACATACTAATAGAGATATAAGATCAGCAACTATGGGAGGAGTGCCTTTGAACTTCCCTTTATTTCCTTTGACCTGGACACCTGCATCCGGGATGGTATCATGCTAAGTTCGTCATGACAGTTTAATAGGAAATGGCAATCTTATCAAACTTCCTGGAACTCTCTTTCCCAAGGAAAACATGGACAAAACCCACTTAAGCAAAATTTCTCTTCAGAGTGCTTCTCTCAGTGTCCTCCAAAAGTGAATTTGTTAACAGATACCCTAAAGGGATGTTAGTTTCATGGCAGAAGGCAACACTATATCCATATTTATTAACTGCCCTTCAAGCACAGTGGCAATTTCCCTTGAGACTGTGCCCTTACACACAACATAATGTCTAATACTTTCTATAAGACATGTCATTAATGGTAAAGCTATCTATCATGTGGTTTGCCTAATTGTATTCATTTATTTTTTATTTTTATTTTTCTGCTGATGCCAAATGAACACAGAATTTCCCAGAAGGAAATAAATGGAACATCACAAAGAATAAATGCACAAGGCAGTTCACGTAACTCATAGAAAGTAAGAAGAAGCCAGATCAGGTCAAGGAGAAAAACAAGGCTGAAGGGCACAGTGGAGCTGAATATTGGAAAGTGACTGCTGGGCATTTGGAACTGTGTATGAATGAATGACCAAAGCAGATAAGATGACACATTGGCTTTTCTGACAGTCTGAAATTTACCAGTAAAACAGCCAAAGAGTAATTTGAAAATTATCAAAATGAAACTAAATGACAGATGTCAAAAGATTTTCAGTGTTCCCTAAAAGGTCTGTGGAAACATGTTTTCATCATCTTAAATTCATATTAATTTCACATATGAGTACCTGTTACTTTCAAAACAATGTTGGAGATAATGAAGGGTATACAAGAATGAATATGACATAATCTCTGACATCAGAAAGCTCAAAATCTATGAGATGGCACTCCCATGATCTGGAGCACAACATGGTATATTGAGTTAGTGCTGCCAGTTTTTGGAAACAAATGTCTCTGAAAGGACAATGCAGTAAATCATTGTAAAACTTGATTATGTTGTGCATGTTTCAGAAGAAGGGAAGATGTAAAAGGTCCTGTGGGTGTCACAGGTAAGTTTGAGTAGAGTACAGGGGGTATCCATTGTAGAGTGAAAATGACTCTTTCTATACTGGGGCTGTAGAAAATAAGCTTGGTCTCTCAGAAGTCCAAAAACAACTGTGGAGAGATAGGGTGCGAGGAAATGAAAGAGAACCTGCACAAGGAGGAGAAAGTAGGAGGAATAGAGAAAATAAAGTGGACCTTCTTCAACTTTTGCCTAAGTCCAGCTTTAATGGTCCATCTGTTAAAACTTATATTGCTAATAAGGAAAAGAGGGTCCTTCTCACATCATCCCTCATACTCCTTTTTCCTATATACCCCCCAAACCATTACTGCCTAAATAAGGTTCTGTTGTTAATATCTCCTACTACTACGAATTTTGAGGAAGTTTCTGTTAAAATTTTGAAACAATTTTGAATTTATCTTCAAATATTTCAAATGCATTAAAATATGATAAAAAAACTATGACATAAAATAAGTTTTCATGAAAATTATGACTCATATAGGGATTATTAAGTACATTCTGTATTCTACCTGAGAAAACATTTTTTCCCTTACTATCTTTCCTTAGTTTATATGTGTCATATGCTATAGACACACCAGTGTGAGTAGGTATTTGCATTTCAAGTGTATTTAGAGTGTACTTACTCAGCACAAAGAAAAGGGATAAGAAAACCTGTCATACATTTTCTGCAAATAAGCCCTCTTGCTCAAAGTTTAAAATCACCTTGAAAGAGACTTGCTAACAAAAAATATAAATGTATAGAGTTTTCAATATTATGCTTTACTTAATTTGTTTGAACAGAAAAAAAACATAGAGCAGGAAATACATATTTTTTCTTTTTATTTGCAGTAATGTTTTTGTTTGTTTTACTGTTTGGTTTTGGCATATAGTTTATTAACTGTAACTCTTAACAAGCAAAGATAATTTTTGGAAAATATGAACCAGAGAAAGAAATGTAATGAAAATGAAATTAAATAAACTTTTCAAGTGCCAAAAAGAACAGCAAAATCAACAGAGGTTATTTTTAAAAATACTACCGTAATATCCTGAAGTTGGTCATAACCTAGAATGTACACAATCCTCCTGTTGAGTTAGCGAGGACAAATTTAACTTCAGGAATTCCCTGAGGAAAGATAAATTGTTCATTGAAGGACTACTCCAATTAATGTTTATGCCTTATCCCTTTCTTTCCCCTAAAGTCATCCATTTTTGCATTGCTTTGAAGCAGCTTACAAGTTATTATTAGTAATAATTACCATTGTTGAGTGATAATTACTCTGACAACCTGTGAATGAATTTATTACATGTAAATTACCACAGTATATCTTCAAGCAGACTTAAATGCTCATGTGTATATCATTTGTGAGAAATTTTTCATCAACTCCAAAATAGTATAAAACAATTTGGGAAAGAGTTATTTTCAAAAAACTGCTTTATGGAATTTAAACAAATTATCTCTAATTTTAGCAATGCTAATTTCATACATTTCCTTACTTGATTAAAAACTTGAGGTAACTACAAGGTTTTTAGATTATAATTATTTTTATTGAATATATATAGAATATGGATAGACTACACAATAATTATTCATTAAAAATCAACTTCCAATATACCTTTTTATTTTTATTATTATTATTATTTTAGAGACAGTGTCTTGCTCTGTTTCCTAGGCATGTACAATAGCATGATTATAGTTTATTGCAGCCTTGAACTCCTGGACTCCAGTGATCCTTCCACCTCAGTTTCCCAAGTAGCTAGGAGTATAGGCATGCACCACACCTAGATGATTTAATTTTTTTTTTTTTTAATTAGAGACAGGATCTCACTATGTTGCTCAGGCTTGTCTCAAACTCCTCACCTTTAACAATCCTTCCACCTTGGCCTCCCAAATTGCTGGCATTACAGGCATAAGCCACCATCTCTGCCCTCCACTATACTTTTTATACTCTCTCAAGTGTTTTATACTTGGTCATCATTTTTGAATATGGCATCAATGAAAAATAAATATATGTAAAGGCTTTGAACTTGGTTAACTATTTACATACTTTTAAAAGAGTTCTATGTTGGCTATTTTATTAAATATATACCTAAATATTTGTAACTTAGAAATGTATAATACTATATACCTAATTAATATGTCTAAATATTATGTATCTACATATGTGTATATAAATTCCTTTATAACATTAAATATATTGTGCCACTGTCTATTAGCTTCTAGTTTTGCTGCAAAGAAGTCAGAAGACATGTTGATTTATGATTATTTTCATATATGTTATTTTTCCCTTTATGTAGGTATACAGAATTATCGATTTGTTCCCAAATGTTTTAGAATTTTATAATGATTTACGCTGGTGAAAGCATATTTTCATTCACTGTGCAGGCATTTGTTGTGGACTTTCAATCTGGAAATGAGTCCTTCAGTTATAAAATTCTTGAAAGACTTATTTGATGATTTTTCTTTCTCTATTTTTATCAATTATTTTGTTAGAGAATTCTCATTAGTTGGATGTGGAACCTTTAGAAATAATCCACTTATTCTATTTTCTTATCTGTATGTTCCTTTTTTAATACTACTCGTGTTTTATACATAGTTTTTTATTTCTTTTGGGAAAGACAGTCTAATTTCTGCAGTCCTTCAGCCACCACTTGGCCACATAAGGAGGATCTTTCTTAAAAGAGATAAATAGTACTCACAGCTTGGGCTGGGCTTATTGCCTTGTGTGGGAATATCTTTATCTGTTTCAAATTCAATGTGCAATTCTTTGCTTTCTTTAAGAACATGTGTCAGTGACCTTCAGGTATACCACTAGCTTTCTGTATTTCCTACCCCATAAGTGAGAGCTTGAGATGCTTCTACTGTGGCACAAAGTGGGTTCTGTGCAGCTACGTCATCCATCTTAACTGCAGAGTGGATCCACTGGCCATGGGGGACTAACCCATTGGCACAGGGCCTGATCTGGTGCACTTTTTCTCTACTTGAGCCTAGTGTGTGTTTGTGTTGTCTTTTCACAGTGAACTTGAATCATTCACTGGTCTCTTCCCTGGATGGTACACACTTATCTGCCTCGTAACCTTGACTGCACATCCTGGCCACCCAGGGAATAGTTAAGCAATATCTCCTTAAAACTATTCATGATCTATTTTTTTTAATTTACTTTTCCCTGAATACTTTTTCTTTAAGTGTTTTTGTTGTTGTTTGTTTTGCTGATTGAATTCAACATTGAAGTATTTCCTTACATGTTTGTTAATCATTGCTTTTCTGCTTATATATAAGAGTAGGGGATCAAGACGCTGTTCAGAAACTCGGAGAACATGAGTGTGGGTGGCCAACTGTGAGTTTCATTGAAGAGTAGAATGATTTCACTGAAAAACCAACTATGACAAAATACTTATGTTTTGCCTTTTGATTTGGTCAAATTCTGCAAAGACTTCTCTGTCTTCTGCCTGGAGTCAAGATTCTGAGAGCCAAGGAAGAAATGAAACAGAAGCCTGTGGGTATGTCAGCATTTTAAGTAAATGTATATACATGTGCTTACTGCCTTAATACCTGGATTATCTGGTATACCTCAGTTTAGAGATCTTCTTTATTGTCTCCAGAGAATAAGCCTGCATTGTTCTGCCAAGATTCAACTATCACCTGGATATTTATAGTAGTATTAATGATTCAGGGTTATGTGTTTTTTAAACAGATAACCAATTCTTTTACCGAATTTTTCCTCTACTACTACCTTTTTCTCATTCAACTTATTTCTAGAGATACCAGGTTTTCTGTAGCATATGAAATGTTCCTACTTTTAAATGTCAGTTTTGAAAAACAGCCAAAATCAGCAAACAGATAAAGAAAAAAAAAACCAAAGACAAAACCCTTCCCTGTGCAATTTGAGGTAAGGATAGCAGAAAGTCACATTACTGTTCCGAAGGAAAAGAAAAGAAAAAAAATACAGTAGCCCCTGGCATCCAGAATCTGGACTGAAACTTTCAGCCAGGCTGTGCAATTCACAAAAATAATCTCACTGAATATCACCTCCAAATAAGAGTCATTCTGAGTCCCTTATAAAATGAAACAAAACAAGGCTAGTTCATAACTTTGTCTAAGTCCTGACAAAAACAGAACTGTCATTGTGTCAAGGTGTGAGGAACCTAATGTGATTAATCATATAGTGTTTTAAGTGGTCTTTTGTTGATGGACATTGATACAGTTCTTCCCTGTTTGTGTTATTTCATGTAACCAAAAAAGAATAAAAAGATACTCTGCATCTCTATTTAATAAAAGAATCTGGAAAATCAGAACTTTCTTTTCATTTTTAATTTACTCTTTCAGATAAGGAGAATGCTGAATATTTGAAAACAATATACAATTTGTGTTTTACACTATTATTGAAGACTTTAAACTTACTTGAAGCATCAAATCAAGTGGATATATATCATTTTAAATAAGGTCGTGTGTTAAATGTTGGTAACTTTCATAAAGTACACATTATGTATCTTGATCTTGATCTAATAAAAATACTGCTAAGCAGTTAAATAGCTAAAACATATGAGCAATGTTAAAAGTATCTCCCAGAGATTTACAGTTTTCTCTTCAAGATCAGTGCTTCTTTCTCCTAAAACATCAGCAACATTACAGGAATTGCACATCTTGCTGAATTCTGTTCCATGTACTTCCTATGTCCTGGACATTATTTTTTTTCTTTTATTTGTACTTCCTGTACACAGAATTCGGGCAATTTGAAATTTTCCAGTCATTCACCACACATTTAAAAACATTATGAGAATTTTGAGTGTTAAGGCTTGTGACGAAAACTAATCCTAATGGGAAATTGGTGAGTTAATTTACAATCAGGAAACCATTAAGGAAATTCTGTGTTTCAAGAAATCCCATTTGGTCATATGCTAGTGACTAGTCCAGTGATTAAATCACCCTTTACGTAACTATCAGAAAAAATAACAACTTGCTTTCACATATTCATGGCCCACTGCCACTGTACCCCAGGCTATAATCTTATCAGCCCTTGCAAACGGATCAGGGTCAGATATGATATACATTTGGATGGAAACATTCCAAGAAAAACCCAGGTGCTACAGGAAGTGATATGGGTGATACAGTAGGTGGTGATCTTTCCTCTGAGCCCGTTCTGGACCAATTACACAACACGAGGCAAGGGAACAGTGCTGTGTGATGGCCTGTCACAAAACCAAGTTCTCCATGGTGCTGTTTTTTATAGTCAAATAAAACATTTTTACAAACTGCCAATTTATTGGGTCTCTCAAGCAAATTTTTACATAAAATACCTTGCATTTTTATATATTCTTTTCATATCAACTAAGAATTTAAAAACTATTGTCAATTTAAATAATTTTAGCTCTGAATACTCCTAAGGCTGTTGAAGGAACCTTAGGATCACTTGACCCAAGCCCTAATTCATTTTTTTTTTTTTAATGGAGTTTTGCTCTCTTCACCAGGCTGGCTGAAGTGCAGTGGTGTGATCTTGGTTCACTGCAACCTCCACCTTCTGGGTTCAAGTGATTCGATTCTCCTGCCTTAGCCTCCCAAGTAGCTGGGATTACAGATGCCTGCCACATACCCAGCTAATTTTTCTATTTTCAATAGAGAAGGGGTTTTACCATGTTGGACAAGCTGTTCTCCAATTCCTGACCTTAGGTGATCTACCCCTCTCAGCCTCCCAAAGTGCTGGGATTACAGGAATGAACCACTGCTCCCAGACCCAAATTTTAATTCTACAACTAAATAGGAGATCACTTACATGAGTAGTAGCACTGGGACTTGGACCAGGTTTTCTGACATCTACTTCAGCTGATTTCTCACTGGTTCTTCTCTGTTTCACGCATTCTTCTTTAATCTTAACAATTTATTTCATTCTAATTCCAAACAGGTTATATGATGGTCCATTGATGACTAAATAGCACACTGTTAAGTTCTTCAACATAAAGAACTACTAAAATATTGCTTCTTTCCCGCCTTTTTCTTTGCAGTTAACCAACCCATAACAAATCTATCTCAGATATTTTGGGGTGAACTTTAATTTTCAATAGAATCACCAATTATTTCAAATCATTATGAATTTCATAGAAATAATAGCTTTTAAAAATTAACCTTCATAGCCTTATTTATTGAATCATTCTTCCTTTAAGGAAATTTATAGTAAAGTCAGTTTTAACATTGATATTTCTATTAAGAAATACTTAATAGGAAGAATTTAAAAAGTTAAGCATGCTTGGCATTATATATAAAATGATAAGAGATATTAGGAGAAGTTAGAAAATAATGTTACTGCTAGATCCTACTGATTTTTTTAATGTAAGAAAAATGCTAATTTTCTCCTTTGTCATTTAAACTAGGAACAAATGCTGTTTCAGTCAAGATTAAAAATTAATTTAGTCATTGTGTACAAAACCTGCTGGATAAAAGTGATGAGATTTCTCATCATTAAAAGGCAAAAACTTTTTGTTACTTCAATATGATGGAAGTAAATAGATAATAGATGGACTAGATAAAAGCATTTCATTTACCCAACTTTTGAACTAGTCTGGTACACCCATATACCTGATCCATTAAAGCAATCAAAAGGATTGGCACTTGTAACAATTCTTTTCAAAATTACCCTGCCTCCAAGTACTTGTATTTCCCAATTCATTCCAACTCTAATTCAGTTTCTGCATATTTCCAAATTATCGACTATGACCTGCCTATGGCTCTGAGCCCCAGATTTGGACTTCAGCTACATTTTTTGTTGTCGTTTTTGAATCATAGCTACATTCAGTGGTATCTCACTTGCCTCTCAGCACTCAGGAGGCAACAGTTAAAACACCTCTGGCCTAATGAACCTCAATTTTTGAGTCCAGGAAATTTGTCAGTACACAGCCCACACCAAAATATCACTGAATTTAGCTTTGTGTGTTTGACCACTTGATAACCATTCTGCAAAACTGGCCCAGTTTTTACTGGCTAAGGAACAATATTGCAGAAAAGTAGAGGCAGGCAGTTTTTTACATCCTTTAAAATGATACAAGTGGTTAATATAATGATGGCTACCACACACAGAACATACCTAGATATTTTAAATTTTGGATTCATAGCTGTGTTGGATAACATTTTACCTTAAAATCGTGACACATTTCAGATCACAGCAGAAACATCTTAAATTCAGACACTAAACTCTACTGATAAGCGCCTATTTTCTGGATATTTTTTCCTGAAGATAATACAATATTACTCAATTTTAATAAATAACCAGCATATTACTTTATCAGCTCTTGTAGTCCCCACAATAATTTTATTAATAAGGAGTGATATATTTTTAATTTATTCTTTTGTCATAAGGATTAAATAAAAAGATGTTTAATTAAAGTAAGAGATATGTATAAATGTGCCTTATAGAATGTGGCACACTACAATAGCCCCTAAGTTATAATCTAACTTGAACAGTTAAAAAAACTGATAGTTTGTTTATCATTTTAATTGAAGATTGTTAAAAGAATATACTGAGTTTGTCTCCATAGCTATTGAAAATCTGAACATTCACCTAAGGATGACACCTGTGTCATGCATTACAATAGATTCTAAAGTACAAGACTAAAGACACAATCCTTGCTCTCCCATATTGCCTGCTCTGCTGAAGAAGACATAAAATTAATAACATTGTCAGAAGTTCTGTCATAGTCATATATGTCATGGAACAATGACACTATAGAAGAGAAATACATACTCTGAGGAGACTTTTCTCAGTAGTGATATTGGGGTCTGATTCTTGAAAAGTAAATAGGCAAGTAGAAAAGTGAGAAATAAATTATTAAGGTAAATAAAATAATATAGTTTAATGATAGAGGCAAGGAAGTTGGATTGTTTGGGAAAACACTAATAGTTAATTATGACCAGTGTTTAAAGTAGGTGAGATTCTGCTATGAAGCTTGGGTTGTATGATTGCTCTATACTGTATCAACTTAGCTAAGCTGGAACTACATTTTCTACAGTTTCTTTCACTGAATGGCTTTGGCAAGGATTTTCTCCCAAGAGAAAGTTATGTGAGATTTGGAAGGCTCAAACGTGAAGCAAAAAGCATGTTTATTCTTGAAAGGATAATGTAGTTAAGATCAGGTGCTTCCAGGTCACACAGGCTTCTGTGGATCTGCTGGCCTATTTTGTTGGCTTGAAACAGCTCTTTTGTTCACTGGTTCTTCAGTTCCCAATACAGTCCACCTTCAGTTTTCCAAGTGTGCATTCTGTTGCCATCTTCTCCTTCAGGTCACTGGCAGAATTATTGGAGGCCTGGAGCCAATGAGGGATCAATGCAGGTGTCAGCTCATTTAGACAGGTTCTGATTAATCCATCTATTAAGGTCTCTACTCATCCTCAAGGGTTTCAGTTTGTCTTTTATCTCCCCAGCTTTATATCCATCTTTCTTTCCTGGCTGGCTGCTCTGCTAACTTCAGACGCAGAACCAGATGCAGATGCAACAGCCACATATACACCCCTTACGCAGTTCATACCATTTCATTAACAGCAAATCCTTTGATAAATATATTATTCTGTTGGTTCTGCTTTTCTGACAGAAACCTGATGATACGAGGAGAATCCAGAAAGTGATCAGAAGCTCTTCAAAGACATTAAGTGGTGAAGAAACTTGATTATATATCAGGTTTTAAAAATTATTTAATATGAATGATTGGATGCGGTGAGTCAAGACTGGAAGCAGAATGACATGTAAGGTAGCTATAGCTATAATTTGTTGTAAAAGACATAGAGTCTGGGCAAAAGTACAAGCAAAAATGTAACAGAAAGGAGAAGATGGATTCAGAAAATATTCAAGAAATTAAGTTGTCAGAACTGGTAACGGGCTCAGATGAGTGCAGAGGAATAATAATTTCCTTTTACCGAGATGTGGTGTGCATTCATGGTCAATTCTGCAAACAAATCTGGAAATGTGTTTTTAACATTGGGAGTTGAATGTGGGACCACTGCTCTTGATTGTCAATGGGAGATTTTCAGTACAAATCCAGCTATATGAGTTTGAAATTCAGGAGCAAGATCTGAATTGGAGTTAATGTACAAGGAATGGAAAAGAGAAGTGTGCTCAAAAGAAAAGCTGCTAATACTTGAGGGAAGAATATCTATGCAAGAGAGGTGAGAGATGGGAAAAAAATAAAAAGAAATAAAAGAAATGGGTGGAGATATCTGAAGGAAAGAACATTTTAATTTTAAGTGAAATGAGAACAAGACGAAAGGAGGAAGGGTATTCACCCTAACATTCATTTTACAAAGGCATACTTCTGAGGCTTTCCATTGTTCTTATCTTATAGATATTAAGTAATAGAATTGTCTGATGTTTATATCTATAGACTCTGGATTTCATACATGGCTCTGCCACATGTTAGTGATGTGATCATGGAATCTCAAAATATCAGCTTCCTTAAATGTTAATGAGATAAAAGAGTAATATTGGATTCATAAAAATGTTAAGAGAATTAATACAGAAGTACTCAATAAATGGTTATGCCATTTATTGCATAATTTATTACAAATGATAAATAATAATTACAGCTACATCACTGTATAACAACACGTATACACAGGACTCAAAACTAGAAAAGATATAAATTCTTTATATCCCATTAGTGAAAGAAACATACCTTGTATGCCTCAGCCTATAGTTCTAAAACCATTAATTTAATTGTAAATAAACTTAAACTACCATTAACATTTTGAAATGGTCTCCATTTATTATTATTTATAAAAGTTAAATGTACTAACTATAATAAATGAAAAACATATAAATTATGTGTGTATATATGCATCTAGATTATATAAACAATATTTATTTGTCTTTATATTTTGTCTAGCTGCTCCTGTTTCTAATAGTGTCCAGGGTCACACATTTCTTTTCTATATAATTATTATGAAGGACTTGAAATTTAAATATTTTGTGTTTAATATATTTTCTATAAAAATGAAGACATAAAATATGAAGTGATTCTGTTGTCAATAAATATTTAGTCTCAATACATAAAAGTGGGGTATTTCATCATAGTTTAATGGAGTTTGAAATACATTTTTACAATTATATCTATATTAGATCATGAATATATATTGCAGAGACCTTTGATATCCAGATGAGCAGCTACACCTTCCATTAAAAAGAATGAGAATTGCATTTGTAAATTATTTTCTCCTTGCCAAATCTCAGTTCCAAACAGCTAGAAAAGTTTTGGTAATAAAGCTCTACATGAAAAAAAATGTAAGTATATATTTGGAAATTGATTAGAAGACAGTTCAATTACTTTATAATTTGATAAAAATGCAAATGTTGAGATTGTGCTCATGGAATGTTTTCCTTCTAAAACATATCAAAAAATATTTTTCTTTAAAAATTGATTTATTGTAAACATTTTAAGCTACATAACTCCATATAGCATTATGTTAGTTTCAGAAGAAACATTCTTAAGAAGCTGAAATATTAAACCTAGGTTTTATAAATAAATAAAATAGGGATTTTTTTCTTTAGATATATTTTATATATTATTAGTAAGTGGTTGCATTATTTATTTAATTATGTTTTTGTTTTGAGCTTAGAAGATTATAATTGTGTGAACTGTCATGCATTTCTGTGTGTATGTGTGCGTGTGTGTGTGTGCATATATATATATTCAACATAAAGTTAATACAGATGAGACTGCTGAGACTCAAAAAATTTATGTGACTCAGCCAAGGAGAAAAAGCGAGAGTCAAAATTAGTACTAAAAATTTCACAGGTACTTGTTAACATAAAATTGTAAGAAACCAACTCTAAATAGCAGACCTTCCTCTGATCTTTAAACATGGCAGTGAAACAAGCTTAATTTATATTTCCTACACTAATTTCCAGAGGTAGCAATGAAGTAGGAAATATCACCTGGGACCCAACACTGCTCTGCCACATATTTACGTTTCATCACTACCTTTTTCAAATTTTATCAATTTTCTCAAGTAGGCTCAAATACTTCTAGCCCAAAACAAAGTCAACAAATCAACCACTCAAATAACCAAATCAAACCCACATTAAAAAAATTTTTTTGAGACACATTCTCACTCTGTCACCAGATGCCAGGTTGGAGTGCAGTGGCACGATCTCGGCTCACTGCAACCTCTGGTTTCAAGCAATTCTCCTGCCTCAGCCTCCCGAGTAGCTGGAACTACAGGCACATGCCACCACGCCCAGCTGATTTTTGTATTTTTTAGTAGAGACGGGTGGTCTCCAGACCTGGATGGTCTCCATCTCTTGACCTCATGATCCCCCCGCCTTGGCTTCCTAAAGTGCTGGGATTACAGGCGTGAGCCACCGCGCTCGGCCGGTTTCTCTCCTTTTTATAACAACTCTTCAAACTTACGTGTTCATATCCTTGTCTGCCATTTACCCTCAAAATAAAAGTTCTCCCTGCCCCCATTATTCTAGTTAAATGTTTTAAACAAGATTGCTATTGGATACCCTTAAGACTTTTAAATATATTCTTATCTATCTTGAACCTACAACATCATTTGACGTTTTTGATCGTCTCCCACCTCTCCTATTTGATTTCTATTAAAGCACACACTACTAATTTTCTTTCGGTAATCCATGTTTCTTTATCTGGTTGGAAATGCTGGTATATCCCAGTGAGTGTTCAGGCCTTCTTCCTTTTCAACTATATTTATGGATTGAGCAATCTCACAAGTTGTATGACGTTAATTTTCACCCATTTTCAAATGGCTGTCTCAATCCCAATACATCCAAAAATCTAGCATATTCCAGTTGGATATTCTGTAACTCAGCATCTCCAAATTTGAACATGTCCTAACTCATAAAACTGTTCTTTACTGGTGTAGCACTGAGCCTAGAGTACAGAACATATCTAACAAATTTTTGTTATGTGAATTGAGGAAAATGAGTGTATATAACCATGTTTCACTAATTATAAAATGAATTCTCATTTCACCAAATCCTGGTGAATAGTTGAATAACTTATCTATTTAAGAATGATTTTCATGTCTATGAATTAAAAGTTTCATAATTATGAAAGAGAAAATTTTTAAAAAGTAGCTCAGGCTTAACTTAAAGTAAGTAAAAAGAAAAGACTGGGAATATATTCTTGGTTAATTTCTTTATATGTGTAGGAAGTGAGATCACCTTAGTTCTAAGCATAAGCTCAGTTATAAACTAAACGGTAACATTTGCAAATAATTCTACAGTATTTTTAAACATCTTTTTTTGCTGATTCTCTAAGTAATTTTATACCTTAGAAATAGTAACTTTTTAGGAAAATATTTTGATTCTCTGTTCTTATTTATTTGAATATACAACTTTACTTGATAACTTCACCTGTTTGATTTTGAAAAGAGGAGTTTGGCTCCTGCAGTAGTTGCTATATTTTCAAATATTGAATTTACAATTTGTATTGCATACCATTTGCATTCTCAAGTAACTCAATCCAAAATAAACATTAAGCATACAAATTTTAAAGATTTAAGATTTCTGTTCCTATAATACCCTAAGTCAGGAAGAAATTTTGCCAAAATCATTACATAATATATTATGTATTATTTATATTGCATTGAGTAGTGTAAGGGAAATAATCATTCATTCCACAGTTGCCTATAGAGTTAAAATAATTCTGAATGCAACAATGAATATGGGAGTATAGGAGTGAAATATTGTGGACATAGATAAAGAACAAATAATGTGAAGAAATTATTTTACTAAAACAGAATATCAGAGTTCATTAATTAATATGCTTCTCTTAGTCAATAGCTGAATTATTGAAAATTCAATTTAAAAACTGATCAATACTATCATAATCTGAAACATTATATTTAGAAATGCCAATTATATTATCGACAGGATGTAAGCTACAGAGGAATACATCATTTAGGAAAATGTCAGATCGAACACTTTCAAGTTTAAAACAATTTAGATTACTATGGTCAATATGAGCATGTGGCAATTTTAGTATTTTACAATTGGAAAAATAATAGAATGTTAGAACACAAAGAACGTACAAAGTAAGCACTGAATAATGTTTGCAGATATTGGTAGCACATTAAGTAGTAAGCTTGATGATGCCTCTCTGTCTTAGATATCCCAAGGTGAAAATCTCCATACTACTGTGAAAGCTCTTTGGTCTGGCCGATCCTATATCTCATCCTAGATGAGACTTGGATGTCTAACCCTTCTTTGTGCAAACTTAAACCAATCCTTACCTTCTGAGCTTTACAGTAATCCTTCATTTTTAAAAAGCTCTTTTGTTTCCAATTTTCAAAACTTTTAGGGTTTTGAAGAAAAACTAGGGAGCTTTTGATTGCTAACCTCCTCCTTTATTAGTTGAAGAAGAATCTAAAATTTTATCAAAACCTTGTGGTCAATCAGCTTGGCCATGAAAATTTAATCAGCAATGAAAGGAACCTGGAACAAGCCTTTAAAACCTAGCCAGGTACTCTCCTCAACATCGTGTCAAGACTACTAGCTACTTACTAATAGTTTTGATGACATTTTGTAAGCATCTAGAAGGTTAAAAAAAAAAGCAATAGATTCAGATTATTACAAGACAGCAGATCCAGATTATTATAAAAGTTACATCCTTTGTTAACAAGGTGATTTTTCTCTAGCATGCCACCTTTGAGATAAATATGAAAACTATTTCATCAATATTATTTATTAAACTTTCATTTACCATGGCAAGAGGACAAGTGAAATACACAAAAACAAAACCCATTAAGTACACATGGGCCCTTATTCTTGTGGAGAGTTACTAAATGTAAAATTATCAAATTATAATAAATTCAAATAAAAGCTCAGAATACAAAGAAGGAACTTGATACTAGAATTTAGGGAAAGGATTCCACACAGAATCTGTGGGGTAAGATTAGGAGGCTGTAGGTATGGGAAGGAGTTGGCAAAACAATTCTGGAAGAAGAATCATTATAGGCAATACAAGTGAAGTTCTACTAAGGGAAAAGTAAATGTTGTTTCACAGAAAAAGTATTAGTGTACTGGAGTGGAGAAGGAGAAAGGTTTCAGATGAAGGTGGAGTGGGAACAAGGGCCAAGTCTGGTAGAACAATGCAGACTGTGTAAGCATTTTTAAATTTTATTCTTCAAATAATGTATTGCCTTTGAAAGATTGCTACAAAAAACTAACATGATTTGATTTAAATATTAAGATTATCGTAGCTGGTTAAGGAAAAATAAATTCAAGGAAAAGTTGATGTAGGGAGACAACGTGGGAGATTGTTGTAATGCTTCAGGCAACACAGGTAAATTCAGAATTGTTAATGACAGCTAGAATAAAATAAACACTCTGAATTGGCAAAGAAATAGTATCTAGGTCTAAAAGAAAGGTACATCACCTTGCTTTACAATGAGGCATTTTAACTAAATTGGGTTTGAAGAGATTACATTTAATTATGGGTTCTGTCTAGATTCTATGAATATTATGTAGTAGGTATTAGTTTGAATGCCCTTTCACCCTTTCTTTTTAAAACCACCATCTCAATATTCTCTTGGGGAATTTCCTCACTCTGTATGAAGTCATAGCTGGACTTTTATCAGAATGTCTTGCTCTTCTCTAATTAAGGGATAGGACCACTGATCTATTTCTCAGCATTTTGAATCTTTAGAATGCTCAGCAAAAGGGGGAGAAAGTTTGGCTGCCAATTATTTACAGAAGTTACTGCCTGATGAAACTATCAATTAGATTCCTTCACCTGGACCCTTGATTCTGCTCCAGTTCCAGTACCTTCAAAATTGGTTCCTCATTATTCTCCTTAAGTGTCTGAACTGTTTCACGTTTACTATATATAAATATATACATATTTTTTGCAGGTCTCAGGTTTTAATCACGGCAGGGCCTCACGCACACACATGCACGTGCGTGCGCGCGCGCGCGCACACACACACACACACACTCAGGCTTCAGATCTTGTTGAAAGCTAGGACTTCAACACTCAGCACATGCTCCTCACACTTTGTGATTCTTCTTCCAGGAAGTCTGCCCCCACCTTGTGGTCCTCCTCCACACACTGAATCTGCAACTTTCGGATACCGTAGCGTACGGGCACCAGCCTAGAGGGCCCTCAGACCAGCCCGTCCCGCTGGATGGGGTGCACACAGGCCTCCAGCAGGGCCATGTCCGTCTAATCATCCCAAGGCTTGACGTCCAGCAGGATGGAGGACTTGGCCACCAGCGGGAGCTTCTTGGCCGTCTCTGCATATTGCCTCCGCCGCTCCTCCTGCAGCCGCGCTGCTTCCTTCTCCTCCTCCTCCTCATTGTCGCTGCCAAACAGGTCAGTGTTATCGTCCTCGTCATCCTCTGCTGGTGTGGCTATCATCTTGGCAGGGGGCTCCACTTGGCTCATGGTAGACACATGCTGGGTTTGCGGGGCTGTGGTCCGGCGTACGGGCGAGCTCTTCTCGAGTGCGTTCAGCTGGGCCTCCAGCTTGGCGACGGCCTGCTGCAGTTCCTGCACCGCTCCGCGCAGGCTCTGGTTCTCCATTTCATGCTGGAGATTCGGACCAGGAGCTCGCTGTGGTCTCCACTGGGGCCGCTGGAGGCCCCGGGGCTTAAGCTTCCGGCCAGGGATTTCTGGGTGTTCTTTCTGACTCTCGCAATGTCACAGAGGATCACGCTGGCGCCATTCTCCTGGTGGGAAACACCAGCCACAGGCCCGTTCCTCTGCTCGTAGAAATTCCTTTCTGCATTGTCGTATTTGAACTTGTCGAACCAGATCTTCTCATGTACTAGGAAGTTTGTAGCCATTTTTCTCACACCAGCCAAGGACGCGGTGACCAGGGAGGAGGAATTGGCGGACGCAGGATGCCTTAAAAAGGGCCACAATAAATTCTTATTTTGTTAACACCAGCTAGGCACTATTGCTGTTAATTGCAATCCCAGAGCTCAGCAGATATGCACTAAGTGGTAAGTAACACGTAGAACAAACTGGAGGACCTCCAAGAATAAATGTTGAAGCTCTTGCAACCGTACAGTGATTCTTAACCTGTTGTTAATGTGAGAGTGCCACAGGTCTTCTTTCTCTAAAATTTCATATATGTGCAAACACTTGATATCTTATGTGCAATTTCAGGAAGTTCATGAACCCCCTGAATCCCTTCCCTAGAACCCCTACGTGTCAAGGAGGCCCAAATTAGAACACTTGTCTAAATACACAATTCTCTCCACAAAATAATAAAACACTGCAATATACTTCACATTTAATTCTGAACTCCTCTTACAGAATACGAAAGAAGCCACCAGACAACAATTGAATGAACATACAATAGTTTTAGGAATATACATCTTATGTTAAAGGAGAGTTTTAAAAAGAATTATATTTGACAATTTCACCTGAAAAAGAAATTATCCATGTTGCTCATGATGATAACAAGGCCTTAATAACATGAAAAGTTTAATCTACTTAGAAATCACATACAAAATCATGGTGGTTTGTAGGGATCTCTCTATAAATATTATCTTATACACCGAATCGGGAATTTTGAGTATAAATGTATTTTTGGTACCATAGTAAGTATCAATGAAGAAAAGTAACAAAGTTAAAATTTTCATTTTTCTAAACAGCCTATTTTCTTTTTTCTTTTTGCTCAAAATTGGTACTCGGCGATTCATTAGTTATCAATCAGAGCGTTTTCTAATTTCTTGGTACTGTAATACTATTATGGATTTACATTTGAGATATCAGATGCTTTCTAAAAGCGTTTCAAGATGAGCATTTTATAAAATAAAATAAATGGCATTAATCTGGAGAATTTGGAAAAATAAAAGGAGAATTTTTCACTTTGGAAGAAAATTGGAGAAATTGAATGTAGCAAAATATAGGTGGCAATCATTGTTTTACTGACAATTTAGAGAAAGTTTTCTTATCAATAAGCCTGTCGTGAACAAATCTAAATTAATAACTACTAACTATAGATTTTTAGCAACATTTTATTATTGAAAGTATTTACTAAATTGCTTTGAACAAAATAAGAAAAAAGGAAGATGGCTTAAAGCTATAAGTGTTTTGTTAAACATCAAATCTACTTGCTTTATACAAATATACAGATATACAAGTAAAATATGCATTAATTAGGTATATTTATATTTGCATCTATTCAAATTAAATACACTTTATTTGAGCAGTTCTGTGACAGAACTAGGCATCACCATATGTTTAAAATGCATCACATTTTTTGAAGATTATGAATGTTGTCATTTTATCACATGCTTAAAATAAATATGTGAAATGCATTTCATTAGGCACACAACATATGCAGCCGATGGAAAATAAAGATTGTTTCCGTATGGGGCTTCATATTCTGACTGCCTTCAAGAAGATAACTGAAACGTAATAGATTAGGATCATTTTACAGCCTGGATAGTAGCATTTGGATTTGGAACAGAAAAAAAAAATAACTGCTTATTAAAGTGGTTACAGTACAGCCACTGTAATTTGCACAAGGAATCCTAAAGCTTTGATGCTCAAGCTTGTGCACTCGCTGTTTGAAACAACTAAATGGAACTCAGGTTAATTGTCTCTCAGAGACATGTGTAATGCAGACATGCCAGATCTTCTACAAAAAAAAAAAAAAAAAAAAAACGATGTTCCTGATCAGGGTGATGATCTGCAGCTTATCACAAAACATCTAAGATTCATTTTCTTTTTATAGTTAAACCAAACTCTTTTCCAGAGATTCATGATCTTGCAAATTATCCCCTCCAGATGCTGGGAAAAGCTTATAAAGATTTTTTTTTCTCTTCACCTGCTTGAATTGAAAATGAGAAACAAGTGTGAAAGTGCTTTAATATTACAAATGTGAAAATCAGGACTTTGATCAAGAAGAAAATCTAATCAAGAAATAGAACTGAAACACCGTTAAAGGTATAATATTTTATTTGAAGCAGATCGTGGATTCAATATAAAGTTTTACGTAAAGCCTAAGAACATGATCAACTATGAAAGAGAACATATTTAATCTGTAGGTAGTAGGCGAGTGTTTTTAAGTTTAATAGTTCTTCTCTAATAATTCTTTATTCTGTTGTTCTAAAGGGAAAGCCCTGCCATTTTTGCAATGGATATACATTCTATATTTCATGAAGCTCTATCTTTCCATTGTGCTGTCTTTAATCATGGACATGGTTTCAGCTCTGGTCTGGGATTTCAGGAAATTGCCGAAGTAATTGTCATCACAGACACAGCTTAATTCCTAGTGTGGTGATGACATAACAATTTGCCCAAGGCCAAACCAAAACAGAAAGTCTTTTATAAAATGATAGAGTGGTTTATTCCATAGCTTGAAAATTTACTATAATAATATTGGGGAATGTTAATTAGAAATTTAGTTTAGATTGAACTTTGAAACCTTAATGCAATTGATTGCATGGGAAATATTCAACATTATGATAATGAAAAAATTATATTACACTCTTTGTTACACATAGGAATTTCATTTAGTTTTTAAGGAAAGCAGATGTTACGTGGTCAACAAATGAAAAGAGAAAGTAGAGATAAAACCAAGAAAGTCGAAAATAATATCTAAGTACTTATATATAACTATATTCTAATTTGAAAGTCAAGGAGACTGGTTTCAAATACTATTTGCTGCTCTATAGTTGTAAAATTTTGATAAGTCTATTAACTTTGGCTTTTCAACAGTATCAACATTGCAAGATTTTATGTGTGAAAATAACATTAAAGGAAAAAATAGGTTTGTGAGCTATTTAATATAATACCACCTATTAAAAGCACAGTAAATGATAATTATGGCATTTTTCTAGAACTGTATTATGCAGATCTTTCAGACTTGTTTATCTTTGGCAGAATTTAGAACCCTGAGACTAATAAATTGTAAGTGAGCAAGATCTAAAATGCAATTTCTTAGGAAGAAATGCCTGTTTATAATGTACAATCAACAACTAGGGATAATGAGAAAATTGTGTCATTTGAACTGGAATTAATTCTGCTTTTTATCATGTATGCCAGCCCTTTCTTTTCACTTTATTGCCCTAATTCTGGATTTTATTTCAGTGCACACTTTGAAAACCTTAATAATGCTTACTTTAAACCAAGTTGCATAGATTAAAACAAACATGCAAACAATTAGGGAGAATGCTTATGAAAATCTTACATTAGTCAGAAAATAAAAAGCACAGAAAAAGTATACAAGGGAGATGATTGTTGACAGTTGGCACTTACAAAAAGTAATGTCCACTAAAAAGATCTTGAAATCTAAAGATTTATAGTCTTCAAAAGGTGTTTGGAAGGTAATTTATTTCACTTTCCTACCTTACAAAGAACCTTCTCTAAATAAGTTCAGATATATGGTGATCTACTTTGCTTTTAAAGAGTTCCAAGTAGAGAAATTTCACCAACTCACTAGGTAATTAATTATATCTTATAGTAAATTTTAATCCACTTGTAAAATGCCTATGCTTAAGTGCCAATATGGTTGTTTTGTAAATGTGGTGACCTGAATAAAACATTGAGGCCTACCAAATTACACTGCTTTGCAGGAAATTAATATGCATTTAATAAATCAGTTATGAAATATATATTCTTTATATTTAGGAAGTACTAGTTGGTTGATTGCATTGGGGGTAAGGTATAGGAAGGTGTCATATAAGACACAAAGTTTCTGATGTAAATTTAGATGAGTAGCACGTAAGGATGCTTCCACCATGTGTTCAGTTTTGAACACACTAATTGTGAGACACCATTCAAGAGGAGGTGTTCCCTAAGCAGTTGTGTACACAGTCTGAAACATAGAATAGAGTACTGTGCTGATGATCGAATCTTGGAAGTGGTCAGCAGGTAAACATCATTTAAAGCCATTAAAGTTAGTTGGATCACATAAGTAAAGAGCAAAATTGATTAACAAAGGGTGTGAGCTCTGAGCTAACAGACTCCTGAAAGCAAAAAATAATGAAAAGGATCAGGGAGAAAGGTAGAAATAAACCTGGAGAGTTCAGTGTCTTGGAGGGCTAGGAGGAGAATTTTCCAAATCAGAGAGAATAGTCAACTGGGTTGGATGCAGTTAAGAAGTAAGGAAAGTAATGACAGAGTTTCCATTAGAAATTATTGGTAAACATATTAAGTTCATATATATGCAAAAGTTTGGGGTCTGGGACAGGAAAGAGTTGAAATGGGTTGGGAAGAGGATGGAGGAGAAAAGGAGGAGAAAATCCACTCCAGGAATGATTTCAGTGAAGAAGAGGAATTATATGGTTTGGATATTTGTCCCCAGGAGTCTCATGTTGAAATGTAATCCCCATTGTTGGAGGTGGGGCCTGGTCAGAGGTGTTTGGGTCATGGGGGTGGATCTCTCATGACTGGTATTGTCCTTGCCATAGTGAGTAAATTTTCACAAGATCTGTTTGTTTAAAAGTGAGTGGCACCTCACCACCCCCATTCTCTCTCCTTGCTCCACTCCTGCCATGTAAGACACCTGCCCTCCCTTCACCTTCCACCATGATTGTAAGCTTCCTGAAGTCTCACCAGAAACCAATGCTGATGCTATGTTTTGCCTACAGCCTGCAGAAATGTGAGCCAATTAAATCTCTTTTCTTATAAATTACCAAGCCTCAAGTATACATTATAGATATGCAAAAGCAACCTGATAAAGAGATTATTTTGCATGAGGAAAAAGAGGAACAACAGATAGAGTGAAAAACTGGGAGGTGATATGAACCCAAGGAAACTTGGAAAAATGGCTTTTGAAAGGAGGAGCATTTGTTTTTTTTTTATGATTTAAGATGATCAGCTGAGAATGAGAGTGGTAGATGGAACATCTCAGAAAGTAGAAAAAAGAAATGGCTAGAAAAGTATTAAGATGTCTTGCAAGTGTTGAGGACCCTGTTAGGGTTAATAATAATGTGTTTACATTGATATTATTATGATGGTTGTTCAGTTTTCCCTAGCTGTATTCTGATGGCAAGAAGAAAGCAAATGCTTTGATGTAGAGTTTTGGGACTTGGAGTTTAGTCCAGCCTAATCAGGTCTTTGCATATAGTGAATCCAAGCATCATAGTAAAGTGAATATATCAAGAAACTGATGGGTAGGAAAAACTGGACAGGTCAAGTGTTTATAAGAATGAGTGAGGTGGAAAATTATTAGCAATGGAAGAAGTTGTTTGAGCAATTTCAGTTTGTGGTCAGTGAGTGGGTTTATGTGTAAATATATATTTATATAATTGGGATTATCCTCAGCATAGTGTTTGCAACTTATCTCTAAAAAGTCTTCGTACACACATTACTGGCTGAAAGATTCTGCCATGCTAATGTATTTAACTATCCTCTCTTGGTAGTTGTTTCCAGCTTTTGTTATTTGAAATAATGCTGTGATAAATATTCTTGTACATAAATTTAAGAACAACTAAGAAACAAACAGATAATTGTTGTTTCTGTTCTCAGTAATAATGCTTTACTTTCCAATATTCAAATTTCTAGGCAAAGAAAAATAAGAATAATTCAATGGGATCAACATCAGTTCCTGGTAGATTTCCACCTTAGGGATTTTTTTTTTTTTTTTTTTTTGTAATACTGACACCTTCGGTGTGGTAGTATGTTTGATTTGCGTATTTTTCTTTAAAAATTATTTTTTAAAATTCATGATTAAATAAAATTCACTTTTGAAGCTTGAAAAAAGATACATTGACAGTTGCCTGTAGTGCTTGGTTCAGGATCTAACTCTCTAAAAATACTAAAGTGTTATAATTAAAGTTTTAGAATATGTTAATGGTAGTCTATTCCAATTCCTTTAGTTTAACATTATAAAGTTGTTGCTTGAAGAAATGCTTCCTTTCTCTAGTTATATAATGATTTCCTTAAAGAGACTAAACATTAAAGATAATAGTTTTTGAAAAAGGCACAATCAGAGGATCCTTAAAAATATTAAATGAAACATGTCAAAATGATACTTAACTCATTAATAAATTAAGGAACCAGTAAGATGTTATCACTGGTTCAAAGAACTACACATATAAGACCGTTAGGAATGGTGGAATACATTTATTCAATAGATGACAAACTGTGAAACCTGGTCAATATATGCATAGTACAATTATCAACTGAAACTCCACCAGACAGTTTACATTTCTAAGGACAATAGTAATTTGCATTACTTTAAATATCATATAACCTAATAGAGCTGTAAAATAGTCCAAAGACAATGAAACACATAGGTAACCAGAAAGTGTGCTAGCTAGTTAGGATACCCAATCATTTTTTTCTTGTTTACTTCTAAGTATTTTGCAATTATATAGCATCTCCCATTTCTCATTTATTAACAGAAAACAATGATTATTATTTATTACATGACAAAACTGGACTTATTATGATTGGTATGATTATTTAGGAAGATGCTGCAAAAATGTTACTTTACTATGTAGAACACTTGTAGTTGCTTTGCAAATCTAAGCATACACAGTCTTGAAAAATTACTGAGGTCACAGGAGTAATACTGTCTAGAAGTTTCATAATTAAAAATCTCAGGTGAAACATTGAAAAATGTCCCTTAATTGCTATTCAGAAGATAGGAAAGCAAGTCCTACAAACAATTAGATTCCACTTATGGTATCTAATAATTTGAGTAAATTCCTCTCTTCACAAGACCCCACACATTTACTTAGGTTCCAGAATCCACTAGGTCTGGAAGCAGATATTTTGCTGGAGGAACTTTGTAGGCATTGGCTCTAGGAGTAAAGCCACCTTCATTCCATAACAGTGGCTTCTCATACTGTTTTATTTTGTATTTTCAAATTTTTATATTCATGATGTATACATAACATTTTGATACATGTATACATTGTGGAATTTCTAAAACTGTTTAACATGTGCATTTCCTCATGATTTTTTGTAGTGAGAACACCTAAAATCCATATTCTTAGCCATATTCAAGTATAAAATATATTGTTATTAATCATAGTCACCGATGTACCATAGATATCTTGATTATTCCTTCTGTCTTTCTGAAATTTTGTATACTTTTACCAACATCTTCTCAATTTCCCCAATTCCCAGCCTCTGGTAACTAGCATTTTATTCTCCATTTCTATAAATGAAACATTTTTATCATCTACAAATAATTGGATTATGTGGCATTTGTCTTTCTGTGTCTGGCTCATTTCATTTGACATAATGTCATTTATGTTTTTGCAAATGACAGGATTTTCTTCTTTTGTATAGCAAAATTGTATTCTGTTTGTATATATTACATTTTCTTTATCAATTCATTTGTTGATGAATTCACTTTGGTTGAATCCTTATCTTCGGTATTAGGAATAGTGTTGCAGTGAACACAGAAGTGCAGATATCTCTTCAACACACTTATTTCATTTCCTTTAGGTATATATTGAGTGTTTGGATTGCTGCATTACATAGTTGTACTATTTTTAATTATCTGAGGAACTTCTATCCTGTTTCCTTAGTGGCTGTGCTAATTTACATTTCTACTAATAATGTGTAAGAATTTCAGTGTCTGCACCTGCTCTACAACACCTATCCATCTTTCTTTTCTTTTTTTATAATAGTCATCCTAACAAGCGTGAGATGATATCACATTGGGTGTTTGTTTTTTCTTTTGTTTTTGTTTTGAGACAGAGTTTTGCTCTTGCCTGGGCTGGAGTGTAGTGGTGCAATCTCCACTCACCACAACCTCTGCCTCCTGGGTTCAAGCGATTTTTCCACCTCAGCCTCATGAGTAGCTGGGATTACAGGTGCCCACCATCACGCCCAGCTAATATTTTGTATTTTTAGTAGAGACAGGGTTTCACTATGTTGGCCAGGCTGGTCTCAAACACCTGAACTCAGATGATGCACCTGCTTCGGCCTCTCAAAGTGCAGGGATTACAGGTGTGAGCCACTGCAGCTGGCCCACATTTTGTTTTTAATTTGCAGTTCCCTGATGATTAGTGATGTTGAACATTTTTAATATACCTATCAGACTTTCGAATGTCTTCTTTTGAGGAATAGTTTCTCTAACTGCTTTTAATTGAGTTCTTTCCTTTCTTGCTATTGAGGTATTTTGCGTTCCTTCTATACCAGATATTAACCCCTTATCAGATGTATGGTTTGGAAATATTTTCTTCTATTCCATAGGTTGTCCATTCATTCTGATGGTTGTATTCTTTACTATACAAAAGCTCTTTAGTTAGATGTAATCCAATTTGTCTATTTTTCCCTTCGTTGTCTGTGTTTTGAGCAGACATGCAGATTATTATATCTAAATAATCTTTGCTGAATCAATGTCATGAAATTTCCCTTTATGTTTTCTTTTAGTAGCTTTACAGTTCCTGGTCTTATTCTTGAGTCTTTAATTCATAATTCATTTCAGGTACATTTTTGTCCATGGTATGCAAATAGGGTCTAATTTCATTCTTTTGCATATGGATATCCAGTTTCCCTGGTGCCATTTATTGAAAAGACTCTTTTCCTTATTGTATGTTTTTGGTACCTTTGTCAAAATTCAGTTGAATGGAATTGTATGGAATAACTTCTGGATTTTCTATTCAGTTCCATTGGTTTATATGTCTGTTTTTATGCACCATGCTGTTTTGGTTACTACAGCTTTGCAGCATATTTGGAAGTGTAATGCCTCAAACTATTTTTATTTTGTTCAATATTGCTTTGGCTATTGGGGTCTTTTTTGGTTTCATACAGATTTCAGAATTGGTTTTTCTATTTATTTGAAAAAAAATATCTGGAATTTTGATAGAGTTTGCATTAAATCTTTAGATCACTTTGTGTAGTATAAACGTTGTCATAATATTAATTCTTCTAGTACATTAACATGGACTATCTTTCCATATACTTGTGGCTTCTTATATTTATTTTACTAATATGTTATAGTTGTTAGTACCATGTGTTTTACCACTTTGGTTAAATTTATCTTCATATTTTACTTTTTGTAGCTATTGCAAATGATTTGCTTTTCCAATAGGTCATTGTTTGTGTACAGAAATACTGTAGATTTTTTCATGTATATTTGCAACCTGAAACTTTATTAGTTCTAAAAGTTCTGATAAAGACTTTAGGGTTTTTAAAATATATATAATGCCATGTAATCTGTTAACAGAGATAATTTAAGTTCTTGAATTTGGATGGCTTTTATTTTTATATCTTGCCTACTTTCTTGAGCTAGGACTTCCAGTGCTATGTTGAAGAGAGGGGGCAAGGATGGGAATCCTTGACATTTTCCTGGTCCTAGAGGAGATGCTTTCAACTTTTTACTGTTTGGCATATAGTTGCCTTTGAGTTTGTTGTATATGGTCTGACTGGGAAAACACCACACCCCTTATCTTCCAGACTACCTATGCCTGAAGCCAACCTTGTTAGGTAAAGTATTGAAAATACACTGGGCTTTTCATTATTTTTACTAACCCCAAGCAGAGAGGCTTAGGGGAGGAGCACACATGCAGTATGGGGTCTGCTTTGAGGTTTCCTAGCCACATTTTTTTAAATTAATTTTTAATTTATTTTATTTTATTAATTTTTTATTGGATTTTAGGTTTTGGGGTACATGAGCAGAGCATGTAAGACAGTTGCGTAGGAACACACATGGCAGTGTGCTTTTCTTTCCTTCTCCCTTCACCCACATTTGGCATTTCTCCCCAGGCTATCCCTCCCCACATCCCCCTCCCACTGGCCCTCCCCTTTTCCCCCCAATAGACCCCAGTGTTTAGTACTCCCCTTTCTGTGTCCATGTGTTCTCATTTTTCATCACCCACCTATGAGTGAGAATATGCAGTGTTTCATTTTTTGTTCTTGTGTCAGTTTGCTGAGGATGACGTTCTCCAGATTCATCCATGTCCCTACAAACGACACAAACTCATCATTTCTAATTGCTGCATAATATTCCATGGTGTATATGTGCCACATTTTTCCAATCCAGTCTATTATCAATGGGCATTTTGGTTGATTCCAGGTCTTTGCTATTGTAAACAGTGCTGCAATGAACATTTGTGTACATGTGTCCTTATAGTAGAACGATTTATAGTCTTTTGGATATATACCCAGTAATGGGATTGCTGGGTCAAATGGAATTTCTATTTCTAAGGCCTTGAGGAATCGCCACACTGTCTTCCACAATGGTTGAACTAATTGACACTCCCACCAACAGTGTAAAAGTGTTCCTTTTTCTCCACATCCTCTCCAGCATCTGTTGTCTCCAGATTTTTTAATGATCACCATTCTAACTGGCGTGAGATGGTATCTCAGTATGGTTTTGATTTGCATCTCTCTGATGACCAGTGACGATGAGCATTTTTTCATATGATTGGTGGCCTCATATATGTCTTCTTTCGTAAAGTGTCTGTTCATATCCTTTGCCCACTTTTGAATGGGCTTGTTTGTTTTTTTCCTGTAAATCCGTTTGAGTTCTTTGTAAATTCTGGATATCAGCCCTTTTTCAGGTGGGTAAACTGCAAAAATTTTTTCCCATTCTGTTGGTTGCCGATCCACTCTAGTGACTGTTTCTTTTGCCGTGCAGAAGCTGTGGAGTTTCATTAGGTCCCATTTGTCTATTTTGGCTTTTGTTGCCAATGCTTTTGGTGTTTTGTTCATAAAGTCCTTGCCTACTCCTATGACCTGGATAGTTTTGCCTAGATTTCCTTCTAGGGTTTTTATGGTGCCAGGTCTTATGTTTAAGTCTTTAATCCATCTGGAGTTAATTTTAGTGTAAGGTGTCAGGAAAGGGTCCAGTTTCTGCTTTCTGCACATGGCTAGCCAGTTTTCCCAACACCATTTGTTAAACATGGAATCCTTTCCCCATTGCTTGTTTTTGTCAGGTTTATCAAAGATTGTATAGTTGTAGATATGTTGTGTTGCCTGCGATGCCTCTGTTTTGTTCCATTTGTCTATATCTCTGTTTTGGTACCAGTACCATGCTGTTGTGATTACTGTAGCCTTGTAGTATAGTTTGAAATCCGGTAGTGTTATGCCCCCCACTGTGTTTTTTTTGCTTAGAATTAACTTGGCTATGCGGGTTCTCTTTTGGTTCCATATGAAGTTCAAGGTGGTTTTTTCCAGTTCTGTGAAGAAAGTCAATGGTAGCTTGATGGGGATAGCGTTGATTCTGTAAATTACTTTGGGCAGTATAGCCATTTTCACGATATTAATTCTTCCTAACCATGAACATGGAATGTTTCTCCATCTGTTTGTGTCCTCTCTGATTTCGTTGAGCAGTGGTTTGTAGTTTTCCTTGAAGAGGTCCCTTACGTTCCTTGTGAGTTGTATTCCAAGGTGTTTTATTCTTTTTGTAGCAATTGTGAATGGCAGTTCGTTCTTGATTTGGCTTTCTTTAAGTCTGTTATTGGTGGAGACGAATGCTTGTGATTTTTGCACATTGATTTTATATCCTGAGACATTGCTGAAGTTGCTTATCAGTTTCAGGAGTTTTTGGGCTGAGGCGATAGGGTCTTCTAGGTACACTATCATGTCGTCTGCAAATAGAGACAATTTGGCTTCCACCTTTCCTATTTGAATACCCTTTATTTCTTTTTCTTGCCTGATTGCTCTGGCTAGAACTTCCAGAACTATATTGAATAGGAGTGGTGAAAGAGGGCATCCTTGTCTAGTGCCGGATTTCAAAGGGAATGCTTCCAGTTTTTGCCCATTCAGTATATCGGCTGTTGGTTTGTCATAAATAGCTTTTATTACTTTGAGATACGTTCCATCGATACCGAGTTTATTGAGGGTTTTTAGCATAAAGGGCTGTTGAATTTTGGCTGTTGAATTTTGTCAAATGCCTTCTCTGCATCAATTGAGATAATCATGTGGTTTTTGTTTTTGGTTCTGTTTATGTGGTGAATTACGTTGATAGACTTGCGTATGTTGAACCAGCCTTGCATCCCCGGGATGAATCCTACTTGATCATGGTGAATAAGTTTTTTGATTTGCTGTTGCATTCAGCTTGCCAATATTTTATTGAAGATTTTTGCATCTATGTTCATCATGGATATTGGCCTGAAGTTTTCTTTTGTCGTTGGGTCTCTGCCGGGTTTTGGTATCAGGATGATGTTGGTCTCGTAAAATGATTTGGGAAGGATTCCCTCTTTTTGGATTGTTTGAAATAGTTTTAGAAGGAATGGTACCAGCTCCTCCTTGTGTGTCTGGTAGAATTCGGCTGTGAACCCGTCTGGACCTGGGCTTTTTTTGTGTGGTAGGCTCTTAATTGCTGCCTCAACTTCAGACCTTGTTATTGGTCTATTTATAGTTTCAGCTTCCTCCTGGTTTAGGCTTGGGAGGACACAGGAGTCCAGGAATTTATCCATTTTTTCCCGGTTTACTAGTTTATGTGCATAGAGTTGTTTGTAATATTCTCTGATGATGGTTTGAATTTCTGTGGAATCTGTGGTGATTTCCCCTTTATCCTTTTTTATTGCATCTATTTGGTTGTTCTCTCTTTTCTTTTTAATCAATCTGGCTAGTGGTCTGTCTATTTTGTTGATCTTTTCAAAAAACCAGCTCTTGGATTTATTGATTTTTTGAAGGGTTTTTTGTGTCTCAATCTCCTTCAGTTCAGCTCTGATCTTAGTTATTTCTTGTCTTCTGCTGGGTTTTGAGTTTTTTTGATCTTGCTCCTCTAGCTCTTTCAATTTTGATGATAGGGTGTCAATTTTGAATCTCTCCATTCTCCTCATATGGGCACTTATTGCTATACACTTTCCTCTAGAGACTGCTTTAAATGTGTCCCAGAGGTTCTGGCACGTTGGGTCTTCGTTCTCATTGGTTTCGAAGAACTTCTTTATTTCTGCCTTCATTTCATTGTTTACCCAGTCAACATTCAAGAGCCAGTTGTTCAGTTTCCATGAAGCTGTGCGGTTCTGGGTTGGTTTCTGTATTCTGAGTTCTAACTTGATTGCACTATGGTCTGAGAGGCTGTTTGTTATGATTTCAGTTGTTTTGCATTTGTTGAGCAGTGCTTTACTTCCAATTATGTGGTCAATTTTTGAGTAGGTGTGATGTGGTGCTGAGAAGAATGTATATTCTGTGGATTTGGGGTGGAGAGTTCTGTAAATGTCTATCAGATTTGCTTGCTCCAGGTCTGAGTTCAAGCCCTGGATATCCTTGTTGATTTTCTGTCTGGTTGATCTGTCTAATATTGACAGTGGAGTGTTAAAGTCTCCCACTATTATTGTGTGGGAGTCTAAGTCTCTTTGTAAGTCATTAAGAACTTGCCTTATGTATCTGGGTGCTCCTGCATTGGGTCCATATATGTTTAGGAACGTTAGCTCTTCTTGTTTTATCGATCCTTTTACCAGTATGTAATGGCCTTCTTTGTCTCTTTTGATCTTTGTTGCTTTAAAGTCTATTTTATCAGAGATGAGAATTGCAACTCCTGCTTTTTTTTGCTCTCCATTTGCTTGGTAAATCTTCCTCCATCCCTTTATTTTGAGCCTTTATGTATCCTTGCATGTGAGATGGGTTTCCTGGATACAGCACACTGATGGGTTTTGGATTTTTATCCAATTTGCCAGTCTGTGTCTTTTGATTGGTGCATTTAGTCCATTTACATTTAGGGTTAATATTGTTATGTGTGAATTTGATACTGCCATTTTGATGCTAAGTGGCTGTTTTGCCTGTTAGTTGTTGTAGATTCTTCATTATGTTGATGCTCTTTAACTTTTAGTGTGATTTTGGAATGGCTGGTACTGGTTGTTCCTTTCTATGTGTAGTGCCTCTTTCAGGAGCTCTTGTAAAGCAGGCCTGGTGGTGACAAAATCTCTGAGTGCTTGCTTGTTTGCAAAGGATTTTATTTTTCCTTCACTTCTGAAGCTCAGTTTGGCTGGATATGAAATTCTGGGTTGAAAGTTCTTTTCTTTAAGGATGTTGAATATTGGCCCCCACTCTCTTCTGGCTTGTAGAGTTTCTGCCGAGAGATCTGCTGTGAGTCTGATGGGCTTCCCTTTGTGGGTGACCCGACCTTTCTCTCTGGCTGCCCTTAGTATTCTCTCCTTTATTTCAACCCTGTTGAATCTGACGATTATGTGCCTTGGGGTTGCTCTTCTTGCGGAATATCTCTGTGGTGTTCTCTGTATTTCCTACATTTGAGTGTTGGCCTGTCTTGCTAGGTGGGGTAAATTTTCCTGGATAATGTCCTGCAGAGTATTTTCCAGCTTGGATTCATTCTCTTCATCACATTCTGGTACGCCTATCAAACGTAGGTTAGGTCTCTTCACATAGTCCCACATTTCTTGGAGACTTTGTTCATTCCTTTTTGTGCTTTTTTCTCTAATCTTGGTTTCTCGTTTAATTTCATTGAGTTGGTCTTCGACTTCAGATATTCTTTCTTCTGCTTGGTCAATTTGGCTATTGAAACTTGTGCATGTTTCGTGAAGTTCTCGTATTGTGTTTTTCAGCTCCTTTAATTCATTCATATTCCTTTCTAAGTTATCCATTCTTGTTATCATTTCCTCATATCTTTTTTTTAAGTTCCTTAGTTTCTTTGCATTGATTTAATACATGTTCTTTTAGCTCACAAAAGTTTCTCATTATCCACCTTCTGAAGTCTAATTCTGTCATTTCATCACAGTCAGTCTCCGTCCAGCTTTGCTCCCTTGCTGGTGAGGAGTTTTGGTTTTTTCTAGGAGGCGTGGTGTTCTGGTTTCGGGTGTTTTCCTCCTTTTTTCGCTGGTTTCTTCCCATCTTTGTGGGTTTATCTGCTTGTCGTGTGCGTAGTTGCTGACTTTTCAATTGGGTCTCTGAGTGGACACCCAGATTGTTGATTATGAAGTATTTCTGTTACTTGGTTTTCCTTCTACCAGCCTAGCCCCTTCTCTGTACGACTGCTGAGGTCCACTCCAGGCCCTGCTTGTCTGGGGTGCACCTCTTGCAGCTGTGGCACCGTGAGGGATGCTACCCGTTTCTCTCTCTGCTATCTTTATCCCAGGATGATGCCTGCCAAATGTCAGTCTTTTGGATATAGAGGGGTCAGGGAGCTGCTTGAGGAGACAGTCTGTACTTTTTTGGAGCTCAATTGCTGAGCTGTGAGCTCTGTTGTTCATTCAGGGCGGTTAGGCTGCTATGTTTGATTCTGCTGCAACAGAGCTCATTAAAAAAACCCTTTTTTTCTCAAATTCTCTGTGTTGGGGGGTTCGGGCTTTATTTTTCGATGTCCGATGAGGTGTCCTGCCCAGCTAGAAGGCAGACTAGCCACTGTTTGGCTGCCGAGGCTCCGCCCTGCTGTTGTGTGATTCGCCCTGCTCCTGCAGGCTCTGCTGTGGTCTCCGCCACACTCTGCGGTGGAGTCTCTTCGTTGTAGCGTGTTGCCTCAGCAACGGCAGGCTCTGTCAGCAGTGGGCGTGTATCTCAGTAGGGACGGGTTGCCTCGGCAACAGCTGGCTGCGTCAGCTATGGGTATGTATCTCAGTTGGGGCGGGTTGCCTCGGTAGTGGATGGTCTGCTCGGGATAGTTTCAAATCGCGGTTTTGTTTGTCCCACTGGGTGTCCCAAATGATCTGTCCCTGTAATCCCCTGGGCTGGCCTACTGTCCAAGTCTCGTTCAGTCTCAAGTCCAGCCCTCTCAAGTCTCAGGTTGCTGGTTCAACAGGGCACCCGGACAAGCACGCCCTGTGGGGATTGCTGGGTAGGGCCGGCCACCGCCCCAGCTGCCGGCTTCGCCAGGCAGACCTACTGCCTGGCGTCCCATGTCTTTTTTATACTTGGGAGTTTCCCTGTTCTGTGGGCAACAAAGATCAGTCTGGAAATGCAGCTCCGACTCACCGTTTGCGGATTCAACGAGAGCTCCAATCCTGGGTTGTTCTCACAGCGCCATCTTGAGTCCTCCCCCCGCCACATTGTTTTTAAACATTTTATAAAAAAAAAAGTTTGTCAGGGAAACGCATTATATAGATTATATAGATGTTCACTGACCGGGGGTCTTATCCAAGAACTGTCCCGTGGGCAGCCTCCAATCTCCTCAAGGGGGATGGGAGGCGCTGTTGCCTGAATGGGGCTAACAGATGCAGGTCCCTTTAAGAGTGGAGTGAAAGAAGGCAATGGCTTCTCTCTAGGGGGAGGAAAAGGCTTTGGTCCGTCCTTATCCTCACTAGAAAAAAAATCTTTTCCTTATTCCCCATAGAAGAGGAAGAAAGGAGGAGAGAAGTCTCTCCCTGTTGTTCTGATTCCTGTTTTTCTGTCTTTTAAAATTTTCTGAATTTTCAGGTGTAGTAGATGAATGGTTTAACTCACCACAGTCTGGCAGATAAAGAGAATACAACGCAGAGCGTACCAGCACCCACGTGGTCAAAATAGTAACATTAGTAAAATAACCTTGCTCATATTCTCCTTTTAGGCAGCAACCTACTTGTTCCCATAACTCTAAATCTAAGGTTCCTTGATCTGGAGACCAAAGGCATTCCTGCTGCAGTAAGAACATAAGCTTATGTAGCGCTTCAGGCTCTACAGTGCACTGGACAGGCTTAAGTAGCTGTTGTACTCTTTTAAAAAATACTTTCTGTTCTTTGGTCATTTCTTGACCCATGATAACCTGGCCCCTGATATTTACGTGTGCGTTCCGTCCTCCTGATGGGAGTCAGGACTGTCCCTTACTGGGATTCCCCAAACATTGATGAACTCTCATCCTTCACGTGTAAGTTCAAGGAGATCACGTCGGGGAGTCACCAATTGCAAAGCTTAAAGCTTGCACTGGATGCCAAGAATGAAGTACTCAGACAATTCCAGCTAAGCGGGGCTGGGAGTAGCTCTTCCAAGAGAGTCTGTCCCAGCATCTGTCCGCCAAGTATACATTGAAAGAGCTTGTGTTGACTGTAAACACCCACTAGCTGGCCATTTGAGGTGGGTTACTGAGGCACCTATGACCTTGTACACACTCAAACTGTATTCTCAGGAGGCTGTTTTCAGCATTTTTTATCACACCACCCACTACACTCCCTGTCCTGTTTTCAGGGTCAAGGAGTTTTTTCCTAATATGCAAATAACATACACACAGTGCCTCATTATTTTTCCATGCCCAACCTCAAATGACTTGTACATAAGCTTGAATATGTTGCCATGAGCCCCCCCTTAAACCTCACAGGTCTTTGTTATATTTAGGTACATTCCTTTTGTATCTAGTATGTTGAGAGTTTTTGTCATGAAAGCTGTTGTATTTTGTCAAATATCTTTTCTGCATCTACTGAGATGATAATATAGCTATTTTCTGTGTTCTGGGAATGTGTTGTGTGGCATTTATTTATTGTTTTGCATGTGTTAAACCATTCTTACAACTTAGGGATGAATCCCACTTGATCATGGTGAACGTTCCTTTTAATGTGATGTTGAATTAGGTTTGCTAGTACTTCATTGAGAATGTTTGCATCTATGTTCATTGACTTGTAATTTTCATTTTTTGTAGTTTCTTCATTTAGTATCAGGGTAATTCTGGACTTATAGATTACGTTTGATAGTTTCTTTTGCTCTTCAATTTGTTGGAAGAATTTCAGAAGGATTGATTTTTTTTAATGTTTGGCAGAGTTTAGTGGCCAAGCCATTTGATTCTGGGCTCTTTCTTTTCTTTACTTTTCCTTCTTTTTTATTTATTATTATTTTTAGACAGAGTCTTGCTCTGTCTCCCAGGCTGCAGTGCAGTGACACGATCTTGGATCACTGCAACCTCTGCCTCTCGGCTTCAAGTGATTCTCATGCCTCAGCCTCAGGAGTGGCTGGGATTACAGGCATGCGCCATCATGCCTGGCTAATTTTTGTATTTTTATTAGAGATGGGGTTTCACTATATTGGCCAGCCTGGTCTCGAACTCCTGACCTCGAGTGATCCACCTGCCTTGGCCTCCCAAATGCTAGGATTACAGGCATGAATCACCATGCCCAATCTGGGCTTTTCTTTAATGAGAGATGATTTATTACTGTTTCAGTATTCTTACTCACAGTCTATTCAGATTTTCTATTTCTTCATTAATCAGTTTTTTTAGGTTACATGTGTTTAGGAATTTATACATTTCTTCTAGGTTATCCATATCATCGGCATGAATATATGCATACAGACATTATACACACGCAAACACACACACACACACACACACATATTAGTTGGCATATATATATGTTTATAATCGCTTTATTGATAATTGCCCAAACAGAAAGCAGCCAAGATGTCCTACAAAAGGTAACTACCAACAAATTTTGTTATATCTATCCAATGCAATATTAGTCAGTGATTAAAAATAATTACTGAGCTATTAAGCTACAAAAAGATGTCAAAAATATATTTTTTAAATAATTTCCAATTTTATTTTAGATTCAGGGGGCACACAGGCAGGTTTGGTACATAAATATATTGTATGATGCTGATACTTGGGGTAAGATTATTACTGTTACTCAGGTACTAAGCATAGTACACTATAGTTTTACAGCCTTTGACCCCCTTCTTTCCTGTCTCCCATTAGTCCCAGTTTCTATTTTTTCCTGATCAGGCATGTAGATATTCACAGATGGTCATACCTCTGAGGTTAGGGCACATACAGGGTTGTGAGACATAGTGGCTCCTTTTAGGAAGGGGCTGAAGAGTAGCTACTATGTGAGGTAGAAGGGTGTATAGCCATGTCTTGTGCTTGAGTTTTTCAGTAGAAATGGTTGTTGGTTACTTCAGTGGCAAGGAATGCTGGTATCCTTTGTCAAAACAGACTACTTGGGGCGGTAATGGTTCCTAAGTGTGGTTAATATCCATGACCTTCACCTTTCTTCTTTACTCCTTGCTCTCTCCTGCTTTCTGAGGTATGCCAATCTTACCATGAACCCTACTATGTAGATGTTATCCACATGTTTGCTTTACTGTGTTGCTCCAGATTCCTTATGGGCCTTTGAGCCCTCTTTGGGCTATTCTATTTTGTTAATTGCTGTATGTATTTGTTTGTAGGGGAATGAGGCTGGTATATTCTATTCTACTATCTTGGTGACATCAGAGTGAGACCTTTTTAAATAAATGGGCATTATACTTACCAATTTGCTCAAAAAACATCCTGGCTAAAAGGAGAATAGTTTCTTATTAATCTAACTGCCATGAAAAGTAACAAAACTTAGAGTTTCTGAATTTTGTGGGAATCAGTGGGAATCTGACATCATTAAATATGTTTTATTTTATTTTACAAAAGTAGAGCTTCTGAATTTTTAATAAAAGTGTGATAAGAATGACAAAATTCTTTTTCATAGTACCAGAAAATTGAACATTAAATCAAAGTCAACATGGCTGCAAGGAACTAATTATAATAAATTCCATTTATGAGTTAATTCATACTATGTAATTAATTCTTGTTCTGAAGCATCTTGGTACAATAGTTTGTTTTTATAAAAGTTGTCTGCTTCTAGATAAAAAGGACCCTTAAAATTCTGACTCAGTTTGTTTATACAATGTGAAAGTTATCTAAGTGCTGCAAGCTCAGAAGCCTGTACCCAAGAAGTTCCGTTAAAGGTTATGCCCAAACACATATTATTGTAGTACCAAAGCTTAAATCACCTGCTATAATACCCTCTCATGAGGATCTGACACTGTCATTTTTTTTTTGTGAGAGACACAAACTGTCGTGTAGCATATGTACAGAACCTTCAGGCAAGTATCAGAGTTAAGTTAAAACCATCTGTAGATAACCAGAATTTAATTAATGTTGCTAATTTACTATTGTTAACTTTAAAATATGGAAAGTCTGATGAGGGATCATAGTAAGAATAATGTAATTAACAAGAAATTTTTTTTTTCCTGTGGCATGTACAACAGAAATACTAAAGCCATTCCAAAACAAATTAGACAGCATGTCTTTAAGGGTAATGATCAAGTATATTTTCAAAGACCTCATTCAATTTTATATTTGATGTATTAAAATTGATCAGTATAACTTTGAAGGAAAAACTATATATTGAGGTATGTAATATTCTGAAACATAACTTTAAAAAAATCAAGTATATCAATCAGAGAGAGACTCGGTAAGACTAGAGTAGCCCTCGCTGTCTTTATTTTTATAACACTTCATGTGTAAGACTGATGAACATCCTAGAATGACCTAGAAGATACAAAATTCAAATGGAAGAAGTTGAGTTGTAGTTAGTAAATATTTTATAGAATAACTGACATTTTGATTGATAACACTGTACTATTATTTCTAATATAATGAAACAAAGCACTTCCAGGACTCTAATAAATATAGGAAAACAACAGATTTCTTGGACTTGATTTTGGTCAGTGTATTTTCTATAGATAAAAACACATGATGGACAGCATTTAAATATCTCTAGAGATTTCTCAAAAAGCGTACAATTTCAAAAGTATTCCTGTTAATAATATTTTACCTATATAAAATTAACCTAAAGTCAAAAGTATTTATATTAACAATATTTTGCCTATATAAACTTAACCTAAAGCAGGCTATCTGACTATCTTCAGATTTGGGAATTCTTCAATGGCAGCTCTTAAAATGATAATATATCAAACACACTAATGATTTCCACTTTGTCTCTTTCTATAATATAAAATAAAATACTTTATGATTTTCCTGTTTTAAGCATAAAACAGGAAAAAATATGTAAAATTTTATTTTACTTTTACAAAAGAATTAGGTTCCAATTTTGGATGGCAAAATGAAGTTGTGAGAGAGTATTTAAACTCAATAAAGTATCAAGTGCCAGAAAAACAATGCTCTGTTATGTGTTTAACTAAATAACAATAAAATATTTTAAAATAAACACAGAAGCTATTAGGATTGTAAAGAAATTAGCTATTTTATAAACAAGGAAGAAGCATTTGTTCTTTAAAAAAGTGAAAGTAATAAAATAAAAAAGATTGCCCAAAATTACTCTGGTAAACCACAGAATATTTGCTATCTAGTGTTACATAGGAAATAAGAAAAAGCCTTTTATATTATAAGCAAACTCATTAATTACTAAACCAAAGGAAGTTCTTATCTTCACTAAATCTGCCCAATATACCAATTAAGTCACAACTACTGAGCCATATCATATATCCTGCATATTGATGGGGCTGGCTGCAGAGGCTCATGCCTGTTAACCCAGCACTTTGGGAGTCTGAGGTGAAAGGATCACTTGAGGCCAGGAGTTGGAGACCAGTCTGGGCAAGAGAGTGAGACTTTGTCTCTACAAAAATAAGTAAAAAATAACAGATAATACCACAGTACTCCAGCCTGGGCAACAGGACAAAACTCTGTTTATTAAAAATAAAATTAATGGCATACAAATGACATCAAAAATTATATTATGTTATTTTCATTGGTCATTGGGTAACTTGTTTATAGAATGTTCAAGTTTATTCGTTTATATTTACAGATAAAATTGTACCTATTTTGTACAGCATAATGTTCCAAAGTATATATGCATTGTGGAATAGCTAAATCTAGCTAAGTAACATATGCATTTCCTTACATAACTATCATTTTGTGATGAGGACACTTAGCATCAACTGTCTTATAATTTTTCAAGAATACAATATATCATAGGGTAATTTCTTTGTAGTACAACATAATACTATTCTGATTTAAAAATACCTAGAGGATGTTAGTTTGTATTCCTTGTTTTCTTATTTCTTTCCTTTTTCCAAGAAGATCGAAGTAAAATATAAAGGAATTGTCTTCTAAACAGAATCAATTCACCCATTTATTTGGAAGATAGGATATAAAAATGCAAGAGCTGTTCAAAATCAAACTTGTTCACTCGATTATGTAGGCTAAGCTAAAAAACACCTCAGAATTTTAAATGACCTTGAGATTATTGGATTTATTGACTTTCAGTTATACCTGGTGGATAAGCAAATAGAAGGTGATCAGCCATTACATTCCAAGATGTTATTAAGCACAATTATTGATTTTTGAAACATGTTGCCATCACAGTGTAGAGGTGTAGAGCACATACATTTTTTCCAGCTTTATTAAAGTATGACTGACAAAAATTTTAAGTATTTAAGGTATACAATGTGATGTTTTGATATAAGTATACATTGTGAAATGAATACCACTATCAAGCTAATTAACATATCCATCACCTCATATGGTTACTTTCTAATTTTTTATCTGAGAACATTTTAGACCTTCTCTCTTGGCATATCTCAAGTAAAAAATATACTATTATTAGCTATAGTTACCATGATATACATTACATGTCCAGAATTTGTTCATCCTGCATAATTGAATCTTTAAATGCTTTGACTTTTAAATGATTATGTGATTAAAAAATAAAACTGGATATTTTGGAAATGATATCTTTCTTGAAACATGACTCTGAGCAAGGTCCTAAATTGAAAGCAATTGTGTCTTTGATGTTTATGAATTCACATTTTTTAATTCAATAATGTGTTCATCATTTTTAAAAGTCTTATATTTCATAAAAAATTTTCATAGAGGGTATATGATTCAGGTTGTCTGAATCACAATACAGCTGTGTGAAGACAGAGATATAAGCACTAGTGTCAGATTACATAGGAAACACATTGAACTCTGGTGTGATCATCAAAAAATTTAGACAGAAACTTCTAAATAAGCAACACTTTGAATTTTGATTAAAATTTTAAATCCAGGAATGTTTATGATTTTGCGTTAGTCTATCTTTACAGCATAAGGAAATATTAGAATTGTTTAATCAAATAAGGAATAAGAAAATCTAATTGCCATATAAATGAACAAAAACATAAAGCAGACAGCATAGTGCCTGGCCAAAAGCAAGTGCTTAAGGATTGATAGAGGTATTATTATTATCTCCTTCAATTAATGTCTTAAAAATGCTTGAATACTTGAATCCTGTATAGACCAAGGAAAAAGGTGGAAAACTTACACCATGGCAGCAGTTCTGTGATGAATGTGGATCCCTCTTCACATTTGAAATGCTTGGTGAAAATCATGACTTGTGACACACTAATTTGTATGGTTCATAAAGCAGATTATACAAAAAAACCCTTCCTTTTAATTAATATTATAATGAAATATGTTCAAGAAATTTGAAAAAAAGCCATATTACTTAAATCTAAAGGTAAGATTTTGTAACGTATGAACCAAAAAGTAAAAACTGTGAGGCAGAGAAATGCACCTTTCATTAATGTTTTTGTCAAGGTTCTTTAGAAAGACAGAAACAATAGTATACATATATATAGGGAGAGAAAAAGAAATCTATGAGAAGGAAAATCTTAAGGGAACTTGTTCACTCGATTATGTAGGCTAAGTCTCGTAATAGACCATTTACAAGCTAGAGAACCAAGAAAGCCAGTAGCAGAGCTCAGTCAGTCCAAAGGCCTAAGGGCATGGAGGCTGCTGGTTAAAGTCTCAGAGTTCAAAAGCCAAAACATCTGGAATTCTGATATCCGAGGCCAGAATAATTGGGTCCCAGCTTCAAAAGAAACAGAGCAAGAAGTCAGCCTTCCTTAGCCTTTTTTGTTCCATCCCGACTTCTAGTTGATTGGTTAGTGTCAGCCTAAATGGTAGACCTTATTCAGCCAGACTAAAATGCCAGTTTCCTTCAGAAACACCTTCACAGACACACTTGGGGGCACCTAATTATTTTAGTCAAATGCTAAGTCACCCAGGTTTCCTTTTCAGCAGAACAGGGATAGGTTCAGTGCCTACTGAGGCACAGAGAATAATTAATACAATGATTGAGAATAAATAATGCTTTACTAGCTACCTGTTTATCCCTTAATTCAGTCAAATTGACATCTAAAATTAACCACCACAATGAACAAATATTAGCAATGGTTTACAAGTCTAAGTTTCTACCACTTGGTAACATTATGCTGTGGTAGATTCTTCAAACATCCAAATGTAGGTAGATTTGGAAAAAAAATAATTATTTAATAGAATATGAATGTAATGTAGACTAACAATATGTAAATTTTTGACTATACAATTGTGTAAAGTGCTTAATAGCAGGCCATCATTGTTTTCATTCCTTAAAATCTTAAGCACTTATTTATTCTCTCTTAGAGAAATACCAATATTTACCCTCAAACTTGTGTATATACTTTTCTATATTCCAAATATTATTGCTGCAATATTATTTTAAATAATTTAATGATTACTAAAGTAGATGTTCCAAATGATCAAGATAAAGTAATATAATTTATTTCCCAATATGTGTGATAATTATTTTGGCTAAATATTGTTGATCATTTGCAAGTTTATCAATCTAGGCAGAGGGAACTGAGAATTTCCTCTTATAGGTTCTATTAATTTCCACAAGATATTTTCACCACATTGAAAGCAATTCTGGAAGGAGGAATCAGCCCTCTTCATTGATGGTAAATAGCTCAAGTAATTATCAAATGATTGTTGTGTGGCAAGCCCAAACTATATTTTGCCAAATATTTAGTTTCCTCTTTTACATATATATTTATAGCTATAAATTCTTTGAAGAGAGTTTCTGAATTCCATATGTTTCTGATTCATTTACATTCAACTCATCAAAATGTTGTTTTAAAGAACATACAAAATGAAGTCGACTTTTTAAGTCTATATTTATTTTTGAAAGCTAGAAAGACAGAGTTTGCTAGTTATAAATTAATTCAAGGAAACAATAAATATTTTATGCTTGGCCTAAGACATTTTCTTTTCTTGGAATTTCCAATAGTTAGATAATTTGTGTTTCCTTTGGTTCTTGAATGCCAACTCACTGAATTGTTTCAGAAGGCTGAAATTAGACTTTGCTTTGTAAGAAATGTCAAACCTGAAATAATTTAGGCTGATCCTAAGTAGTAAAATTAAAAAATAAAGGTATTAATTTCCATGGTGGAATTAAGAGTATACTACTCTAATTATTATTATTATTAGTTTCAAACCTTTTATTTCTTTATTTGTGTAGAAAAATAATAAGTACAATAAAAACACAGTTATGTGTTCTTAGGACTTGGGTAATTTGTAAATTTTCTTCCCATGTTTTAATTCTTAAAGGTGGTTAGCTCCTACTCTATCTGCTGTTACAACTTTCTACAAGAATATATGTACACCACCTAAGAATTTTATTGTAAACTTTATTCTTATTGAAATGATAAATTCTGTGCTCTAAGTATATTATAATTTTCTGAGGAACAAAATGTGAAAATCAGATCTCAAATGCCTATGTTATTGGAATTGGCATAGAGAGAATTGTAGAAAGAGAATTGTCTACATATAATTCAACATTTTTCACTTGTCTTTCTTGGTAAGTGAATATGAAATTCACTAATATTGTTAGGTTCCATTTTGAGTTTAAATATTAAATATAATATTATAAAGACAGTGCCCAGCAGTGTAATTATTACCATTATGGCTTTTCAAATTTTTAATGGTATCAGTATTATTTGATTACCAATTTAAATTATTCTATAGCACTTAAACAGAAAACATTCCTAAAGAAGTTTATATCTTGAATATATAAAGTTAAAAATATACAAGTTACTGAGCACAGATAATAAGTATCATCAATGGCATTGTCATCAATCATAATTATTCATTACATTTTGATTGGCTTTAATATTTAATATGAATTCTATCATACTTTATTCCATTGCTGTCATATGCATTAGTTATTATTAAATAGAAAGTTTAATAGAGAACAGTGGTCATGAAATTCATTTTTAATTGGTAGAAGAAAACGTATTTGTTATCTATCCCTATTCAGTTAGAATTTAGATAATGTATCATTAATAATGTCAGCTTCATTGGGATTCTGGTCACATCTGTATTGTTTCCTTGGCCTGGCTTAATGAATTACCACAAACACAATGCTTTAAACAACAGAAATGTATTATCTTGCAATAAAGTCCAGAAGTCTGAAATCAAGTTGTCAGCAGGGTTATGCTCCCTCCAGTGGCATTTAGAGGAGAATCCTTCCCTGCCTCTTCCAGCTTCTAGTGTCTCCAAGTACTCTTTGGCTTCGATTTTCATGACTCGGATCTCTGCCTCAGTCTTAGCATAGCCTTCTTTTCTGTGTGTCCTCCTTTTCTGTCTAATCTCTCTCTGCTTCACTCTCATAATAATAGCTGTCATTGGTTTTAGGGAACAACCAGGTAATCCAGGATGATTTCATTTTCAGATCATTAAGTTAATTATATCTATAATGATCCCTTCCCCCACCTCCCACCCAGTAAGGTCTTCGCAGGCACTAGGAGTGAGACCATGAACATATCTTGTTTGAGAGACACTATTCAACTCACTACCTGTCAGTATATGAGTGCAATAGATGAACACTTCTCTGGCTAGTGCAGAAATCAAAGAGAGATGAACAGCCACACTAGCCTGGCTTTTTGGCAAATGCTACCCACTATGTAAGTCAGTATCCAATTAAGACAGAGAAACCACACTGTAACTTAAATAGGTAAAAGGTAATATATAGAATTGGTTATTATAACAGGATACATGAATAATGAGAGATTAGCTAATAAGAGTTAAAGATAAATCTAATGAATACTGGAATAGCAGCTGTAAAGGAGAAGACATTACTTCCATGTCTGAGAGCGAACAAAGGAGAACCCTTCTCCCGTCAGGGCTGAGATCTGAACTGTGTTATAGAGAGCATGGCTGTGATCACTAAAGAGCAGAGAAGTTGCTGTGGTACCAGGCACTAGCAGAACTTGTTAGAGAACTGCCTTTTAGCATGCCAGAAAAAAACCCATTCATAAATAAATGCTAGTTACTGGAGAGGCTCCAGTATGAAGCTACTGACTACTAGAGAGGTTTCAGACACCATGTTCTGTAGGAGCTGTGTACTGGGGAAGCCATCTGTACTATAGGAGCTGGCTGCTAGGGAACTTGTATGCAAGAACTATCCAATGAAGCACCCCAGAACCAGGAAGAAAAACCCTTTCCTCCTGCCATTTCTCTTAAGCATCCTCTACTGACAAAGCATAGCATATGCCAGATGGCGAAAAAAAAAAAAAAATTAAATGGATCACCTCTGTTTTCATAGAGTAAGCAATGAAGGGTGAGTTTAGTGCTGAGAGGCAAAAGATTGATAAATAACAAATATTTGGAGAATAAAGCTTGAATAAAACATAGAGTCTCATGCCTGTAATTCCAACATTTTGAGAGGCCAAAGCGGGAGGATCACTTGGGGCCAGGAGTTTGAGAACAGCCTGGCCAATATGGTGAGACCCTGTTTCTATAAAAAACAAATTTAAAAATTAGCCTAGTATGATTCACACCTATAATCCCATCTACTCAGGAAACTGAAGTGGGAGGATCATTGGGCTCAGGAATTTGATACTGCAGTGAATCATGATCATGCCACTGTGCTCCAGCCTGAGAGAGTGAGAACCGTCTCTGAAACAAAGCAAAACAAAACAAATCAACAACAACAACAAATTTAAAAATTAAAAACAGGAAACTTGAGAATATAATTGGGAAAACTAAATTTGTGAAAGTAAATAATGTTTTATATATAGGTGAAGAATAATTGATGGTGTGGGTGGCATTTTCATGATCGAATTCTCTTAGTAAGTTCATGAAAAATGTATGACATTTTTACATGTCTTTTTCTCATATGAGACATTCAGCTCATCATTTTTCATGAATTATTCCTCTTACATTTCCAATGTTTTATATCAGATCTCCAACTATCTTTCTATATTTTTGCAATATAAATACTTTTTTTTAAAATGTATAGTCTTAAATTATAACCTACCTGGCAATTGCCCCTACATCTTCTGATGCCGAAAGGATGAGGAAATATGAGAACTGTTTTATAAAATGAGGTCAAAAAAGAAATTTCAAGAAGCAATACAACATGAAGAATGACCTACAGGAAAGATTCAACTTGCAAACTTTTGAATTAAACTGGTTGTATAAAATGTAGTACTGTGCAGGAATAAGAATTTAAAATTCTCACAAACAACTGGACAAAATGGTCTAATTGTTGCTATGTTTTGATTATGTGAAACCTAAAATTCAACAACCGTAAGCCTAAATTTGCTTATTCATATTTTTAAATGCATACCATAAAGTCTTAATTAGGTTGAAAACAGATATTCATTAGAATGAATATGGGACAGTTTCTGCCATAGTCTGGAGATAAGAAAAAGAGAAAATTTTATTTTTTACACATTAATTATATATTAAAAAACAGGAATAATAAACTCTTTGTGGCTGGAAATGACTCACTCATAAATTTTTTCTTTAAATATTACTTTGCTGTATTTACAAAACTGGTGACAGTTGATACTTTATATGTGAGTATAATTTTAGGTGTGAGCATTGATTTGTTAGGAAATAATCAGTTTCACTTGGCTTTCTAAGTAGTCTTCAGTGACCTTTAGTCAGCCAGATGGATTTGAACACCAAGATGCTTTTCCATTTCCTAGGATAATGAGCAGTTAGTTAAATGAGCTATAAAGTACATAGTAATTGTGCCAGAACAAATTTTATTCTTTAATGATTTTGATATAGCCAAATAATTCATCATTTTCCCTCTTATTCCACTCAATTTTATGCTTCCTTTGTTAGTTCAAGAAAGACATTTAACAATCATGAGCAAAGATAAATTATTTTTTCTAATTTTTAAAAAATAATTTGTGAACACTGCTGCACTGAACCCATCTGGAAATCTAAAGAGTGAAATATTCCAAGGCACACTCATATCTCTTTAGCTTTATGCAAATCTAAAAGAACTATGATATCCAGTATCTTGACCACTATCTGTATATGGATATTTTAATTTAAACTAAATGAAAGCTAAAATATAAAATACACTTTCTCATTTGTACTAGATGCATTTTAAGTGCTCAGTAGATAATATATATTATCTGGCTATTATATATTAAGTTAGATCAACTTGCAAACTCTTGAATTAAGCTGGTTGTATGAAATGCAGTACTGTGCAAGAATAAGCATTTAAAATACTCAAAAATAACTGAACAAATGGTCTAATTATTACTATGTTTTGATTATGTGAATTCTAAAAAATTACAACCATAGCCTAAGTTTACTTATTTATATTTTTAAATGCATACTGTAAAGTCTTAATTAAGTTGCAAACACATACTCATTAAAAGATGAATATGACAAGGTTTCATTATGCTAATATTAATATATTGGTATAATGGCTATTTTAGTTAACACTGCAGATTTAAATAATATTTTCAATAGCATAAAAATTCCTATTGGACAAGTATATTAAATCATATTTTCATTAGTTTTTATGCTTTTCCACCTATTATAATTATTTTTTAAAACAAAAGGTTGGCCAAAAAATTATATTTGTGGTGGTATTCTGCAAGTAATGTAATATGAGTATCATATTAATATAATATTTTCTAAACAAGGTGATAGTCATGTTTTCTTGTGATACATCATTGTACCTATTTTTGAAAGGGTGAATTAATGCAGAAATAATAACAATCAAGAGATAATAATTATGAACAGAGTTGAGAGTGAAATTTTTGTGATAATTTTATGTTTCTGAAAAGCATTGAGTAGCTTGTAATCCCAGAATTTTGGGAAGCTGAGGTGGGAGGATCCCTTGAGCCTTGGAGTTCCAGACCAGCCTAGGCAACATCATGAGATCCTCTTTTCTATTAAAAATAAATAAATAAATCAATAAATAAAAATAGGAAAACATGGAATATAAAAATAATAGAGATACTATTGGTTTGGTCTGTCTGTCCTCCTATACCCTATTTACCAAGTTTTAAGAATAAGAAAAAAATTGTAACACAGAAAGCCAGGACATAGGATTATATAAACTCATGGTTCCATCATGAGCTGGGTATTCATCATTTTATAATGTTTCTATCAAAGTTGATATACATAGGACAAAGACCTACATATGAATTTGCTTTATTACTCTGTATCACAAATCCAATATGAAAACCTAATAAGTCTGGGGCAAAACCATATGAAGGACTTGTTTTTGGTTTTCGTTTTGTTTTGTTTTTGTCTTAAAGGAAGGCCTAAATTCTAGTATCAGGCTTCCAATTGCCTACATTGCTTCTTCCTATCTAAAAACACATAAAATTTTTGAGTCTTATAACTTCCTTGTGGTTGTGTTACCCAGAAACTGGTATGTGGAAGTTGAAAACACCAGTACCTGTGAATGTGACCTTATTTGGAAATAGGATCCTTGTAGAGGTAATCAAATTAAGATGAGATCGTACTGGCTCAGTTTGGGCTCTAAGTCCATTGACTGCTGTCTTTAAAAGAGGGTTCTTTGGATACAGGCAGATCAGACACACAGAGGTAATATAGTTATGTCAGGACAGAAGTAGAAATTGGAGTTAAGCTGCCACAAGCCAAGGGACATCAAGAATTGCTGCCAACCACCAGACACTGAATGAGACATGGTAGCATTCTTTCTTAAAGACTTTGGAGAGAACAAGACTCCACCAACATTTTGATTGCAGACATCTAGCCTCCAGGAGTGTGAGAGAATCAATTTCTGTTGTTTTAGGCTTCCCAGTTTGTTGAATTAATAATTTGTTATGGCAGCCCTCTGGTAGTTTACAAAGATTAAACCACTGAGAAGCAAATGTGAAAGCCTAAAAGATACCCGGTTTGACCCGGGTGTCTTTTAGTATCTATGGAACATAGATACAAAAAGGCTTAGTATCTATGGAACATGCCTAATTAGTGCTATTTCTTTAATCAGGTCTAGCATCCCTCCTTGTCCTTGGTTGTGATGTAAAATGATGTACTTGTTTCTGCTCATGGTAATTATCACTAAACTACAGCAACATAATAAATTCAGTGAAAATAAGAATCTGAATTAAATGAATTAAGTTGATCTGAATTAATATCATCTTGATATTTTTGTTCCTTCCATTTATCTATTGCATCACAAATTTTGAAGCATTTTGATTTGTGGTTATATTTCATCTTCACAAATACTATGTGAAACTAGAGAGAGAGAGAACTCACAAAAGAAAGTGGTCTGTGGATTCCTTGAAGACAGAACTGCCATTTTATGCCAAATATTTTTGATGAAAGATTCTATGTGCAAAGAAGATGATATTTTTTAACTGAATCTCCATTTTCCAGATAGAAGAGAAGCTAAGTTTGGAGTGGTAGATGTGAATTTGAACTGTGCCTGCCTGTAACACTATTTCTTTTCTTTGTTTCCCCCCACAAAACATAGGGGAGTAAAAGTACTTCATTCACTATGAATAGGCTATTTCTGCCATGAGTTCATAGGTGTTAAGTGCATTTAACTCTTTCTTAATAATTTCCAAATTACTTCTAAATTTACTGATTCTATGCATGGGAAACAGGTCAACTTATGTGGGAAATTAAGAAAACTACTTAAGAACAATATAGATTTATTTTAAAAGAATCCACCTACATAGTGAAGAGAGGAGAGAAACTACATTTTCTCTTTGGTTTGCTATTATAAATTATCTTTGGTTTGCTACAGAGATTACTAATTGTGATACATTTGGTCAAAGCAAATTCAAAACTGAGTAAAATAAAAGTCCCCTGGGTGATTAAGATAACAACATGCAGTGGCACAAAAAGGGTATTAAGAAGTACAGCAAATAAACAATTTTCCCACAAAGAGAAAGAATTAGTATTCTGGGCATCTCTACCACCCAGAGTGTTCATCAGGATATGATCAGATAATTCACATCTTTGTTTATTTGCCTGAAGGAGCTTACCCACCCTAAGAACAATCTTATAAAAAGCCTAAGTGCATATTCCATGCAATATAACTTCATGTGAAACTGAAGAAAAGTGATCTCATATAGCACTGGATGGCAAATGGTGGGCTTTCTTCATATATAAAATAAACAGAAACAGAAATAGATGGAAAACAGCTGGAGTTCAGAATGATATGTAATCTATATTTCCACTCACCTTTAGGTGTGATGTTATTTTGACTGAATGTGAGCATCCTCGAGGAACTTTCAGGTGCTTTGACTAATAAGTAGCTGCAGAGCCATCATAAAATAATGTACCAGGAAAGAATGTGCTCCATCCCAAACTAAGTGCCCAAAATTCAAACAGTTTATTATGCCCAGAATGACTTACAAATAAAACATAAGTTCAGTTTTATAAGGCAACATAAAAGATTGTTACTTAAGAGGCAAACTGGTCTAGAAAGCTTTATTGCCCCCATAATTTATTATAGAATTAATCCATGCGTGTTTGCACCGGGTCAGCTCACTGAAGGGAACCTGCATCTTATCGAAATCAGATTGAGAAGTACAAATTGAGAATCCCTAATGGAGTACTAAGCAGACTTCAAAAAGCCAAGCATATGGACTGTGTTATAGTTTCTGAATGGTTTCACTTGAGTCATAAAATTAACCCCCACCTGTCCCCAGAAAAGCAGGGCTATTTTTCCTACCAGCCTGTGAATAATCTAAAAAGAAAAAATATTTTTTGTGAAAATACAAAAACAAGTTATTTTGTTTCAAAATAAAGATTTCTTCAGAAAGAGCTCTAGCTTTTCTACTCTTTTAGTTCCTCACTATCATAATTATGAAAATATGTTTGAATATCTCATCATAAAATATAATTATATGAGGTAATACATATGTTAATTAGTTCAATTTAACCATTCTACAATGTATATATATTTCAAAACATCTTGTTGTACACAATGAATATGTATATGTAATTTTTAATTAGTAATTAAAAACTAAACTATATATATTTATACAAAAATGTCAGAGGAAGTATGTTAGAACATTTATAGTTAGATACTTAGGACGATATAAATTGCTTCTTAAGAAACAACAGTTTTATCCATTAAGACTTACTGACTGCAAACCTAAGACGACATTTTATTGAAGATTTGCTGACTGCAAACTATCAGATGAATCACATATTTAAATGATGCTCTTTTTAACAAAAAGTGGCATTATAAGATAGACAAAGATCAGGTTAGTGAGTCAGAAAAATTGGACTTGGACACTTCCTCACTTACTAATCATCTAAGCTATTATAAAATTCATTATCTTCAACTCTAAATTAGGAAAAATAATAACCACAAGCCTTCTGAAGGTTAAATGTCATTGAGAGGGTCAATTGAGATTCAGTTTTGAAAATATTTACATCTGTAAATTGTGTTAACCTATAAGACATTTTTATTAATAGATCTACTTAATCCATGACTAAATTATATATGCAGCAACATTTAATCCTCTTTTAAACTTTCTAGAAAAATAAAAATCTTTAGTTAACAATGGCATATTTTTCATGCTTCAATAATACCTAAAATATGTCATTAATACATTAAGTAACTATCACTTCCTTCCATATATATGTGATATACATACATAAATAAATACAAGCATGTATCCCCACATATATGTTAACTTTAAATGTATAGATACCAGTAAAATCTAGAAATTGTATCTACATGATTAAAAAAATACCAGAAATATATTTTTATAATAGCCAAATCTCCCCTATCAATTTTTCCCCAAAAAGTGAGTATAAAATAAATGTATTTCTACTTAAGACATTTTTCTTAAGTGTTTTGTATTATTTTGGATATCTTTATACATATCATGAATAAGAGGACAGGAAGACAGTGTTAAGAAAAATCACCATGTTTCAAAGCATTAAGATAAGGTAAGAAGGTAAGAGGGGAAGGTGTTTTTCTTCACTCTCAGGTTTACAACTTGCTTTATCTTTGAGATTCATCTCTATATTTTTCTTTGTCAATATTTTACTGGCAATAAATTTTAGTAGCTTTAACTTTCTTTTAACAATAATTTTTACTTATGTTGATTTATAAAAAAGAGCTTAGCTTTCAATCATACCATAAAGTATTTTATGTGTTTAGAGACTTGAAAGCCCAGCAATTTATTTTTCTCTGTCTCCTATGTGCTACTGCAAGCCTGGAATTTGACCCATAACTTCAACTAAAGACCCCATTCACCTATCACTTTTCAAAATGTTTAACCAAACACTCTTAACTAGTCAAATGTCAGTGATAGGAGAGCCTCCTACTGTGCATCTTCAGTGTGGCATGGCTCATTGACAGCTGGAGAGACGGCTCTTGTTAAGCATATTTGATGTGCCCTGGTTTATGTCTCCTCTGTTTTACTGGAAAAGTCTTCAGCCGGTCACTGGCTGGGCTTTCACAGCTGAGCACTAAAGATGGGAAGTGTAAATGATGATTAAGTGTGGGCACGATTCTCAGATTTCCGGACTCCCAGACTCACAGGTGTTCATATTGCAGCTTGAACTAAAGTCTCATTTTATCAGAAGTTAAGTATCTACTTTAATTATGGAAAGTGTAAGGTATTGACTAAAAGGCAGTGGTTTTGCTGATCAATATTAATGTAGAGAAAGCTGATAAGTTTAACAAAATGTTTTAGAGAAAATCTCTGGAGCCAGTGAAGTCTAAAGGAAAATGATGGCACACTGCAACAAATGAATAACATGAATATCTCTATAGTACATAGAGCAATATGAAGAATTACACCAAGATGGTGCAGAATATGAATGCTATGTTAGGTGATTTAGACAACTGAGGATATTTTCACTTGTAATGAACTTGTGATGGTTATTTTCATCCTTAGAAGGGCTCTCCATAAAAGAGGGATATAATTTGTGTGTGTGTGTGAGTGTGTGTGTGTTTGTGTGTGTGTGTGTGCCTGACCCCAGAGGTCAGAATGAGGGCTAGAGAGTGAAGATATTACAGCTGCAAAATAAGAAAGATTCTATTCAAAATAAGAAAGAAGTTCCTATCTACACAAATGTAAGTTAAAGGCGATAACGTCTCCATTATTGAAAGTTTTGATGATTTTATAAGGTGGTTGGAGTGGCAATTCCTACACTGAATATAATTATGGATTAAATGAAATATATGATACTTTTGATGCTAATATTTAATGATTCTAATAATAAATGAGATTTGAGTACACAGAGAAAATGTATTTTAGGCCAAATGCCAGAGTCTTTAGTAAACAAGAGAGAGTATAGTTTTGGGAGTTACCAGGAGTTAAATCCTGGTATCTATATATTGGTCACTTGAGAAAATCACTTAAATGCTATTATAGCTTTCTCATACCTAAGTGAAAAGTGACATCAAATTGTTATAGTGGGGATTAAATTAGCGGAAAGTAGATTACATTATAAGAAGAGTGTCTAGCATATAATAAACATTTCATGAAAACTACCTAGCAGTATTACTATCATCTTAGATGTTTTGATATGTCATATGACTTTCAGAGTATCACTACACATGACATTTTAGTCATGTAGCTGGTGTGTGCGTATGTGTGGGGTGTGTGTGTGTGTCTCTCTGTGTGTAATATTAGCTGGATCTGCCTCCCTTTCTCTTTTCTCCACCATTAAGCAAGCTCTGGTTATACTACAGTGGCATCATGGTAACAGTCTAATCTCCTAAATTCTTCCTTTCACTCCCACTCCCAACTTGGTTTGAACTTTTCTGTCAAATTACATATTGGGCTCCATAATGCAATGCTCTTTTCAAATCTCCCTAGCTGATTCATCCTTTGAATATGAAAAATCATGAAACATATACTGAATCATTATATTAGTTTGAAGATTAAACCCAATTATTTAATAACAGACTTATGGATTTTTCTCGTATTTGCCCTTAACAATAGAACCTCTATTTTTGTTGCAACATTAGCTAGTCTTTTTCAGTCCACTAAATAGACATGTTTGCCACTTTTCCATTAGTCCTCTACTTGAAGCCTTGAAGTTCTTACCTACACCATTCAGCTACTATGAGAACTGCCTTTATTCACTCAGCCCAACCCTCTCACTCTAATAATACTTTCTGCAGAACAAGTTTTCCAAGATGCCTTTCCTGATAAACACCAACCACAGACCACCCTGCTCATAAGTTGATGCATATCTTGTTTTACTGAATTTATGTCTGCTGCTTGAGTATCTGCATAGTTTTCCCCAGAAACTTTTAATGTATACTCTATTTTCCCTATGATTCCTATTATTGAGTAATGCATGTAATAAACACTGAACACATAGCTGAGACTAAGTCTTTTAAATATTCACTGACGTTTTATTTGTGAAAAGTACTGAGTTTTAATATTCATTATAGGATTAGAAAATTTGAATCTATAAAAGCAAAGCAGTTTGAATAATGGAAGTTGGTAAAGAAAATTTGATAGTGTTTGAAAATGTAACAAAATATTAACTTGTATGTATGTCTGTGTGCGTCTGCAAAGAGATTGTTCATATTATACAGAAAGAATATATATTCTTTATAAAGATGTATTTTAGTTCTTTCTTAGGTAAAAAAAAGTAAAAATTATTACAGATGTTATATATGGTGTTTGATGGTAAAGTAACCCCTGCCTAAAGAAAATAATTGTCTTTCCTATTTTAAACTAAAGTTTGGGATAGCTCCTGGCATCTGTTTTTTATTTTTTTTTTTAAGTCCAGCAAAACTTATTTTTTAGATAATGTTTAAGCCAGGGAAATTTGAGATGAATATAAAACATTGTCCAGGAAGAATTGCTATAATTAGTAAAAAGTATGTATACAAGAAGTACTGTGGTAGACAGAGTAATAGCTCCCCAAAGATGTCCATATCTTAATCTTTTGAACCTATGCTTATGTTACCTTGCATTGCAGAGGAGTCTTTGCAGATATGACCAAATTAAGGAACTTGAAATGGATAGATTAGCCTGCATTATTGAGGTGGCCCAATGCAATTGAAGATTTCTTAAAAGAGAAGTAGATGGGAAGATGAAAGCAGGGAGTCAGTGAATGTGATTTAGATTTAAAAATGCTATTCTTCTGGCTTTGAAGATGGGGAAAGGGGTCATAAGCCAATGAATGCAATCAGCTTCTAGAAGCAAAAATGGAAAGGACACTGAACCCTGGAACCTCCTGAAGGAATGCATCCCTGTTGACAGCTTGATTTTGGCCTATTGATTTTGGTTTTGGCCTAAAACCAATTTTGAACTTCTGGACTCTAAAATAGTAAGATAACAAATTTCTGTTGTTTTAAGCTACTAAGTTTAGGGTAACTTATTACAGGAGCAACGGTCTGGACTTACATACAATATGCATGTACTGGACTATATAATATTATGATATAGCTAAAATGCTCCAAAATAACACAGTGTAGAACAATTGTATAACAAGTAGAATTACACATTTTTGAATTAATAAAAAATCTATAAAAACAGTCAATCACAACAAAATAAAATCAGTAAGCAAAGTTAAACCTGATGATACTTGTGTAAGATAATTAATTATACATTGAAAAACCACATATCATCAAAAAATCTTTCATGACCAACTTAATCTTATTATGGTATAAAAGATTTCTAACTCCTGAAATCCCAAGCCAGACTTAAATCCTTCCTATTAACAATGAAAAACTATTGCCCATTATCCTTTCCTTTATGGAACCTACATTAATCCAAATAAAATGTTTAAATCAGCTGGCGAAGCAAGTATTCTAAATATGCCACAGCAATTTATAAATTATATATATACATATAAAATTCAAATATGTATTTGAAAATATATTCAAAAATATGTGCAAAACCATTTATTCATTTATATGATTAGGAAAATAAATAATGCATATGTTTAAGCTAATAAGGACAAATATTCCTTTAGAATATGTACTGGAAAGTTGCATACATAATAGCTGCTTTATTTTAGAGGAGAGGATATAAAGCAGAAATTCCAAAAGTACAACTTGTTAATATTTAAAATCAACTTTACTGACATAATTAATAAAGCCAATTTCAAGGCTATCAAATTGAAGAAAAATATTGTATTTGGCTGAACCCAAAACAAAGCTGATACTTCAAAATATTGCCTAGAATATTATTTGAATTGAAAAATCATTGAATTGAAGAAAAAATCTCTGGGTTTGATGGCCACGTATCTTTCTATGTTACCTTGAACAGGTCAATATCTTTCTCTAGCTTTTAATTTTCTCATCTACAAACAAGAAGCCTAGATCAAATCATTTCTAAGGTGTTTTCCAACTCAGTTCAATAACGCTTCAAATAAAATTTTCCAAAGTGAAAGTTGTTGCTGCTATGACTGGTTGAAGGATGATAAACCATGGAAGTGAGGACCTTGCTTTTCAAATTCTACCATCTCTTAAATGAGAAAAGTTAAATATTTCTCAAGTTCAGCAATGATGTAAAGAAATACTCTAAAATTTAAATTCCATAGACATTTCTATGGTGTCAATAATTTAGACTCACAGACAAATCTAACTTATTTTAATAAGTAAAGAGTTGCTATTTAGTTAAAGATAACTTTCTGTTAAACTTTAAGAATAGTTTAGTTGTTTGCCTTTTCATACAATTGTAGCCTTAGTTTAACAATCATCATCATCATGTGTTATCAGAAGTCTAGTGTCAAATTGACAGTCAGATTATTTGTTTTTCTAACCATAGGCAGGAAGGACATTTCTAAATGAATTATATATAACTCCATCTTGAATAAAATGTCTTATTTTTTCCTAACAAAAATGTTTATTTGAGTTTAAGAAGTAGTTTACAATTTCCTACTAAATAAAGCCCACTTGTTTTAGCCTGTCATTTAAGAGCCTACACAACCTGGCGCCAACCTATCTTTAGAGCTTTATCACCTATTACCTAGTTTGACACATCCCAAACCTCTAAACCATTTACTTCCTAAATATGTTTTGTGTTTTTTCTGCTCTTCTTTGTTCAATCTATTCTTCTTGCCATGAATATCTTGCAAGTTGTCTTTACATTTCTAAGTCTAATCTATTTCAGGGCTCAGATTTAGTGCTGAATCATTAATAAAATATATTCCAGAGCTAGAGCTTGCCTACATATCTATCTTCCCTTACAACATCAGTGTCATAAATATCTCAATTTCTTTTACAATTCTAAGATAATCTCTTCAAAATATCCTTAAAATTATTTAGCATGTCCAAATATTTATTTAAAAAATGTTGTACACATTTAGCTCTCTGATGAGGTTGAAAGCTTCTTGAGACCAGAAACCATAATTTTAGCTATTTTATTCCCATGTCATCAAGTATTTCTTAGTTTGAGAATGTGTACACACAAAATAATACATGAATGAGTGTATAGCTTATAAAAGGAATGGAAGGGGTCCTGTTGCTTTAATTCTATAATAATATTATAGGCTGAAGTGGATAGTCCTTTCCTCATGGTTCAATTATAACTGCTTGTATAGTCTTAAATTATACAATATAATTGCTTTTAATTTTTAGGTGGTTCTGAGAAGATTCCATATGAAAGTAAGAAATAACAAGGTAAAATACTGCTTTAAAAATCCTAACGATCCTAGACGAAAAGTCATTACTCTTTAGTCCCCCTTTCCTCAGACTTTTCCCAAGGCTATAATAATGTTTTATTATTTATGTAGCGATTTATATTTTCAAAGCACTTTAGAGGCATTAATTTGTTAAGCCAAACAACATACAGTAGAATAAGGTGAGTGTGATTAAATGCCTTTGACAGATAAGAAAACAGCAGTAATGTCAAAGTGGTCTTTTCACAGCCAGTGACAATCTGGAGTTTCCTTGAGTGCAAAAGCTGTCATTTGTCCCCTGTAAAAACAACCAAAACAATAGAACTGATTTTATTTATTTTATTTTCAATCCTTCATTTTCATAGTCAAGAGTTAGGAGCAAACTTACGTTATTGATCTTTACTTCAAATACATGATTAATTGTAAGGTAAAGTTTTCAAATTTCATTATTAAAACTGTGGAGTAAAAGTACTATTTCTGTTTTTAATTTAGATGTGTGAAAATACTATAATCAAGCAGGTTAATCCTTTAAACATCACTTAAAAAGTAATAGTAGCTGGATTAATCAAATGAAATTCATAACTCCATTTTATGATATTGATCATTTGTATTGAGTTGATTTTTAACTCTAAAATTAAGAACAAATACATATGTAGATTATAAAAATATCACATATAAGAAGCATTTATCTTCAGAGGTATAAATATTTGCCAAAGATAACATTTCCTGAGTACCAGTTTCCCCACTTGTAAGTGCGAAATTGATTTGGAAGTAGATTTTTTTCCTTTTATGTTCAAGGTTGTGATTTGGGGCAATGCAATGATAAATTATTTAAATTCATTTTCTCTCTACTCTTTTACCAAACAAATCTCCAAAGAAATTGTCTGTCCCTAGTCAACGTCTCAGGAATGTAATGTTATTTTATCCCAGTGGGGATGAGGGATTTTCACCTTTATTTATGGCTGGCATTTTTATGCTTTTGACTCATACAGCCACTTTCTTGTATGAAACTATTTGTATTTCCTGAGAGAGGTTATGATAATTTACTATTACTGAACATGTTTTTTGCTTACACTGATGCAAAGAATTAGACACGAGTCCCGTTAGCATTGATTATAGTGATACATAATGTAAACATCAGAACTTTGCAAAAAAAAAGCATCTGCTTCCTTTGATTCAAAACCAAAAAGTAGGGCAGGCCTAAGATGGCTGACTAGGAGCTGTGGTGTTAGGAGGCTCCCATTGGAAAACAACATAATAAGCATGTGAATCCTTCACTGGCAACCAGCTTATCCAGATTCTCTCATCAAAATTGACTAGAAGGCTGGCATGACCCACAGAGAGAATGAAGAGCAGTGTGGTACCATTGCCCACCTGAGAGCCACACAGAGAAGGGGAACCCCCTCCCACCAGCCAAAGGAGTCAGTGAGCAGGCTACCCTACCAGGGAAATTGTGCTTTTTCCATGGAACTGTGCTGCTCATGAGTCAGAAGATAGCACTCGTGAACCCAAGCCATGGGGGCCTAGCATCCCAACCCCAGAATGTGCAGATTCTTACAGCCTCTCAGCTAGAATCTGCTTAAGCTTACAGAACTCTTGTGGAAAGGGGTGACCAGCACCATCTGTGGCTGCCTGCTGTCTAAGCCTAAGCTGTTTGAGCTCCTGATGGGAGGGGCAGCGCCCAGCACTGGGGCTCGTAACTGCCTAACAGGCTAAGCTCCCTGGGTGCGTGAAGGGCTGCACCCATATCTGTAGCTCCAGGCAGTGCTTTTCCCCTACTGGAGCCAGGGAGACTGGATGACTTGGTCCCAAGACTTGTCCCCACAGCCTAACCCACCAGCTGTGGCAGTCTGTTGCCAGAGTACCTCTTCAGGCCTAACCGTGAACCATCCTTCCTCAGTGGTGGGGAGGGGCTTCCTTGCAGGATCTTCAATAACTCAGCCAGAGGCTCTGGGACAGAATTTGGATCTCCCTGGGCCTGAGCCCTTAGGGGTAGGGGTGGCCAAAGTCTCTGTGGACCAGCAGACTTAGCCTACCCTCTTGGTAGTTCCAAGGAATCCTGGCAGCCCAGACAAGTGACTTTTCCTCCAGCAAAACACAGATTCTCCACCAAGGGACAAAGTGCTTCATTCATTAAACAGGTCCTGCTCCCCATGCCACCCTACTGGGTGAGACCATCAAACAGGAGTTGTCAGACACCCTATATAGGAGCATTTCTATTGGCATCAGGTTGGTGCCCCTTAAGGTCAGAATTTCCAGAAGGAGGAGCAGGCACTCATCTTTGCTGCTCGCCAGCCTCCTTGAATGACATCTCCAGGCACGGGAGTTAATCAAATGAATAAGGCCTAAAGTGAACCCCCAGCTAACTGCAGAAGAGAGACCAGACTATTGAAAGGAAAACAAACAAGCAGAAAGTGACAACAGCATCATCAACAACAACAGAAGGCCCACATAAAACCCCATTTAAGGATTAGCAGCCTCAAAGACTGAAACTAGACAAACTCACAAAGATGAGAAAGAATCAGTGACAAAATGCTCGAAATCCAGAAAGTTAAAGTCATCTTCTCCATGATTACAGCATCTCTCCATCAAGGGTGCAGATCTGGATGGAAGATCAGATGAACAAATTGACAGACGGGTAATTAAAAAAACTATAATAAGCTAAAGGAGCATGTTCTAACCCAATGCAAAGAAGCTAAGAACCTTGATAAAAGGTTATAGGAGTTGCTAACTAGAATAACCAATTTAGAGATAAACATAAACAACCTGATGGAGCTGAGAAACACAGCATGAGAAGTCTGTGAAGCATATACAAGTATCAAAAGCTGAATTGATCAAGTGGAAGAAAGGATATCAGTGTTTGATGGCCACCTTACTGAAATAAGGCATGCAGACAAGAATAGAAAAAAAAAAAGAATTAAAAGGAATGAACAAAGCTTCCAAAAAATTTAGGACTTCATAAAAAGATTGAACCTATGATTGATTGGAGTATTAGAAGGAGATGGGATAATGGAAACAAGCTGGAAAACAAACATCAGGATATTATCCAGGAGAACTTCCCCAACCTAGCAAGACAGGCCAACATGCAAACTCAAGAAACACAGAGAACACCATTAAGATACTCCACAAAAAGTCAATCCAAAGACACATAATCATCAGATTCTCCAAGGTTGAAATGAAGGAAAAATTGTTCAGGGTAGCCAGAGACAAAGGCTAGGATAGCTAAAAAGGGAGGCCCATCAGACTAACAGCAGACCTCTCAGCAGAAACTCTACAAGCCAGAAGAGATTAGGGACCAATATTTAACATTCTTAAGGGAAATAATTTTTAACCCAGAATTTCATATCCAGCCAAATTAAGCTTTATAAGTGAAGGAGAAATAACATCCTTGTCAGACAAGCAAAAGCTGAGGGATTTTGTTACCACCAGGCCTGCCCTTCAAGAGCTCCTGAAAGAAGTATTAAATATGGAGAGGAAAACATAGTACCAGCCACTGCAAAACCATGCCCAAATATAAAGAGCAATGACACTACGAAAGAACTGGTAGTGCATCAACTACTGTGCAAAATAACCAAATAACATCCTGATGACAGGATCAAATTCACACATAACAACATTAACATTAAATGTAAATGAGCTAAGTGCCCCAATTAAAAGACACAGATTGGCAAATTGGATAAGAAATCAAGACTCATCAGTGTGCTATATTCAGGAGACCCATCTTATGTGAAAAGATACACACAGGCTCAAAATAAAGGGATGGAGGAGTATTTACCAAGCAAATGGAAAGCAAAAAATACATAAATAAATAAAATAAAAAGCAGGAATTGCAATTCTAGTTGCCAACAAAGCAGACTTTGAGCCCCCAAAAATCAAAAAAGTCAAAGAAGGGCATTATGTATTGATAAAGGGAACAATTTAACAAGCAGTGCTATTTTAAATATATATGCACCCAATACAGAAGTACCCAGATTCATAAAACCAATTGTTAGAGTCCTGCAGAAAGACCTAGACTTACACACAATAATATTGGGAGACTTTAACACCCCACTGTCAATATTAGACAGATTAACAAAACAGAATATTAACAAGGATATTCAGGACTGGAACTCAGCTCTGGATAAAGTGGACCAAGTAGACATCTACAGAACTCACTACCCCAAATCAACAGAATATACATTCTTCTCGGTGTCACATGGCACTTACTCTAAAATCAACCACATAATCAGAATTAAAACACACCTCACCAAATGCAAAATAATTGAAATAATAGTCCCTCAGGCCACAATGCAATCAAATTAGAACTCAGGATTAAGAAACTCACTCAAAACCACACAATTTCATGGAAATTGAACAACCTGCTGCTGAATGACTCTGGGGTAAATAATGAAATTAAGGCAGACATCAAGAAATTCTTTGAAACCAGTGAGAACAAAGAGACAATGTACCAGAATCTCTGGGACACAGCCAAAGCAGTGTTAAGAGGGAAATTTATAGCACTAAATGCCCACATCAGAAAGCTAGAAAGATCTTAAATTGACACCCTAACATCACAATTAAAAGTGCTAAAGTCAAGAACAAGCGAATCCAAAAGCTAGCAGAAGGCAAGAAATAACTAAGATAAGAGAAGAATTGAGGGAGATAGAAACATAAAAAACCCTCCAAAAAATAAAAGAATCCAGGCACTGTTTTTTTTGAGAAAATTAAATAGACCACTAGCTAGACTAATAAGAGAGAGAAGAATAAAATAGACACAATAAAAATTATAAAGTGGATATCACAATTGACCCCACAGAAATTCAGACTACCATGAGAGAATACTATAAACACCTCTACAGAAATAAACTAAAAAATCTAGAAGAAATGGATAAATTCCTGGATGTATACACCGTACCAAGACTAAACCAGGAAGTTGAATCCCTGAATAGACCAATAACAAGCTCTGAAATTGAGGCAGTAATAAATAGCCTACCAACCAAAAATGCCCAGGACCAGATGTATTCACAGCTGAATACAAAGAGGAGTCGTTACCCCTCCTTCTGAAACTATTCCAAACAATTGAAAAAAAAAGTGACTTCATTTTTTGAAGCCAGCTTCATCCTGATACCAAAACTCAGAAGAGATGCAACTAAAAAAGGAAACTTTATGCCAGTATTCCTGATGAACATTGATGCAAGCATTCTCAATAAAATGCCGGCAAACAGAATTCAGCAGCACATCAAAAAACTTATCCACAACAATCAAGTTGGCTTCATCCCTGCGCTGCAAGTCTGGCTTAACATACACAAATAAATAAATGTAACCTATCACATAAACAGAATCAGTGACAAAAACTACATGATTATCTCAATAGATGCAGAGAAGGCCTTCCAAAAAGTTCAACAGCCCTTTATGCTAAAAACTGTCAATAAACTAGATATTGATGGATCATATCTCAAAATACTAAGAGTATTGATGACAAACCCATAGCCAATATTATATTGAATGGACAAAAGCTGGAAGCATTCTTTTTGAAAACCAGTACAAGACAAGGATGCCCTCTCACCACTCCTGTTCAGCATAGTATTGAAGTCTGGCCAGGGCAATCAGGCTAAAGAAAGAAATAAAGGATATTCAGATAGGAAGAGAGAAAGTCAAATTGTCTCTGTTTGCAGATGAAATGATTTTATATGTAGAAAACCTTGTCATCTCAGCCCAAAAACTTCTTGAACTGATAAGCAATTTTAGCAGTCTCAGGATACAATATCAATGTGCAAAATTCACAAGCATTTCTTTATACCAACAATAGGCAAGCAGAGCATCAAATCATGAATGAACTCCTATTCACAACTCACTCAAAAACACACAATTTCATGGAAACTGAACAACCTGCTCCTGAATGACTGCTGGGTAAATAACTAAGGCAGAAATAAATAAGTTCTTTGAAACCAATGAGAATGAAGATACAATGTTCACAGCATCTTACTCAGAGTGGATTCCATCTCAAACAATTTTCTTTGCTCATTCACAAGAATAAACTCTTCATTCATTCAAGTTACATCATGAGATTATAGCAATTCATTCACATCTCAATTTCCACTTCTAACTCCAGTTTTCTTGCTATTTTTATAGTATTTGCAGTTACTCCACTGAATGGTTAAACCCCTCAATATCATCCATGAGGGTTAGAATAAACTTCTTCCACACCCTCATTAATGTTGATATTTTAACTGCCTTTTATGAATTACAAATGCTATTAATGGCATCTAGAATGGTGAATCCTTTCCAGAGGGTTTTTAATTTACTTTGCGCAGATCCATCAGAAGAATCACCATCTATGGCAGCTTTAGCCTTGTAAAACATATTTCTTAAGTAGTAAAACTTGAAAGTCAAAATTACTCTTTGATTTATGGGTCTCAGAATAGATGTTGTGTTATCAGGCATGAAAACAACAGGAATCTCCTTGTATATCTCCATCAGAGCGCTTGGGTGACCAGGTGCTTTGGCAATGAGAAATAGTAACATTTTGAAAAGAGTTTTCTTTGTTTTTTATTTGTTTGTTTGTTTTTTTCCCTGAGCAGTAGTTCTCAATAGTGGGCTTAAAAAATTCAGGAAATCATGCTGTAAACAGATGTTGTATTATTCAGGCTTTGTTGTTGCATTTTTAGAGCACAGGCAGAGTAGAATTAGCATAACTCTTAGGGAACCTAGGATTTTTGGAATGTTAAATAAGGATTGGTTTTAATTTAAAGTAACCAGCTGCATTAGCCCCTAAAAGACAGCCTATCCTTTGAAGCTTTGAAGCCAGATACTGCCTTGTCCTCTCTAGCTGTGAAAGTCCTAGATAATGTGTTCTTTTAATAGAAGGCTGTTTTGTAAAAATCTATTGTTTAGTATATTTATGTCTGTCAATGGTCTTAGCTAGATCTTCTGGATAAATTTCTTCAGCTTTTACATCAGCACTTGCTGCTTTACCTTGCACTTTTATGTTGTGGCGATGATTTCTTTCCCTTAACCTCGTGAACCTGCTCTCCTGGCTTCAAATTTCTCTTCTGTAGCTTCCTCACCTCTCTTAGCCTTTAGGGAATTTGAAAAAATTAAGGCCTTACTCTCGATTAGGTGTTGGTTTAAGGGACTATTATGACTGGTTTGATCTTCTATTCAAGACCACTAAAACTTTCTCTCTATTAGCAATAAGTTTTGTGTTAGGTGGTTCTTGCATTTCTATAAAGCAATACCTGAGTCTGGGTATTTAAGAAAAGGGATTTAATTGGTCATGGTTCTGCAGGTTGTACAAGCATGGCACCAACAACTGCTTCTGGTGAGGGCCTCAGGAAGCTTCCAATCATAGCAGAAGACATGGTGAGCCAGTACATCACATGGCTAGAGTGGAAGCAAGGGAGAGAGAAGGAGGAGGTCCCAGACTTTTAAACAGCCTGGTCCTGTGTGAACTAACTGAGCAATAACTCACAAGGGAATGGTGCTAAACCATTCATGAAAGATCCAAGCCCATGATCCAGTCATCTCCCATCAGGCCCCACCTTCAATACTGGAAATCACATTTCAACATGAGATTTGAAGAGGACAAACAACCAAAGTATATCAAGTCTGTTTTGCTTTCTTATCATTTGCACGTTCACTGGAGTAACACTTTTAATTTCCTTCAAGAACTTTTCCCTTGTGTTCACAACTTGGCCAGCTGGCTGGTAGAAAAGGCCTAGCTTTCAGCCTATCTTGGCTTTTCACATGCCTTCTTTGCTAAACTTAATTAGTTCTAGCTTTTGATTTAAAGAGACAGACTTGTGACTCTTCCTTTTACTTAAACTCTTAGAAGCCATTGTAGGGTTATCAATGGGTCCTAATTTCAATATCATTGTGTCTCAGGAAATAGAGAGGCCTGAGGAGAGAGAGAGAAAAGGGGAAATGGCCTGTGGGTGGAGCAGTCAGAACACACACATTTATTGATTAATTTTGCTATCTTGTAGGGATGGGGTCCATGGTTTATTGTAGTGCAAAACAGTACAGTACAAATAAAAAATAATGTTACAATAGTAACATTAATGATAACCTGGCACAAATCACCATTAACACAGTAATAATGGAAATATTTGAAATATTGTAAGAATTACCAAAACGTGACAGACAGCAGGTGACATGTGTTGTTGTAAAACGGTGCCAATAGACTTAGTCAATGCAGGTTTGTCACAAACCTTCAATTTGTAGAAAATGCAGTATCTGCAAAGAATAAGAAAGTGAAAGGTAATTAAACGAGATGTACCTGCACCTGCTGCTTTGCTGCACACCTGTGTCCTAGCTCTGGAACCCCTCCTAGAATCTTTGAGAACTAAGATGTTCAACCCTTTATTTTCTCTGATACTGCTGTGCATTAAACTTGTGCTTGCATTTAAAACAAACAAACACAAAAACTAAAGAGCTTCTGCACAGCCAAAGAAACTATCATCAGAGTGAACAGGCAACCTACAGAGTGAGAGAAAATTTTTGCAGTCTACCAATCTGACAAAGGTCTAATATCCAGAATTTACAAGGAGCTTAAACATATTTACAAGAAAAAAGCAACCCCATCAAATAGTGGGCAAAGGATATGAAGACACTTCTTAAAGGAAGATGTTTATGCAGCCAACAAACATATGAAAGAAAACTCAACATCACTGATCATCAGAGAAATGCAAATCAAAACCACAATTAGATACCATCTCATGCCAGTCAGAATAGTGATTATTAAAAAGTCAGGAAACAATGATGCTATTTCCTGATGCTGGCAAGGCTTTAGGGAAATAGGAACACTTTTACACTGTTGGTGAAAACGTAAATTAGTTCAACCATTGTGTAAGACAGTATGTCGATTCCTCAAAGATCAAGGACCAGAAATACCATTTGACCCAGCAATCCCATTACTGGATATATACTTAAAGGAATATAAATTGTTCTTCTATAAAGACACATGCACACATAATGTTTGCAGCGCACTATTTACAATAGCAAAGATATGAAACCAGACCAAATGCCCATCAATGATAGACTGGATAAAGAAAATGTAGGATACATATACACCATGGAATACTATGCAGCTGTAAAAAGGAATGAGATCATGTCATTTATGGGGACATGGATGAAGCTGGAAGCCATTATCCTCAGCAAACTAACACAGGAACAGAAAACCAAACACCACATATTCTCACTCAGAAATAGGAGTTGAACATTGAGAATACATGGACACAGGGAGGGGAACAACACACACCATGGCCTGTTGGGGGGTGGGGGTGAGGGAAGGAATCTTAGAGGATGGGGCAATAGGTGCAGCAAATCACTATGGCACATGACTACCTATGTAACAAACCTGCACATTCTGTACATGCATTCCATTTTTTTTTGTGTGTGTGGAAGAAATAAACAAAAAAGAAATAGAAAAAAAAAAGGTGTTTGCATGTGCCCTTATACTTAGATGCTGGTTCACAGGTACAACACAAGTGGAAATGCAGGAATTTAGCAGAAGATAGAAACAATACATGTAATTTTGATGCCAAATGATCATCTTTATCAAGAGACACCTGAATTGGCTGTAGAACCCATACATTTTAAGTCCTCTGTTAATTTGAATTTATTATGTACATCTAACAAGAATATGAGGGTTTAAAACAAATCAGCCACAAGGGTATGTAGATTTGATCCATTGTTTATATCCTAAAAGGAAAATTCTTCCTTGAAATTCCACAAATAATTTTTGCTAATATGACTTCAGTCATATTTCACATATGCAAAAGAGTTACAAACACTTAGCATGCTATCACTGACCTGGGGTGCCTAAGAAAACAACTTCCTCTAAAATGACTGATACAGGCACCTCTGTGTAGAAACATAAGGCTCATCCACCGAAGCAACCAGCACAGGTTAAACTTTTAATGCCTTCAATCTACTCTCCTTCCAAGTATCTTGAGGGAAGTAAGAGTGTAAAGGTCAAACCTACATCTGAGTTTAATTATAGGACACTGTATTGGGATACCTCTGAGACCTTTTTTCTTTCAAGTAACAGCATATGTTATGCTTAAAGGCGGAAAGGTTATTTTCTCCCTCCAAGTCACTGGAAATCCAGACTTCTTATTGCATTTAGATACTTTGATGTTTTCATTCAGTTGGAGCTACTAAAGAAATTGATTTAAGAGAGACTTCTGTTTTAGCAACATGATTTCTTTAAATAGAAAAATAATTGGCAACTGGCTGGCTCAAATATAGTCTTCAAAAAGAGACAGAAAGTGATGCCTATTTTCCCAATGTTTACAACGTTAGTACAGTCCTCCATAACTCCATCTCTAAATTGTTAAAGTTAAATTAATGAACACAGATGAAAATTCACTTTCTGCAGTGTACGCAGGCATATATATACATGCATGTATGTATAAAGTAGAATGGAAAGTGTATGAACTACACAGATCTCTTTGAAACTGCATATGCTACTTAGTGACTTTAGTGTTTGTTTAACATCTGCTTTCATTACATAGTAAAATCCATGAGGCACTAATCACTAAAGATTACCTCTAGGTAAAGTAATAATAACACTCTGACCTATCCAGTTAGTGTTTCCATTTGCTTATACCATATGGTGATTTTTCAAAAAATACAAGGTGGAAATGAAGCAGCATCTGGAGAGCATTCTTGCCCCATCCCAACTATACCCTTCTTCCATCGCCTAAGCACCAAAGTGCATTATGTTGAAGTTTAAATATACTCACTCATTTCTTTTTGTTGACTGTCTATAGTTTGAAGTCCTAAGACATAGATTTATTTTCAGGTGATTTCTAAAGTAGTAATTGGCTCTAAATAACCTAAGCTACTAAAACAGAAGCTATTTCTCATCCTCTTCCTGCAATGACCAGACGAGTTCCAACAGTTAATTTGGAGACATAATAATATAAAAGCCACTAAAAAGAGACACAAAGGAATGGCTGTTTTTCCAGTCTTTAAAATCATAGTACAATCCTCCATAATTCTGTCTCTAATATATTAAAGAAAGTAAAGTTAAATAAATGAGCAGATGAAAATTCACTATCTGAAGTGTATATATCAATTATACACATGTATGTATATGTGCTATAGAATGTATATAAGTAGAATCCGATTTAATGTATCTTTTGAAATTTTTGTTATTTTTCTTAATATACTTTTAATTTTAAAATAATTTCAGATTTACAGAAAAATTACAGATAATATAGTTTCCATGTATCTCATAATCAGTTTCTTCTATTATTTATATCTTAAGTAAATATGCAACATTTCTTACAATTAATGAACCAATATTGATATGTTATTATTAACTGAAGTCCATACTTTAAAAAAAATTATCACATTTTTTAATCTAATGCCGTTTTATTTTTTCTGTTTCAGAATCTCATTTAGGATGTCATATTGGATTTTGGTAGCATGTCTCCTTAGGTGCCTCTTGGCTGTGACAATTTCTTAGACTGTTTTCTTGGTTTTGATGACTTTGACAGTAGTGTGCAGTACTGCTTAGATATTTTCTAGAATATACCTCAATTTCAATTTGTCTTATAGTCTTTTGGTGATTAGACTGGGGTTACAGTTTTGAAGGGAAA